>NW_027461785.1:0-600000 GCF_050947455.1 Rhinoderma darwinii
TGATTGATTGATGCAGCACCACAGTCAAATAGTGGAGTGGAGTAGGGGGAACAGCAAACAGCCATTAAAGCAGCCCGCCCGCCACAATGGACCTACCTGTGTACACTAGATGGATGTGATGGAATGTACTGTCGTCCCTACATTTCCAAGAAGAAGTAAGAATTGCAGTTGCAACAAACCCTTGCTTGCCTACAAAGAGAGCAGCAATTTGGATTTGTTACTATGTTACCTGGAAGAATAACAAACTGTGCAAGGATGGAGGTTGTAGGAGCAAAGAGAAGTTGTCTGTAAAGTTGGTGGATGCCTATTTTCCATTTTGCAGTCCCTTGTCTCCCTCTTGTGGCCTCCTGGAGGCAAATAAATGTGCAAAAAAAAGACAGCCTGGCGGCCGGCTGTTGCAGTGTTGCCCTCTCAGGCAACACTGAGTGACTGACTGAGCCGCACCGTCTTATATAAAGTTCAGACGGAACTTTGCACGTGTCATAGTGGAGCCCTCAGGATTCCAGAGCCAGCTTTCTGACATCATAATGGGGCCTGCCTCAGAGATAGATAAAAGCCTGGGCCCAGGCAGTGTTGGTCAGTGCTGCTCAGCAGGCAGCACTGGACTGGACTGGACTGGATTACAGCTGATACAAGGTGTGAAGGAACAAGGGGTGGCTGTGGGCATGCACTTGCTGCCGCTGCCAGTGTTTATCTGCATGGCAGGAGGGCATTTGGGCGTTGCCAGGAAGGCGTTTTTATGTAGATTCCTCCTCTTTCAGCACTGCATTGTGGTGCAAGCAAAAGAAGCAAATCCTGTGTAGCTTCCTCTCCGGCCTTTATTCACCTCCCTCCCGCTTAGTAGCTGTAAATGTGTGTGAGCCTGCAGGGCCCCATGGAATTGCCTAGGAGTAGGCTGAATCAATCGCTGCAAGGGGTGAACAGCAGTATGGGACAGGCTCGGGCAAGGCAAGGGCCGCTCGGGTTATCGCTTCTCGGCCTTTTGGCTAAGATCAAGTGTAGTATCTGTTCTTATCAGTTTAATATCTGATACGTCCCCTATCTGGGGACCATATATTAAATGGATTTTTAGAACAGGGAGATGGAAATAGAGCTTGCTCTGTCCACTCCACGCATTGACCTGGTATTGCAGTATTTCCAGGACCGGTGCACCCTTCCCTTATGTGTTGACTAAAATCAGATTCCAAAAGTGCTATTTGTGTTTGCTATTGTTTTTGTCTTTCTGATGGGATCTCCCCTTTTAATCCCATTATTTCAACACCTGTTGGACAATGCATTTGTACAGTCATGTGTGATAATGAGCTCATTTATTAAATGCAATTAATTAATACATTGCCACCTCTTGTTGTGTGTGTGTGTGTGTGTGTGTGTGTGTGTGTGTGTGTGGTGTGTGTGTGTGTGTGTGTGTGTGTGTGTGTGTGTCTTCTGTGTTTCTGTGTTTCCGGCATTTCACATTGGAACAGCTCATTCACCTTCCTTGTCTTCTCTCCGCCCTCCCTTTTAGGTAGGTTAAAGAGCTGCACCTGAGCCAGCCACTGATTGATTGATGCAGCACCACAGTCAAATAGTGGAGTGGAGTAGGGGGAACAGCAAACAGCCATTAAAGCAGCCCGCCCGCCACAATGGACCTACCTGTGTACACTAGATGGATGTGATGGAATGTACTGTCGTCCCTACATTTCCAAGAAGAAGTAAGAATTGCAGTTGCAACAAACCCTTGCTTGCCTACAAAGAGAGCAGCAATTTGGATTTGTTACTATGTTACCTGGAAGAATAACAAACTGTGCAAGGATGGAGGTTGTAGGAGCAAAGAGAAGTTGTCTGTAAAGTTGGTGGATGCCTATTTTCCATTTTGCAGTCCCTTGTCTCCCTCTTGTGGCCTCCTGGAGGCAAATAAATGTGCAAAAAAAAGACAGCCTGGCGGCCGGCTGTTGCAGTGTTGCCCTCTCAGGCAACACTGAGTGACTGACTGAGCCGCACCGTCTTATATAAAGTTCAGACGGAACTTTGCACGTGTCATAGTGGAGCCCTCAGGATTCCAGAGCCAGCTTTCTGACATCATAATGGGGCCTGCCTCAGAGATAGATAAAAGCCTGGGCCCAGGCAGTGTTGGTCAGTGCTGCTCAGCAGGCAGCACTGGACTGGACTGGACTGGATTACAGCTGATACAAGGTGTGAAGGAACAAGGGGTGGCTGTGGGCATGCACTTGCTGCCGCTGCCAGTGTTTATCTGCATGGCAGGAGGGCATTTGGGCGTTGCCAGGAAGGCGTTTTTATGTAGATTCCTCCTCTTTCAGCACTGCATTGTGGTGCAAGCAAAAGAAGCAAATCCTGTGTAGCTTCCTCTCCGGCCTTTATTCACCTCCCTCCCGCTTAGTAGCTGTAAATGTGTGTGAGCCTGCAGGGCCCCATGGAATTGCCTAGGAGTAGGCTGAATCAATCGCTGCAAGGGGTGAACAGCAGTATGGGACAGGCTCGGGCAAGGCAAGGGCCGCTCGGGTTATCGCTTCTCGGCCTTTTGGCTAAGATCAAGTGTAGTATCTGTTCTTATCAGTTTAATATCTGATACGTCCCCTATCTGGGGACCATATATTAAATGGATTTTTAGAACAGGGAGATGGAAATAGAGCTTGCTCTGTCCACTCCACGCATTGACCTGGTATTGCAGTATTTCCAGGACCGGTGCACCCTTCCCTTATGTGTTGACTAAAATCAGATTCCAAAAGTGCTATTTGTGTTTGCTATTGTTTTTGTCTTTCTGATGGGATCTCCCCTTTTAATCCCATTATTTCAACACCTGTTGGACAATGCATTTGTACAGTCATGTGTGATAATGAGCTCATTTATTAAATGCAATTAATTAATACATTGCCACCTCTTGTTGTGTGTGTGTGTGTGTGTGTGTGTGTGTGTGTGTGTGTGTGTGTGTGTGTGTGTGTGTGTGTGTGTGTGTGTGTGTGTCTTCTGTGTTTCTGTGTTTCCGGCATTTCACATTGGAACAGCTCATTCACCTTCCTTGTCTTCTCTCCGCCCTCCCTTTTAGGTAGGTTAAAGAGCTGCACCTGAGCCAGCCACTGATTGATTGATGCAGCACCACAGTCAAATAGTGGAGTGGAGTAGGGGGAACAGCAAACAGCCATTAAAGCAGCCCGCCCGCCACAATGGACCTACCTGTGTACACTAGATGGATGTGATGGAATGTACTGTCGTCCCTACATTTCCAAGAGTTGCAACAAACCCTTGCTTGCCTACAAAGAGAGCAGCAATTTGGATTTGTTACTATGTTACCTGGAAGAATAACAAACTGTGCAAGGATGGAGGTTGTAGGAGCAAAGAGAAGTTGTCTGTAAAGTTGGTGGATGCCTATTTTCCATTTTGCAGTCCCTTGTCTCCCTCTTGTGGCCTCCTGGAGGCAAATAAATGTGCAAAAAAAAGACAGCCTGGCGGCCGGCTGTTGCAGTGTTGCCCTCTCAGGCAACACTGAGTGACTGACTGAGCCGCACCGTCTTATATAAAGTTCAGACGGAACTTTGCACGTGTCATAGTGGAGCCCTCAGGATTCCAGAGCCAGCTTTCTGACATCATAATGGGGCCTGCCTCAGAGATAGATAAAAGCCTGGGCCCAGGCAGTGTTGGTCAGTGCTGCTCAGCAGGCAGCACTGGACTGGACTGGACTGGATTACAGCTGATACAAGGTGTGAAGGAACAAGGGGTGGCTGTGGGCATGCACTTGCTGCCGCTGCCAGTGTTTATCTGCATGGCAGGAGGGCATTTGGGCGTTGCCAGGAAGGCGTTTTTATGTAGATTCCTCCTCTTTCAGCACTGCATTGTGGTGCAAGCAAAAGAAGCAAATCCTGTGTAGCTTCCTCTCCGGCCTTTATTCACCTCCCTCCCGCTTAGTAGCTGTAAATGTGTGTGAGCCTGCAGGGCCCCATGGAATTGCCTAGGAGTAGGCTGAATCAATCGCTGCAAGGGGTGAACAGCAGTATGGGACAGGCTCGGGCAAGGCAAGGGCCGCTCGGGTTATCGCTTCTCGGCCTTTTGGCTAAGATCAAGTGTAGTATCTGTTCTTATCAGTTTAATATCTGATACGTCCCCTATCTGGGGACCATATATTAAATGGATTTTTAGAACAGGGAGATGGAAATAGAGCTTGCTCTGTCCACTCCACGCATTGACCTGGTATTGCAGTATTTCCAGGACCGGTGCACCCTTCCCTTATGTGTTGACTAAAATCAGATTCCAAAAGTGCTATTTGTGTTTGCTATTGTTTTTGTCTTTCTGATGGGATCTCCCCTTTTAATCCCATTATTTCAACACCTGTTGGACAATGCATTTGTACAGTCATGTGTGATAATGAGCTCATTTATTAAATGCAATTAATTAATACATTGCCACCTCTTGTTGTGTGTGTGTGTGTGTGTGTGTGTGTGTGTGTGTGTGTGTGTGTGTGTGTGTGTGTGTGTGTGTGTGTGTGTGTCTTCTGTGTTTCTGTGTTTCCGGCATTTCACATTGGAACAGCTCATTCACCTTCCTTGTCTTCTCTCCGCCCTCCCTTTTAGGTAGGTTAAAGAGCTGCACCTGAGCCAGCCACTGATTGATTGATGCAGCACCACAGTCAAATAGTGGAGTGGAGTAGGGGGAACAGCAAACAGCCATTAAAGCAGCCCGCCCGCCACAATGGACCTACCTGTGTACACTAGATGGATGTGATGGAATGTACTGTCGTCCCTACATTTCCAAGAAGAAGTAAGAATTGCAGTTGCAACAAACCCTTGCTTGCCTACAAAGAGAGCAGCAATTTGGATTTGTTACTATGTTACCTGGAAGAATAACAAACTGTGCAAGGATGGAGGTTGTAGGAGCAAAGAGAAGTTGTCTGTAAAGTTGGTGGATGCCTATTTTCCATTTTGCAGTCCCTTGTCTCCCTCTTGTGGCCTCCTGGAGGCAAATAAATGTGCAAAAAAAAGACAGCCTGGCGGCCGGCTGTTGCAGTGTTGCCCTCTCAGGCAACACTGAGTGACTGACTGAGCCGCACCGTCTTATATAAAGTTCAGACGGAACTTTGCACGTGTCATAGTGGAGCCCTCAGGATTCCAGAGCCAGCTTTCTGACATCATAATGGGGCCTGCCTCAGAGATAGATAAAAGCCTGGGCCCAGGCAGTGTTGGTCAGTGCTGCTCAGCAGGCAGCACTGGACTGGACTGGACTGGATTACAGCTGATACAAGGTGTGAAGGAACAAGGGGTGGCTGTGGGCATGCACTTGCTGCCGCTGCCAGTGTTTATCTGCATGGCAGGAGGGCATTTGGGCGTTGCCAGGAAGGCGTTTTTATGTAGATTCCTCCTCTTTCAGCACTGCATTGTGGTGCAAGCAAAAGAAGCAAATCCTGTGTAGCTTCCTCTCCGGCCTTTATTCACCTCCCTCCCGCTTAGTAGCTGTAAATGTGTGTGAGCCTGCAGGGCCCCATGGAATTGCCTAGGAGTAGGCTGAATCAATCGCTGCAAGGGGTGAACAGCAGTATGGGACAGGCTCGGGCAAGGCAAGGGCCGCTCGGGTTATCGCTTCTCGGCCTTTTGGCTAAGATCAAGTGTAGTATCTGTTCTTATCAGTTTAATATCTGATACGTCCCCTATCTGGGGACCATATATTAAATGGATTTTTAGAACAGGGAGATGGAAATAGAGCTTGCTCTGTCCACTCCACGCATTGACCTGGTATTGCAGTATTTCCAGGACCGGTGCACCCTTCCCTTATGTGTTGACTAAAATCAGATTCCAAAAGTGCTATTTGTGTTTGCTATTGTTTTTGTCTTTCTGATGGGATCTCCCCTTTTAATCCCATTATTTCAACACCTGTTGGACAATGCATTTGTACAGTCATGTGTGATAATGAGCTCATTTATTAAATGCAATTAATTAATACATTGCCACCTCTTGTTGTGTGTGTGTGTGTGTGTGTGTGTGTGTGTGTGTGTGTGTGTGTGTGTGTGTGTGTGTGTGTGTGTGTGTGTGTGTGTCTTCTGTGTTTCTGTGTTTCCGGCATTTCACATTGGAACAGCTCATTCACCTTCCTTGTCTTCTCTCCGCCCTCCCTTTTAGGTAGGTTAAAGAGCTGCACCTGAGCCAGCCACTGATTGATTGATGCAGCACCACAGTCAAATAGTGGAGTGGAGTAGGGGGAACAGCAAACAGCCATTAAAGCAGCCCGCCCGCCACAATGGACCTACCTGTGTACACTAGATGGATGTGATGGAATGTACTGTCGTCCCTACATTTCCAAGAAGAAGTAAGAATTGCAGTTGCAACAAACCCTTGCTTGCCTACAAAGAGAGCAGCAATTTGGATTTGTTACTATGTTACCTGGAAGAATAACAAACTGTGCAAGGATGGAGGTTGTAGGAGCAAAGAGAAGTTGTCTGTAAAGTTGGTGGATGCCTATTTTCCATTTTGCAGTCCCTTGTCTCCCTCTTGTGGCCTCCTGGAGGCAAATAAATGTGCAAAAAAAAGACAGCCTGGCGGCCGGCTGTTGCAGTGTTGCCCTCTCAGGCAACACTGAGTGACTGACTGAGCCGCACCGTCTTATATAAAGTTCAGACGGAACTTTGCACGTGTCATAGTGGAGCCCTCAGGATTCCAGAGCCAGCTTTCTGACATCATAATGGGGCCTGCCTCAGAGATAGATAAAAGCCTGGGCCCAGGCAGTGTTGGTCAGTGCTGCTCAGCAGGCAGCACTGGACTGGACTGGACTGGATTACAGCTGATACAAGGTGTGAAGGAACAAGGGGTGGCTGTGGGCATGCACTTGCTGCCGCTGCCAGTGTTTATCTGCATGGCAGGAGGGCATTTGGGCGTTGCCAGGAAGGCGTTTTTATGTAGATTCCTCCTCTTTCAGCACTGCATTGTGGTGCAAGCAAAAGAAGCAAATCCTGTGTAGCTTCCTCTCCGGCCTTTATTCACCTCCCTCCCGCTTAGTAGCTGTAAATGTGTGTGAGCCTGCAGGGCCCCATGGAATTGCCTAGGAGTAGGCTGAATCAATCGCTGCAAGGGGTGAACAGCAGTATGGGACAGGCTCGGGCAAGGCAAGGGCCGCTCGGGTTATCGCTTCTCGGCCTTTTGGCTAAGATCAAGTGTAGTATCTGTTCTTATCAGTTTAATATCTGATACGTCCCCTATCTGGGGACCATATATTAAATGGATTTTTAGAACAGGGAGATGGAAATAGAGCTTGCTCTGTCCACTCCACGCATTGACCTGGTATTGCAGTATTTCCAGGACCGGTGCACCCTTCCCTTATGTGTTGACTAAAATCAGATTCCAAAAGTGCTATTTGTGTTTGCTATTGTTTTTGTCTTTCTGATGGGATCTCCCCTTTTAATCCCATTATTTCAACACCTGTTGGACAATGCATTTGTACAGTCATGTGTGATAATGAGCTCATTTATTAAATGCAATTAATTAATACATTGCCACCTCTTGTTGTGTGTGTGTGTGTGTGTGTGTGTGTGTGTGTGTGTGTGTGTGTGTGTGTGTGTGTGTGTGTGTGTGTGTGTGTCTTCTGTGTTTCTGTGTTTCCGGCATTTCACATTGGAACAGCTCATTCACCTTCCTTGTCTTCTCTCCGCCCTCCCTTTTAGGTAGGTTAAAGAGCTGCACCTGAGCCAGCCACTGATTGATTGATGCAGCACCACAGTCAAATAGTGGAGTGGAGTAGGGGGAACAGCAAACAGCCATTAAAGCAGCCCGCCCGCCACAATGGACCTACCTGTGTACACTAGATGGATGTGATGGAATGTACTGTCGTCCCTACATTTCCAAGAAGAAGTAAGAATTGCAGTTGCAACAAACCCTTGCTTGCCTACAAAGAGAGCAGCAATTTGGATTTGTTACTATGTTACCTGGAAGAATAACAAACTGTGCAAGGATGGAGGTTGTAGGAGCAAAGAGAAGTTGTCTGTAAAGTTGGTGGATGCCTATTTTCCATTTTGCAGTCCCTTGTCTCCCTCTTGTGGCCTCCTGGAGGCAAATAAATGTGCAAAAAAAAGACAGCCTGGCGGCCGGCTGTTGCAGTGTTGCCCTCTCAGGCAACACTGAGTGACTGACTGAGCCGCACCGTCTTATATAAAGTTCAGACGGAACTTTGCACGTGTCATAGTGGAGCCTAGTGGAGCCCTCAGGATTCCAGAGCCAGCTTTCTGACATCATAATGGGGCCTGCCTCAGAGATAAAAGCCTGGGCCCAGGCAGTGTTGGTCAGTGCTGCTCAGCAGGCAGCACTGGACTGGACTGGACTGGATTACAGCTGATACAAGGTGTGAAGGAACAAGGGGTGGCTGTGGGCATGCACTTGCTGCCGCTGCCAGTGTTTATCTGCATGGCAGGAGGGCATTTGGGCGTTGCCAGGAAGGCGTTTTTATGTAGATTCCTCCTCTTTCAGCACTGCATTGTGGTGCAAGCAAAAGAAGCAAATCCTGTGTAGCTTCCTCTCCGGCCTTTATTCACCTCCCTCCCGCTTAGTAGCTGTAAATGTGTGTGAGCCTGCAGGGCCCCATGGAATTGCCTAGGAGTAGGCTGAATCAATCGCTGCAAGGGGTGAACAGCAGTATGGGACAGGCTCGGGCAAGGCAAGGGCCGCTCGGGTTATCGCTTCTCGGCCTTTTGGCTAAGATCAAGTGTAGTATCTGTTCTTATCAGTTTAATATCTGATACGTCCCCTATCTGGGGACCATATATTAAATGGATTTTTAGAACAGGGAGATGGAAATAGAGCTTGCTCTGTCCACTCCACGCATTGACCTGGTATTGCAGTATTTCCAGGACCGGTGCACCCTTCCCTTATGTGTTGACTAAAATCAGATTCCAAAAGTGCTATTTGTGTTTGCTATTGTTTTTGTCTTTCTGATGGGATCTCCCCTTTTAATCCCATTATTTCAACACCTGTTGGACAATGCATTTGTACAGTCATGTGTGATAATGAGCTCATTTATTAAATGCAATTAATTAATACATTGCCACCTCTTGTTGTGTGTGTGTGTGTGTGTGTGTGTGTGTGTGTGTGTGTGTGTGTGTGTGTGTGTGTGTGTGTGTGTGTGTCTTCTGTGTTTCTGTGTTTCCGGCATTTCACATTGGAACAGCTCATTCACCTTCCTTGTCTTCTCTCCGCCCTCCCTTTTAGGTAGGTTAAAGAGCTGCACCTGAGCCAGCCACTGATTGATTGATGCAGCACCACAGTCAAATAGTGGAGTGGAGTAGGGGGAACAGCAAACAGCCATTAAAGCAGCCCGCCCGCCACAATGGACCTACCTGTGTACACTAGATGGATGTGATGGAATGTACTGTCGTCCCTACATTTCCAAGAAGAAGTAAGAATTGCAGTTGCAACAAACCCTTGCTTGCCTACAAAGAGAGCAGCAATTTGGATTTGTTACTATGTTACCTGGAAGAATAACAAACTGTGCAAGGATGGAGGTTGTAGGAGCAAAGAGAAGTTGTCTGTAAAGTTGGTGGATGCCTATTTTCCATTTTGCAGTCCCTTGTCTCCCTCTTGTGGCCTCCTGGAGGCAAATAAATGTGCAAAAAAAAGACAGCCTGGCGGCCGGCTGTTGCAGTGTTGCCCTCTCAGGCAACACTGAGTGACTGACTGAGCCGCACCGTCTTATATAAAGTTCAGACGGAACTTTGCACGTGTCATAGTGGAGCCCTCAGGATTCCAGAGCCAGCTTTCTGACATCATAATGGGGCCTGCCTCAGAGATAAAAGCCTGGGCCCAGGCAGTGTTGGTCAGTGCTGCTCAGCAGGCAGCACTGGACTGGACTGGACTGGATTACAGCTGATACAAGGTGTGAAGGAACAAGGGGTGGCTGTGGGCATGCACTTGCTGCCGCTGCCAGTGTTTATCTGCATGGCAGGAGGGCATTTGGGCGTTGCCAGGAAGGCGTTTTTATGTAGATTCCTCCTCTTTCAGCACTGCATTGTGGTGCAAGCAAAAGAAGCAAATCCTGTGTAGCTTCCTCTCCGGCCTTTATTCACCTCCCTCCCGCTTAGTAGCTGTAAATGTGTGTGAGCCTGCAGGGCCCCATGGAATTGCCTAGGAGTAGGCTGAATCAATCGCTGCAAGGGGTGAACAGCAGTATGGGACAGGCTCGGGCAAGGCAAGGGCCGCTCGGGTTATCGCTTCTCGGCCTTTTGGCTAAGATCAAGTGTAGTATCTGTTCTTATCAGTTTAATATCTGATACGTCCCCTATCTGGGGACCATATATTAAATGGATTTTTAGAACAGGGAGATGGAAATAGAGCTTGCTCTGTCCACTCCACGCATTGACCTGGTATTGCAGTATTTCCAGGACCGGTGCACCCTTCCCTTATGTGTTGACTAAAATCAGATTCCAAAAGTGCTATTTGTGTTTGCTATTGTTTTTGTCTTTCTGATGGGATCTCCCCTTTTAATCCCATTATTTCAACACCTGTTGGACAATGCATTTGTACAGTCATGTGTGATAATGAGCTCATTTATTAAATGCAATTAATTAATACATTGCCACCTCTTGTTGTGTGTGTGTGTGTGTGTGTGTGTGTGTGTGTGTGTGTGTGTGTGTGTGTGTGTGTGTGTGTGTGTGTGTGTGTGTGTGTGTCTTCTGTGTTTCTGTGTTTCCGGCATTTCACATTGGAACAGCTCATTCACCTTCCTTGTCTTCTCTCCGCCCTCCCTTTTAGGTAGGTTAAAGAGCTGCACCTGAGCCAGCCACTGATTGATTGATGCAGCACCACAGTCAAATAGTGGAGTGGAGTAGGGGGAACAGCAAACAGCCATTAAAGCAGCCCGCCCGCCACAATGGACCTACCTGTGTACACTAGATGGATGTGATGGAATGTACTGTCGTCCCTACATTTCCAAGAAGAAGTAAGAATTGCAGTTGCAACAAACCCTTGCTTGCCTACAAAGAGAGCAGCAATTTGGATTTGTTACTATGTTACCTGGAAGAATAACAAACTGTGCAAGGATGGAGGTTGTAGGAGCAAAGAGAAGTTGTCTGTAAAGTTGGTGGATGCCTATTTTCCATTTTGCAGTCCCTTGTCTCCCTCTTGTGGCCTCCTGGAGGCAAATAAATGTGCAAAAAAAAGACAGCCTGGCGGCCGGCTGTTGCAGTGTTGCCCTCTCAGGCAACACTGAGTGACTGACTGAGCCGCACCGTCTTATATAAAGTTCAGACGGAACTTTGCACGTGTCATAGTGGAGCCCTCAGGATTCCAGAGCCAGCTTTCTGACATCATAATGGGGCCTGCCTCAGAGATAAAAGCCTGGGCCCAGGCAGTGTTGGTCAGTGCTGCTCAGCAGGCAGCACTGGACTGGACTGGACTGGATTACAGCTGATACAAGGTGTGAAGGAACAAGGGGTGGCTGTGGGCATGCACTTGCTGCCGCTGCCAGTGTTTATCTGCATGGCAGGAGGGCATTTGGGCGTTGCCAGGAAGGCGTTTTTATGTAGATTCCTCCTCTTTCAGCACTGCATTGTGGTGGAAGCAAAAGAAGCAAATCCTGTGTAGCTTCCTCTCCGGCCTTTATTCACCTCCCTCCCGCTTAGTAGCTGTAAATGTGTGTGAGCCTGCAGGGCCCCATGGAATTGCCTAGGAGTAGGCTGAATCAATCGCTGCAAGGGGTGAACAGCAGTATGGGACAGGCTCGGGCAAGGCAAGGGCCGCTCGGGTTATCGCTTCTCGGCCTTTTGGCTAAGATCAAGTGTAGTATCTGTTCTTATCAGTTTAATATCTGATACGTCCCCTATCTGGGGACCATATATTAAATGGATTTTTAGAACAGGGAGATGGAAATAGAGCTTGCTCTGTCCACTCCACGCATTGACCTGGTATTGCAGTATTTCCAGGACCGGTGCACCCTTCCCTTATGTGTTGACTAAAATCAGATTCCAAAAGTGCTATTTGTGTTTGCTATTGTTTTTGTCTTTCTGATGGGATCTCCCCTTTTAATCCCATTATTTCAACACCTGTTGGACAATGCATTTGTACAGTCATGTGTGATAATGAGCTCATTTATTAAATGCAATTAATTAATACATTGCCACCTCTTGTTGTGTGTGTGTGTGTGTGTGTGTGTGTGTGTGTGTGTGTGTGTGTGTGTGTGTGTGTGTGTGTGTGTGTCTTCTGTGTTTCTGTGTTTCCGGCATTTCACATTGGAACAGCTCATTCACCTTCCTTGTCTTCTCTCCGCCCTCCCTTTTAGGTAGGTTAAAGAGCTGCACCTGAGCCAGCCACTGATTGATTGATGCAGCACCACAGTCAAATAGTGGAGTGGAGTAGGGGGAACAGCAAACAGCCATTAAAGCAGCCCGCCCGCCACAATGGACCTACCTGTGTACACTAGATGGATGTGATGGAATGTACTGTCGTCCCTACATTTCCAAGAAGAAGTAAGAATTGCAGTTGCAACAAACCCTTGCTTGCCTACAAAGAGAGCAGCAATTTGGATTTGTTACTATGTTACCTGGAAGAATAACAAACTGTGCAAGGATGGAGGTTGTAGGAGCAAAGAGAAGTTGTCTGTAAAGTTGGTGGATGCCTATTTTCCATTTTGCAGTCCCTTGTCTCCCTCTTGTGGCCTCCTGGAGGCAAATAAATGTGCAAAAAAAAGACAGCCTGGCGGCCGGCTGTTGCAGTGTTGCCCTCTCAGGCAACACTGAGTGACTGACTGAGCCGCACCGTCTTATATAAAGTTCAGACGGAACTTTGCACGTGTCATAGTGGAGCCCTCAGGATTCCAGAGCCAGCTTTCTGACATCATAATGGGGCCTGCCTCAGAGATAGATAAAAGCCTGGGCCCAGGCAGTGTTGGTCAGTGCTGCTCAGCAGGCAGCACTGGACTGGACTGGACTGGATTACAGCTGATACAAGGTGTGAAGGAACAAGGGGTGGCTGTGGGCATGCACTTGCTGCCGCTGCCAGTGTTTATCTGCATGGCAGGAGGGCATTTGGGCGTTGCCAGGAAGGCGTTTTTATGTAGATTCCTCCTCTTTCAGCACTGCATTGTGGTGCAAGCAAAAGAAGCAAATCCTGTGTAGCTTCCTCTCCGGCCTTTATTCACCTCCCTCCCGCTTAGTAGCTGTAAATGTGTGTGAGCCTGCAGGGCCCCATGGAATTGCCTAGGAGTAGGCTGAATCAATCGCTGCAAGGGGTGAACAGCAGTATGGGACAGGCTCGGGCAAGGCAAGGGCCGCTCGGGTTATCGCTTCTCGGCCTTTTGGCTAAGATCAAGTGTAGTATCTGTTCTTATCAGTTTAATATCTGATACGTCCCCTATCTGGGGACCATATATTAAATGGATTTTTAGAACAGGGAGATGGAAATAGAGCTTGCTCTGTCCACTCCACGCATTGACCTGGTATTGCAGTATTTCCAGGACCGGTGCACCCTTCCCTTATGTGTTGACTAAAATCAGATTCCAAAAGTGCTATTTGTGTTTGCTATTGTTTTTGTCTTTCTGATGGGATCTCCCCTTTTAATCCCATTATTTCAACACCTGTTGGACAATGCATTTGTACAGTCATGTGTGATAATGAGCTCATTTATTAAATGCAATTAATTAATACATTGCCACCTCTTGTTGTGTGTGTGTGTGTGTGTGTGTGTGTGTGTGTGTGTGTGTGTGTGTGTGTGTGTGTGTGTGTGTGTGTGTCTTCTGTGTTTCTGTGTTTCCGGCATTTCACATTGGAACAGCTCATTCACCTTCCTTGTCTTCTCTCCGCCCTCCCTTTTAGGTAGGTTAAAGAGCTGCACCTGAGCCAGCCACTGATTGATTGATGCAGCACCACAGTCAAATAGTGGAGTGGAGTAGGGGGAACAGCAAACAGCCATTAAAGCAGCCCGCCCGCCACAATGGACCTACCTGTGTACACTAGATGGATGTGATGGAATGTACTGTCGTCCCTACATTTCCAAGAAGAAGTAAGAATTGCAGTTGCAACAAACCCTTGCTTGCCTACAAAGAGAGCAGCAATTTGGATTTGTTACTATGTTACCTGGAAGAATAACAAACTGTGCAAGGATGGAGGTTGTAGGAGCAAAGAGAAGTTGTCTGTAAAGTTGGTGGATGCCTATTTTCCATTTTGCAGTCCCTTGTCTCCCTCTTGTGGCCTCCTGGAGGCAAATAAATGTGCAAAAAAAAGACAGCCTGGCGGCCGGCTGTTGCAGTGTTGCCCTCTCAGGCAACACTGAGTGACTGACTGAGCCGCACCGTCTTATATAAAGTTCAGACGGAACTTTGCACGTGTCATAGTGGAGCCCTCAGGATTCCAGAGCCAGCTTTCTGACATCATAATGGGGCCTGCCTCAGAGATAGATAAAAGCCTGGGCCCAGGCAGTGTTGGTCAGTGCTGCTCAGCAGGCAGCACTGGACTGGACTGGACTGGATTACAGCTGATACAAGGTGTGAAGGAACAAGGGGTGGCTGTGGGCATGCACTTGCTGCCGCTGCCAGTGTTTATCTGCATGGCAGGAGGGCATTTGGGCGTTGCCAGGAAGGCGTTTTTATGTAGATTCCTCCTCTTTCAGCACTGCATTGTGGTGCAAGCAAAAGAAGCAAATCCTGTGTAGCTTCCTCTCCGGCCTTTATTCACCTCCCTCCCGCTTAGTAGCTGTAAATGTGTGTGAGCCTGCAGGGCCCCATGGAATTGCCTAGGAGTAGGCTGAATCAATCGCTGCAAGGGGTGAACAGCAGTATGGGACAGGCTCGGGCAAGGCAAGGGCCGCTCGGGTTATCGCTTCTCGGCCTTTTGGCTAAGATCAAGTGTAGTATCTGTTCTTATCAGTTTAATATCTGATACGTCCCCTATCTGGGGACCATATATTAAATGGATTTTTAGAACAGGGAGATGGAAATAGAGCTTGCTCTGTCCACTCCACGCATTGACCTGGTATTGCAGTATTTCCAGGACCGGTGCACCCTTCCCTTATGTGTTGACTAAAATCAGATTCCAAAAGTGCTATTTGTGTTTGCTATTGTTTTTGTCTTTCTGATGGGATCTCCCCTTTTAATCCCATTATTTCAACACCTGTTGGACAATGCATTTGTACAGTCATGTGTGATAATGAGCTCATTTATTAAATGCAATTAATTAATACATTGCCACCTCTTGTTGTGTGTGTGTGTGTGTGTGTGTGTGTGTGTGTGTGTGTGTGTGTGTGTGTGTGTGTGTGTGTGTGTGTGTGTGTCTTCTGTGTTTCTGTGTTTCCGGCATTTCACATTGGAACAGCTCATTCACCTTCCTTGTCTTCTCTCCGCCCTCCCTTTTAGGTAGGTTAAAGAGCTGCACCTGAGCCAGCCACTGATTGATTGATGCAGCACCACAGTCAAATAGTGGAGTGGAGTAGGGGGAACAGCAAACAGCCATTAAAGCAGCCCGCCCGCCACAATGGACCTACCTGTGTACACTAGATGGATGTGATGGAATGTACTGTCGTCCCTACATTTCCAAGAAGAAGTAAGAATTGCAGTTGCAACAAACCCTTGCTTGCCTACAAAGAGAGCAGCAATTTGGATTTGTTACTATGTTACCTGGAAGAATAACAAACTGTGCAAGGATGGAGGTTGTAGGAGCAAAGAGAAGTTGTCTGTAAAGTTGGTGGATGCCTATTTTCCATTTTGCAGTCCCTTGTCTCCCTCTTGTGGCCTCCTGGAGGCAAATAAATGTGCAAAAAAAAGACAGCCTGGCGGCCGGCTGTTGCAGTGTTGCCCTCTCAGGCAACACTGAGTGACTGACTGAGCCGCACCGTCTTATATAAAGTTCAGACGGAACTTTGCACGTGTCATAGTGGAGCCCTCAGGATTCCAGAGCCAGCTTTCTGACATCATAATGGGGCCTGCCTCAGAGATAGATAAAAGCCTGGGCCCAGGCAGTGTTGGTCAGTGCTGCTCAGCAGGCAGCACTGGACTGGACTGGACTGGATTACAGCTGATACAAGGTGTGAAGGAACAAGGGGTGGCTGTGGGCATGCACTTGCTGCCGCTGCCAGTGTTTATCTGCATGGCAGGAGGGCATTTGGGCGTTGCCAGGAAGGCGTTTTTATGTAGATTCCTCCTCTTTCAGCACTGCATTGTGGTGCAAGCAAAAGAAGCAAATCCTGTGTAGCTTCCTCTCCGGCCTTTATTCACCTCCCTCCCGCTTAGTAGCTGTAAATGTGTGTGAGCCTGCAGGGCCCCATGGAATTGCCTAGGAGTAGGCTGAATCAATCGCTGCAAGGGGTGAACAGCAGTATGGGACAGGCTCGGGCAAGGCAAGGGCCGCTCGGGTTATCGCTTCTCGGCCTTTTGGCAAGATCAGGTGTAGTATTTCTGCATCTGGTTTTGTTGGGAGGTGTCCGGGGTACCCTGCTCCTTGGCCTTGGGGGATCGTCTCTTTTCACAGAGAGACTTCACCCCCTTGCTGCTATTTGGGGAGTGGGCTTAGCCCCCGGACAACGAGTTGCGATCGCGCCTTACCCAAGAGGTCAACCGGCCTTGAGGCGTTTTTCTAAGAGCGTTCCGAGGGCGTTTATCGGGCTTCGTAGGTGTCTGGGGTACCCTAATCCTTGGCCTTGGGGGAGGGTTCCACTTAATTGTGGAATCTGAGCCCTTGCTGCTATAAGGGACAGGCTTAGCCCCCAGGCACTGAAAATGCCATATACATTTGGATTTGCATCCGGGGACACCCGGTTGCGCCAGTCCGTCCGCATCGAGGTGGAAGAAGGCCATCGCCAGCGGAAGAACCTTCGCTTCATTGTGGAGGTGATTCTGCTGGACTTCCTGGGGCTCAAGCGGGCGGACATCCTGTGTCTCAACGACCAGGAAAGCCGCGGTCGGTACACCGTATCCTTTACGGCCGCGGCATGTTGCGACAACATGCACAAAAGATTGTCTGATGCGGACCAGAGTGAGGAGCGGCTAAATGGACTGAACTTTTTATTCCTCTACGGGGAGGAAGAAGTCCCGCTCGTGATGTGCATGTTCAGTCCATTTGTCTCAGAGTGTGACATTGAAACCTTCCTCAGTCGTTACTGCAGGGAGGTCCGCTTCTCACATAAAATCTTGAACACCCAGAGCTTCTGGAATGGCAAAAGAAAATATTGGGTGAAGTTCCGCCAGGATCCCAATGGCATTGGAGGCTTACATCACCCACCCCAGAACTTTGCCATTGGGAAGAATCGAGGATTCCTATTTTACCCCCAGATGCCAATAGCCTGCCGGAACTGCTTGAGATATGGCCACACCAGAGAACATTGTGACCGGCCCCATGTGGTGCAGTGTAACAGGTGTGGCCAGGTTGGACACGTAGCGGCAAAATGCAGTTCCGAGGTGTTGTGCAATCTGTGCGGCATGACTGGGCATGCTTTTAAAGATTGCCCCCGCAGAGCGAAATCTGGGCCACCCAGACCAGGGCCAGAGCGGCAGTTTGCAACATGTGCAGACGCCGCTGGTAATGCCCCAAAACGAGCATTGACGACTGAGGGGTCCAGGCCAAAGTCCTTCACAGCTCCATCGGGGGGCCCACCGATGTCAGCCTCGAGGGACGGCCATAGGGATTCCACCGGGTCCAGGCAGAGCAGGAGGAATTCTGACTCTGCTGGACATAAGTTGACCGGCACCTCTGCAAACAGGTCCTCTGCTCCGCCTGCAGTGGACCCTGTTGAGGCAGTGGTTAGCGACAGGCGTCGTGGCTCCGTAGGTTCTGCAGTAGGACCTGACGCCTGTCCCAAGAGTGTGGGCATGGAGCGGAGACACTCTGTGTCAGACGAGGGCTCCATTAAGAAAACCCTAAAATATGCTGGATTGGAGCCTCGTTTTGACCATTTCCGGTCAACGGGGGGGTCGGAGCAAAGTTCCTCCACTGCGGTTGTGGAGGGGCTTGCGATGAAGGCTCCCCGTAAGCAGGCAAAGGTTGCCAAGAGTGATGGGACCTCACAGGCCCCTGTGCAGCTGCCCAGGAAGGACATCAGCGATATCTTCAGCCAGGGGCCAGAGATGGGTGAGAGCGACTTCGAGGAGATGGATAGGAGCCATTCTGCAAAGAGACAGCGAGAGGAAGAGGAGTCCGGAGTTCGGAGGAAAGCTGCCTATCGGAGTTCGGATGAGAGCAGTGTGGGGGTTGGAGCCGCCCACGTATCTGGCTCTGACCCTACCAACATCCAAGATTTATTGACCCCTCAAAAAGGGGGTCCAGACTCGCAGCTGATCTCCGAGTACGACTCTTCTGGTTCGGACCCTGACCTCAACTAAGACTATGTTGGTTCCTATCAAAGTCGCCTCACTAAATGTGAGGTCCCTAAAGAGCCCTGTCCGCAGGACTGCTTTATTTTCATTTTTAGAGACTGTGGACTTTGACCTTTGCCTGCTTCAAGAATGTGGAATCCCTAATGACTTGGAATATCAAGATTTAAAGATGGACTGGAAACTAGGCCCCTCAGTCTGGTCTGGTGGAAATGACTGTCGCTCTGCGGGGGTTGGATTGCTCTGCCGAGGTCGTTTTATCTCCATCCAAACAGTGACTGAAATCATGCCCGGCAGAGCTATTTTAATACATTTGCTTTTTAATGGAATTTTAATTCGTGTTTTAAACGTTTATGCCCCTCCTACCAAACAGGAGAGGGCAGAACTATTAGAGATTTTACCATTGTTTTGTGTTGGGTCTACCCCCCTGCTGGTGGGTGGTGATTTTAACTGTGTGCGAGATGGAGAACACCGGCAGGGTGGGGATTTTAATCGAAAAATTGACCGTACTTCTTACCTGCTCAAGAATTTTATTGGTGATTTTAAATTGAAAGATTGCTGGAGGGAACTCTTGCCTGCGGACCCAGGCCCCACCTGGTCCAATGGAAGAGTGAGCTCCAGAATTGATTTTATTTTCACTTCTAATAGTTTTATTCCCAAAAAATGTTTGCTTTTAACAAATATTTTATCTGATCACAAGCTCCTTTCAGTGCACCTGGAGCTAGAGGGAGAGCAAAAAGCTTGTAGGGGTCCCTGGAGACTAAACACCACACTCCTGGAGGACCCCATCATTAAAGAGGAGTTTGTGCGGACCTACCAGTGTTGGCAGTCCCATAGAGCGCCCAGTCAGCCTATGCTACACTGGTGGGAGGGCATTAAACCCAAAATCAGAGCTTTTTTTATTCGAGCAGGTAAGAAGAAAGCAAAAGAGAAAAAACAATGGTTTTATGTTCTTAATAAACGTTTACATGTACTTTTTAAATTGAAGGAGATTGGTATGGATGTTGATGATGATATCTTAAATCTTAAAGCTGAAATAAAATATGCCATAGAAGAGAAAGGGAAACAAATAATTTTTAATTCACATGTAAAGCACCTCGAGGATGGCGAGAAGTGTTCCCGGTTCTTCTTCAAAAAGGTAATGGATAAACGAGATGTCATTTTAAACCTTGAAGGAGAAACCACTATGGTCGGCATTTTAAATTCTGCTTTTAATTTCTACCAATCTCTTTTTAACAAGAAAAATATTGATCCTTCCTTTTTAGAACATGTTCTTAATTCCCTTGATGCCAAGCTAGATATTTTAGACCAGGAAGTTTTATCCCGTAATATTACCTTGGAGGAACTTTTATTTGCTTTTAAAAGTTTTTCTAATGGGAAAGCTCCTGGGGAAGATGGTCTGCCCATCGAATTTTATCATGCTTTTTGGGAAATTTTAAAGAATGACATGTTTTTATTGTATAAGGAAGTTTTTATTACTGAAGAGCTGCCCCCTTCCTGGAGGAGGGGGATTGTGTCCTTAATTTTTAAAAAAGGTGAGAGGGACCAGTTAAAAAACTGGCGCCCTATTACTCTTTTAAACGTTGATTGTAAAATTTTAGCTAAACTAATAACAATCCGTTTTAAACCTTTTATTCATAAATTAATCCATCCAAACCAGGTATGTGGGGTACCTGGGAGGTCAATTACTGAGTCCCTGAATATTTTACGTGACATCATTTGGTATTTTAAAGAAAGGGGTCAAAGCCTTGCTATTTTATCCTTAGATTTCGAGAAGGCTTTTGACCGGGTCTCCCATGAATATCTTTTTATGGTTCTTAAAAAGATGGCTGTTCCTGAAATTATTTTAACACGTATTAAGCTTTTATATCGATCCTGTTTTAGCCAAATTTCTATCAACGGATTTTTAACTAAAGGTGTTCCTCTTTTATCAGGGGTGAAACAGGGGTGCCCGTTGTCTCCGCTCCTTTTTATTTGTGCCATAGAACCTCTGTTCACCCTAATAAGAGATGATAAAGTCATCAGAGGCGTGCCCATACCTGGAGGAAGGGGGAACCAGGTAAAAATCCTAGGCTATATGGATGACGCCACCGTCCTATGCCCAGACGCCGCTTCTATGAGACGGGCATTGAGGAACACCGGCTTTTTTTGTGAAGCCTCTGGTTTTAAATTAAACGTTGATAAGTGTGACTGTTTTTATACTGGTGTATGGGATTCCTCTGTGACACCAGGAGTTAACATGCAGCAGGATCAGATAAAAATTTTAGGAATTGTTTTTAATCAAGAAAACGATGGGAGACCCAATTGGGATTCAGTAATTGCCAAAATGGAAAAAAAGGTTTTAATGTGGAATTTGAGAAATCTCACCATGGAGGGAAAAGTTTTAATAATTAAATCTGTTTTATTACCCATAATGCTTTATGTAGCTATGGTTTTCCCTCCAACAATTTTATATATTAAAAAAGTGACCAGGATCTGTTTTATGTTTTTATGGGGTTCCAAAATGGAAAAACTAAAACGTGATTTTATGTACAGATGTAAGGACAATGGCGGGAGAGATGTTCCTAACCTTTTTAACTTCTTTTACATTAAATACTTTTGCTTCTGTTTTAAAATATATAATTCTGATGGTATTTTTAGCTACTTTTTAAAGTACGCTACGGGCATGATTTTTAAACGATGGTTTCGTGTCCCTTTGAATTCTCCTGTGCTTCTGTGTCCCCCAAAACAATATGCGGTGCTCGAAAAAACTGTCAGGCTCCTAGGTCTCCAAGAATTGGAGCCTGACATATTGGGGGACCAGAAAAAAGTGTCACTCTCCTGTAGGCGGCAGGAGGATACACTGGCAGTTTCAAATTTCTCACAGGCAAGGTCCAAGGTGGTGTGGCGGAACGTTTTCGGGAAATTTATGGCAAATGTGCACAAGGACCTTGCCTGGGCAATCGTTCACCAGTGCCTCCCTACTCGTGAATTCCAGCATAGGCGAGGACTGGTGGCGAGAGCCAAGTGCCCGAGAGACAGGTGTGGTGACGACGAGACGATAATGCACCTGTTTTGGAACTGCCCATATGCACAGGAGGTTTGGAGGAAGGTAGGCCCATTGCTGAAATGGGCCTGCGGTCTTAAAGATCTTAAATTTGAATACGTGTTTTATGGTCTTTTTAACTGCCCAAGTTTTAAACAGCAAATGGTCTGTTGGATCATTTTAAACTGTTTTAAGAATGCCATTTGGAAGGTTAGGAACATTCTGCTTTTTAAACATGATTTTATTGACGTTAAAAATTGTGTGAAATATGCCCTAAGTGAAATGTATATTTATTATCTTAGGGACAAAAAGCAGCTAGGGGTAAAAGAAGCAACATCCATGTGGTGTTTGCAAATGTGGAATACCATAACATTGTAAATAAAAATGGTTTTATTCTTTTATGTCTTTTATGCCCTGTATAAATTTTATCCTGCTATTGTTCTGTACTTTTATTATAACATCTGTATTAATGGTCTTATTATTATTACTTTTGTATTCATTTAAATGTATGAATATTCATGTATTATGCTGTTGATTTTATCTTGTGGTTTCAATTTTAAAAAAAAGTCTGTAAAATATATTATTTTTGCCAATAAAAAACTTTGTTGAAACCTTATCTGTTCTTATCAGTTTAATATCTGATACGTCCCCTATCTGGGGACCATATATTAAATGGATTTTTAGAACAGGGAGATGGAAATAGAGCTTGCTCTGTCCACTCCACGCATTGACCTGGTATTGCAGTATTTCCAGGACCGGTGCACCCTTCCCTTATGTGTTGACTAAAATCAGATTCCAAAAGTGCTATTTGTGTTTGCTATTGTTTTTGTCTTTCTGATGGGATCTCCCCTTTTAATCCCATTATTTCAACACCTGTTGGACAATGCATTTGTACAGTCATGTGTGATAATGAGCTCATTTATTAAATGCAATTAATTAATACATTGCCACCTCTTGTTGTGTGTGTGTGTGTGTGTGTGTGTGTGTGTGTGTGTGTGTGTGTGTGTGTGTGTGTGTGTGTGTGTGTGTGTGTCTTCTGTGTTTCTGTGTTTCCGGCATTTCACATTGGAACAGCTCATTCACCTTCCTTGTCTTCTCTCCGCCCTCCCTTTTAGGTAGGTTAAAGAGCTGCACCTGAGCCAGCCACTGATTGATTGATGCAGCACCACAGTCAAATAGTGGAGTGGAGTAGGGGGAACAGCAAACAGCCATTAAAGCAGCCCGCCCGCCACAATGGACCTACCTGTGTACACTAGATGGATGTGATGGAATGTACTGTCGTCCCTACATTTCCAAGAAGAAGTAAGAATTGCAGTTGCAACAAACCCTTGCTTGCCTACAAAGAGAGCAGCAATTTGGATTTGTTACTATGTTACCTGGAAGAATAACAAACTGTGCAAGGATGGAGGTTGTAGGAGCAAAGAGAAGTTGTCTGTAAAGTTGGTGGATGCCTATTTTCCATTTTGCAGTCCCTTGTCTCCCTCTTGTGGCCTCCTGGAGGCAAATAAATGTGCAAAAAAAAGACAGCCTGGCGGCCGGCTGTTGCAGTGTTGCCCTCTCAGGCAACACTGAGTGACTGACTGAGCCGCACCGTCTTATATAAAGTTCAGACGGAACTTTGCACGTGTCATAGTGGAGCCCTCAGGATTCCAGAGCCAGCTTTCTGACATCATAATGGGGCCTGCCTCAGAGATAGATAAAAGCCTGGGCCCAGGCAGTGTTGGTCAGTGCTGCTCAGCAGGCAGCACTGGACTGGACTGGACTGGATTACAGCTGATACAAGGTGTGAAGGAACAAGGGGTGGCTGTGGGCATGCACTTGCTGCCGCTGCCAGTGTTTATCTGCATGGCAGGAGGGCATTTGGGCGTTGCCAGGAAGGCGTTTTTATGTAGATTCCTCCTCTTTCAGCACTGCATTGTGGTGCAAGCAAAAGAAGCAAATCCTGTGTAGCTTCCTCTCCGGCCTTTATTCACCTCCCTCCCGCTTAGTAGCTGTAAATGTGTGTGAGCCTGCAGGGCCCCATGGAATTGCCTAGGAGTAGGCTGAATCAATCGCTGCAAGGGGTGAACAGCAGTATGGGACAGGCTCGGGCAAGGCAAGGGCCGCTCGGGTTATCGCTTCTCGGCCTTTTGGCTAAGATCAAGTGTAGTATCTGTTCTTATCAGTTTAATATCTGATACGTCCCCTATCTGGGGACCATATATTAAATGGATTTTTAGAACAGGGAGATGGAAATAGAGCTTGCTCTGTCCACTCCACGCATTGACCTGGTATTGCAGTATTTCCAGGACCGGTGCACCCTTCCCTTATGTGTTGACTAAAATCAGATTCCAAAAGTGCTATTTGTGTTTGCTATTGTTTTTGTCTTTCTGATGGGATCTCCCCTTTTAATCCCATTATTTCAACACCTGTTGGACAATGCATTTGTACAGTCATGTGTGATAATGAGCTCATTTATTAAATGCAATTAATTAATACATTGCCACCTCTTGTTGTGTGTGTGTGTGTGTGTGTGTGTGTGTGTGTGTGTGTGTGTGTGTGTGTGTGTGTGTGTGTGTGTGTGTGTGTCTTCTGTGTTTCTGTGTTTCCGGCATTTCACATTGGAACAGCTCATTCACCTTCCTTGTCTTCTCTCCGCCCTCCCTTTTAGGTAGGTTAAAGAGCTGCACCTGAGCCAGCCACTGATTGATTGATGCAGCACCACAGTCAAATAGTGGAGTGGAGTAGGGGGAACAGCAAACAGCCATTAAAGCAGCCCGCCCGCCACAATGGACCTACCTGTGTACACTAGATGGATGTGATGGAATGTACTGTCGTCCCTACATTTCCAAGAAGAAGTAAGAATTGCAGTTGCAACAAACCCTTGCTTGCCTACAAAGAGAGCAGCAATTTGGATTTGTTACTATGTTACCTGGAAGAATAACAAACTGTGCAAGGATGGAGGTTGTAGGAGCAAAGAGAAGTTGTCTGTAAAGTTGGTGGATGCCTATTTTCCATTTTGCAGTCCCTTGTCTCCCTCTTGTGGCCTCCTGGAGGCAAATAAATGTGCAAAAAAAAGACAGCCTGGCGGCCGGCTGTTGCAGTGTTGCCCTCTCAGGCAACACTGAGTGACTGACTGAGCCGCACCGTCTTATATAAAGTTCAGACGGAACTTTGCACGTGTCATAGTGGAGCCCTCAGGATTCCAGAGCCAGCTTTCTGACATCATAATGGGGCCTGCCTCAGAGATAGATAAAAGCCTGGGCCCAGGCAGTGTTGGTCAGTGCTGCTCAGCAGGCAGCACTGGACTGGACTGGACTGGATTACAGCTGATACAAGGTGTGAAGGAACAAGGGGTGGCTGTGGGCATGCACTTGCTGCCGCTGCCAGTGTTTATCTGCATGGCAGGAGGGCATTTGGGCGTTGCCAGGAAGGCGTTTTTATGTAGATTCCTCCTCTTTCAGCACTGCATTGTGGTGCAAGCAAAAGAAGCAAATCCTGTGTAGCTTCCTCTCCGGCCTTTATTCACCTCCCTCCCGCTTAGTAGCTGTAAATGTGTGTGAGCCTGCAGGGCCCCATGGAATTGCCTAGGAGTAGGCTGAATCAATCGCTGCAAGGGGTGAACAGCAGTATGGGACAGGCTCGGGCAAGGCAAGGGCCGCTCGGGTTATCGCTTCTCGGCCTTTTGGCTAAGATCAAGTGTAGTATCTGTTCTTATCAGTTTAATATCTGATACGTCCCCTATCTGGGGACCATATATTAAATGGATTTTTAGAACAGGGAGATGGAAATAGAGCTTGCTCTGTCCACTCCACGCATTGACCTGGTATTGCAGTATTTCCAGGACCGGTGCACCCTTCCCTTATGTGTTGACTAAAATCAGATTCCAAAAGTGCTATTTGTGTTTGCTATTGTTTTTGTCTTTCTGATGGGATCTCCCCTTTTAATCCCATTATTTCAACACCTGTTGGACAATGCATTTGTACAGTCATGTGTGATAATGAGCTCATTTATTAAATGCAATTAATTAATACATTGCCACCTCTTGTTGTGTGTGTGTGTGTGTGTGTGTGTGTGTGTGTGTGTGTGTGTGTGTGTGTGTGTGTGTGTGTGTGTGTGTGTGTCTTCTGTGTTTCTGTGTTTCCGGCATTTCACATTGGAACAGCTCATTCACCTTCCTTGTCTTCTCTCCGCCCTCCCTTTTAGGTAGGTTAAAGAGCTGCACCTGAGCCAGCCACTGATTGATTGATGCAGCACCACAGTCAAATAGTGGAGTGGAGTAGGGGGAACAGCAAACAGCCATTAAAGCAGCCCGCCCGCCACAATGGACCTACCTGTGTACACTAGATGGATGTGATGGAATGTACTGTCGTCCCTACATTTCCAAGAAGAAGTAAGAATTGCAGTTGCAACAAACCCTTGCTTGCCTACAAAGAGAGCAGCAATTTGGATTTGTTACTATGTTACCTGGAAGAATAACAAACTGTGCAAGGATGGAGGTTGTAGGAGCAAAGAGAAGTTGTCTGTAAAGTTGGTGGATGCCTATTTTCCATTTTGCAGTCCCTTGTCTCCCTCTTGTGGCCTCCTGGAGGCAAATAAATGTGCAAAAAAAAGACAGCCTGGCGGCCGGCTGTTGCAGTGTTGCCCTCTCAGGCAACACTGAGTGACTGACTGAGCCGCACCGTCTTATATAAAGTTCAGACGGAACTTTGCACGTGTCATAGTGGAGCCCTCAGGATTCCAGAGCCAGCTTTCTGACATCATAATGGGGCCTGCCTCAGAGATAGATAAAAGCCTGGGCCCAGGCAGTGTTGGTCAGTGCTGCTCAGCAGGCAGCACTGGACTGGACTGGACTGGATTACAGCTGATACAAGGTGTGAAGGAACAAGGGGTGGCTGTGGGCATGCACTTGCTGCCGCTGCCAGTGTTTATCTGCATGGCAGGAGGGCATTTGGGCGTTGCCAGGAAGGCGTTTTTATGTAGATTCCTCCTCTTTCAGCACTGCATTGTGGTGCAAGCAAAAGAAGCAAATCCTGTGTAGCTTCCTCTCCGGCCTTTATTCACCTCCCTCCCGCTTAGTAGCTGTAAATGTGTGTGAGCCTGCAGGGCCCCATGGAATTGCCTAGGAGTAGGCTGAATCAATCGCTGCAAGGGGTGAACAGCAGTATGGGACAGGCTCGGGCAAGGCAAGGGCCGCTCGGGTTATCGCTTCTCGGCCTTTTGGCTAAGCTCAAGTGGCTAACCAGAGGCGTCCAGTGCTGAACTCTCGGCCCTGCAGCATCGCCCTTTGGGGCTTAAGCTGCTTGTTGCTATAGGGAGACAGCCAGTGGCAGGAAGGCGATCGACATGGGCGTTATTGTACGTCACGCTAAGGCCGGGGAAACCCGGGTCAAGTACGGCATTCGGATCGAAGTTGATGTTGGATCAGAGAAGACCCTGGACCTACGACACCTGGTGAACAACATCTTGTTTGGAATTCTGAAAGTGGAGCGGAAGAAAATCCTTTGTCTTCAGGAGCATAAGGTTGGTCATTTTACCTTGATATTGACGGATTTACCTGCCTGCCATACTTTCCATTACAATTTGATGCAAAATGTGAACAATCCTGAGCTTGGAGGACTTACTTTTATCCTGCTGTATGATGAAGGAGAAGTCTTCCTGGTTGTTTTTCTCTACAATGCACATGTACCTTTGCAAGATATCACGGCATTCCTGTCTAGACATTGTGCATATGTTAAGTTTGAGAATAAAATCTTGAACACTGAAATGATCTGGAATGGGAAATACAAATTTCGGGTCCGGTTTCGGCAAGATATTGAGGAACCAGGAGGCTTCCATTTCCCTCCATCGAACTTCTCCATTGGAAGAGACAGGGGATATCTGTTTTTTCCCAGGTGTCCTCCCTTCTGCAGGAATTGTAAAGTTTTTGGCCACACAAGGGAAGGATGTCAAAATTCAGGGAAGTGTTCCAGATGTAACCAGGAGGGTCACAAAGCAAAAGAATGTGTCAACCGCATTGTTTGTAATCTCTGCGAGGTGGAAGGGCATACATTCAAAGACTGCCCTCTGCGGAAGAAGTCATATGCAGAGGCAGCCAGGAGCCAAGTGGCTGAGATGATAGCGAGAACTGGACGGTTGGGCGAGGAGGTACCCGCTGACTATCTGGCTTCTTTAAGCACATCTCCAGTAGAAGTACGTGTGGAGGAAGGGGCAGGCATGGAGGTAGCCCCGGTCGAGGAGGATCTTCCTCACCCATCCGATGCCCAGACTGGGCTACAGGGTGAGGGAGAAATTGAGGGCGACGTCCCCGTGACTCCTCCTGTTTCTTGGAGTCTGGATGAAGTGTTTCTGGAAGGAGTTGGAGGTCAAGGGGATTTTACCACTGTAGGCACCCGACCTGCAGACGAAATTCTGGATATGGGGGCTAAGAGAGCCAGGCTGGCCGCGTCACCCCCTGTAACCCCTGGAAGGGAGGAGGAATACCCCTCATCAGTGATTTCGTTTGATGAGCCTTTTCTAGAAGATCAAGGGACCAGTTTCTTCACATTAGGTTGCCAGCCTCCAGAAGGCAAAGGCTGAAGTGCAAATGGACAACCTGCGGTTATCTGGCTATGAAAATTAAAATATGGCATCCAAACC
This sequence comes from Rhinoderma darwinii, assembly GCF_050947455.1. NCBI lineage: Eukaryota > Metazoa > Chordata > Amphibia > Anura > Rhinodermatidae > Rhinoderma > Rhinoderma darwinii. The sequence continues at coordinate 27,896 of NW_027461785.1, forward strand.
TACATTTGATGTCGTATCCTTAAATGTACGACTGATTCAATCTAAGCCCAGGAGGGCTGCAGTTCTGGATTTTTTAAAAAATTTAGGAGCTGATGTATATTGTTTGCAAGAATGCGGTATTAGGGAACCTGTGCCAGAACAGGAATGGCCATATGGCCAATGTATATGGTCTGGTTCTTCTATAAATAAAAATGATGGGGTAGGAATATTGCTAGGGAATAGGAATTTAAAATTAGAAAGTTATATTGTGGTGGAAGTGGGGAGGTGTATTTTGGCAGAGATAAATGTCAGAGGGTGGAGGGTAAGGGTAATTAATATATATGGAGCAACAAAAAAAGAAGAGAGGTTAGAGCTCCTAGAGAAGTTGTCCTTTTTTTTGCCAGGGAGAATTCCTACGATTTGGGTTGGGGACTTTAACTGTGTGACGGAAGGGGAAAAAATGGATGTATCTGGTAAAAAGTTGTACCAATTAATCAAAGATTTTTCTTTTATAGATGCTGCTGAGGTTCATTTGGGAAAGCCACCACCCGACACTTATAGGTCTGATAGAGGAGGGGTAACATCAAGGATAGATCGGGTGCTTTTCTCAAAAAATGTGGGGTGCATGAGTTTGCGGCAGCGCGATGTGACCTTTTCTGACCATGTGTGTATGTGTGCAACTTTTGAAGGGGATGTTCGTTTAGTGCGTGGTGCAGGGGTATGGAAGTTAAATGTAAGTTTATTAGAGGATGAAAGAATTGTGAAGGCTTTTATATATGCGTATAAAGGATGGAAATCGCGGCAGGAATCTTTTGGGAATGTGTTGGAGTGGTGGGATTGGATGAAGAATGAATGTAAAAGATTCTTTAAAAAATGGGGCTATAAAAAAGCAGCTATGCTAAGAAACCAATATAATGAGTTGAATGTTAGAATAGAATGGTTGAGAAAACTTGGCGAGCTTGGTGTGGATGTCAGTGATTTGATGAGGGACGCAAGGAATGAAAGTAGGCTTTTATTAGAGGAAAAAGGGAAAAAAATTATATATAGATCAAAAGTTGAAAACTTAGACAAAGATGAAAAATGTACAAGATTTTTTTTCAAAAAAATATGTGGTAAAAAGGATGATATGGATGAATTATTGAATGATAGGGGTGAGTGTGTTTCTGGAAAGGATGTGATGAGTGAAGTTGAAGGTTTTTATACCCAGTTGTATGGAGAGAAGTGGTATGATAAGGATTTGATGAATGAGGTTTTGAATGGGTTGGAAAATAAACTTGGAGAGGAAGATTGTGAGTCTCTGTGTGGTGATATTACCATGGATGAAGTGAGAAATGTGGTGATGAGTGCAAGTAAAAATAAAACACCTGGGAAGGATGGGATCCCAATTGAATTATATGTGAGGATGTGGGATATAATTGGTGGGGATTTGCTTGAGGTATGTCAGTATATGTGGAAGCATGGTGTGTTGAGCAAATCTATGAAAGAAGGTGTGGTTGTGCTGATATATAAAAAAGGTGAGAAGAAAAATTTGGCAAATTGGAGGCCAATTACTTTGTTGGATTCTGACTATAAGTGTTTTAGTAAAGTATTGGCCAATAGGATGCGTGAGGTTGTTGCTGAAGTGGTGAATGAAGATCAAGTGTGTGCAGTGCCTGGTAGAAGTATGACTGATAATTTGTTGTTACTAAGGGATATGATTGGGGACTGTATGGATAGAAAGCAGAAATGTATGGTCCTATCTGTGGATTTTGAAAAGGCATTTGATAGGGTGTCGCATGAGTTTATGTTTAGTGTGCTGTGTAAAATGGGTTTTCCGAGAAAGTTTGTGTATGCAGTGAAAGGTTTGTATGGGAACGTAACAAGTGAGTTTCTCGTAAATGGGTTTCTGAGTGGAAAAGTGGGGATAAGGTCAGGTGTCAGGCAGGGTTGTCCTATGTCCCCTGTCCTGTTCATTAGTGTGATTGAAGTGTTGTTGTGTATGGTTAGAAGGGAAAAATTTATGAGGGGGTTATTAATTCCTGGGAGTAATGGTAAGTCTCTGAAAGTATTGGGTTATATGGACGATGTGGTGATTGTTAGTGAAAGAGAGGCGGAGATAAATAGAGCGAGATTGTTGTTGAGGTTGTTTTGTAGTGCGTCTGCGTTTAAAGTGAATTGGGGTAAATGTAGCTTTAAGTGTTTTGGTGATAGGAGTGTGAGAATGGATGGGGTTAATTGTGAGATGGGTGCTATTAAAATATTGGGTGTGCAATTTAATGAGGATTTGAGAGGGAATGAAAGTTGGGATGAATGTGGTATGAGAATAGAACGAAAACTGAACTTTTGGAGACTGAGAAGTTTGACACTGACGGGAAAAATTTTGATAGTTAAATCTGTTGTGTTACCAATTTTACTTTTTTGTGCAGTTGTTTTCCCTTTTGCTACTCACAAAATTAAGAAGACGGAAAAGATGATTTTTACATTTTTTTGGGGGAGTAGAATGGAAAAATTGAAGAGAGAGTATGTGTATAAGATGTGTGTGAATGGTGGTTTGGATTTTCCAAATGTTGAGGTATTTTTGGCTTTGAATTATATCAAAGTGGTGTCTGTGTTAGTGCAGAGGAATAATAAGACTGGTTTCATGATTAGATACTTGGCTGGTTGGATGTTGTATGGTCTGAATTGGGTAAAGAGAGATGCAAGTGTGCCTGTGGCTTTCAAGTGTCCAGTGTGGTATATGAGGATTGAGGTTTTTGTGAGGAAAAATGACTTGCTTGCTGTGCCAATGAGTGAGTTTAAAAATAAGAATGCGGTGATGAAGAGAATACGTGCGAATGAAATTCCATGTGAAATTGCAGGTTTGAGGTCTAATGAAGTGCAGAGTGTATGGAGTAAATTGAAGGTGAGTGGTATGTCAAACAGACAGCGTGATATTGTATGGATGTCGCTGCATAATATCCTACCTGTTAGGCAAGTGCAGAAAAGAAGGGATCTTATTAGGTCTGAGGTTTGCCCGAGGAATGGATGTGGAGCAAGTGAGAGTGTGAGACATATGTTGTGGGATTGTGACTATTCGTATGAAGTATGGAAAGGGGTGGGTGGTTTGTGTAAAGAACTAGCGGGGGTAAAATTTGTTAATTGGAAAGTAGCAATGTTTGGAATGGGTGCAAGTAGTCGTATGAAAGATAGAATTATGTGGTTAATTATGGCATGTGTGATGGAAAGTTTGTGGGATGTGAGAAACTTGTTAGTGTTTAAAAGGAAATTAGTGCCTGTAAATGAGTGTATTAGGATGATTTTGTCTAGACTTTACGTCATGTATTTGTGGGATAGACAGCGTGGTGGTGGCCTAGATTCAGAGGGGATATGGAAGTTCAAAAAATGGAAATTCCTGATACGATGTAGGTAATATTGTTCTGTTTTTTTTTTGTGATTGTTTATGTAAATTGAAGAAAAAATAAAGAACAAACCAGAATGATGATAAGTTTGAAGCAACGTGGATTTGATTTTCAAGTTTTGAGAAACATTATAAGTTGCTTATAACTAACTGAAATGGTTTTAAAAAAAAAAAAAAAAAAAAAAAAAAATCTGTTCTTATCAGTTTAATATCTGATACGTCCCCTATCTGGGGACCATATATTAAATGGATTTTTAGAACAGGGAGATGGAAATAGAGCTTGCTCTGTCCACTCCACGCATTGACCTGGTATTGCAGTATTTCCAGGACCGGTGCACCCTTCCCTTATGTGTTGACTAAAATCAGATTCCAAAAGTGCTATTTGTGTTTGCTATTGTTTTTGTCTTTCTGATGGGATCTCCCCTTTTAATCCCATTATTTCAACACCTGTTGGACAATGCATTTGTACAGTCATGTGTGATAATGAGCTCATTTATTAAATGCAATTAATTAATACATTGCCACCTCTTGTTGTGTGTGTGTGTGTGTGTGTGTGTGTGTGTGTGTGTGTGTGTGTGTGTGTGTGTGTGTGTGTGTGTGTGTGTGTGTCTTCTGTGTTTCTGTGTTTCCGGCATTTCACATTGGAACAGCTCATTCACCTTCCTTGTCTTCTCTCCGCCCTCCCTTTTAGGTAGGTTAAAGAGCTGCACCTGAGCCAGCCACTGATTGATTGATGCAGCACCACAGTCAAATAGTGGAGTGGAGTAGGGGGAACAGCAAACAGCCATTAAAGCAGCCCGCCCGCCACAATGGACCTACCTGTGTACACTAGATGGATGTGATGGAATGTACTGTCGTCCCTACATTTCCAAGAAGAAGTAAGAATTGCAGTTGCAACAAACCCTTGCTTGCCTACAAAGAGAGCAGCAATTTGGATTTGTTACTATGTTACCTGGAAGAATAACAAACTGTGCAAGGATGGAGGTTGTAGGAGCAAAGAGAAGTTGTCTGTAAAGTTGGTGGATGCCTATTTTCCATTTTGCAGTCCCTTGTCTCCCTCTTGTGGCCTCCTGGAGGCAAATAAATGTGCAAAAAAAAGACAGCCTGGCGGCCGGCTGTTGCAGTGTTGCCCTCTCAGGCAACACTGAGTGACTGACTGAGCCGCACCGTCTTATATAAAGTTCAGACGGAACTTTGCACGTGTCATAGTGGAGCCCTCAGGATTCCAGAGCCAGCTTTCTGACATCATAATGGGGCCTGCCTCAGAGATAGATAAAAGCCTGGGCCCAGGCAGTGTTGGTCAGTGCTGCTCAGCAGGCAGCACTGGACTGGACTGGACTGGATTACAGCTGATACAAGGTGTGAAGGAACAAGGGGTGGCTGTGGGCATGCACTTGCTGCCGCTGCCAGTGTTTATCTGCATGGCAGGAGGGCATTTGGGCGTTGCCAGGAAGGCGTTTTTATGTAGATTCCTCCTCTTTCAGCACTGCATTGTGGTGCAAGCAAAAGAAGCAAATCCTGTGTAGCTTCCTCTCCGGCCTTTATTCACCTCCCTCCCGCTTAGTAGCTGTAAATGTGTGTGAGCCTGCAGGGCCCCATGGAATTGCCTAGGAGTAGGCTGAATCAATCGCTGCAAGGGGTGAACAGCAGTATGGGACAGGCTCGGGCAAGGCAAGGGCCGCTCGGGTTATCGCTTCTCGGCCTTTTGGCTAAGATCAAGTGTAGTATCTGTTCTTATCAGTTTAATATCTGATACGTCCCCTATCTGGGGACCATATATTAAATGGATTTTTAGAACAGGGAGATGGAAATAGAGCTTGCTCTGTCCACTCCACGCATTGACCTGGTATTGCAGTATTTCCAGGACCGGTGCACCCTTCCCTTATGTGTTGACTAAAATCAGATTCCAAAAGTGCTATTTGTGTTTGCTATTGTTTTTGTCTTTCTGATGGGATCTCCCCTTTTAATCCCATTATTTCAACACCTGTTGGACAATGCATTTGTACAGTCATGTGTGATAATGAGCTCATTTATTAAATGCAATTAATTAATACATTGCCACCTCTTGTTGTGTGTGTGTGTGTGTGTGTGTGTGTGTGTGTGTGTGTGTGTGTGTGTGTGTGTGTGTGTGTGTGTGTGTGTGTCTTCTGTGTTTCTGTGTTTCCGGCATTTCACATTGGAACAGCTCATTCACCTTCCTTGTCTTCTCTCCGCCCTCCCTTTTAGGTAGGTTAAAGAGCTGCACCTGAGCCAGCCACTGATTGATTGATGCAGCACCACAGTCAAATAGTGGAGTGGAGTAGGGGGAACAGCAAACAGCCATTAAAGCAGCCCGCCCGCCACAATGGACCTACCTGTGTACACTAGATGGATGTGATGGAATGTACTGTCGTCCCTACATTTCCAAGAAGAAGTAAGAATTGCAGTTGCAACAAACCCTTGCTTGCCTACAAAGAGAGCAGCAATTTGGATTTGTTACTATGTTACCTGGAAGAATAACAAACTGTGCAAGGATGGAGGTTGTAGGAGCAAAGAGAAGTTGTCTGTAAAGTTGGTGGATGCCTATTTTCCATTTTGCAGTCCCTTGTCTCCCTCTTGTGGCCTCCTGGAGGCAAATAAATGTGCAAAAAAAAGACAGCCTGGCGGCCGGCTGTTGCAGTGTTGCCCTCTCAGGCAACACTGAGTGACTGACTGAGCCGCACCGTCTTATATAAAGTTCAGACGGAACTTTGCACGTGTCATAGTGGAGCCCTCAGGATTCCAGAGCCAGCTTTCTGACATCATAATGGGGCCTGCCTCAGAGATAGATAAAAGCCTGGGCCCAGGCAGTGTTGGTCAGTGCTGCTCAGCAGGCAGCACTGGACTGGACTGGACTGGATTACAGCTGATACAAGGTGTGAAGGAACAAGGGGTGGCTGTGGGCATGCACTTGCTGCCGCTGCCAGTGTTTATCTGCATGGCAGGAGGGCATTTGGGCGTTGCCAGGAAGGCGTTTTTATGTAGATTCCTCCTCTTTCAGCACTGCATTGTGGTGCAAGCAAAAGAAGCAAATCCTGTGTAGCTTCCTCTCCGGCCTTTATTCACCTCCCTCCCGCTTAGTAGCTGTAAATGTGTGTGAGCCTGCAGGGCCCCATGGAATTGCCTAGGAGTAGGCTGAATCAATCGCTGCAAGGGGTGAACAGCAGTATGGGACAGGCTCGGGCAAGGCAAGGGCCGCTCGGGTTATCGCTTCTCGGCCTTTTGGCTAAGATCAAGTGTAGTATCTGTTCTTATCAGTTTAATATCTGATACGTCCCCTATCTGGGGACCATATATTAAATGGATTTTTAGAACAGGGAGATGGAAATAGAGCTTGCTCTGTCCACTCCACGCATTGACCTGGTATTGCAGTATTTCCAGGACCGGTGCACCCTTCCCTTATGTGTTGACTAAAATCAGATTCCAAAAGTGCTATTTGTGTTTGCTATTGTTTTTGTCTTTCTGATGGGATCTCCCCTTTTAATCCCATTATTTCAACACCTGTTGGACAATGCATTTGTACAGTCATGTGTGATAATGAGCTCATTTATTAAATGCAATTAATTAATACATTGCCACCTCTTGTTGTGTGTGTGTGTGTGTGTGTGTGTGTGTGTGTGTGTGTGTGTGTGTGTGTGTGTGTGTGTGTGTGTGTGTGTGTCTTCTGTGTTTCTGTGTTTCCGGCATTTCACATTGGAACAGCTCATTCACCTTCCTTGTCTTCTCTCCGCCCTCCCTTTTAGGTAGGTTAAAGAGCTGCACCTGAGCCAGCCACTGATTGATTGATGCAGCACCACAGTCAAATAGTGGAGTGGAGTAGGGGGAACAGCAAACAGCCATTAAAGCAGCCCGCCCGCCACAATGGACCTACCTGTGTACACTAGATGGATGTGATGGAATGTACTGTCGTCCCTACATTTCCAAGAAGAAGTAAGAATTGCAGTTGCAACAAACCCTTGCTTGCCTACAAAGAGAGCAGCAATTTGGATTTGTTACTATGTTACCTGGAAGAATAACAAACTGTGCAAGGATGGAGGTTGTAGGAGCAAAGAGAAGTTGTCTGTAAAGTTGGTGGATGCCTATTTTCCATTTTGCAGTCCCTTGTCTCCCTCTTGTGGCCTCCTGGAGGCAAATAAATGTGCAAAAAAAAGACAGCCTGGCGGCCGGCTGTTGCAGTGTTGCCCTCTCAGGCAACACTGAGTGACTGACTGAGCCGCACCGTCTTATATAAAGTTCAGACGGAACTTTGCACGTGTCATAGTGGAGCCCTCAGGATTCCAGAGCCAGCTTTCTGACATCATAATGGGGCCTGCCTCAGAGATAGATAAAAGCCTGGGCCCAGGCAGTGTTGGTCAGTGCTGCTCAGCAGGCAGCACTGGACTGGACTGGACTGGATTACAGCTGATACAAGGTGTGAAGGAACAAGGGGTGGCTGTGGGCATGCACTTGCTGCCGCTGCCAGTGTTTATCTGCATGGCAGGAGGGCATTTGGGCGTTGCCAGGAAGGCGTTTTTATGTAGATTCCTCCTCTTTCAGCACTGCATTGTGGTGCAAGCAAAAGAAGCAAATCCTGTGTAGCTTCCTCTCCGGCCTTTATTCACCTCCCTCCCGCTTAGTAGCTGTAAATGTGTGTGAGCCTGCAGGGCCCCATGGAATTGCCTAGGAGTAGGCTGAATCAATCGCTGCAAGGGGTGAACAGCAGTATGGGACAGGCTCGGGCAAGGCAAGGGCCGCTCGGGTTATCGCTTCTCGGCCTTTTGGCTAAGATCAAGTGTAGTATCTGTTCTTATCAGTTTAATATCTGATACGTCCCCTATCTGGGGACCATATATTAAATGGATTTTTAGAACAGGGAGATGGAAATAGAGCTTGCTCTGTCCACTCCACGCATTGACCTGGTATTGCAGTATTTCCAGGACCGGTGCACCCTTCCCTTATGTGTTGACTAAAATCAGATTCCAAAAGTGCTATTTGTGTTTGCTATTGTTTTTGTCTTTCTGATGGGATCTCCCCTTTTAATCCCATTATTTCAACACCTGTTGGACAATGCATTTGTACAGTCATGTGTGATAATGAGCTCATTTATTAAATGCAATTAATTAATACATTGCCACCTCTTGTTGTGTGTGTGTGTGTGTGTGTGTGTGTGTGTGTGTGTGTGTGTGTGTGTGTGTGTGTGTGTGTGTGTGTGTGTGTCTTCTGTGTTTCTGTGTTTCCGGCATTTCACATTGGAACAGCTCATTCACCTTCCTTGTCTTCTCTCCGCCCTCCCTTTTAGGTAGGTTAAAGAGCTGCACCTGAGCCAGCCACTGATTGATTGATGCAGCACCACAGTCAAATAGTGGAGTGGAGTAGGGGGAACAGCAAACAGCCATTAAAGCAGCCCGCCCGCCACAATGGACCTACCTGTGTACACTAGATGGATGTGATGGAATGTACTGTCGTCCCTACATTTCCAAGAAGAAGTAAGAATTGCAGTTGCAACAAACCCTTGCTTGCCTACAAAGAGAGCAGCAATTTGGATTTGTTACTATGTTACCTGGAAGAATAACAAACTGTGCAAGGATGGAGGTTGTAGGAGCAAAGAGAAGTTGTCTGTAAAGTTGGTGGATGCCTATTTTCCATTTTGCAGTCCCTTGTCTCCCTCTTGTGGCCTCCTGGAGGCAAATAAATGTGCAAAAAAAAGACAGCCTGGCGGCCGGCTGTTGCAGTGTTGCCCTCTCAGGCAACACTGAGTGACTGACTGAGCCGCACCGTCTTATATAAAGTTCAGACGGAACTTTGCACGTGTCATAGTGGAGCCCTCAGGATTCCAGAGCCAGCTTTCTGACATCATAATGGGGCCTGCCTCAGAGATAGATAAAAGCCTGGGCCCAGGCAGTGTTGGTCAGTGCTGCTCAGCAGGCAGCACTGGACTGGACTGGACTGGATTACAGCTGATACAAGGTGTGAAGGAACAAGGGGTGGCTGTGGGCATGCACTTGCTGCCGCTGCCAGTGTTTATCTGCATGGCAGGAGGGCATTTGGGCGTTGCCAGGAAGGCGTTTTTATGTAGATTCCTCCTCTTTCAGCACTGCATTGTGGTGCAAGCAAAAGAAGCAAATCCTGTGTAGCTTCCTCTCCGGCCTTTATTCACCTCCCTCCCGCTTAGTAGCTGTAAATGTGTGTGAGCCTGCAGGGCCCCATGGAATTGCCTAGGAGTAGGCTGAATCAATCGCTGCAAGGGGTGAACAGCAGTATGGGACAGGCTCGGGCAAGGCAAGGGCCGCTCGGGTTATCGCTTCTCGGCCTTTTGGCTAAGATCAAGTGTAGTATCTGTTCTTATCAGTTTAATATCTGATACGTCCCCTATCTGGGGACCATATATTAAATGGATTTTTAGAACAGGGAGATGGAAATAGAGCTTGCTCTGTCCACTCCACGCATTGACCTGGTATTGCAGTATTTCCAGGACCGGTGCACCCTTCCCTTATGTGTTGACTAAAATCAGATTCCAAAAGTGCTATTTGTGTTTGCTATTGTTTTTGTCTTTCTGATGGGATCTCCCCTTTTAATCCCATTATTTCAACACCTGTTGGACAATGCATTTGTACAGTCATGTGTGATAATGAGCTCATTTATTAAATGCAATTAATTAATACATTGCCACCTCTTGTTGTGTGTGTGTGTGTGTGTGTGTGTGTGTGTGTGTGTGTGTGTGTGTGTGTGTGTGTGTGTGTGTGTGTGTGTCTTCTGTGTTTCTGTGTTTCCGGCATTTCACATTGGAACAGCTCATTCACCTTCCTTGTCTTCTCTCCGCCCTCCCTTTTAGGTAGGTTAAAGAGCTGCACCTGAGCCAGCCACTGATTGATTGATGCAGCACCACAGTCAAATAGTGGAGTGGAGTAGGGGGAACAGCAAACAGCCATTAAAGCAGCCCGCCCGCCACAATGGACCTACCTGTGTACACTAGATGGATGTGATGGAATGTACTGTCGTCCCTACATTTCCAAGAAGAAGTAAGAATTGCAGTTGCAACAAACCCTTGCTTGCCTACAAAGAGAGCAGCAATTTGGATTTGTTACTATGTTACCTGGAAGAATAACAAACTGTGCAAGGATGGAGGTTGTAGGAGCAAAGAGAAGTTGTCTGTAAAGTTGGTGGATGCCTATTTTCCATTTTGCAGTCCCTTGTCTCCCTCTTGTGGCCTCCTGGAGGCAAATAAATGTGCAAAAAAAAGACAGCCTGGCGGCCGGCTGTTGCAGTGTTGCCCTCTCAGGCAACACTGAGTGACTGACTGAGCCGCACCGTCTTATATAAAGTTCAGACGGAACTTTGCACGTGTCATAGTGGAGCCCTCAGGATTCCAGAGCCAGCTTTCTGACATCATAATGGGGCCTGCCTCAGAGATAGATAAAAGCCTGGGCCCAGGCAGTGTTGGTCAGTGCTGCTCAGCAGGCAGCACTGGACTGGACTGGACTGGATTACAGCTGATACAAGGTGTGAAGGAACAAGGGGTGGCTGTGGGCATGCACTTGCTGCCGCTGCCAGTGTTTATCTGCATGGCAGGAGGGCATTTGGGCGTTGCCAGGAAGGCGTTTTTATGTAGATTCCTCCTCTTTCAGCACTGCATTGTGGTGCAAGCAAAAGAAGCAAATCCTGTGTAGCTTCCTCTCCGGCCTTTATTCACCTCCCTCCCGCTTAGTAGCTGTAAATGTGTGTGAGCCTGCAGGGCCCCATGGAATTGCCTAGGAGTAGGCTGAATCAATCGCTGCAAGGGGTGAACAGCAGTATGGGACAGGCTCGGGCAAGGCAAGGGCCGCTCGGGTTATCGCTTCTCGGCCTTTTGGCTAAGATCAAGTGTAGTATCTGTTCTTATCAGTTTAATATCTGATACGTCCCCTATCTGGGGACCATATATTAAATGGATTTTTAGAACAGGGAGATGGAAATAGAGCTTGCTCTGTCCACTCCACGCATTGACCTGGTATTGCAGTATTTCCAGGACCGGTGCACCCTTCCCTTATGTGTTGACTAAAATCAGATTCCAAAAGTGCTATTTGTGTTTGCTATTGTTTTTGTCTTTCTGATGGGATCTCCCCTTTTAATCCCATTATTTCAACACCTGTTGGACAATGCATTTGTACAGTCATGTGTGATAATGAGCTCATTTATTAAATGCAATTAATTAATACATTGCCACCTCTTGTTGTGTGTGTGTGTGTGTGTGTGTGTGTGTGTGTGTGTCTGTGTGTGTGTGTGTGTGTGTGTGTGTGTGTGTGTGTCTTCTGTGTTTCTGTGTTTCCGGCATTTCACATTGGAACAGCTCATTCACCTTCCTTGTCTTCTCTCCGCCCTCCCTTTTAGGTAGGTTAAAGAGCTGCACCTGAGCCAGCCACTGATTGATTGATGCAGCACCACAGTCAAATAGTGGAGTGGAGTAGGGGGAACAGCAAACAGCCATTAAAGCAGCCCGCCCGCCACAATGGACCTACCTGTGTACACTAGATGGATGTGATGGAATGTACTGTCGTCCCTACATTTCCAAGAAGAAGTAAGAATTGCAGTTGCAACAAACCCTTGCTTGCCTACAAAGAGAGCAGCAATTTGGATTTGTTACTATGTTACCTGGAAGAATAACAAACTGTGCAAGGATGGAGGTTGTAGGAGCAAAGAGAAGTTGTCTGTAAAGTTGGTGGATGCCTATTTTCCATTTTGCAGTCCCTTGTCTCCCTCTTGTGGCCTCCTGGAGGCAAATAAATGTGCAAAAAAAAGACAGCCTGGCGGCCGGCTGTTGCAGTGTTGCCCTCTCAGGCAACACTGAGTGACTGACTGAGCCGCACCGTCTTATATAAAGTTCAGACGGAACTTTGCACGTGTCATAGTGGAGCCCTCAGGATTCCAGAGCCAGCTTTCTGACATCATAATGGGGCCTGCCTCAGAGATAGATAAAAGCCTGGGCCCAGGCAGTGTTGGTCAGTGCTGCTCAGCAGGCAGCACTGGACTGGACTGGACTGGATTACAGCTGATACAAGGTGTGAAGGAACAAGGGGTGGCTGTGGGCATGCACTTGCTGCCGCTGCCAGTGTTTATCTGCATGGCAGGAGGGCATTTGGGCGTTGCCAGGAAGGCGTTTTTATGTAGATTCCTCCTCTTTCAGCACTGCATTGTGGTGCAAGCAAAAGAAGCAAATCCTGTGTAGCTTCCTCTCCGGCCTTTATTCACCTCCCTCCCGCTTAGTAGCTGTAAATGTGTGTGAGCCTGCAGGGCCCCATGGAATTGCCTAGGAGTAGGCTGAATCAATCGCTGCAAGGGGTGAACAGCAGTATGGGACAGGCTCGGGCAAGGCAAGGGCCGCTCGGGTTATCGCTTCTCGGCCTTTTGGCTAAGATCAAGTGTAGTATCTGTTCTTATCAGTTTAATATCTGATACGTCCCCTATCTGGGGACCATATATTAAATGGATTTTTAGAACAGGGAGATGGAAATAGAGCTTGCTCTGTCCACTCCACGCATTGACCTGGTATTGCAGTATTTCCAGGACCGGTGCACCCTTCCCTTATGTGTTGACTAAAATCAGATTCCAAAAGTGCTATTTGTGTTTGCTATTGTTTTTGTCTTTCTGATGGGATCTCCCCTTTTAATCCCATTATTTCAACACCTGTTGGACAATGCATTTGTACAGTCATGTGTGATAATGAGCTCATTTATTAAATGCAATTAATTAATACATTGCCACCTCTTGTTGTGTGTGTGTGTGTGTGTGTGTGTGTGTGTGTGTGTGTGTGTGTGTGTGTGTGTGTGTGTGTGTGTGTGTGTGTCTTCTGTGTTTCTGTGTTTCCGGCATTTCACATTGGAACAGCTCATTCACCTTCCTTGTCTTCTCTCCGCCCTCCCTTTTAGGTAGGTTAAAGAGCTGCACCTGAGCCAGCCACTGATTGATTGATGCAGCACCACAGTCAAATAGTGGAGTGGAGTAGGGGGAACAGCAAACAGCCATTAAAGCAGCCCGCCCGCCACAATGGACCTACCTGTGTACACTAGATGGATGTGATGGAATGTACTGTCGTCCCTACATTTCCAAGAAGAAGTAAGAATTGCAGTTGCAACAAACCCTTGCTTGCCTACAAAGAGAGCAGCAATTTGGATTTGTTACTATGTTACCTGGAAGAATAACAAACTGTGCAAGGATGGAGGTTGTAGGAGCAAAGAGAAGTTGTCTGTAAAGTTGGTGGATGCCTATTTTCCATTTTGCAGTCCCTTGTCTCCCTCTTGTGGCCTCCTGGAGGCAAATAAATGTGCAAAAAAAAGACAGCCTGGCGGCCGGCTGTTGCAGTGTTGCCCTCTCAGGCAACACTGAGTGACTGACTGAGCCGCACCGTCTTATATAAAGTTCAGACGGAACTTTGCACGTGTCATAGTGGAGCCCTCAGGATTCCAGAGCCAGCTTTCTGACATCATAATGGGGCCTGCCTCAGAGATAGATAAAAGCCTGGGCCCAGGCAGTGTTGGTCAGTGCTGCTCAGCAGGCAGCACTGGACTGGACTGGACTGGATTACAGCTGATACAAGGTGTGAAGGAACAAGGGGTGGCTGTGGGCATGCACTTGCTGCCGCTGCCAGTGTTTATCTGCATGGCAGGAGGGCATTTGGGCGTTGCCAGGAAGGCGTTTTTATGTAGATTCCTCCTCTTTCAGCACTGCATTGTGGTGCAAGCAAAAGAAGCAAATCCTGTGTAGCTTCCTCTCCGGCCTTTATTCACCTCCCTCCCGCCCGCTTAGTAGCTGTAAATGTGTGTGAGCCTGCAGGGCCCCATGGAATTGCCTAGGAGTAGGCTGAATCAATCGCTGCAAGGGGTGAACAGCAGTATGGGACAGGCTCGGGCAAGGCAAGGGCCGCTCGGGTTATCGCTTCTCGGCCTTTTGGCTAAGATCAAGTGTAGTATCTGTTCTTATCAGTTTAATATCTGATACGTCCCCTATCTGGGGACCATATATTAAATGGATTTTTAGAACAGGGAGATGGAAATAGAGCTTGCTCTGTCCACTCCACGCATTGACCTGGTATTGCAGTATTTCCAGGACCGGTGCACCCTTCCCTTATGTGTTGACTAAAATCAGATTCCAAAAGTGCTATTTGTGTTTGCTATTGTTTTTGTCTTTCTGATGGGATCTCCCCTTTTAATCCCATTATTTCAACACCTGTTGGACAATGCATTTGTACAGTCATGTGTGATAATGAGCTCATTTATTAAATGCAATTAATTAATACATTGCCACCTCTTGTTGTGTGTGTGTGTGTGTGTGTGTGTGTGTGTGTGTGTGTGTGTGTGTGTGTGTGTGTGTCTTCTGTGTTTCTGTGTTTCCGGCATTTCACATTGGAACAGCTCATTCACCTTCCTTGTCTTCTCTCCGCCCTCCCTTTTAGGTAGGTTAAAGAGCTGCACCTGAGCCAGCCACTGATTGATTGATGCAGCACCACAGTCAAATAGTGGAGTGGAGTAGGGGGAACAGCAAACAGCCATTAAAGCAGCCCGCCCGCCACAATGGACCTACCTGTGTACACTAGATGGATGTGATGGAATGTACTGTCGTCCCTACATTTCCAAGAAGAAGTAAGAATTGCAGTTGCAACAAACCCTTGCTTGCCTACAAAGAGAGCAGCAATTTGGATTTGTTACTATGTTACCTGGAAGAATAACAAACTGTGCAAGGATGGAGGTTGTAGGAGCAAAGAGAAGTTGTCTGTAAAGTTGGTGGATGCCTATTTTCCATTTTGCAGTCCCTTGTCTCCCTCTTGTGGCCTCCTGGAGGCAAATAAATGTGCAAAAAAAAGACAGCCTGGCGGCCGGCTGTTGCAGTGTTGCCCTCTCAGGCAACACTGAGTGACTGACTGAGCCGCACCGTCTTATATAAAGTTCAGACGGAACTTTGCACGTGTCATAGTGGAGCCCTCAGGATTCCAGAGCCAGCTTTCTGACATCATAATGGGGCCTGCCTCAGAGATAGATAAAAGCCTGGGCCCAGGCAGTGTTGGTCAGTGCTGCTCAGCAGGCAGCACTGGACTGGACTGGACTGGATTACAGCTGATACAAGGTGTGAAGGAACAAGGGGTGGCTGTGGGCATGCACTTGCTGCCGCTGCCAGTGTTTATCTGCATGGCAGGAGGGCATTTGGGCGTTGCCAGGAAGGCGTTTTTATGTAGATTCCTCCTCTTTCAGCACTGCATTGTGGTGCAAGCAAAAGAAGCAAATCCTGTGTAGCTTCCTCTCCGGCCTTTATTCACCTCCCTCCCGCTTAGTAGCTGTAAATGTGTGTGAGCCTGCAGGGCCCCATGGAATTGCCTAGGAGTAGGCTGAATCAATCGCTGCAAGGGGTGAACAGCAGTATGGGACAGGCTCGGGCAAGGCAAGGGCCGCTCGGGTTATCGCTTCTCGGCCTTTTGGCTAAGATCAAGTGTAGTATCTGTTCTTATCAGTTTAATATCTGATACGTCCCCTATCTGGGGACCATATATTAAATGGATTTTTAGAACAGGGAGATGGAAATAGAGCTTGCTCTGTCCACTCCACGCATTGACCTGGTATTGCAGTATTTCCAGGACCGGTGCACCCTTCCCTTATGTGTTGACTAAAATCAGATTCCAAAAGTGCTATTTGTGTTTGCTATTGTTTTTGTCTTTCTGATGGGATCTCCCCTTTTAATCCCATTATTTCAACACCTGTTGGACAATGCATTTGTACAGTCATGTGTGATAATGAGCTCATTTATTAAATGCAATTAATTAATACATTGCCACCTCTTGTTGTGTGTGTGTGTGTGTGTGTGTGTGTGTGTGTGTGTGTGTGTGTGTGTGTGTGTGTGTGTGTGTGTGTGTGTGTGTGTGTGTCTTCTGTGTTTCTGTGTTTCCGGCATTTCACATTGGAACAGCTCATTCACCTTCCTTGTCTTCTCTCCGCCCTCCCTTTTAGGTAGGTTAAAGAGCTGCACCTGAGCCAGCCACTGATTGATTGATGCAGCACCACAGTCAAATAGTGGAGTGGAGTAGGGGGAACAGCAAACAGCCATTAAAGCAGCCCGCCCGCCACAATGGACCTACCTGTGTACACTAGATGGATGTGATGGAATGTACTGTCGTCCCTACATTTCCAAGAAGAAGTAAGAATTGCAGTTGCAACAAACCCTTGCTTGCCTACAAAGAGAGCAGCAATTTGGATTTGTTACTATGTTACCTGGAAGAATAACAAACTGTGCAAGGATGGAGGTTGTAGGAGCAAAGAGAAGTTGTCTGTAAAGTTGGTGGATGCCTATTTTCCATTTTGCAGTCCCTTGTCTCCCTCTTGTGGCCTCCTGGAGGCAAATAAATGTGCAAAAAAAAGACAGCCTGGCGGCCGGCTGTTGCAGTGTTGCCCTCTCAGGCAACACTGAGTGACTGACTGAGCCGCACCGTCTTATATAAAGTTCAGACGGAACTTTGCACGTGTCATAGTGGAGCCCTCAGGATTCCAGAGCCAGCTTTCTGACATCATAATGGGGCCTGCCTCAGAGATAGATAAAAGCCTGGGCCCAGGCAGTGTTGGTCAGTGCTGCTCAGCAGGCAGCACTGGACTGGACTGGACTGGATTACAGCTGATACAAGGTGTGAAGGAACAAGGGGTGGCTGTGGGCATGCACTTGCTGCCGCTGCCAGTGTTTATCTGCATGGCAGGAGGGCATTTGGGCGTTGCCAGGAAGGCGTTTTTATGTAGATTCCTCCTCTTTCAGCACTGCATTGTGGTGCAAGCAAAAGAAGCAAATCCTGTGTAGCTTCCTCTCCGGCCTTTATTCACCTCCCTCCCGCTTAGTAGCTGTAAATGTGTGTGAGCCTGCAGGGCCCCATGGAATTGCCTAGGAGTAGGCTGAATCAATCGCTGCAAGGGGTGAACAGCAGTATGGGACAGGCTCGGGCAAGGCAAGGGCCGCTCGGGTTATCGCTTCTCGGCCTTTTGGCTAAGATCAAGTGTAGTATCTGTTCTTATCAGTTTAATATCTGATACGTCCCCTATCTGGGGACCATATATTAAATGGATTTTTAGAACAGGGAGATGGAAATAGAGCTTGCTCTGTCCACTCCACGCATTGACCTGGTATTGCAGTATTTCCAGGACCGGTGCACCCTTCCCTTATGTGTTGACTAAAATCAGATTCCAAAAGTGCTATTTGTGTTTGCTATTGTTTTTGTCTTTCTGATGGGATCTCCCCTTTTAATCCCATTATTTCAACACCTGTTGGACAATGCATTTGTACAGTCATGTGTGATAATGAGCTCATTTATTAAATGCAATTAATTAATACATTGCCACCTCTTGTTGTGTGTGTGTGTGTGTGTGTGTGTGTGTGTGTGTGTGTGTGTGTGTGTGTGTGTGTGTGTGTGTGTGTCTTCTGTGTTTCTGTGTTTCCGGCATTTCACATTGGAACAGCTCATTCACCTTCCTTGTCTTCTCTCCGCCCTCCCTTTTAGGTAGGTTAAAGAGCTGCACCTGAGCCAGCCACTGATTGATTGATGCAGCACCACAGTCAAATAGTGGAGTGGAGTAGGGGGAACAGCAAACAGCCATTAAAGCAGCCCGCCCGCCACAATGGACCTACCTGTGTACACTAGATGGATGTGATGGAATGTACTGTCGTCCCTACATTTCCAAGAAGAAGTAAGAATTGCAGTTGCAACAAACCCTTGCTTGCCTACAAAGAGAGCAGCAATTTGGATTTGTTACTATGTTACCTGGAAGAATAACAAACTGTGCAAGGATGGAGGTTGTAGGAGCAAAGAGAAGTTGTCTGTAAAGTTGGTGGATGCCTATTTTCCATTTTGCAGTCCCTTGTCTCCCTCTTGTGGCCTCCTGGAGGCAAATAAATGTGCAAAAAAAAGACAGCCTGGCGGCCGGCTGTTGCAGTGTTGCCCTCTCAGGCAACACTGAGTGACTGACTGAGCCGCACCGTCTTATATAAAGTTCAGACGGAACTTTGCACGTGTCATAGTGGAGCCCTCAGGATTCCAGAGCCAGCTTTCTGACATCATAATGGGGCCTGCCTCAGAGATAGATAAAAGCCTGGGCCCAGGCAGTGTTGGTCAGTGCTGCTCAGCAGGCAGCACTGGACTGGACTGGACTGGATTACAGCTGATACAAGGTGTGAAGGAACAAGGGGTGGCTGTGGGCATGCACTTGCTGCCGCTGCCAGTGTTTATCTGCATGGCAGGAGGGCATTTGGGCGTTGCCAGGAAGGCGTTTTTATGTAGATTCCTCCTCTTTCAGCACTGCATTGTGGTGCAAGCAAAAGAAGCAAATCCTGTGTAGCTTCCTCTCCGGCCTTTATTCACCTCCCTCCCGCTTAGTAGCTGTAAATGTGTGTGAGCCTGCAGGGCCCCATGGAATTGCCTAGGAGTAGGCTGAATCAATCGCTGCAAGGGGTGAACAGCAGTATGGGACAGGCTCGGGCAAGGCAAGGGCCGCTCGGGTTATCGCTTCTCGGCCTTTTGGCTAAGATCAAGTGTAGTATCTGTTCTTATCAGTTTAATATCTGATACGTCCCCTATCTGGGGACCATATATTAAATGGATTTTTAGAACAGGGAGATGGAAATAGAGCTTGCTCTGTCCACTCCACGCATTGACCTGGTATTGCAGTATTTCCAGGACCGGTGCACCCTTCCCTTATGTGTTGACTAAAATCAGATTCCAAAAGTGCTATTTGTGTTTGCTATTGTTTTTGTCTTTCTGATGGGATCTCCCCTTTTAATCCCATTATTTCAACACCTGTTGGACAATGCATTTGTACAGTCATGTGTGATAATGAGCTCATTTATTAAATGCAATTAATTAATACATTGCCACCTCTTGTTGTGTGTGTGTGTGTGTGTGTGTGTGTGTGTGTGTGTGTGTGTGTGTGTGTGTGTGTGTGTGTGTGTGTGTGTGTCTTCTGTGTTTCTGTGTTTCCGGCATTTCACATTGGAACAGCTCATTCACCTTCCTTGTCTTCTCTCCGCCCTCCCTTTTAGGTAGGTTAAAGAGCTGCACCTGAGCCAGCCACTGATTGATTGATGCAGCACCACAGTCAAATAGTGGAGTGGAGTAGGGGGAACAGCAAACAGCCATTAAAGCAGCCCGCCCGCCACAATGGACCTACCTGTGTACACTAGATGGATGTGATGGAATGTACTGTCGTCCCTACATTTCCAAGAAGAAGTAAGAATTGCAGTTGCAACAAACCCTTGCTTGCCTACAAAGAGAGCAGCAATTTGGATTTGTTACTATGTTACCTGGAAGAATAACAAACTGTGCAAGGATGGAGGTTGTAGGAGCAAAGAGAAGTTGTCTGTAAAGTTGGTGGATGCCTATTTTCCATTTTGCAGTCCCTTGTCTCCCTCTTGTGGCCTCCTGGAGGCAAATAAATGTGCAAAAAAAAGACAGCCTGGCGGCCGGCTGTTGCAGTGTTGCCCTCTCAGGCAACACTGAGTGACTGACTGAGCCGCACCGTCTTATATAAAGTTCAGACGGAACTTTGCACGTGTCATAGTGGAGCCCTCAGGATTCCAGAGCCAGCTTTCTGACATCATAATGGGGCCTGCCTCAGAGATAGATAAAAGCCTGGGCCCAGGCAGTGTTGGTCAGTGCTGCTCAGCAGGCAGCACTGGACTGGACTGGACTGGATTACAGCTGATACAAGGTGTGAAGGAACAAGGGGTGGCTGTGGGCATGCACTTGCTGCCGCTGCCAGTGTTTATCTGCATGGCAGGAGGGCATTTGGGCGTTGCCAGGAAGGCGTTTTTATGTAGATTCCTCCTCTTTCAGCACTGCATTGTGGTGCAAGCAAAAGAAGCAAATCCTGTGTAGCTTCCTCTCCGGCCTTTATTCACCTCCCTCCCGCTTAGTAGCTGTAAATGTGTGTGAGCCTGCAGGGCCCCATGGAATTGCCTAGGAGTAGGCTGAATCAATCGCTGCAAGGGGTGAACAGCAGTATGGGACAGGCTCGGGCAAGGCAAGGGCCGCTCGGGTTATCGCTTCTCGGCCTTTTGGCTAAGATCAAGTGTAGTATCTGTTCTTATCAGTTTAATATCTGATACGTCCCCTATCTGGGGACCATATATTAAATGGATTTTTAGAACAGGGAGATGGAAATAGAGCTTGCTCTGTCCACTCCACGCATTGACCTGGTATTGCAGTATTTCCAGGACCGGTGCACCCTTCCCTTATGTGTTGACTAAAATCAGATTCCAAAAGTGCTATTTGTGTTTGCTATTGTTTTTGTCTTTCTGATGGGATCTCCCCTTTTAATCCCATTATTTCAACACCTGTTGGACAATGCATTTGTACAGTCATGTGTGATAATGAGCTCATTTATTAAATGCAATTAATTAATACATTGCCACCTCTTGTTGTGTGTGTGTGTGTGTGTGTGTGTGTGTGTGTGTGTGTGTGTGTGTGTGTGTGTGTGTGTGTGTGTGTGTGTGTGTCTTCTGTGTTTCTGTGTTTCCGGCATTTCACATTGGAACAGCTCATTCACCTTCCTTGTCTTCTCTCCGCCCTCCCTTTTAGGTAGGTTAAAGAGCTGCACCTGAGCCAGCCACTGATTGATTGATGCAGCACCACAGTCAAATAGTGGAGTGGAGTAGGGGGAACAGCAAACAGCCATTAAAGCAGCCCGCCCGCCACAATGGACCTACCTGTGTACACTAGATGGATGTGATGGAATGTACTGTCGTCCCTACATTTCCAAGAAGAAGTAAGAATTGCAGTTGCAACAAACCCTTGCTTGCCTACAAAGAGAGCAGCAATTTGGATTTGTTACTATGTTACCTGGAAGAATAACAAACTGTGCAAGGATGGAGGTTGTAGGAGCAAAGAGAAGTTGTCTGTAAAGTTGGTGGATGCCTATTTTCCATTTTGCAGTCCCTTGTCTCCCTCTTGTGGCCTCCTGGAGGCAAATAAATGTGCAAAAAAAAGACAGCCTGGCGGCCGGCTGTTGCAGTGTTGCCCTCTCAGGCAACACTGAGTGACTGACTGAGCCGCACCGTCTTATATAAAGTTCAGACGGAACTTTGCACGTGTC
This sequence comes from Rhinoderma darwinii, assembly GCF_050947455.1. Taxonomy (NCBI): domain Eukaryota; kingdom Metazoa; phylum Chordata; class Amphibia; order Anura; family Rhinodermatidae; genus Rhinoderma; species Rhinoderma darwinii. Next base: position 49,331 of record NW_027461785.1, read on the forward strand.
ATAGTGGAGCCCTCAGGATTCCAGAGCCAGCTTTCTGACATCATAATGGGGCCTGCCTCAGAGATAGATAAAAGCCTGGGCCCAGGCAGTGTTGGTCAGTGCTGCTCAGCAGGCAGCACTGGACTGGACTGGACTGGATTACAGCTGATACAAGGTGTGAAGGAACAAGGGGTGGCTGTGGGCATGCACTTGCTGCCGCTGCCAGTGTTTATCTGCATGGCAGGAGGGCATTTGGGCGTTGCCAGGAAGGCGTTTTTATGTAGATTCCTCCTCTTTCAGCACTGCATTGTGGTGCAAGCAAAAGAAGCAAATCCTGTGTAGCTTCCTCTCCGGCCTTTATTCACCTCCCTCCCGCTTAGTAGCTGTAAATGTGTGTGAGCCTGCAGGGCCCCATGGAATTGCCTAGGAGTAGGCTGAATCAATCGCTGCAAGGGGTGAACAGCAGTATGGGACAGGCTCGGGCAAGGCAAGGGCCGCTCGGGTTATCGCTTCTCGGCCTTTTGGCTAAGATCAAGTGTAGTATCTGTTCTTATCAGTTTAATATCTGATACGTCCCCTATCTGGGGACCATATATTAAATGGATTTTTAGAACAGGGAGATGGAAATAGAGCTTGCTCTGTCCACTCCACGCATTGACCTGGTATTGCAGTATTTCCAGGACCGGTGCACCCTTCCCTTATGTGTTGACTAAAATCAGATTCCAAAAGTGCTATTTGTGTTTGCTATTGTTTTTGTCTTTCTGATGGGATCTCCCCTTTTAATCCCATTATTTCAACACCTGTTGGACAATGCATTTGTACAGTCATGTGTGATAATGAGCTCATTTATTAAATGCAATTAATTAATACATTGCCACCTCTTGTTGTGTGTGTGTGTGTGTGTGTGTGTGTGTGTGTGTGTGTGTGTGTGTGTGTGTGTGTGTGTGTGTGTGTGTGTGTGTGTCTTCTGTGTTTCTGTGTTTCCGGCATTTCACATTGGAACAGCTCATTCACCTTCCTTGTCTTCTCTCCGCCCTCCCTTTTAGGTAGGTTAAAGAGCTGCACCTGAGCCAGCCACTGATTGATTGATGCAGCACCACAGTCAAATAGTGGAGTGGAGTAGGGGGAACAGCAAACAGCCATTAAAGCAGCCCGCCCGCCACAATGGACCTACCTGTGTACACTAGATGGATGTGATGGAATGTACTGTCGTCCCTACATTTCCAAGAAGAAGTAAGAATTGCAGTTGCAACAAACCCTTGCTTGCCTACAAAGAGAGCAGCAATTTGGATTTGTTACTATGTTACCTGGAAGAATAACAAACTGTGCAAGGATGGAGGTTGTAGGAGCAAAGAGAAGTTGTCTGTAAAGTTGGTGGATGCCTATTTTCCATTTTGCAGTCCCTTGTCTCCCTCTTGTGGCCTCCTGGAGGCAAATAAATGTGCAAAAAAAAGACAGCCTGGCGGCCGGCTGTTGCAGTGTTGCCCTCTCAGGCAACACTGAGTGACTGACTGAGCCGCACCGTCTTATATAAAGTTCAGACGGAACTTTGCACGTGTCATAGTGGAGCCCTCAGGATTCCAGAGCCAGCTTTCTGACATCATAATGGGGCCTGCCTCAGAGATAGATAAAAGCCTGGGCCCAGGCAGTGTTGGTCAGTGCTGCTCAGCAGGCAGCACTGGACTGGACTGGACTGGATTACAGCTGATACAAGGTGTGAAGGAACAAGGGGTGGCTGTGGGCATGCACTTGCTGCCGCTGCCAGTGTTTATCTGCATGGCAGGAGGGCATTTGGGCGTTGCCAGGAAGGCGTTTTTATGTAGATTCCTCCTCTTTCAGCACTGCATTGTGGTGCAAGCAAAAGAAGCAAATCCTGTGTAGCTTCCTCTCCGGCCTTTATTCACCTCCCTCCCGCTTAGTAGCTGTAAATGTGTGTGAGCCTGCAGGGCCCCATGGAATTGCCTAGGAGTAGGCTGAATCAATCGCTGCAAGGGGTGAACAGCAGTATGGGACAGGCTCGGGCAAGGCAAGGGCCGCTCGGGTTATCGCTTCTCGGCCTTTTGGCTAAGATCAAGTGTAGTATCTGTTCTTATCAGTTTAATATCTGATACGTCCCCTATCTGGGGACCATATATTAAATGGATTTTTAGAACAGGGAGATGGAAATAGAGCTTGCTCTGTCCACTCCACGCATTGACCTGGTATTGCAGTATTTCCAGGACCGGTGCACCCTTCCCTTATGTGTTGACTAAAATCAGATTCCAAAAGTGCTATTTGTGTTTGCTATTGTTTTTGTCTTTCTGATGGGATCTCCCCTTTTAATCCCATTATTTCAACACCTGTTGGACAATGCATTTGTACAGTCATGTGTGATAATGAGCTCATTTATTAAATGCAATTAATTAATACATTGCCACCTCTTGTTGTGTGTGTGTGTGTGTGTGTGTGTGTGTGTGTGTGTGTGTGTGTGTGTGTGTGTGTGTGTGTGTGTGTGTGTGTGTGTGTGTGTCTTCTGTGTTTCTGTGTTTCCGGCATTTCACATTGGAACAGCTCATTCACCTTCCTTGTCTTCTCTCCGCCCTCCCTTTTAGGTAGGTTAAAGAGCTGCACCTGAGCCAGCCACTGATTGATTGATGCAGCACCACAGTCAAATAGTGGAGTGGAGTAGGGGGAACAGCAAACAGCCATTAAAGCAGCCCGCCCGCCACAATGGACCTACCTGTGTACACTAGATGGATGTGATGGAATGTACTGTCGTCCCTACATTTCCAAGAAGAAGTAAGAATTGCAGTTGCAACAAACCCTTGCTTGCCTACAAAGAGAGCAGCAATTTGGATTTGTTACTATGTTACCTGGAAGAATAACAAACTGTGCAAGGATGGAGGTTGTAGGAGCAAAGAGAAGTTGTCTGTAAAGTTGGTGGATGCCTATTTTCCATTTTGCAGTCCCTTGTCTCCCTCTTGTGGCCTCCTGGAGGCAAATAAATGTGCAAAAAAAAGACAGCCTGGCGGCCGGCTGTTGCAGTGTTGCCCTCTCAGGCAACACTGAGTGACTGACTGAGCCGCACCGTCTTATATAAAGTTCAGACGGAACTTTGCACGTGTCATAGTGGAGCCCTCAGGATTCCAGAGCCAGCTTTCTGACATCATAATGGGGCCTGCCTCAGAGATAGATAAAAGCCTGGGCCCAGGCAGTGTTGGTCAGTGCTGCTCAGCAGGCAGCACTGGACTGGACTGGACTGGATTACAGCTGATACAAGGTGTGAAGGAACAAGGGGTGGCTGTGGGCATGCACTTGCTGCCGCTGCCAGTGTTTATCTGCATGGCAGGAGGGCATTTGGGCGTTGCCAGGAAGGCGTTTTTATGTAGATTCCTCCTCTTTCAGCACTGCATTGTGGTGCAAGCAAAAGAAGCAAATCCTGTGTAGCTTCCTCTCCGGCCTTTATTCACCTCCCTCCCGCTTAGTAGCTGTAAATGTGTGTGAGCCTGCAGGGCCCCATGGAATTGCCTAGGAGTAGGCTGAATCAATCGCTGCAAGGGGTGAACAGCAGTATGGGACAGGCTCGGGCAAGGCAAGGGCCGCTCGGGTTATCGCTTCTCGGCCTTTTGGCTAAGATCAAGTGTAGTATCTGTTCTTATCAGTTTAATATCTGATACGTCCCCTATCTGGGGACCATATATTAAATGGATTTTTAGAACAGGGAGATGGAAATAGAGCTTGCTCTGTCCACTCCACGCATTGACCTGGTATTGCAGTATTTCCAGGACCGGTGCACCCTTCCCTTATGTGTTGACTAAAATCAGATTCCAAAAGTGCTATTTGTGTTTGCTATTGTTTTTGTCTTTCTGATGGGATCTCCCCTTTTAATCCCATTATTTCAACACCTGTTGGACAATGCATTTGTACAGTCATGTGTGATAATGAGCTCATTTATTAAATGCAATTAATTAATACATTGCCACCTCTTGTTGTGTGTGTGTGTGTGTGTGTGTGTGTGTGTGTGTGTGTGTGTGTGTGTGTGTGTGTGTGTGTGTGTGTGTGTGTGTGTCTTCTGTGTTTCTGTGTTTCCGGCATTTCACATTGGAACAGCTCATTCACCTTCCTTGTCTTCTCTCCGCCCTCCCTTTTAGGTAGGTTAAAGAGCTGCACCTGAGCCAGCCACTGATTGATTGATGCAGCACCACAGTCAAATAGTGGAGTGGAGTAGGGGGAACAGCAAACAGCCATTAAAGCAGCCCGCCCGCCACAATGGACCTACCTGTGTACACTAGATGGATGTGATGGAATGTACTGTCGTCCCTACATTTCCAAGAAGAAGTAAGAATTGCAGTTGCAACAAACCCTTGCTTGCCTACAAAGAGAGCAGCAATTTGGATTTGTTACTATGTTACCTGGAAGAATAACAAACTGTGCAAGGATGGAGGTTGTAGGAGCAAAGAGAAGTTGTCTGTAAAGTTGGTGGATGCCTATTTTCCATTTTGCAGTCCCTTGTCTCCCTCTTGTGGCCTCCTGGAGGCAAATAAATGTGCAAAAAAAAGACAGCCTGGCGGCCGGCTGTTGCAGTGTTGCCCTCTCAGGCAACACTGAGTGACTGACTGAGCCGCACCGTCTTATATAAAGTTCAGACGGAACTTTGCACGTGTCATAGTGGAGCCCTCAGGATTCCAGAGCCAGCTTTCTGACATCATAATGGGGCCTGCCTCAGAGATAGATAAAAGCCTGGGCCCAGGCAGTGTTGGTCAGTGCTGCTCAGCAGGCAGCACTGGACTGGACTGGACTGGATTACAGCTGATACAAGGTGTGAAGGAACAAGGGGTGGCTGTGGGCATGCACTTGCTGCCGCTGCCAGTGTTTATCTGCATGGCAGGAGGGCATTTGGGCGTTGCCAGGAAGGCGTTTTTATGTAGATTCCTCCTCTTTCAGCACTGCATTGTGGTGCAAGCAAAAGAAGCAAATCCTGTGTAGCTTCCTCTCCGGCCTTTATTCACCTCCCTCCCGCTTAGTAGCTGTAAATGTGTGTGAGCCTGCAGGGCCCCATGGAATTGCCTAGGAGTAGGCTGAATCAATCGCTGCAAGGGGTGAACAGCAGTATGGGACAGGCTCGGGCAAGGCAAGGGCCGCTCGGGTTATCGCTTCTCGGCCTTTTGGCTAAGATCAAGTGTAGTATCTGTTCTTATCAGTTTAATATCTGATACGTCCCCTATCTGGGGACCATATATTAAATGGATTTTTAGAACAGGGAGATGGAAATAGAGCTTGCTCTGTCCACTCCACGCATTGACCTGGTATTGCAGTATTTCCAGGACCGGTGCACCCTTCCCTTATGTGTTGACTAAAATCAGATTCCAAAAGTGCTATTTGTGTTTGCTATTGTTTTTGTCTTTCTGATGGGATCTCCCCTTTTAATCCCATTATTTCAACACCTGTTGGACAATGCATTTGTACAGTCATGTGTGATAATGAGCTCATTTATTAAATGCAATTAATTAATACATTGCCACCTCTTGTTGTGTGTGTGTGTGTGTGTGTGTGTGTGTGTGTGTGTGTGTGTGTGTGTGTGTGTGTGTGTGTGTGTGTGTGTGTCTTCTGTGTTTCTGTGTTTCCGGCATTTCACATTGGAACAGCTCATTCACCTTCCTTGTCTTCTCTCCGCCCTCCCTTTTAGGTAGGTTAAAGAGCTGCACCTGAGCCAGCCACTGATTGATTGATGCAGCACCACAGTCAAATAGTGGAGTGGAGTAGGGGGAACAGCAAACAGCCATTAAAGCAGCCCGCCCGCCACAATGGACCTACCTGTGTACACTAGATGGATGTGATGGAATGTACTGTCGTCCCTACATTTCCAAGAAGAAGTAAGAATTGCAGTTGCAACAAACCCTTGCTTGCCTACAAAGAGAGCAGCAATTTGGATTTGTTACTATGTTACCTGGAAGAATAACAAACTGTGCAAGGATGGAGGTTGTAGGAGCAAAGAGAAGTTGTCTGTAAAGTTGGTGGATGCCTATTTTCCATTTTGCAGTCCCTTGTCTCCCTCTTGTGGCCTCCTGGAGGCAAATAAATGTGCAAAAAAAAGACAGCCTGGCGGCCGGCTGTTGCAGTGTTGCCCTCTCAGGCAACACTGAGTGACTGACTGAGCCGCACCGTCTTATATAAAGTTCAGACGGAACTTTGCACGTGTCATAGTGGAGCCCTCAGGATTCCAGAGCCAGCTTTCTGACATCATAATGGGGCCTGCCTCAGAGATAGATAAAAGCCTGGGCCCAGGCAGTGTTGGTCAGTGCTGCTCAGCAGGCAGCACTGGACTGGACTGGACTGGATTACAGCTGATACAAGGTGTGAAGGAACAAGGGGTGGCTGTGGGCATGCACTTGCTGCCGCTGCCAGTGTTTATCTGCATGGCAGGAGGGCATTTGGGTGCCAGGAAGGCGTTTTTATGTAGATTCCTCCTCTTTCAGCACTGCATTGTGGTGCAAGCAAAAGAAGCAAATCCTGTGTAGCTTCCTCTCCGGCCTTTATTCACCTCCCTCCCGCTTAGTAGCTGTAAATGTGTGTGAGCCTGCAGGGCCCCATGGAATTGCCTAGGAGTAGGCTGAATCAATCGCTGCAAGGGGTGAACAGCAGTATGGGACAGGCTCGGGCAAGGCAAGGGCCGCTCGGGTTATCGCTTCTCGGCCTTTTGGCAAGATCAGGTGTAGTATTTCTGCATCTGGTTTTGTTGGGAGGTGTCCGGGGTACCCTGCTCCTTGGCCTTGGGGGATCGTCTCTTTTCACAGAGAGACTTCACCCCCTTGCTGCTATTTGGGGAGTGGGCTTAGCCCCCGGACAACGAGTTGCGATCGCGCCTTACCCAAGAGGTCAACCGGCCTTGAGGCGTTTTTCTAAGAGCGTTCCGAGGGCGTTTATCGGGCTTCGTAGGTGTCTGGGGTACCCTAATCCTTGGCCTTGGGGGAGGGTTCCACTTAATTGTGGAATCTGAGCCCTTGCTGCTATAAGGGACAGGCTTAGCCCCCAGGCACTGAAAATGCCATATACATTTGGATTTGCATCCGGGGACACCCGGTTGCGCCAGTCCGTCCGCATCGAGGTGGAAGAAGGCCATCGCCAGCGGAAGAACCTTCGCTTCATTGTGGAGGTGATTCTGCTGGACTTCCTGGGGCTCAAGCGGGCGGACATCCTGTGTCTCAACGACCAGGAAAGCCGCGGTCGGTACACCGTATCCTTTACGGCCGCGGCATGTTGCGACAACATGCACAAAAGATTGTCTGATGCGGACCAGAGTGAGGAGCGGCTAAATGGACTGAACTTTTTATTCCTCTACGGGGAGGAAGAAGTCCCGCTCGTGATGTGCATGTTCAGTCCATTTGTCTCAGAGTGTGACATTGAAACCTTCCTCAGTCGTTACTGCAGGGAGGTCCGCTTCTCACATAAAATCTTGAACACCCAGAGCTTCTGGAATGGCAAAAGAAAATATTGGGTGAAGTTCCGCCAGGATCCCAATGGCATTGGAGGCTTACATCACCCACCCCAGAACTTTGCCATTGGGAAGAATCGAGGATTCCTATTTTACCCCCAGATGCCAATAGCCTGCCGGAACTGCTTGAGATATGGCCACACCAGAGAACATTGTGACCGGCCCCATGTGGTGCAGTGTAACAGGTGTGGCCAGGTTGGACACGTAGCGGCAAAATGCAGTTCCGAGGTGTTGTGCAATCTGTGCGGCATGACTGGGCATGCTTTTAAAGATTGCCCCCGCAGAGCGAAATCTGGGCCACCCAGACCAGGGCCAGAGCGGCAGTTTGCAACATGTGCAGACGCCGCTGGTAATGCCCCAAAACGAGCATTGACGACTGAGGGGTCCAGGCCAAAGTCCTTCACAGCTCCATCGGGGGAGCTGTCACCGATGTCAGCCTCGAGGGACGGCCATAGGGATTCCACCGGGTCCAGGCAGAGCAGGAGGAATTCTGACTCTGCTGGACATAAGTTGACCGGCACCTCTGCAAACAGGTCCTCTGCTCCGCCTGCAGTGGACCCTGTTGAGGCAGTGGTTAGCGACAGGCGTCGTGGCTCCGTAGGTTCTGCAGTAGGACCTGACGCCTGTCCCAAGAGTGTGGGCATGGAGCGGAGACACTCTGTGTCAGACGAGGGCTCCATTAAGAAAACCCTAAAATATGCTGGATTGGAGCCTCGTTTTGACCATTTCCGGTCAACGGGGGGGTCGGAGCAAAGTTCCTCCACTGCGGTTGTGGAGGGGCTTGCGATGAAGGCTCCCCGTAAGCAGGCAAAGGTTGCCAAGAGCGATGGGACCTCACAGGCCCCTGTGCAGCTGCCCAGGAAGGACATCAGCGATATCTTCAGCCAGGGGCCAGAGATGGGTGAGAGCGACTTCGAGGAGATGGATAGGAGCCATTCTGCAAAGAGACAGCGAGAGGAAGAGGAGTCCGGAGTTCGGAGGAAAGCTGCCTATCGGAGTTCGGATGAGAGCAGTGTGGGGGTTGGAGCCGCCCACGTATCTGGCTCTGACCCTACCAACATCCAAGATTTATTGACCCCTCAAAAAGGGGGTCCAGACTCGCAGCTGATCTCCGAGTACGACTCTTCTGGTTCGGACCCTGACCTCAACTAAGACTATGTTGGTTCCTATCAAAGTCGCCTCACTAAATGTGAGGTCCCTAAAGAGCCCTGTCCGCAGGACTGCTTTATTTTCATTTTTAGAGACTGTGGACTTTGACCTTTGCCTGCTTCAAGAATGTGGAATCCCTAATGACTTGGAATATCAAGATTTAAAGATGGACTGGAAACTAGGCCCCTCAGTCTGGTCTGGTGGAAATGACTGTCGCTCTGCGGGGGTTGGATTGCTCTGCCGAGGTCGTTTTATCTCCATCCAAACAGTGACTGAAATCATGCCCGGCAGAGCTATTTTAATACATTTGCTTTTTAATGGAACTTTAATTCGTGTTTTAAACGTTTATGCCCCTCCTACCAAACAGGAGAGGGCAGAACTATTAGAGATTTTACCATTGTTTTGTGTTGGGTCTACCCCCCTGCTGGTGGGTGGTGATTTTAACTGTGTGCGAGATGGAGAACACCGCCAGGGTGGGGATTTTAATCGAAAAATTGACCGTACTTCTTACCTGCTCAAGAATTTTATTGGTGATTTTAAATTGAAAGATTGCTGGAGGGAACTCTTGCCTGCGGACCCAGGCCCCACCTGGTCCAATGGAAGAGTGAGCTCCAGAATTGATTTTATTTTCACTTCTAATAGTTTTATTCCCAAAAAATGTTTGCTTTTAACAAATATTTTATCTGATCACAAGCTCCTTTCAGTGCACCTGGAGCTAGAGGGAGAGCAAAAAGCTTGTAGGGGTCCCTGGAGACTAAACACCACACTCCTGGAGGACCCCATCATTAAAGAGGAGTTTGTGCGGACCTACCAGTGTTGGCAGTCCCATAGAGCGCCCAGTCAGCCTATGCTACACTGGTGGGAGGGCATTAAACCCAAAATCAGAGCTTTTTTTATTCGAGCAGGTAAGAAGAAAGCAAAAGAGAAAAAACAATGGTTTTATGTTCTTAATAAACGTTTACATGTACTTTTTAAATTGAAGGAGATTGGTATGGATGTTGATGATGATATCTTAAATCTTAAAGCTGAAATAAAATATGCCATAGAAGAGAAAGGGAAACAAATAATTTTTAATTCACATGTAAAGCACCTCGAGGATGGCGAGAAGTGTTCCCGGTTCTTCTTCAAAAAGGTAATGGATAAACGAGATGTCATTTTAAACCTTGAAGGAGAAACCACTATGGTCGGCATTTTAAATTCTGCTTTTAATTTCTACCAATCTCTTTTTAACAAGAAAAATATTGATCCTTCCTTTTTAGAACATGTTCTTAATTCCCTTGATGCCAAGCTAGATATTTTAGACCAGGAAGTTTTATCCCGTAATATTACCTTGGAGGAACTTTTATTTGCTTTTAAAAGTTTTTCTAATGGGAAAGCTCCTGGGGAAGATGGTCTGCCCATCGAATTTTATCATGCTTTTTGGGAAATTTTAAAGAATGACATGTTTTTATTGTATAAGGAAGTTTTTATTACTGAAGAGCTGCCCCCTTCCTGGAGGAGGGGGATTGTGTCCTTAATTTTTAAAAAAGGTGAGAGGGACCAGTTAAAAAACTGGCGCCCTATTACTCTTTTAAACGTTGATTGTAAAATTTTAGCTAAACTAATAACAATCCGTTTTAAACCTTTTATTCATAAATTAATCCATCCAAACCAGGTATGTGGGGTACCTGGGAGGTCAATTACTGAGTCCCTGAATATTTTACGTGACATCATTTGGTATTTTAAAGAAAGGGGTCAAAGCCTTGCTATTTTATCCTTAGATTTCGAGAAGGCTTTTGACCGGGTCTCCCATGAATATCTTTTTATGGTTCTTAAAAAGATGGCTGTTCCTGAAATTATTTTAACACGTATTAAGCTTTTATATCGATCCTGTTTTAGCCAAATTTCTATCAACGGATTTTTAACTAAAGGTGTTCCTCTTTTATCAGGGGTGAAACAGGGGTGCCCGTTGTCTCCGCTCCTTTTTATTTGTGCCATAGAACCTCTGTTCACCCTAATAAGAGATGATAAAGTCATCAGAGGCGTGCCCATACCTGGAGGAAGGGGGAACCAGGTAAAAATCCTAGGCTATATGGATGACGCCACCGTCCTATGCCCAGACGCCGCTTCTATGAGACGGGCATTGAGGAACACCGGCTTTTTTTGTGAAGCCTCTGGTTTTAAATTAAACGTTGATAAGTGTGACTGTTTTTATACTGGTGTATGGGATTCCTCTGTGACACCAGGAGTTAACATGCAGCAGGATCAGATAAAAATTTTAGGAATTGTTTTTAATCAAGAAAACGATGGGAGACCCAATTGGGATTCAGTAATTGCCAAAATGGAAAAAAAGGTTTTAATGTGGAATTTGAGAAATCTCACCATGGAGGGAAAAGTTTTAATAATTAAATCTGTTTTATTACCCATAATGCTTTATGTAGCTATGGTTTTCCCTCCAACAATTTTATATATTAAAAAAGTGACCAGGATCTGTTTTATGTTTTTATGGGGTTCCAAAATGGAAAAACTAAAACGTGATTTTATGTACAGATGTAAGGACAATGGCGGGAGAGATGTTCCTAACCTTTTTAACTTCTTTTACATTAAATACTTTTGCTTCTGTTTTAAAATGTATAATTCTGATGGTATTTTTAGCTACTTTTTAAAGTACGCTACGGGCATGATTTTTAAACGATGGTTTCGTGTCCCTTTGAATTCTCCTGTGCTTCTGTGTCCCCCAAAACAATATGCGGTGCTCGAAAAAACTGTCAGGCTCCTAGGTCTCCAAGAATTGGAGCCTGACATATTGGGGGACCAGAAAAAAGTGTCACTCTCCTGTAGGCGGCAGGAGGATACACTGGCAGTTTCAAATTTCTCACAGGCAAGGTCCAAGGTGGTGTGGCGGAACGTTTTCGGGAAATTTATGGCAAATGTGCACAAGGACCTTGCCTGGGCAATCGTTCACCAGTGCCTCCCTACTCGTGAATTCCAGCATAGGCGAGGACTGGTGGCGAGAGCCAAGTGCCCGAGAGACAGGTGTGGTGACGACGAGACGATAATGCACCTGTTTTGGAACTGCCCATATGCACAGGAGGTTTGGAGGAAGGTAGGCCCATTGCTGAAATGGGCCTGCGGTCTTAAAGATCTTAAATTTGAATACGTGTTTTATGGTCTTTTTAACTGCCCAAGTTTTAAACAGCAAATGGTCTGTTGGATCATTTTAAACTGTTTTAAGAATGCCATTTGGAAGGTTAGGAACATTCTGCTTTTTAAACATGATTTTATTGACGTTAAAAATTGTGTGAAATATGCCCTAAGTGAAATGTATATTTATTATCTTAGGGACAAAAAGCAGCTAGGGGTAAAAGAAGCAACATCCATGTGGTGTTTGCAAATGTGGAATACCATAACATTGTAAATAAAAATGGTTTTATTCTTTTATGTCTTTTATGCCCTGTATAAATTTTATCCTGCTATTGTTCTGTACTTTTATTATAACATCTGTATTAATGGTCTTATTATTATTACTTTTGTATTCATTTAAATGTATGAATATTCATGTATTATGCTGTTGATTTTATCTTGTGGTTTCAATTTTAAAAAAAAGTCTGTAAAATATATTATTTTTGCCAATAAAAAACTTTGTTGAAACCTTATCTGTTCTTATCAGTTTAATATCTGATACGTCCCCTATCTGGGGACCATATATTAAATGGATTTTTAGAACAGGGAGATGGAAATAGAGCTTGCTCTGTCCACTCCACGCATTGACCTGGTATTGCAGTATTTCCAGGACCGGTGCACCCTTCCCTTATGTGTTGACTAAAATCAGATTCCAAAAGTGCTATTTGTGTTTGCTATTGTTTTTGTCTTTCTGATGGGATCTCCCCTTTTAATCCCATTATTTCAACACCTGTTGGACAATGCATTTGTACAGTCATGTGTGATAATGAGCTCATTTATTAAATGCAATTAATGAATACATTGCCACCTCTTGTTGTGTGTGTGTGTGTGTGTGTGTGTGTCTTCTGTGTTTCTGTGTTTCCGGCATTTCACATTGGAACAGCTCATTCACCTTCCTTGTCTTCTCTCCGCCCTCCCTCCTAGGTAAGTTAAAGAGCTGCACCTGAGCCAGCCACTGATTGATGCAGCACCACAGTCAAATAGTGGAGTGGAGTGGAGTAGGGGAACAGCAAACAGCCATTAAAGCAGCCAGCCGCCTACCCGCCACAATGGACCTACCTGTGTACACTAGATGGATGTGATGGAATGTACTGTCGTCCCTACATTTCAAGAAGAAGTAAGAATTGCAGTTGCAACAAACCCTTGCTTGCCTACAAAGAGAGCAGCAATTTGGATTTGTTACTTTGTTACCTGGAAGAATAACAAACTGTGCAAGGATGGAGGTTGTAGGAGCAAGGAGAAGTTGTCTGTAAAGTTGGTGGATGCTTATTTTCCATTTTGCAGTCCCTTGTCTCCCTCTTGTGGCCTCCTGGAGGCAAATAAATGTGCAAAAAAAAGACAGCCTGGCGGCCGGCTGTTGCAGTGTTGCCCTCTCAGGCAACACTGAGTGACTGACTGAGCCTCACCGTCTTATATAAAGTTCAGACGGAACTTTGCACGTGTCATAGTGGAGCCCTCAGGATTCCAGAGCCAGCTTTCTGACATCATAATGGGGCCTCAGAGATAGATAAAAGCCTGGGCCCAGGCAGTGTTGGTCAGTGCTGCTCAGCAGGCAGCACTGGACTGGATTAAAGCTGATACAAGGTGTGAAGGAACAAGGGGTGGCTGTGGGCATGCACTTGCTGCCGCTGCCAGTGTTTATCTGCATGGCAGGAGGGCATTTGGGCGTTGCCAGGAAGGCGTTTTTATGTAGATTCCTCCTCTTTCAGCACTGCATTGTGGTGCAAGCAAAAGAAGCAAATCCTGTGTAGCTTCCTCTCCGGCCTTTATTCACCTCCCTCCCGCTTAGTAGCTGTAAATGTGTGTGAGCCTGCAGGGCCCCATGGAATTGCCTAGGAGTAGGCTGAATCAATCGCTGCAAGGGGTGAACAGCAGTATGGGACAGGCTCGGGCAAGGCAAGGGCCGCTCGGGTTATCGCTTCTCGGCCTTTTGGCTAAGATCAGAGTTTATTGCTCTGGTCTTGGTCAGGGGGTGCGGGTTTTCCCTTGGGAGGAACCAGAGTGGTGATCGTTCTGTGATCGTGGATCGGCAGGTATAGTCAGCATGGATGCAGCAAGGACAACACCAGTGGAGAGAACCATTCGAATTAAGGTAGACCCAAGTGATTCTGGTAAGAACACCATTGAATTTGTTGGAAGGAAGCTGGTGGTCGACATGGCAGGTATCCCTCTTTATAAATTATTCTGTGTGCAAGAAAACAGAAAGCAAGGATTGTATGATGTGTCCTTTCAAGAAGAAAATGACTGTTTAAATTTCTATGAAGCCTTAAAAGTGAATGCTAACTGTGAGGTTTTGAAAAATGTCTCTTTTGTGCCTTTATTTGCTATGGGAGAGAGGGTACTATTTGTACATGTCTTCAACCCATTTACCCAGCTGGACTTAATCAAGAACTTTTTGAGTTTATATTGCACCAGTGTGAAAGGGGGAACCAAAATGACCAGCTCATTGAAAGTGTTTAATGGAACTTATAAATTTTTCGTCCAGTTTAAGCTGGACCCGGATTGTATTGGTGGAGTTAAGAGCCCTCCATTGTCCTTTTCCATTGCTGGCTATAGAGGATATTTGTATTATCAAAATATGCCAAAATTTTGCCGGTTCTGTCACCAGTTTGGTCACACTAAGGAATGCTGCCCTGGGGTGAAGGTGTGCAGGAATTGTAAGATGGCTGGACATGAGGCAGGTGCATGTACGGAACCCCGATCGTGTGATTTGTGTGGTGAAGTGGGGCACCTGTATAGAGATTGCCCAGTGGGCAAGAAGAGAAAGGAGAAAGAGGAAAAGGAAAGAGAGGCACAGAGACAGAAGAATATCCAGAAGCAAGAGGAAGCCAATGAGAGGTTAAGGATAGAAAGGGAGGTGGAGGAGCAAAGGCAGAAAGAAATCCTTGATGCAATATTGGCTGAGGCTGAGCGAGATAGCACGCAGGTGCAGGCAATTGAGGAAACTTTCATTGAGGACATGCCAAGCCCTGTGGTAGAAGAATCTCAGAGGATATCAGAATGGTCTTCCTCTGGAGTGTTGAGTCCAGTGAGAGAAGTGGAGATGTCTTTTCGCCCACAGAGAGTGGGGAACTTTCCAAAAAAACAGAGAATTGAAGTGGTGGAGACGCAAAGTGTGGAGACGGCGAACGCCTTTCAGGCATTGTTTGAGCCGAACATGGAGTATGAGACTAGTGAAGAAAACTCTCCCGGGCCTTTAACCCGGAAAGTTTGAGGGTTCTGCTTTGTGTTTTTTCACCTTTTTCTGCCTAGGGCAGTTATAAAATGTCGTTTAAAATTTTGTCTTCCAATGTCCGGGTGTTTAAAAACCGGGCCAGGAGAGCAGCCATTTTGGAGGAATTGTCTTTCAGTGGAGCAGATTTAATTTGTGTGCAGGAGTGTGGGATAGAGTATATAGTTAAGCAGGAGGAGTGGGGTTTTGGTGCAGCAATATGGTCATGTTCTAGTCACAATAGAAATGATGGTGTGGGGGTTTTGGTTAGGAGTAGCAGGGTGGAGGTTTGTAGCTACACAGTGATTGAGGAGGGGCGGTGCCTGTTAGTGGTTATAAAAGTATGTGGTGTGAATGTGCGTGTAATTAATGTGTATGCGTCTGCAAAAAAGGAAGAGAGAGTGGAGTTGTTTGAGAGAATTAAACTGTTTTTGCCAGGTAGGGAACATATTGTGTGGGTGGGGGATTTTAACTGTGATACTAGAGGGGATTTGGATGTGTCTGGGAATGTGCTAAAGTCTGTACTCACTGATTTTGGATTGAGGGATGTAGTGCACCTGTGTGGTGTTAACCCTATAGTAGATACTTATTATGCGGATAGTGGGAGACACAGTAGTAGAATTGATATGATTTTTGTTTCTAAGGGGGTGATGGGTAAGGGATATATGCAAATGAAGGTAGGATATTCTGATCACGAGTGCATTAAGTGTGAGTTGGTCTGGGATGAGGATTGTGGGAGTGGGAGGGGTTTATGGAAATTGAATGTGAGTTTGTTGGATGATGAGAGTGTTTGTGGAAAATATGTGGATACATATAGGTTTTGGTGTGAGAAAAAAGGTGATTTTGTGGATATAATAACATGGTGGGATTGGGTTAAAGAAAGAACACGTGTGTTTTTTAGAAAGGTTGGTTATAGGAAAGCTGTGGAGAGAAGGAAGAGGTATGAATGTTATAATATAAGGTTGAATTTTCTCCAGAAGGTTAAAAAGAGAGGTTGGAGTGTGGATGAGGAGATTGATTGTGTGAAAAATGAGATGAGGGAATGGTTGTTAGAAAAAGGTAGAAAGATTATGTATCAGTCAAAATTAGATAAATTGGAAAAGGGGGAAAAATGTTCTAGGTATTTTTTCAAAAAAGTAGTGGGGAAAAAGGAGGATTTGGTGAGAGTGTATGATAAAAATGGAAGGGTGGTGAAAGGAAAAGCAGTGTTTCCTGTGGTTGAAAGTTTTTATAAAGAATTGTATGCAGTGAAAGAGATTGATAGGGACTTGGAGGCTGAAGTGGTGAGTATGATTGAAAATAGGGTGGAAGTAATTGAATATGCAAATTTGATGAGAAACATTGAGGAGGATGAAGTAAAGAGAGTGTTGGATAGTATGGCTGTGAATAAGACTCCAGGGGATGATGGGTTACCGATGGAATTTTACATAAAAATGTGGGACGTGATTAAGGATGATGTGGTGCAAGTTTATAAATTTATGTGGGAGAATGGTAGGATGGTTGAAAGTATGAAAAGTGGGGTGGTGGTTTTGATTTATAAGAAAGGGGATGTGAATGATGTTAAAAATTGGAGGCCGATTACTTTGTTGAATGTGGACTATAAGGTGTTTGCTAAGCTGATTGCAAATAGGATGAGAGATGTGATTGGTCAGGTGGTTGGGGAGGAGCAAGTGTGTGGAGTGCCGGGGAGGAGGATTAGTGAGAATTTGTGTTTGCTGAGAGATGTGATATGGGATAGCATGGAGAGGAAACAAGTATTGAATGTTCTGTCAATTGATTTTGAAAAGGCTTTTGATCGTTTGGCGCATGATTTTTTATTTAGAGTTTTGGTAAGAATGGGTTTTCCTAGTGACTTTGTGAATGTTGTAAGAGTGTTGTATAAGAATGTGTATAGTAAGATTCTCATTAATGGATGGGTTGGTGGTGAGATAAGTGTGGGTTCCGGTGTGAGGCAGGGGTGTCCCCTGTCTCCGATTGCCTTTATTTGTGCGATTGAGCCTTTATTACAGATGTTTCGGAAGGATAAATGTATGAGAGGTGTGAAGATTCCTGGTTGTGGTGGGAAAGAAGTAAAAGTATTAGCATACATGGATGATGTGTGTGTGATTTGTGAATCCGATGCTGCGGTAAGGCGTGCTAAATTGTTAGTTGCTTTGTTCTGTGGGGCATCTGCATTTAGAGTAAATTGGGATAAGAGTGAATGGAAGAGGTTTGGCAACATTGGGAGTAGAGAAGATTTAGGTGTAAAATGTGTGGAAGGAGCGATTCAGATTTTGGGGGTGAAATTTGATGAAAAATTGGATGGGAATGAAAGTTGGGAGGATGTTGGTAAAAAGATTATTAAGAAAATGAATTTCTGGCGTTTGAGAGAATTGTCTTTTGCTGGGAAGATTCTTGTGATTAAAAGTGTGATTTTACCAATTTTGTTGTATGTTGCTTTTGTCTTTCCGCCAGGGTATATGATGCTGAGAAGATTGAATAGAGTGCTGATGGTATTTTTTTGGGGTTCTAAGATGGAGAGAGTGAAGAGAGAGACTGTGAGGAAAAGTGTAAAGAATGGGGGAATGGGGTTTCCTAATATTGAGGTATATTTGGGAGTGAATAGTGTGTTTGCAGTAAGAAGGATGATGGGAGGTGATTGGAAATTTGCATGTATGGTAAGATATCTGAGTGGGAGTGTGTTATGCAGATTAGGATGGATAGGGAGAGATTTAAGAGTGCCGTATGCACTTATATGTCCAAAGTGGTATCTTTATGTGGAAAAGTTTTTGAAAAGCTATGAGTTGTTGGGGAAGGGTGATGTGTTGAGAAATAAAAAAGAGATGTTGAGATGTATTGAAGGAAAAGAAGTGCAGTGTCCTATAAATATGGTGAGAAGGGCGAATGTAGGGAGAGTATGGAAGAGTTTGGAAACGGATGGGATAACAAATAGACAGAAAGAGATTGTATGGCAAAGTATGCATGGAGCGTTGCCTGTGAGAGAGTTTCAAAGAAATCGTGGGATTGGGAGGAGTGAAGCATGTCCTAGAGTGGGGTGTGGAGGGTGTGAAAATATTTTACATTTATTCTGGAATTGTGATGTGGCTCAGGAAGTGTGGAAGGGTGTGAGTCCTTTGTGTAAAGAGGTGGTTGGGGTTAAAAAACTGTCGTTTGAGGTAATAATGTTTGGGTTGGGAATGTTAGATAGGAAAAAACAGAGGGTGTGGTGTATTATGTTAGCAATCATTAAAGAAGTTTTGTGGGATGTAAGGAATTTGTATGTCTTTAGAAGAAAGGAAGTGACGGTAGAAGGGTGTTTGAGGATGATTTTGGATAGAATGTATGTGGTATATTTGTCGGACAAGAAAAGGTTTGGGGAAGCAGATGCAGAGGGTATTTGGAAATTTTTGAAGTGGAGGTATGTAGTTAAAGTATAAATGGTGGGTGGAGTGAAGGGTTTAGACTAAGGTGATGGGATTGTATGCCTTTTTTGTTTAATTGTAAATGTAAATAAATATGTTTAAAAAAGAAAAATCATTGACCCGATGATGAGCTTAAAGAAACGCACTAAATACAGAGTGTACGTTTGGTGAAAGTGTTTGAGGTGCAAAAAATATAATGAACTTATATTTTTACCTCTGAGGGTTAAAAAAAAAAAAAAAAAAAAAAAAAAAAAAAAAAAATCTGTTCTTATCAGTTTAATATCTGATACGTCCCCTATCTGGGGACCATATATTAAATGGATTTTTAGAACAGGGAGATGGAAATAGAGCTTGCTCTGTCCACTCCACGCATTGACCTGGTATTGCAGTATTTCCAGGACCGGTGCACCCTTCCCTTATGTGTTGACTAAAATCAGATTCCAAAAGTGCTATTTGTGTTTGCTATTGTTTTTGTCTTTCTGATGGGATCTCCCCTTTTAATCCCATTATTTCAACACCTGTTGGACAATGCATTTGTACAGTCATGTGTGATAATGAGCTCATTTATTAAATGCAATTAATGAATACATTGCCACCTCTTGTTGTGTGTGTGTGTGTGTGTGTGTGTGTCTTCTGTGTTTCTGTGTTTCCGGCATTTCACATTGGAACAGCTCATTCACCTTCCTTGTCTTCTCTCCGCCCTCCCTCCTAGGTAAGTTAAAGAGCTGCACCTGAGCCAGCCACTGATTGATGCAGCACCACAGTCAAATAGTGGAGTGGAGTGGAGTAGGGGAACAGCAAACAGCCATTAAAGCAGCCAGCCGCCTACCCGCCACAATGGACCTACCTGTGTACACTAGATGGATGTGATGGAATGTACTGTCGTCCCTACATTTCAAGAAGAAGTAAGAATTGCAGTTGCAACAAACCCTTGCTTGCCTACAAAGAGAGCAGCAATTTGGATTTGTTACTTTGTTACCTGGAAGAATAACAAACTGTGCAAGGATGGAGGTTGTAGGAGCAAGGAGAAGTTGTCTGTAAAGTTGGTGGATGCTTATTTTCCATTTTGCAGTCCCTTGTCTCCCTCTTGTGGCCTCCTGGAGGCAAATAAATGTGCAAAAAAAAGACAGCCTGGCGGCCGGCTGTTGCAGTGTTGCCCTCTCAGGCAACACTGAGTGACTGACTGAGCCTCACCGTCTTATATAAAGTTCAGACGGAACTTTGCACGTGTCATAGTGGAGCCCTCAGGATTCCAGAGCCAGCTTTCTGACATCATAATGGGGCCTCAGAGATAGATAAAAGCCTGGGCCCAGGCAGTGTTGGTCAGTGCTGCTCAGCAGGCAGCACTGGACTGGATTAAAGCTGATACAAGGTGTGAAGGAACAAGGGGTGGCTGTGGGCATGCACTTGCTGCCGCTGCCAGTGTTTATCTGCATGGCAGGAGGGCATTTGGGCGTTGCCAGGAAGGCGTTTTTATGTAGATTCCTCCTCTTTCAGCACTGCATTGTGGTGCAAGCAAAAGAAGCAAATCCTGTGTAGCTTCCTCTCCGGCCTTTATTCACCTCCCTCCCGCTTAGTAGCTGTAAATGTGTGTGAGCCTGCAGGGCCCCATGGAATTGCCTAGGAGTAGGCTGAATCAATCGCTGCAAGGGGTGAACAGCAGTATGGGACAGGCTCGGGCAAGGCAAGGGCCGCTCGGGTTATCGCTTCTCGGCCTTTTGGCTAATCTCAAGGGGTTGGTCAGGAGGTCCGTCTGTGTGCTCGCCCTTGGCCTTGTGGCATCGCTGGTTTACCAGCTTAAGCCACCTGCTGCTTTAGGGGGTGAGCCAGGAGACAAAGAAGGCGATCATGGGCGTTCAGATCGTATATCCCAGGACCGGAGATCTCCGGGTCAAGTTTGGAATCCGCATCAATGCTACAGCTGGATTGGAGAATCGCTTTCCTCTTGGACGTCTGGTGGACGAAGTTATTTTTGGAGCTCTGAAGATCCCTCGCCCTGCCATCCTCTGCCTCCAGGAACATAAGGTGGGTCATTATACCCTTGTGCTTAATTCTAGGAGCGACTGCCTAAATTTCTACAACACTTTGAAGAAGAACCGCAACAATGCTGCTTTGGATGGTCTTGTTTTCACTCTCCTCTATGAAGATGGGAATGTCCCTTTGGTTGTCTTCATGTACAATCCCCATGTGCCAAGGTCGGACATTGAGGCCTTCCTCCTCCGCCATTGTGAGTCTGTGGTCTTTTCCAACAAGATCCTCAACGAGGCTGGAATCTGGAGTGGCAAGTACAAATTTATTGTTAATTTTAAGAGGGATCCAGAAGGGGTTGATGGGCTAAGCAGACCCCCCTTGAACTTTTCTATTGGCAGGGACAGGGGCTATCTTTTCTTCCCTAACCCCCCTCTCTTTTGCAAGAACTGCAAGATCTTTGGACACATACTGGAGTCCTGTAATCAAGGAAAAAGGTGTGGGAAATGCGGCCAGGTGGGCCATGAGTCAAAGGTTTGTACCAACCCCATCGTTTGCAACCTCTGTGCACAGACAGGACACGCCTTCAGGAATTGTCCTAAGCGTTCTTATGCAGATATGGCCAGACAGAGGCCTGCTGGGAGACCTGAAGATCCTGAGGTTGCTGGTCCAATTATCCAGGCAGAAAGTCCACTGTCTGAGGAAATTGCAGTTGCAGGTGCGGAGGGTGGAGTGATGGAAATATCACCTGTGGAAGAAGACCTTCCCCCTCTTTCTGATGAGCAAACCGGGCTGCAAGGTGAAGGTGAGGTTGAGACTTCAGTCTCCATAACCCCAGTGATTGTGTGGGAGGAGGCAGAGGAGGCTCATGAGGTGGCTGGAGAGCAGGGTGATTTTGCAACAGCTGTTGTGAGACCAGGTGAAGAGGAGTTTGGGATGGCTCCAAAAAGGCAGAGAACAAACTTTTCACCATCAAGTGAAGGAAGTGCGAGTCCACAGAGGGACGGCGTGTATCCTGTGACTAGTATTTCTTTTGACACTCCTTTTCTAGGGGATCTGGAAGGCTCTATCTTTGCGTTGGATTGCCAGCCTCAAGAAGGAAAAGGCTGAGGAAAAGATGGGCTTGTTGTTCAACGTTTTCATCTCCAGATTAAAACATGGCTGCCAAAATCACATGTCATGTCCTATCCCTGAATGTCAGGCTGATTAAATCTAGGCCTAGGAGAATTGCAGCACTAGATTTCCTTAAAAATCTAGGGGCTGATATTTTTTGCTTGCAAGAATGTGGCATCTCTGATGCATTAGATGAAAAAGAATGGCAATATGGCCAAAGTATATGGTCAGGCTCGGTTAAAAATAAAAATGATGGTGTGGGAATCTTATTGGGGAATAAGGATTATAAATTTGATAGTTATACTGTGGTGGAGGCGGGTAGATGCTTATCTGCAATTATAAGCTATAGAGGGTGGAAGGTCAGGGTAATAAATGTGTATGGGCCAACAAGTAAAGGGGATAGAGTAGAGTTGTTAGAAAAATTGAGTATTTTTTTGCCTGGTAGGATCCCTACTGTGTGGGTGGGGGACTTCAATTGTGTTACCGAAGGGGCTAAGATGGATGTGTCGGGTAAAATGTTAAATAATTTAATTAATGATTTTTCTTTTGTAGATGCATCTGAAATGTTTTTAGGTAAGCCGCCGCCCGCAACCTTTAGAGCAGAGGGGGGTGGGGTGACATCCAGGATTGACCGGGTGTTTTTCAAAAATTTGGTATGTAAATCTTTCCGCCAAGATGATGTGATGTTTACTGATCACGTGAGTATGAGTGCTTTTTTTGAGGGGAATACAAAATTAAAGTATGGTAAAGGGGTGTGGAAGCTGAATATCAGGTTGCTTGAAGATAAAAAAGTGATGGATGATTTTAAGCGTGCGTATGTGGGATGGAAGTGGAAAAAAAGAAATTTTGCGAATATGTTAGAATGGTGGGACTGGATGAAGGGTGAAGTTAGGAAATTCTTTAAAAAATGGGGATATAAAAAAGCTGCAATTCGTAGGAATAAATATAAAGAGCTGAATATGAGAATGGAGTGGTTGAGGAAGCTTAGTATGCTTGGGTATGATGTGGGTGACTTGCTTTGTGCGGTCAAAAGTGAGATTAAGAAAGAGATGGATGAGAGGGGGAAAGAAATCATATATAGATCTAAGATTGAACATCTGGAAAAGGATGAGAAGTGCACAAGATTTTTCTTCAAAAAGATGTGTGGGAAGAAGGATGATATGGATGTTGTTATGAATAGTGGGGGTGACTGTGTTTATGGGGAGGATGTGATGAATGAAGTGGAGTCGTTCTATCGCGAGCTGTATGGTGACAAATGGACTGATAGAGATTTGGTGAATGATACCATGAATAAATTAGAGAATGTGCTAGGGAAGGAGGATTCTGATATGTTATCAGAGGGAATTACAATGGATGAAGTTATGCAAGTGGTCAAGAGTGCTAGTAAAAATAAAACTCCAGGGAAGGACGGTATTCCTGTGGAATTGTATGTGCAAGCGTGGGACATAATGGGAGCAGACCTAGTGGAAGTGTGTCAGTTTATGTGGGACAATGGGATAATGAGTGAATCTATGAAAGAGGGTGTTGTTGTGTTAATACATAAAAAGGGTGATAAAAGGAATCTGGGTAATTGGAGACCTATCTCTTTGCTCAATAGTGATTACAAGTGCTATAGCAAAATTCTAGCAAATCGAATGCGTGAAGTGATCGGTCAGGTAGTGGGGGAGGATCAAGTGTGTGCGGTACCAAGTAGGCGTATGACTGACAACCTGTTGCTGTTAAAAGATTTGATTGGGGATTGCATGGACAGAAAGCAAAAGTGTATGGTGCTAGCTGTGGACTTTGAGAAGGCGTTTGACCGCGTGTCACATGAATTTATGTTTGGTGTGTTGAATAAAATGGGTTTTCATAGCAAGTTTGTGAGTGCAGTAAGATGCTTGTATGGAGGAGTGACGAGCGAATTTTTGGTGAATGGGTTTTTGAGTGGTAAAGTGAGAATTAAATCGGGAGTCAGACAAGGTTGTCCGATGTCCCCCGTTCTTTTTATTAGCGTAATTGAAGTTTTGTTGTGTATGTTTAGGAAAGAGAAGGTGATGAGGGGCTTGCTGATACCTGGTAGTGGAGGTAAGGTGGTGAAAACTCTAGCTTATATGGACGATGTGGTCATTGTGAGTGAGTCTCTAGCTAGTTTGACTAGGGCTAGATTGGTGTTAGATCTTTTCTGTAGTGCGTCCGCTTTTAGAGTGAACTGGAGTAAAAGCATTTTTAAGTGTTTTGGTGACAGTAATGTTAGAATGGATGGTGTAAAGTGTGAACAAGGCGCAATTAGGGTTTTGGGTATTTTATTCAATGAAAACTTAAAGGGGAACGAGAGTTGGGATGAATGTGGTATGCGGATTGAGCGAAAGTTGAATTTCTGGCGTATGCGTAGTTTGACGTTTTCTGGTAAAACCTTAATCATTAAGTCAGTTATTTTGCCAATCCTGCTCTTTTGTGCAGTGATTTTTCCCTTTTCAACCAGGAAAATAAAAAAAGCAGAGAAAATGGTTTTTACTTTTTTTTGGGGATGCAGGATGGAAAAGTTGAAGCGGGAGTATCTATATAAATTGTGCGAGCATGGTGGAATGAATTTCCCAAATATTGAGGTTTTCTTGGGGTTGAGTTATGTGAAGGTAGTGACGGTGTTGATTGAGCGGAATAACAAAACTGCGTATATGATGAGGTATTTGGCTGGATGGACGCTTTTCGGGTTAAATTGGGTGAAGAGGGATGCAAGAGTGCCTGTGGCATTTAAATGTCCTGTGTGGTACATGAAGATTGAATGGTTTGTGAGGAAGTATGATTTACTATCTGTACCTATGGTGGATTTCAAGAATAAGAATGGTGTGATGAAAAGAATGCGGGCGAATGAGCTTGCATGTAATATTGATGGGCTGCGGTCAGGTGAAGCGGATGCAGTATGGAAGAATTTGGATATTGTAGGGGTGTCAAATCGCCAACGGGATGTAGTGTGGATGTCATTACATAATATACTGCCTGTGAGACAAGTCCAAAAGCAGCGGGATCTCATTAGACATGAAGTGTGCCCTAGGGAGGGGTGTGGGGCTAGTGAGAGCATACGCCATCTAATATGGGATTGTGACTTCTCTTATGAAGTATGGAAGAGAGTAGGGGGTTTGTGTAAAGAGTTGGCAGGTGTAACATATGTGAATTGGAAGGTGGCAATGTTTGGGATGGGTGCATGTAGTAGAGCTAAAGATAGAATATTATGGTTAATAATGGTATGTGTGATGGAAAGTCTGTGGGATGTGAGGAATCTTTTGGTATTTAAAAGAAAGGTTGTGTCTGTAAATGATTGTGTTAAGATATTTTTGTCCCGGTTATATGTCAAATATTTATGGGATAAGCAGCGCGGTGGTGGCAATGTTGATTCCGAAGGGATTTGGAAATTCAAAAAGTGGAAAGCATTAATCCGCTATAAATAATGTTGTTTTGTCATCTGTTATTTCTGTAATGCATTGTCTTTCCTTTGGAATTAAATAAAAGAACAAATTTAAAGAGTAACCATAGAGATGATTGATATAAGCGATATCGTTTTTTTGATTATTCAGATTGAAAAACTTAAGTTTTCGCTTCGTATCTAACTGAATGGTTATTAAGAAAAAAAAAAAATCTGTTCTTATCAGTTTAATATCTGATACGTCCCCTATCTGGGGACCATATATTAAATGGATTTTTAGAACAGGGAGATGGAAATAGAGCTTGCTCTGTCCACTCCACGCATTGACCTGGTATTGCAGTATTTCCAGGACCGGTGCACCCTTCCCTTATGTGTTGACTAAAATCAGATTCCAAAAGTGCTATTTGTGTTTGCTATTGTTTTTGTCTTTCTGATGGGATCTCCCCTTTTAATCCCATTATTTCAACACCTGTTGGACAATGCATTTGTACAGTCATGTGTGATAATGAGCTCATTTATTAAATGCAATTAATGAATACATTGCCACCTCTTGTTGTGTGTGTGTGTGTGTGTGTGTGTGTCTTCTGTGTTTCTGTGTTTCCGGCATTTCACATTGGAACAGCTCATTCACCTTCCTTGTCTTCTCTCCGCCCTCCCTCCTAGGTAAGTTAAAGAGCTGCACCTGAGCCAGCCACTGATTGATGCAGCACCACAGTCAAATAGTGGAGTGGAGTGGAGTAGGGGAACAGCAAACAGCCATTAAAGCAGCCAGCCGCCTACCCGCCACAATGGACCTACCTGTGTACACTAGATGGATGTGATGGAATGTACTGTCGTCCCTACATTTCAAGAAGAAGTAAGAATTGCAGTTGCAACAAACCCTTGCTTGCCTACAAAGAGAGCAGCAATTTGGATTTGTTACTTTGTTACCTGGAAGAATAACAAACTGTGCAAGGATGGAGGTTGTAGGAGCAAGGAGAAGTTGTCTGTAAAGTTGGTGGATGCTTATTTTCCATTTTGCAGTCCCTTGTCTCCCTCTTGTGGCCTCCTGGAGGCAAATAAATGTGCAAAAAAAAGACAGCCTGGCGGCCGGCTGTTGCAGTGTTGCCCTCTCAGGCAACACTGAGTGACTGACTGAGCCTCACCGTCTTATATAAAGTTCAGACGGAACTTTGCACGTGTCATAGTGGAGCCCTCAGGATTCCAGAGCCAGCTTTCTGACATCATAATGGGGCCTCAGAGATAGATAAAAGCCTGGGCCCAGGCAGTGTTGGTCAGTGCTGCTCAGCAGGCAGCACTGGACTGGATTAAAGCTGATACAAGGTGTGAAGGAACAAGGGGTGGCTGTGGGCATGCACTTGCTGCCGCTGCCAGTGTTTATCTGCATGGCAGGAGGGCATTTGGGCGTTGCCAGGAAGGCGTTTTTATGTAGATTCCTCCTCTTTCAGCACTGCATTGTGGTGCAAGCAAAAGAAGCAAATCCTGTGTAGCTTCCTCTCCGGCCTTTATTCACCTCCCTCCCGCTTAGTAGCTGTAAATGTGTGTGAGCCTGCAGGGCCCCATGGAATTGCCTAGGAGTAGGCTGAATCAATCGCTGCAAGGGGTGAACAGCAGTATGGGACAGGCTCGGGCAAGGCAAGGGCCGCTCGGGTTATCGCTTCTCGGCCTTTTGGCTAAGATCAAGTGTAGTATCTGTTCTTATCAGTTTAATATCTGATACGTCCCCTATCTGGGGACCATATATTAAATGGATTTTTAGAACAGGGAGATGGAAATAGAGCTTGCTCTGTCCACTCCACGCATTGACCTGGTATTGCAGTATTTCCAGGACCGGTGCACCCTTCCCTTATGTGTTGACTAAAATCAGATTCCAAAAGTGCTATTTGTGTTTGCTATTGTTTTTGTCTTTCTGATGGGATCTCCCCTTTTAATCCCATTATTTCAACACCTGTTGGACAATGCATTTGTACAGTCATGTGTGATAATGAGCTCATTTATTAAATGCAATTAATGAATACATTGCCACCTCTTGTTGTGTGTGTGTGTGTGTGTGTGTGTGTCTTCTGTGTTTCTGTGTTTCCGGCATTTCACATTGGAACAGCTCATTCACCTTCCTTGTCTTCTCTCCGCCCTCCCTCCTAGGTAAGTTAAAGAGCTGCACCTGAGCCAGCCACTGATTGATGCAGCACCACAGTCAAATAGTGGAGTGGAGTGGAGTAGGGGAACAGCAAACAGCCATTAAAGCAGCCAGCCGCCTACCCGCCACAATGGACCTAC
This sequence comes from Rhinoderma darwinii, assembly GCF_050947455.1. NCBI lineage: Eukaryota > Metazoa > Chordata > Amphibia > Anura > Rhinodermatidae > Rhinoderma > Rhinoderma darwinii. The sequence goes on from NW_027461785.1 coordinate 76,462, forward strand.
CTGTGTACACTAGATGGATGTGATGGAATGTACTGTCGTCCCTACATTTCAAGAAGAAGTAAGAATTGCAGTTGCAACAAACCCTTGCTTGCCTACAAAGAGAGCAGCAATTTGGATTTGTTACTTTGTTACCTGGAAGAATAACAAACTGTGCAAGGATGGAGGTTGTAGGAGCAAGGAGAAGTTGTCTGTAAAGTTGGTGGATGCTTATTTTCCATTTTGCAGTCCCTTGTCTCCCTCTTGTGGCCTCCTGGAGGCAAATAAATGTGCAAAAAAAAGACAGCCTGGCGGCCGGCTGTTGCAGTGTTGCCCTCTCAGGCAACACTGAGTGACTGACTGAGCCTCACCGTCTTATATAAAGTTCAGACGGAACTTTGCACGTGTCATAGTGGAGCCCTCAGGATTCCAGAGCCAGCTTTCTGACATCATAATGGGGCCTCAGAGATAGATAAAAGCCTGGGCCCAGGCAGTGTTGGTCAGTGCTGCTCAGCAGGCAGCACTGGACTGGATTAAAGCTGATACAAGGTGTGAAGGAACAAGGGGTGGCTGTGGGCATGCACTTGCTGCCGCTGCCAGTGTTTATCTGCATGGCAGGAGGGCATTTGGGCGTTGCCAGGAAGGCGTTTTTATGTAGATTCCTCCTCTTTCAGCACTGCATTGTGGTGCAAGCAAAAGAAGCAAATCCTGTGTAGCTTCCTCTCCGGCCTTTATTCACCTCCCTCCCGCTTAGTAGCTGTAAATGTGTGTGAGCCTGCAGGGCCCCATGGAATTGCCTAGGAGTAGGCTGAATCAATCGCTGCAAGGGGTGAACAGCAGTATGGGACAGGCTCGGGCAAGGCAAGGGCCGCTCGGGTTATCGCTTCTCGGCCTTTTGGCTAAGATCAAGTGTAGTATCTGTTCTTATCAGTCCTTGTAAGGATAGATAGCTCGGAGAACCACTGGGGGCTATAAACACTAGCTTAGCGATCCAAGAGCGTTCCAGACGAAGCCGGCGACGAACTGCGGAGAAGAACCAGCGAAGACGACGATCCAGAAGGGAGAAGCCGCCATCGAGGAAGAAGCTCCGGGAGATCGCTGCCGGGAAGAAGAAGGAGAACTTCGGAGAAGAGCCGCTGCTGAAGGGGATCTTCGAAGAAGCTCGGCCGCAGAAGAAGAAGCTCGACGAGGAACCGCTGCGGAAGAAATTTCGTGGAAGAACCTCGGCCAGCAAGGAGAAGATTTGCATAGCTCCGCCCCCTTCGGGAAAGAGCTATCGAAGATCCTCCCCAAGCGACAGGAACAGCTGGAAGAAGCCATGGCCTCAACCAGCAACCCTGCCACCCAGAAGGAGAAGGCTGATGGACCAGGTGAGCCGGCCCAGGCCAGGACATCTCCTCCTGAAGCCTCCTCAAGCCAACAGGCCACCAGGAAGCCGAACCAGGCTGCTCCAACCCTGGAGCCCTGGATGAAGCAGACGGTGGCCCTGAAGCTCAAGGAGGTGGACGGGAGAGTGCCGGACATGACGGAAGAAGTGTTCTGCCAGAAGATGCTCCTGGATCAGGGCTTCGCTAAGCCGGAGACCATCAGTATCCAGGCCTTCATGACCGGGATGTTCTTCGTGACCTTCGCTTCGATCAACATCTGCAGAAGGTACTGGGAGATGGTGAAAGCGGCGAGGCCTGAATCCCCTTTCTCTCGCTTTGTGGGCAACTGCCCTGTCCAAAGAGAGGAAAGGCGGGTGACGGTCTCAATGCGGAACCCACACACCCCCGGCAAAGACATCACCACGCTCCTGAAGCGGTTCTGCACAGTGGTGAGGGAACCCACCCACATCCTGAACGGACTCGGCTTCTGGACTGGCAAGTGGTCGGTAATCGTCCGACTGAACAAGGATTCGAGCGCGGAAGACGGCCTCCAGCACCTGCCCCAGTCATTCTCGCTGGGCAACTCCTACGGCCTCATCTACTACCCGGACATGCCGCAGATCTGCAGGAGATGCAGCAAGAAGGGTCATTCGGTGAAGGACTGCAAGGAGGACGCCTGCAAGAACTGCCGGGTAACAGGACACGAGACCAAAGACTGCCCGAAACGGACAATGTGCAACCTCTGCGGACAAGCAGCCCACTCTTACAAGGACTGCCCGAAGAGGGATCGATCCTGGGCAACTGTAGCAGCGAAAGCTCCAGCCAGAGGGAACCCCGCCCCAGCCAGAGCTCCAGCGGCACAGAAGACCGGGAAAAAGAAGGATGGTAAGAAGACGACAGTCCCTCCCCCCCCTCTCCCGGCCCTCCCTCGCCCTACCCTTCCCACCCTCCCTCGCCCGGCCCTCCCCACCCCCCCGTCCCCAACCCCTGTCACCCCCACTGAGGCTCTCACCTTCTCCTACCCACCCATCTCAGTGGTCCTGTCACCTGCACCTCTCCCAACCCAGCCTCCCTTCTCCCCAGCTCCAGCAGCACTAACATCTTCCCCTCCAGCTGCTGGAGTCCTCTCCCTGGAGGATTTTCCCCCTCTTGTCTCCTCAGGTGCCATCCAGAGGAAGAGAAAGGTGAGGGACAGCCCAGCTGCTGAGTCCTCAAAGAGACAAGTCGTGGAAATCTGCGAAGATTCCCTTGCGCAGCAGGAGGAAATGGAGCAGATGGTGGAGGAACTCGTGTCTGAACCTGAGGTCATCGACTTCACAACAGACATCCAGGTGGCTACAATCCTGGAACAATTTTTGTCAGAGGGCCTGCTGGATCTTCCGGACCCGCCAGGCTCCAGAGAGGAGGATCCGCCCGACCGGACTGGTAACTAAGGTGTATCGTTTGCACTAACCTTCTTTATTCTCCCCCATGGCTGCTAAACTTAACATCTTTAGCCTCAATGTGAGGAGTGTTAGAGATAGGACTAGATGTCAGATGGTGCTAACTTTTCTTTCCAAGCAGTCGAGTGATGTATTTATGCTGCAGGAATGTACTCTCCCCTCTTCCAGGTCATACCATCATCTGGCCAGGCAGTGGACCCATGGCCCGTCCTACTGGTCTGGTGGGGGCGACTGTAAGTCTGCAGGGGTTGCCATCCTGATTAGGGGAAGCGTATTTACTGTTGACTCTGTCCAGGAGCTCGTCTGCGGCCGCTTGTTGGTCGTAGACGGTTCCTGGGCGGGAGAGCCGATTAGGCTCATCAACGTGTACGCTCCCCCTATGAAGGCTGAGCGCCTGGAACTATTCCAGACCCTGCGGACCCAGCTCGCCACCACTAGGGCAGTGGTGATGGCCGGGGACTTCAACTGCCCCATCGAAGAGGATGGACGAAGTTCCGGCACTTCAATCAAACTGGATGTCAGTTCCAAACTGCTTATCGAGATGGTAACCGAAGCATCCTTGCAGGACGTTGTGGGCTCCATGGGGATCGGCTCTGTGAACTATTCATGGAGCCGACCCGATGGCTCACTTCGTTCTCGGATTGACTTTGTGTTCACCTCCCGGGCAGTCAAGCAGCATGGGCACTCCATGGTCCCCTGCTTCTTCTCTGACCACAGGGCCATTCTCTTCCAGGGTGCCATCGGCCACGGTTTTCCTCCCGGCCCTGGCTCCTGGAAGCTGAATTGTGCCCTGCTGGAAAGAGAAGAGGTACTGGCGGAACTTAGAGACGCCTATATTGTTTGGAGGAATGATAAAGTTTTCTTTGACAAAACCTGTGACTGGTGGGAATATGTTAAAGTTGAATTTCGTTGTTTCTTTCAGGCAAAAAGTCGTCAACAGGCGTGTGAGAGGAAGAGAGACTTCAGAGAGATGCAGCGTCAGCTGCGATCCCTGCAAGACCTCCTTCAATGCGGCTGGGACGTCAGGAAGGAGCTGGAGGAAGCCAAAAAGGGCCTGAAAAGGCACTTTGAGGAGGAATCCAAGCGAATTGTCTTTCGTTCCAAGGTGGAGAACCTGGAGAAGGGTGAGAAATGTAACTCGTTCTTTTTCAGGAAACTCCATGCCGGCCACACGCCCCTGAAGGAACTCCGAGATGAGACCGGAAACATGCATTCTGGGAAGAAGGAGGTGATGGGCGTCGTCACAGACTACTACCGAAGCCTCTACTCCCGGAAAACCACTGACCCCGAAGCCGCCGATAAATTCCTGTCAGGTATCACTAATCATCTTGATCCTGCAGGTACGGAGGCTATGGACGTACCCCTGACGGTGGAGGAACTGCTCTCTGCCGCTAAATCCTTCAGACCCGGCAGGACCCCGGGCAGTGATGGTCTCCCAGCAGAGCTCTATGTAGCGCTGGGGGACTTGATCTGTCCGGACCTGCTGGAGCTCTATGAGGAGATGGTGGTGGAGGGTAGAATGCCACCGTCCTTGAGAGAAGGCATGATCACGATCTTGTATAAGCGGAAGGGGGAGAGATGTGACCTGAAAAACTGGCGTCCCATCTCTCTCCTGAACGTGGACTACAAGATCCTCGCCAAAGTATTGACCAACAGACTGAAGGTTGTCATCGGACAGATCATCGGATCGGACCAAACCTGCGGCATTCCTGGCCGTAGGGTGGCCGACAGTCTTGCCCTGGTGAGGGACACGGTGCATTACATGCAAAGCCGCCGTACACACGCGGCCCTGGTCAGTCTGGATCAGGAGAAGGCTTTTGACCGGGTCTCTCACGAATTCATGGGTAAGGCTCTGCGTAGGCTGCGGCTTGGCAGGTTGTTCTGTTTGTATGTTAACCTGATGTATTGCGACATTTACAGCTCGGTGCTGGTGAACGGCTGGAAGACTGACCCCTTTCCTGTATCGTCGGGGGTTAGACAAGGCTGTCCTCTTTCACCTCTCCTTTTTGTTTGTGTTATAGAGCTCTTCGCAGAGGCTATCCGGCAGAATGGAGAGATCAGAGGGATCACCGCACCAGGTCCAGGACACTTCGAGGTCAAATGCTCGCTGTACATGGACGACGTGACCGTCTTCTGCGCTGACCAGAGTTCGGTGACTGCACTCGTCCAGACCTGTGAGGAGTTCGGACGCGCTTCAGGGGCAAAAGTCAACTGCGGGAAGTCGGAAGCCATGCTCTTCGGAAAGTGGTACCTGCCTTCTCCTGCCTCCTTCCCGTTTACTATCAAGCCGGACTTCATCAAAATTCTGGGAGTCTGGTTCGGTAAGGAAGGTGCAGCCCTAAAGTCGTGGGAAGAACGCTTGGCCAAAGTCAACCAAAGGATCGGACTGTGGAGCCTCAGACAACTCACTATTGAGGGCAAAGCAATGGTCCTGCGTAACGAAGTCTTGCCTGTGCTACAATACACTGCACAGGCATGGCCCCCTCTTGCAACGGTCTCGAGGGCCATTACCAGGACTGTGTTTCGCTTCATCTGGGGCTCGAAAATGGACAGAGTAAAGCGGACTGTTATGTACAAGGAGCCCCGCAAAGGTGGGAAGGGTATACCCGACATTCCCACTCTGCTGCGTATCGCTTTTGTATGTGACTGTGTTCGTAGGACTCTGAGGACAGCAAACGGCTCTGCGGGCAAGGCCATGTCCCGCTACTTCCTCCTTCCCCTCTGGCGAGGTTTTGGCTGGGATAAGTGGGACAGCTCCTTCCCTTACAACTGGCACGCTCCCTGGTTCTACGGAGATGTCGTCCGGTTTGTGAGGGAGCATCAACTGGAGGGTCTTAAGCCCGACTTGTGGAAACCTAAGACGATCCACAAGCACATCAGAGCAAAGGACTCACTGGAGTTTGTTCCAGGGCTTCATGCCGACACGTTGGAGACTGTTTGGACTAACGTGTCATCTGGCAGGTTGACCAACGGGCACAAGGACATTTCATGGATGGCCATCCAGGGAGGACTGCCTCTTAGGTCATTCATGCATGCCCGCAACCTGTGCAAGACCCGGTACTGCCCCAGGTGCCCCTTCACGGAGGAAACATCTTTGCACATTTTCTGGCAGTGCCCCTTTGCACAGGGTCTGTTGAAAGCCTTGGAACACGAACTCAAGGACTCAGTTCCCAGGAACAGACTGTCGTACCGCTCGGTACTTTATGGACTATTTCCTGGGAATACCACGGATGGAGCAATCCAGGAAGCCTGGCGCCTTATGAACTGTTTTAAGGACGCTATATGGTTCGCCAGGAATCGTCTGATTTTGCGGAGAGAGAGTGTGTCCGTCCAGGACTGCCGCAGGCTGATCCACAGCCTGCTCAGAGACTATTCCACCTGGGACAGCCCGGACGTCGATGAGGAAGAGGACTGATACTCCCCTTCCCCCCACTCTCCCTTCTTGTGTGTTGTCTTTCAATAAAGCTTCGGGCCTGTGATTTCCCGCTTCCCTATCCCCTCCTACCCACTCCCCTATCCCATCACTTGTCTGTAATGCTTTGTTGTTTGGCTTTAGTGAATGCAAGAATGTTAGTGTAGCATGTGGTGTAATGTATAGCATAGGCTAGCCTGTACTGTGTATTATACTGTCATGTTATGTTTGACGACTGTTATTATTTATTATTTGCTGCTTCATGGCTCGCGCTGCGTCGCAGTAATGTTTGTATGATGACGATTGATTGTCAATAAAGCATTTTTCAATCAAAAATCTGTTCTTATCAGTTTAATATCTGATACGTCCCCTATCTGGGGACCATATATTAAATGGATTTTTAGAACAGGGAGATGGAAATAGAGCTTGCTCTGTCCACTCCACGCATTGACCTGGTATTGCAGTATTTCCAGGACCGGTGCACCCTTCCCTTATGTGTTGACTAAAATCAGATTCCAAAAGTGCTATTTGTGTTTGCTATTGTTTTTGTCTTTCTGATGGGATCTCCCCTTTTAATCCCATTATTTCAACACCTGTTGGACAATGCATTTGTACAGTCATGTGTGATAATGAGCTCATTTATTAAATGCAATTAATGAATACATTGCCACCTCTTGTTGTGTGTGTGTGTGTGTGTGTGTGTGTCTTCTGTGTTTCTGTGTTTCCGGCATTTCACATTGGAACAGCTCATTCACCTTCCTTGTCTTCTCTCCGCCCTCCCTCCTAGGTAAGTTAAAGAGCTGCACCTGAGCCAGCCACTGATTGATGCAGCACCACAGTCAAATAGTGGAGTGGAGTGGAGTAGGGGAACAGCAAACAGCCATTAAAGCAGCCAGCCGCCTACCCGCCACAATGGACCTACCTGTGTACACTAGATGGATGTGATGGAATGTACTGTCGTCCCTACATTTCAAGAAGAAGTAAGAATTGCAGTTGCAACAAACCCTTGCTTGCCTACAAAGAGAGCAGCAATTTGGATTTGTTACTTTGTTACCTGGAAGAATAACAAACTGTGCAAGGATGGAGGTTGTAGGAGCAAGGAGAAGTTGTCTGTAAAGTTGGTGGATGCTTATTTTCCATTTTGCAGTCCCTTGTCTCCCTCTTGTGGCCTCCTGGAGGCAAATAAATGTGCAAAAAAAAGACAGCCTGGCGGCCGGCTGTTGCAGTGTTGCCCTCTCAGGCAACACTGAGTGACTGACTGAGCCTCACCGTCTTATATAAAGTTCAGACGGAACTTTGCACGTGTCATAGTGGAGCCCTCAGGATTCCAGAGCCAGCTTTCTGACATCATAATGGGGCCTCAGAGATAGATAAAAGCCTGGGCCCAGGCAGTGTTGGTCAGTGCTGCTCAGCAGGCAGCACTGGACTGGATTAAAGCTGATACAAGGTGTGAAGGAACAAGGGGTGGCTGTGGGCATGCACTTGCTGCCGCTGCCAGTGTTTATCTGCATGGCAGGAGGGCATTTGGGCGTTGCCAGGAAGGCGTTTTTATGTAGATTCCTCCTCTTTCAGCACTGCATTGTGGTGCAAGCAAAAGAAGCAAATCCTGTGTAGCTTCCTCTCCGGCCTTTATTCACCTCCCTCCCGCTTAGTAGCTGTAAATGTGTGTGAGCCTGCAGGGCCCCATGGAATTGCCTAGGAGTAGGCTGAATCAATCGCTGCAAGGGGTGAACAGCAGTATGGGACAGGCTCGGGCAAGGCAAGGGCCGCTCGGGTTATCGCTTCTCGGCCTTTTGGCTAAGATCAAGTGTAGTATCTGTTCTTATCAGTCCTTGTAAGGATAGATAGCTCGGAGAACCACTGGGGGCTATAAACACTAGCTTAGCGATCCAAGAGCGTTCCAGACGAAGCCGGCGACGAACTGCGGAGAAGAACCAGCGAAGACGACGATCCAGAAGGGAGAAGCCGCCATCGAGGAAGAAGCTCCGGGAGATCGCTGCCGGGAAGAAGAAGGAGAACTTCGGAGAAGAGCCGCTGCTGAAGGGGATCTTCGAAGAAGCTCGGCCGCAGAAGAAGAAGCTCGACGAGGAACCGCTGCGGAAGAAATTTCGTGGAAGAACCTCGGCCAGCAAGGAGAAGATTTGCATAGCTCCGCCCCCTTCGGGAAAGAGCTATCGAAGATCCTCCCCAAGCGACAGGAACAGCTGGAAGAAGCCATGGCCTCAACCAGCAACCCTGCCACCCAGAAGGAGAAGGCTGATGGACCAGGTGAGCCGGCCCAGGCCAGGACATCTCCTCCTGAAGCCTCCTCAAGCCAACAGGCCACCAGGAAGCCGAACCAGGCTGCTCCAACCCTGGAGCCCTGGATGAAGCAGACGGTGGCCCTGAAGCTCAAGGAGGTGGACGGGAGAGTGCCGGACATGACGGAAGAAGTGTTCTGCCAGAAGATGCTCCTGGATCAGGGCTTCGCTAAGCCAGAGACCATCAGTATCCAGGCCTTCATGACCGGGATGTTCTTCGTGACCTTCGCTTCGATCAACATCTGCAGAAGGTACTGGGAGATGGTGAAAGCGGCGAGGCCTGAATCCCCTTTCTCTCGCTTTGTGGGCAACTGCCCTGTCCAAAGAGAGGAAAGGCGGGTGACGGTCTCAATGCGGAACCCACACACCCCCGGCAAAGACATCACCACGCTCCTGAAGCGGTTCTGCACAGTGGTGAGGGAACCCACCCACATCCTGAACGGACTCGGCTTCTGGACTGGCAAGTGGTCGGTAATCGTCCGACTGAACAAGGATTCAAACGCGGAAGACGGCCTCCAGCACCTGCCCCAGTCATTCTCGCTGGGCAACTCCTACGGCCTCATCTATTACCCGGACATGCCGCAGATCTGCAGGAGATGCAGCAAGAAGGGTCATTCGGTGAAGGACTGCAAGGAGGACGCCTGCAAGAACTGCCGGGTAACAGGACACGAGACCAAAGACTGCCCGAAACGGACAATGTGCAACCTCTGCGGACAAGCAGCCCACTCTTACAAGGACTGCCCGAAGAGGGATCGATCCTGGGCAACTGTAGCAGCGAAAGCTCCAGCCAGAGGGAACCCCGCCCCAGCCAGAGCTCCAGCGGCACAGAAGACCGGGAAAAAGAAGGATGGTAAGAAGACGACAGTCCCTCCCCCCCCTCTCCCGGCCCTCCCTCGCCCTACCCTTCCCACCCTTCCTCGCCCGGCCCTCCCCACCCCCCCGTCCCCAACCCCTGTCACCCCCACTGAGGCTCTCACCTTCTCCTACCCACCCATCTCAGTGGTCCTGTCACCTGCACCTCTCCCAACCCAGCCTCCCTTCTCCCCAGCTCCAGCAGCACTAACATCTTCCCCTCCAGCTGCTGGAGTCCTCTCCCTGGAGGATTTTCCCCCTCTTGTCTCCTCAGGTGCCATCCAGAGGAAGAGAAAGGTGAGGGACAGCCCAGCTGCTGAGTCCTCAAAGCGACAAGTCGTGGAAATCTGCGAAGATTCCCTTGCGCAGCAGGAGGAAATGGAGCAGATGGTGGAGGAACTCGTGTCTGAACCTGAGGTCATCGACTTCACAACAGACATCCAGGTGGCTACAATCCTGGAACAATTTTTGTCAGAGGGCCTGCTGGATCTTCCGGACCCGCCAGGCTCCAGAGAGGAGGATCCGCCCGACCGGACTGGTAACTAAGGTGTATCGTTTGCACTAACCTTCTTTATTCTCCCCCATGGCTGCTAAACTTAACATCTTTAGCCTCAATGTGAGGAGTGTTAGAGATAGGACTAGATGTCAGATGGTGCTAACTTTTCTTTCCAAGCAGTCGAGTGATGTATTTATGCTGCAGGAATGTACTCTCCCCTCTTCCAGGTCATACCATCATCTGGCCAGGCAGTGGACCCATGGCCCGTCCTACTGGTCTGGTGGGGGCGACTGTAAGTCTGCAGGGGTTGCCATCCTGATTAGGGGAAGCGTATTTACTGTTGACTCTGTCCAGGAGCTCGTCTGCGGCCGCTTGTTGGTCGTAGACGGTTCCTGGGCGGGAGAGCCGATTAGGCTCATCAACGTGTACGCTCCCCCTATGAAGGCTGAGCGCCTGGAACTATTCCAGACCCTGCGGACCCAGCTCGCCACCACTAGGGCAGTGGTGATGGCCGGGGACTTCAACTGCCCCATCGAAGAGGATGGACGAAGTTCCGGCACTTCAATCAAGCTGGATGTCAGTTCCAAACTGCTTATCGAGATGGTAACCGAAGCATCCTTGCAGGACGTTGTGGGCTCCATGGGGATCGGCTCTGTGAACTATTCATGGAGCCGACCCGATGGCTCACTTCGTTCTCGGATTGACTTTGTGTTCACCTCCCGGGCAGTCAAGCAGCATGGGCACTCCATGGTCCCCTGCTTCTTCTCTGACCACAGGGCCATTCTCTTCCAGGGTGCCATCGGCCACGGTTTTCCTCCCGGCCCTGGCTCCTGGAAGCTGAATTGTGCCCTGCTGGAAAGAGAAGAGGTACTGGCGGAACTTAGAGACGCCTATATTGTTTGGAGGAATGATAAAGTTTTCTTTGACAAAACCTGTGACTGGTGGGAATATGTTAAAGTTGAATTTCGTTGTTTCTTTCAGGCAAAAAGTCGTCAACAGGCGTGTGAGAGGAAGAGAGACTTCAGAGAGATGCAGCGTCAGCTGCGATCCCTGCAAGACCTCCTTCAATGCGGCTGGGACGTCAGGAAGGAGCTGGAGGAAGCCAAAAAGGGCCTGAAAAGGCACTTTGAGGAGGAATCCAAGCGAATTGTCTTTCGTTCCAAGGTGGAGAACCTGGAGAAGGGTGAGAAATGTAACTCGTTCTTTTTCAGGAAACTCCATGCCGGCCACACGCCCCTGAAGGAACTCCGAGATGAGACCGGAAACATGCATTCTGGGAAGAAGGAGGTGATGGGAGTCGTCACAGACTACTACCGAAGCCTCTACTCCCGGAAAACCACTGACCCCGAAGCCGCCGATAAATTCCTGTCAGGTATCACTAATCATCTTGATCCTGCAGGTACGGAGGCTATGGACGTACCCCTGACGGTGGAGGAACTGCTCTCTGCCGCTAAATCCTTCAGACCCGGCAGGACCCCGGGCAGTGATGGTCTCCCAGCAGAGCTCTATGTAGCGCTGGGGGACTTGATCTGTCCGGACCTGCTGGAGCTCTATGAGGAGATGGTGGTGGAGGGTAGAATGCCACCGTCCTTGAGAGAAGGCATGATCACGATCTTGTATAAGCGGAAGGGGGAGAGATGTGACCTGAAAAACTGGCGCCCCATCTCTCTCCTGAACGTGGACTACAAGATCCTCGCCAAAGTATTGACCAACAGACTGAAGGTTGTCATCGGACAGATCATCGGATCGGACCAAACCTGCGGCATTCCTGGCCGTAGGGTGGCCGACAGTCTTGCCCTGGTGAGGGACACGGTGCATTACATGCAAAGCCGCCGTACACACGCGGCCCTGGTCAGTCTGGATCAGGAGAAGGCTTTTGACCGGGTCTCTCACGAATTCATGGGTAAGGCTCTGCGTAGGCTGCGGCTTGGCAGGTTGTTCTGTTTGTATGTTAACCTGATGTATTGCGACATTTACAGCTCGGTGCTGGTGAACGGCTGGAAGACTGACCCCTTTCCTGTATCGTCGGGGGTTAGACAAGGCTGTCCTCTTTCACCTCTCCTTTTTGTTTGTGTTATAGAGCTCTTCGCAGAGGCTATCCGGCAGAATGGAGAGATCAGAGGGATCACCGCACCAGGTCCAGGACACTTCGAGGTCAAATGCTCGCTGTACATGGACGACGTGACCGTCTTCTGCGCTGACCAGAGTTCGGTGACTGCACTCGTCCAGACCTGTGAGGAGTTCGGACGCGCTTCAGGGGCAAAAGTCAACTGCGGGAAGTCGGAAGCCATGCTCTTCGGAAAGTGGTACCTGCCTTCTCCTGCCTCCTTCCCGTTTACTATCAAACCGGACTTCATCAAAATTCTGGGAGTCTGGTTCGGTAAGGAAGGTGCAGCCCTAAAGTCGTGGGAAGAACGCTTGGCCAAAGTCAACCAAAGGATCGGACTGTGGAGCCTCAGACAACTCACTATTGAGGGCAAAGCAATGGTCCTGCGTAACGAAGTCTTGCCTGTGCTACAATACACTGCACAGGCATGGCCCCCTCTTGCAACGGTCTCGAGGGCCATTACCAGGACTGTGTTTCGCTTCATCTGGGGCTCGAAAATGGACAGAGTAAAGCGGACTGTTATGTACAAGGAGCCCCGCAAAGGTGGGAAGGGTATACCCGACATTCCCACTCTGCTGCGGATCGCTTTTGTATGTGACTGTGTTCGTAGGACTCTGAGGACAGCAAACGGCTCTGCGGGCAGGGCCATGTCCCGCTACTTCCTCCTTCCCCTCTGGCGAGGTTTTGGCTGGGATAAGTGGGACAGCTCCTTCCCTTACAACTGGCACGCTCCCTGGTTCTACGGAGATGTCGTCCGGTTTGTGAGGGAGCATCAACTGGAGGGTCTTAAGCCCGACTTGTGGAAACCTAAGACGATCCACAAGCACATCAGAGCAAAGGACTCACTGGAGTTTGTTCCAGGGCTTCATGCCGACACGTTGGAGACTGTTTGGACTAACGTGTCATCTGGCAGGTTGACCAACGGGCACAAGGACATTTCATGGATGGCCATCCAGGGAGGACTGCCTCTTAGGTCATTCATGCATGCCCGCAACCTGTGCAAGACCCGGTACTGCCCCAGGTGCCCCTTCACGGAGGAAACATCTTTGCACATTTTCTGGCAGTGCCCCTTTGCACAGGGTCTGTTGAAAGCCTTGGAACACGAACTCAAGGACTCAGTTCCCAGGAACAGACTGTCGTACCGCTCGGTACTTTATGGACTATTTCCTGGGAATACCACGGATGGAGCAATCCAGGAAGCCTGGCGCCTTATGAACTGTTTTAAGGACGCTATATGGTTCGCCAGGAATCGTCTGATTTTGCGGAGAGAGAGTGTGTCCGTCCAGGACTGCCGCAGGCTGATCCACAGCCTGCTCAGAGACTATTCCACCTGGGACAGCCCGGACGTCGATGAGGAAGAGGACTGATACTCCCCTTCCCCCCACTCTCCCTTCTTGTGTGTTGTCTTTCAATAAAGCTTCGGGCCTGTGATTTCCCGCTTCCCTATCCCCTCCTACCCACTCCCCTATCCCATCACTTGTCTGTAATGCTTTGTTGTTTGGCTTTAGTGAATGCAAGAATGTTAGTGTAGCATGTGGTGCAATGTATAGCATAGGCTAGCCTGTACTGTGTATTATACTGTCATGTTATGTTTGACGACTGTTATTATTTATTATTTGCTGCTTCATGGCTCGCGCTGCGTCGCAGTAATGTTTGTATGATGACGATTGATTGTCAATAAAGCATTTTTCAATCAAAAAATCTGTTCTTATCAGTTTAATATCTGATACGTCCCCTATCTGGGGACCATATATTAAATGGATTTTTAGAACAGGGAGATGGAAATAGAGCTTGCTCTGTCCACTCCACGCATTGACCTGGTATTGCAGTATTTCCAGGACCGGTGCACCCTTCCCTTATGTGTTGACTAAAATCAGATTCCAAAAGTGCTATTTGTGTTTGCTATTGTTTTTGTCTTTCTGATGGGATCTCCCCTTTTAATCCCATTATTTCAACACCTGTTGGACAATGCATTTGTACAGTCATGTGTGATAATGAGCTCATTTATTAAATGCAATTAATGAATAAAAAAAAAAAAAAAAAAATCTGTTCTTATCAGTCCTTGTAAGGATAGATAGCTCGGAGAACCACTGGGGGCTATAAACACTAGCTTAGCGATCCAAGAGCGTTCCAGACGAAGCCGGCGACGAACTGCGGAGAAGAACCAGCGAAGACGACGATCCAGAAGGGAGAAGCCGCCATCGGGGAAGAAGCTCCGGGAGATCGCTGCCGGGAAGAAGAAGGAGAACTGCGACAGAGACCTTCGGAGAAGAGCCGCTGCTGAAGGGGATCTTTGAAGAAGCTCGGCCGCAGAAGAAGCTCGACGAGGAACCGCTGCGGAAGAAATTTCGTGGAAGAACCTCGGCCAGCAAGGAGAAGATTTGCATAGCTCCGCCCCCTTCGGGAAAGAGCTATCGAAGATCCTCCCCAAGCGACAGGAACAGCTGGAAGAAGCCATGGCCTCAACCAGCAACCCTGCCACCCAGAAGAAGAAGGCTGATGGACCAGGTGAGCCGGCCCAGGCCAGGACATCTCCTCCTGAAGCCTCCTCAAGCCAACAGGCCACCAGGAAGCCGAACCAGGCTGCTCCAACCCTGGAGCCCTGGATGAAGCAGACGGTGGCCCTGAAGCTGAAGGAGGTGGACGGGAGAGTGCCGGACATGACGGAAGAAGTGTTCTGCCAGAAGATGCTCCTGGACCAGGGCTTCGCTAAGCCGGAGACCATCAGCATCCAGGCCTTCATGACCGGGATGTTCTTCGTGACCTTCGCTTCGATCAACATCTGCAGAAGGTACTGGGAGATGGTGAAAGCGGCGAGGCCTGAATCCCCTTTCTCTCGCTTTGTGGGCAACTGCCCTGTCCAAAGAGAGGAAAGGCGGGTGACGGTCTCAATGCGGAACCCACACACCCCCGGCAAAGACATCACCACGCTCCTGAAGCGGTTCTGCACAGTGGTGAGGGAACCCACCCACATCCTGAACGGACTCGGCTTCTGGACTGGCAAGTGGTCGGTAATCGTCCGACTGAACAAGGATTCCAGCGCGGAAGACGGCCTCCAACACCTGCCCCAGTCATTCTCGCTGGGCAACTCCTACGGCCTCATCTACTACCCGGACATGCCGCAGATCTGCAGGAGATGCAGCAAGAAGGGTCATTCGGTGAAGGACTGCAAGGAGGACGCCTGCAAGAACTGCCGGGTAACAGGACACGAGACCAAAGACTGCCCGAAACGGACAATGTGCAACCTCTGCGGACAAGCAGCCCACTCCTACAAGGACTGCCCGAAGAGGGATCGATCCTGGGCAACTGTAGCGGCGAAAGCTCCGGCCAGAGGGAACCCCGCCCCAGCCAGAGCTCCAGCGGCGCAGAAGACCGGGAATAAGAAGGATGGTAAGAAGACGACAGTCCCTCCCCCCCGTCTCCCGGCCCTCCCTCGCCCTACCCTTCCCACCCTCCCTCGCCCGGCCCTCCCCACCCCCCCGTCCCCAACCCCTGTCACCCCCACTGAGGCTCTCACCTTCTCCTACCCACCCATCTCAGTGGTCCTGTCACCTGCACCTCTCCCAACCCAGCCTCCCTTCTCCCCAGCTCCAGCAGCACTAACATCTTCCCCTCCAGCCGCTGGAGTCCTCTCCCTGGAGGATTTTCCCCCTCTTGTCTCCTCAGGTGCCATCCAGAGGAAGAGAAAGGTGAGGGACAGCCCAGCTGCTGAGTCCTCAAAGCGACAAGTCGTGGAAATCTGCGAAGATTCCCTTGCGCAGCAGGAGGAAATGGAGCAGATGGTGGAGGAACTCGTGTCTGAACCTGAGGTCATCGACTTCACAACAGACATCCAGGTGGCTACAATCCTGGAACAATTTTTGTCAGAGGGCCTGCTGGATCTTTCGGACCCGCCAGGAGAGGAGGATCCGCCCGACCGGACTGGTAACTAAGGTGTATCGTTTGCACTAACCTTCTTTATTCTCCCCCATGGCTGCTAAACTTAACATCTTTAGCCTCAATGTGAGGAGTGTTAGAGATAGGACTAGATGTCAGATGGTGCTAACTTTTCTTTCCAAGCAGTCGAGTGATGTATTTATGCTGCAGGAATGTACTCTCCCCTCTTCCAGGTCATACCATCATCTGGCCAGGCAGTGGACCCATGGCCCGTCCTACTGGTCTGGTGGGGGCGACTGTAAGTCTGCAGGGGTTGCCACCCTGATTAGGGGAAGCGTATTTACTGTTGACTCTGTCCAGGAGCTCGCCTGCGGCCGCTTGTTGGTCGTAGACGGTTCCTGGGCAGGAGAGCCGATTAGGCTCATCAACGTGTACGCTCCCCCTATGAAGGCTGAGCGCCTGGAACTATTCCAGACCCTGCGGACCCAGCTCGCCACCACTAGGGCAGTGGTGATGGCCGGGGACTTCAACTGCCCCATCGAAGAGGATGGACGAAGTTCCGGCACTTCAATCAAACTGGATGTCAGTTCCAAACTGCTTATCGAGATGGTAACCGAAGCATCCTTGCAGGACGTTGTGGGCTCCATGGGGATTGGCTCTGTGAACTATTCATGGAGCCGACCCGATGGCTCACTTCGTTCTCGGATTGACTTTGTGTTCACCTCCCGGGCAGTCAAGCAGCATGGGCACTCCATGGTCCCCTGCTTCTTCTCTGACCACAGGGCCATTCTCTTCCAGGGTGCCATCGGCCACGGTTTTCCTCCCGGCCCTGGCTCCTGGAAGCTGAATTGTGCCCTGCTGGAAAGAGAGGAGGTACTGGCGGAACTTAGAGACGCCTATATTGTTTGGAGGAATGATAAAGTTTTCTTTGACAAAACCTGTGACTGGTGGGAATATGTTAAAGTTGAATTTCGTTGTTTCTTTCAGGCAAAAAGTCGTCAACAGGCGTGTGAGAGGAAGAGAGACTTCAGAGAGATGCAGCGTCAGCTGCGATCCCTGCAAGACCTCCTTCAATGCGGCTGGGACGTCAGGAAGGAGCTGGAGGAAGCCAAAAAGGGCCTGAAAAGGCACTTTGAGGAGGAATCCAAGCGAATTGTCTTTCGTTCCAAGGTGGAGAACCTGGAGAAGGGTGAGAAATGTAACTCGTTCTTTTTCAGGAAACTCCATGCCGGCCACACGCCCCTGAAGGAACTTCGAGATGAGACCGGAAACATGCATTCTGGGAAGAAGGAGGTGATGGGAGTCGTCACAGACTACTACCGAAGCCTCTACTCCCGGAAAACCACTGACCCCGAAGCCGCCGATAAATTCCTGTCAGGTATCACTAATCATCTTGATCCTGCAGGTACGGAGGCTATGGATGTACCCCTGACGGTGGAGGAACTGCTCTCTGCCGCTAAATCCTTCAGACCCGGCAGGACCCCGGGCAGTGATGGTCTCCCAGCAGAGCTCTATGTAGCGCTGGGGGACTTGATCAGTCCGGACCTGCTGGAGCTCTATGAGGAGATGGTGGTGGAGGGTAGAATGCCACCGTCCTTGAGAGAAGGCATGATCACGATCTTGTATAAGCGGAAGGGGGAGAGATGTGACCTGAAAAACTGGCGTCCCATCTCTCTCCTGAACGTGGACTACAAGATCCTCGCCAAAGTATTGGCCAACAGACTGAAGGTTGTCATCGGACAGATCATCGGATCGGACCAAACCTGCGGCATTCCTGGCCGTAGGGTGGCCGACAGTCTTGCCCTGGTGAGGGACACGGTGCATTACATGCAAAGCCGCCGTACACACGCGGCCCTGGTCAGTCTGGATCAGGAGAAGGCTTTTGACCGGGTCTCTCACGAATTCATGGGTAAGGCTCTGCGTAGGCTGCGGCTTGGCAGGTTGTTCTGTTTGTATGTTAACCTGATGTATTGCGACATTTACAGCTCGGTGCTGGTGAACGGCTGGAAGACTGACCCCTTTCCTGTATCGTCGGGGGTTAGACAAGGCTGTCCTCTTTCACCTCTCCTTTTTGTTTGTGTTATAGAGCTCTTCGCAGAGGCTATCCGGCAGAATGGAGAGATCAGAGGGATCACCGCACCAGGTCCAGGACACTTCGAGGTCAAATGCTCGCTGTACATGGACGACGTGACCGTCTTCTGCGCTGACCAGAGTTCGGTGACTGCACTCGTCCAGACCTGCGAGGAGTTCGGACGCGCTTCAGGGGCAAAAGTCAACTGCGGGAAGTCGGAAGCCATGCTCTTCGGAAAGTGGTACCTGCCTTCTCCTGCCTCCTTCCCGTTTACTATCAAGCCGGACTTCATCAAAATTCTGGGAGTCTGGTTCGGTAAGGAAGGTGCAGCCCTAAAGTCGTGGGAAGAACGCTTGGCCAAAGTCAACCAAAGGATCGGACTGTGGAGCCTCAGACAACTCACTATTGAGGGCAAAGCAATGGTCCTGCGTAACGAAGTCTTGCCTGTGCTACAATACACTGCACAGGCATGGCCCCCTCTTGCCACCGTCTCGAGGGCCATTACCAGGACCGTGTTTCGCTTCATCTGGGGCTCGAAAATGGACAGAGTAAAGCGGACTGTTATGTACAAGGAGCCCCGCAAAGGTGGGAAGGGTATACCCGACATTCCCACTCTGCTGCGGATCGCTTTTGTATGTGACTGTGTTCGTAGGACTCTGAGGACAGCAAACGGCTCTGCGGGCAAGGCCATGTCCCGCTACTTCCTCCTTCCCCTCTGGCGAGGTTTTGGCTGGGACAAGTGGGACAGCTCCTTCCCTTACAACTGGCACGCTCCCTGGTTCTACGGAGATGTCGTCCGGTTCGTGAGGGAGCATCAACTGGAGGGTCTTAAGCCCGACTTGTGGAAACCTAAGACGATCCACAAGCACATCAGAGCAAAGGACTCACTGGAGTCTGTTCCAGGGCTTCATGCCGACACGTTGGAGACTGTTTGGACTAACGTGTCATCTGGCAGGTTGACCAACGGGCACAAGGACATTTCATGGATGGCCATCCAGGGAGGACTGCCTCTTAGGTCATTCATGCATGCCCGCAACCTGTGCAAGACCCGGTACTGCCCCAGGTGCCCCTTCACGGAGGAAACATCTTTGCACATTTTCTGGCAGTGCCCCTTTGCACAGGGTCTGTTGAAAGCCTTGGAACATGAACTCAAGGACTCAGTACCCAGGAACAGACTGTCGTACCGCTCGGTACTTTATGGACTATTTCCTGGGAATACCACGGATGGAGCAATCCAGGAAGCCTGGCGCCTTATGAACTGCTTTAAGGACGCTATATGGTTTGCCAGGAACCGTCTGATTTTGCGGAGAGAGAGTGTGTCCGTCCAGGACTGCCGCAGGCTGATCCACAGCCTGCTCAGAGACTATTCCACCTGGGACAGCCCGGACGTCGATGAGGAAGAGGACTGATACTCCCCTTCCCCCCACTCTCCCTTCTTGTGTGTTGTCTTTCAATAAAGCTTCGGGCCTGTGATTTCCCCCCTCCCTATCCCCTCCTACCCACTCCCCTATCCCATCACTTGTCTGTAATGCTTTGTTGTTTGGCTTTAGTGAATGCAAGAATGTTAGTGTAGCATGTGGTGTAATGTATAGCATAGGCTAGCCTGTACTGTGTATTATACTGTCATGTTATGTTTGACGACTGTTATTATTTATTATTTGCTGCTTCATGGCTTGCGCTGCGTCGCAGTAATGTTTGTATGATGACGATTGATTGTCAATAAAGCATTTTTCAATCAAAAATCTGTTCTTATCAGTTTAATATCTGATACGTCCCCTATCTGGGGACCATATATTAAATGGATTTTTAGAACAGGGAGATGGAAATAGAGCTTGCTCTGTCCACTCCACGCATTGACCTGGTATTGCAGTATTTCCAGGACCGGTGCACCCTTCCCTTATGTGTTGACTAAAATCAGATTCCAAAAGTGCTATTTGTGTTTGCTATTGTTTTTGTCTTTCTGATGGGATCTCCCCTTTTAATCCCATTATTTCAACACCTGTTGGACAATGCATTTGTACAGTCATGTGTGATAATGAGCTCATTTATTAAATGCAATTAATGAATACATTGCCACCTCTTGTTGTGTGTGTGTGTGTGTGTGTGTGTGTCTTCTGTGTTTCTGTGTTTCCGGCATTTCACATTGGAACAGCTCATTCACCTTCCTTGTCTTCTCTCCGCCCTCCCTCCTAGGTAAGTTAAAGAGCTGCACCTGAGCCAGCCACTGATTGATGCAGCACCACAGTCAAATAGTGGAGTGGAGTGGAGTAGGGGAACAGCAAACAGCCATTAAAGCAGCCAGCCGCCTACCCGCCACAATGGACCTACCTGTGTACACTAGATGGATGTGATGGAATGTACTGTCGTCCCTACATTTCAAGAAGAAGTAAGAATTGCAGTTGCAACAAACCCTTGCTTGCCTACAAAGAGAGCAGCAATTTGGATTTGTTACTTTGTTACCTGGAAGAATAACAAACTGTGCAAGGATGGAGGTTGTAGGAGCAAGGAGAAGTTGTCTGTAAAGTTGGTGGATGCTTATTTTCCATTTTGCAGTCCCTTGTCTCCCTCTTGTGGCCTCCTGGAGGCAAATAAATGTGCAAAAAAAAGACAGCCTGGCGGCCGGCTGTTGCAGTGTTGCCCTCTCAGGCAACACTGAGTGACTGACTGAGCCTCACCGTCTTATATAAAGTTCAGACGGAACTTTGCACGTGTCATAGTGGAGCCCTCAGGATTCCAGAGCCAGCTTTCTGACATCATAATGGGGCCTCAGAGATAGATAAAAGCCTGGGCCCAGGCAGTGTTGGTCAGTGCTGCTCAGCAGGCAGCACTGGACTGGATTAAAGCTGATACAAGGTGTGAAGGAACAAGGGGTGGCTGTGGGCATGCACTTGCTGCCGCTGCCAGTGTTTATCTGCATGGCAGGAGGGCATTTGGGCGTTGCCAGGAAGGCGTTTTTATGTAGATTCCTCCTCTTTCAGCACTGCATTGTGGTGCAAGCAAAAGAAGCAAATCCTGTGTAGCTTCCTCTCCGGCCTTTATTCACCTCCCTCCCGCTTAGTAGCTGTAAATGTGTGTGAGCCTGCAGGGCCCCATGGAATTGCCTAGGAGTAGGCTGAATCAATCGCTGCAAGGGGTGAACAGCAGTATGGGACAGGCTCGGGCAAGGCAAGGGCCGCTCGGGTTATCGCTTCTCGGCCTTTTGGCTCAGATCAGGTTCATTGCCTGGTCTGGGCCGGGGGGTTCGGCCTTTTCGTGGAGTCCTATCCGACGTTTTTGGGAGCGATCACCGTGCCGTTGGGCATTCCTTTTCAAGATGGCAGCTGTGCGTAACACTATCCGTTTTGTGGTGAATGAGCAGAGGAGAGAAGAAGTTGATACTGGACATATCATTGAGAACATCCTTCTGGACCTGGCTGGAGTTACGTTGGTAGAGGTATTCTGTATCCAAGCTTTCAGCAATATTGCTACATATGATGTATCCTTTTTTGAGGCCGCCTACTGTTTAAATGTATTTCAGTTGCTCAAGGAGAAACACATGCATGAGGCTTTAAAATCTATTGAAGTGCAACCTCTTTTTTCAGCAGTGGAGAAATGTATTACCATCCACATGTATAACCCATTTCTGGATAGAAGGCTGGTCAGGGCCTTCTTAGCTCACTACTGTACCCATGTTAGAGGAGGTGTGGAGCAGAAGAACCTATGGGGAGTTTTCAATGGTGATATTAAGTACTGGGTCAGGCTGAAACCTGACTCCAGCTGTATTGGAGGAGTGATGAATCCTCCTGCAAATTTTTCAATTGGTGGTAATAAGGGATATCTTTATTACCAAGATATGCCATGTTTTTGCAGATCATGTTTTTCCTACGGGCATACCAAAGATGCATGCAAAGGCAAAGTATGCAGGAATTGCAAAGAAACAGGACATGAGGCTAGTGCATGTATTTCCCCATCCAGGTGTGACATTTGTGGTTTGCCGGGTCATACTTGTAGGAAATGTCCAAAGGTGTTTCCCTTTTTAGGGCAAGAGAGAAGAACATGGGGCAGACAGGTGAGAACAACAAGTTCCCTTGCTGCCACTTCTGATGCAATTTCAGAGCCAGCTGGCAGTGTTTCTGTGCCTGCTTCTCAGGACCCTGGGAAAGCTGGATTAGGAGAGGTTCTAACCTCACATACTAACAGCATGGAGTTGGGTGTGGTCCCTCCTGCAGAGCAAAGTGTTGATGAAACACCTGGGGTTATGCCTATGGAAGGTGAAGACACAGCGCCACCTATTGGGTGTGCTTCCCCTGATGATGGTGCAAGTATGCAAATTTTGTCTTTTTCTAGCCCAGAGTCAAAAATGGAAGACTCAGCTAAAGTGGAGTGGTCAATATCGGAGGAGGACGAGAAGGAGGCCAGGATGCCTAGTGCCACTAGTGCTGAAATTTTTCATAAAGTGGTCTCAAAAAGGGGGAAGTCTGGAAAGGCGGTGAAGAGACTGAAGATAGGCTTATTGGAAGATTCTGCTCATGCAAATCCCTTCTCATTGCTGGACAGCGACTCTAGTTCTAGCCCTAAGTCATCTGAGGTGGCCTCAGAAGTACCCAGCTCTCCTGGGGAAGGTTTCCTCAGTGAAGTCAATGTGGCAAATCTGGAAAGAGCTATGTATTTCCCTGGGACGTGATATGTTCTGGTTATCTCATGGCTTTCCTTTGCACTAACCATACTATGCCCGCATGTCTTTGAGATTAAAGATTGTCTCTCAAAATGTACGGGTGTTCTCCTCTGCTCACAAGCGTGCTGCAGTCCTGGACTTTTTGGCCTCTAAGGGCAGTGACATTGTTTGTGTACAAGAATGTGGTTTGTCAAAAAATCCTAGTAAAGAAGAATGGAAGTTTGGGGAAGCAATTTGGTCCTTTTCTTCCACAAATAGGAACGATGGAATTGGTATTCTCTTTAAAAATAATGAGTTTGTCATCAAACAGACTCAAATCATTCAGGAAGGAAGATGTGTCTGCGTGTTACTATCCTACAAGGGGTGGCAGTTTAGGCTTATCAATATCTATGGCCATGCTGTGAAATCTGATAGGTTGGCACTTTTTGATACTTTAAAATTTTTTCTACACGGTAAAGTTCCTGTAATTATTGTTGGTGACATTAACTGTATCCTGGAGAAGCAGGCCCGAGCTGGATCCACAGAGTCTAATGTGGACGCTACCGGAGTTTTGTGGAATAAAATTTTGCAGGACTTTGCTTTGCAGGACGCTGTCACCAGGAAACCAGGTCCATTTACCTATCATGCCGATGACGGAAGAACGGATTCTCGTCTGGACTTTTTCTTTTTTTCTACCTCTGCAATGGAATGTGTAGATTATGCGCAGGAGAGAGTGTGGTTTTCAGATCACGAGTGTTTGTTGGGGGTTTTTGTTATAAATAATTTCTTTTATGGTAGAGGGGTATGGAAGATGAATGTTAGTTTTCTGAGTGATAAAAGGGAAAAAACTAGGTTTGGGAAAAAATATGGGTTTTGGGTTAGGAAGAAAAGTTCTTTCTCTAATGTGTGTGAATGGTGGGTATGGGTGAAAAAAAAGATTGGTGGGTTTTTTAGACAGATAGGGTATAGACGAGCGAGAAGGAAAAGATTAGAATATTCACGCTTTAATATGCGGATGACGTTCCTTCAACAATGTAAAAATTTGGGTATGGATGTAAGACACGATTTGGAAAAAACAAAAAAAGATATTAAGGAGTGGTTCCGAGAGAAAGGGAAAGAAATTATATTTAGGTCTAAGGTGGAGGTTAGAGATAATCACGAGAAGTGCACTAGATTTTTCTTTAAAAAAATGTGTGGTGGAAAAAGTGGAATGAATGTATTATTGGATAAGGATGATAAAGAGGTGTTCGGTAAGGATGTGATTGATGTGGTGTCTGATTTTTATAAAAAACTGTATGATGTGAAGAAATGTGATTTGGGCGATGATGAGGAGTTTTTGGATATTGTGTGTAATTTTGTTCCTGAAAGTGAATGTGCGTTTTTGCTTGGTGAGATTATGGATGGTGAAGTAAAGGATGTGGTGGGAAGTATGGCTAAAAATAAGTCTCCAGGGATCGATGGAATACCAGCTGATTTCTATGGGAAATATTGGGATATAATTGGGAAGGATGTTATAGAAGTTATGAGAGTGTTGTTTTCTGGGACTAATATGTGTGATGTGATGAAGAAGGGTATGGTAGTTTTGTTGCATAAAAAAGGAGATAAGAGACGGTTAGAAAACTGGCGACCAATTACCTTGCTTAATACGGATTATAAAATTTTTGCCAAGCTGATTGCGAACCGTATGAGAGATGTGATTGGGTGTGTGATTGATGAGGATCAGGTATGTGCGGTACCGAAAAGGAAATTGCATGAAAACGTGGCGTTGGTGCGGGACATGCTTGAGGATTGTAAGGGTCGGAATAAGAAGGTGATTGTGTGTGCGTTAGATTTTGAGAAAGCGTTTGATCGTGTGGCGCATGTGTTTTTGTTCAAAGTGTTAGAGAGAATGGGTTTTCCGGTTCAGTTTGTGAGTTTGTTGAAGAATTTATACGCGAATGCAAAGAGCTGTGTGCAGGTGAATGGGTTTTTTTCAGAATCGTTTAATATTATGTCTGGTGTGCGACAGGGTTGTCCGTTGTCTCCCATCCTATTTATTTGTGCGATTGAACCATTGTTGCAAATGATTAGAAATGATAAGGTTGTGAAAGGTTTGGTGGTGCCCGGGTGTGATGGAAAACGTGTGAAAGCTTTGGGATATATGGATGATATTTGCGTATTGTGTGATTCAGTGTATGATATGTCCAGAGTGAAGTTGATCGTAAATATGTTTTGTATTGCGTCTGCTTTTAAAATAAATTGGGGTAAGAGCAAATTTAAAATTTTTTTCAGTAATGAGCGGGTGAGTGATTCTGATATGGAACAGGTGAATGGTGTGAAAATTTTGGGTATTGTGTTTGATGATGAGCTGAAAGGGAGAGAAAGTTGGGATGAGTTAGGTGGTAGGATTGTGAGAAAGTTGGAAATGTGGAGAATGAGGGATCTTTCTTTTTCGGGGAAGGTTTTAATTGTCAAAAGTATTATTCTTCCTATGATTTTATATGTTGCTCTGGTTTTTCCTCCGGCTGTAGCTATGTTAAAAAAAGTGAATAGAGTTTTGTTCCTTTTTTTATGGGGGAGCGGGATTGAGAAGGCAAAGAGAGAAATTCTAATGAAAAGCAGACGTAATGGAGGCTTGGATTTCCCAAATTTGGAGATTTTCATCGGAATTAATTGTGTACGTTTTTTTGTAGAGCTTTTATTTAAAGAATCCAAGGCTTCCAGAATGTCGAAATATTTAGCTGGAACGGTGATTCAGCGTCTAAGGTGGGAAAAACGTAATTTATGTAAACCAATTGCTTTTCAGTGCACAGGGTGGTATTTGTATGTTGAAAAATTTATTAAAAAGTTCCAGCTAGAGGATGTAAGAATGGAGAGATTTTTGAGTGAAAAGAATGTTGTGAGAAGTATGTGTATGAATAATGTGATGTGTTCTGTAAATGGTTTGAATTCGATGGAGTCTAGGTCTGTGTGGAAGAAGATTGTTACGTATGATGTGTCAAATAAGCAGAAAGATTTGTTATGGATGTCGGTACATGGAGTGTTGCCTGTAAGGAGTGTTCAGAAAAGAAGAGGTTTGGTTGCATCTGAAAGGTGTCCGAGAGAAGGTTGTGGGGATGATGAGGATGTGAGTCATGTGTTTTGGTCGTGTAAGCATGCAAAGGATGTTTGGAAAAAGTTGAGTGGGTTGTGCGAAGAATTGACTGGTTTGAAGAGTTTGACGTATGAAATTGTCTTGTTTGGTTTGTGTAGTTTGGGTAGTGAAAAGGATAGAGTGTTGTGGATTTTTTTGACTTGTGTGAAAGAGGTATTGTGGAATACGAGGAATTTGAATGTGTATAAAAGAGAAGTATTTGAGATGGAGGATGTGGTTAGTATGGTATTGGCTAAATTGTATTTTTATTATAAATGGGATCTAGAAAAAGGTATGGATGCGGAAGGGATATGGCGAATGTTAAAATGGCGGTATTTAGTTTGAGGAATTTTGTTTGACTTATCTTGTATTTGATGGAAAAATAAAATAATGAACCAGAGTGATGAGATTTTTTGAAAAATAGAGAGGTGGTTTGAACAACTACAGTTCTCGGTTTTATTCAAAAAAACCTGAATGGTTTAATAAAAAAAAAAAAAAAAAAAAAAAATCTGTTCTTATCAGTTTAATATCTGATACGTCCCCTATCTGGGGACCATATATTAAATGGATTTTTAGAACAGGGAGATGGAAATAGAGCTTGCTCTGTCCACTCCACGCATTGACCTGGTATTGCAGTATTTCCAGGACCGGTGCACCCTTCCCTTATGTGTTGACTAAAATCAGATTCCAAAAGTGCTATTTGTGTTTGCTATTGTTTTTGTCTTTCTGATGGGATCTCCCCTTTTAATCCCATTATTTCAACACCTGTTGGACAATGCATTTGTACAGTCATGTGTGATAATGAGCTCATTTATTAAATGCAATTAATGAATACATTGCCACCTCTTGTTGTGTGTGTGTGTGTGTGTGTGTGTCTTCTGTGTTTCTGTGTTTCCGGCATTTCACATTGGAACAGCTCATTCACCTTCCTTGTCTTCTCTCCGCCCTCCCTCCTAGGTAAGTTAAAGAGCTGCACCTGAGCCAGCCACTGATTGATGCAGCACCACAGTCAAATAGTGGAGTGGAGTGGAGTAGGGGAACAGCAAACAGCCATTAAAGCAGCCAGCCGCCTACCCGCCACAATGGACCTACCTGTGTACACTAGATGGATGTGATGGAATGTACTGTCGTCCCTACATTTCAAGAAGAAGTAAGAATTGCAGTTGCAACAAACCCTTGCTTGCCTACAAAGAGAGCAGCAATTTGGATTTGTTACTTTGTTACCTGGAAGAATAACAAACTGTGCAAGGATGGAGGTTGTAGGAGCAAGGAGAAGTTGTCTGTAAAGTTGGTGGATGCTTATTTTCCATTTTGCAGTCCCTTGTCTCCCTCTTGTGGCCTCCTGGAGGCAAATAAATGTGCAAAAAAAAGACAGCCTGGCGGCCGGCTGTTGCAGTGTTGCCCTCTCAGGCAACACTGAGTGACTGACTGAGCCTCACCGTCTTATATAAAGTTCAGACGGAACTTTGCACGTGTCATAGTGGAGCCCTCAGGATTCCAGAGCCAGCTTTCTGACATCATAATGGGGCCTCAGAGATAGATAAAAGCCTGGGCCCAGGCAGTGTTGGTCAGTGCTGCTCAGCAGGCAGCACTGGACTGGATTAAAGCTGATACAAGGTGTGAAGGAACAAGGGGTGGCTGTGGGCATGCACTTGCTGCCGCTGCCAGTGTTTATCTGCATGGCAGGAGGGCATTTGGGCGTTGCCAGGAAGGCGTTTTTATGTAGATTCCTCCTCTTTCAGCACTGCATTGTGGTGCAAGCAAAAGAAGCAAATCCTGTGTAGCTTCCTCTCCGGCCTTTATTCACCTCCCTCCCGCTTAGTAGCTGTAAATGTGTGTGAGCCTGCAGGGCCCCATGGAATTGCCTAGGAGTAGGCTGAATCAATCGCTGCAAGGGGTGAACAGCAGTATGGGACAGGCTCGGGCAAGGCAAGGGCCGCTCGGGTTATCGCTTCTCGGCCTTTTGGCTAAGACCAAGTGTATTTATACAGGAGGTTTTTAGTCAGAAGGTGCTCAGGTACCCTCTCTCTCGGCCTCGGGGGATCGTCCAGGTTCGCCTGGACTTCACCCCCGTGCTGCTATTTGGGAGAGAGGCTTAGTCCTGAGCAACGAGTTGCGATCCCCCCCCAGCCCTTTGGTGTGTCTCCTTGAACCCAAAGGGCGCAGCGCAAGCTGTGCGGTACCGACCTGGCCACGCAAATGGCAGGCGGACCTGATGCGGTGCCGGTATACGCCCGGTTGCGGAATACTGCAAGATTTATCTTGGCAGAGGGTGGAGGCGGTCCTCGTGGTCTCAAGTTCCTTGTCCACGATATTTTGGAAAAGCGGTTGGCGGTCCACAAGAACGAGATTTTGGCGATCCAGGACTACCCAAGGCGTGGAGTGTACGACGTGACTTTTATGGGAGAAGGAATCCTCCGTGATGCCATGGGAAAAGCTGAGAGGCAACAAGGTGAACTCATGGCCTTGGGAGTCCAGGTAATTGAACACGCTTTCGAAGTAACCAAACTCGTAGTGATTAAAATGTATTCCCCATACGTGAAAGATCAGGAAGTGGCGGCGTTTCTTGCTGCATACTTTAAGAACGTTAAGCTACTGGGGAGAGTTATGAACGAGTGCGGTGTGTGGACCGTCAAATGGAAATTCATTGTTACGCTAATAAAGGACCCCTCCACCCAAGAAACGAAGCTACCACCTGCTCGTTTTAAACTTGGGAATGTGAATGGCGACCTCTATTTCTCAGGAATGCCAAACTTCTGCAGGGCCTGCGGTACCTATGGACATACCAGTTTTAACTGCGATGTCACCTGCAGGAACTGTGGAAGTAAACAACACACAATGAGAGAATGTACAGAAGAGAAAAAATGCAATTTTTGTCAAAAAACTGGTCATCTTTATTATGCTTGTCCACATAGGTACCGAGGCGAAGAAGATGAGCAACCCGAGGTGCCCCCACGTGCTCCACCAGCAGAGCAGTCCCGTCCTCAAGGAGGAGAACAAGCTGTTGCGGCGAAAGAGCAGAGAGGTACCTGGGCTTCAAGGGTACGGCCAGCCGAAGCCAAAACAGGTGCCTCTCAGCCAGCGACCTCAGGGGATAAAAATGAGCCCAGCGCGAAGGAAAAACGGCAGGCCAAGAGGAAGGCAGAAAAGGAGCAGGCCATCGATGAACCTGTGGCATCCCAGACGGCTGGTTGCTCAGGCGGTGCCGGGCCTGCTCCTAATCCTGGGTCTCTAGAGACCGACTCGGAAGGAGAAGACTGGGTACAGGTGGGTCCCCGTAAAAAGGGGAAGCAAGAACGTGCCAGTAGGAGGGAGACAGGGGAGGAGCAGATGGATACGTCCGTGCGGAAAGATGTGGCTCCTCCTGGGACCCCCTCCTCGCCTGCACTGGTGAGGAGGACGGGCACTGCTCCCTCCGTATTATCGGACACCCCGCCATGCGCACAACCTCCCCCTCTAGACCGGCCTTCACGGGCCCAGGGGGGAGAGGCGGGGCCCTTGGGGGACCCACCAGACATGGACCCAGTCGGTCAACCGAGAGAGACCCAGGTGAGGCTGTGCGAGTCTGGGCTCCCCGTGTACGAGGTGAGTGTTGCTGGCTCAGCTCTCAGCGACAGTAGTTCTTCTCCTACCTCGTCCCTCTTTTCAGTTGAGTCGGATGAGGGCGGGGCCATGAGTTCAAGTGAGGTTTCGGGTATTGCTGGTGGAGGAGCAATCTGATTTTAAGTACGCCTATTATTTATTATTTTAAAATCAGAATTTTGCTTTTACTCTCCACGATGTCTGAGCTCATGGGAATCTCCCTCAACGTGAGGGGCGCCAAGTCAAAAGTGAGAAGGGTTGCTCTCTTCAATTTTTTATCTTGCCTGGCAGCCTCTGTATTTTTCCTGCAGGAGTGCGGCATTCCCCATACAATGAGATATGAAAATTACAAAAAGGATTGGAAGTATGGTCCATCCGTCTGGTCTGGATCCAACGAGTCCAGATCAGCAGGGGTCGCCATTCTTTTTAAGGGAAACGTTTTAATTGATTTTATTCAAGAAATCTTACCAGGACGTATTTTAATGGTTAAAGCTTTTATTGATGGTGTAAAGTGGCAGTTTTTAAATTTTTACGGATCACCAGAAAAGAACGAAAGAGCGAGGATGCTGGAGATTTTACCGCTTTTTATCAACACATCTGAGCCTTTTATCCTCGCAGGTGATTTTAATTGTATCCTGAGAGGAGAACGCCGGCTTACCAACAGTACAAGTAGGAACTATGACAAGACCTCTGGACTGCTCAAGGATATCGTGACTGATTTTAAATTAAAAGACATATACAAAGAATGTAACAGGAGCAGTCCAGAGGAAGCCGGCGTTACCTGGAGCAACGCCACCTGTAGCTCCAGGATTGATTTTATCTTTTGTTCTGAAAATTTACTGCCTTTTAATTGTGAAGTTTTAACCAATGTGTTTTCAGATCACAGGCTTTTATCTTTTAAAGTAAAGCATGATCTTAATAATATTGTATGTAAAAAGTCCTGGAAGATGAATGTTTCCCTTTTAGACGATCCACAGGTTTTAGCAGATTTTATTGAATTTTACCAAGAAAGCAGGCGGGTAAGAGATACACGTACTCCCATCAGTGCATGGTGGGAGAAAATGAAAAAGAAAATTAAAGATTTTTTTATTAAGAAAAGCGTGGCGAAAGCCAAAGAGAAATACGCTTTTTTTAAAATTCTCAATACCCGTCTGCAGACCCTGTACAAAATGCAAGATCATGACATAGACGTTAAAGATGACATCACCAATTTGAAAAAGGAGATAGCCCAGTGCCTGGAGCAGAAAGGTAAAGAGATTATATTCCGTTCAAAAATACAACATGTGGAGGAGAACGAGACCTGCTCCAGGTACTTTTTTAAGAAAATAAATAACAAAAAGGCAATTATCAAAAATATAGAAGGGGTGTCAGATGTACAGGGTCTTTTAAGTAAAGTTCATGAGTTTTACACTGACCTTTTTAATGTTAAGACTGTGGATCATAATTTTATGCGTGACTCACTGAAGGAGATTACTACTGTTTTAGACCCTGTCTCCCAGAATTTTTTATTACAGGAGCTGACGGAGCAGGAGGTTTTAGAAACTGTCAAAAGTTTTAAAACAGGGAAAGTTCCCGGACCGGACGGTATACCCAGTGAGTTTTATGTAAAATTTTATGACATTTTAAAAGAGGATCTTTTTAACCTTTTTTCTGATGTTTTTAATTCCAAGATGCTGCCTAAGTCCTGGCGGAAGGGTGAGGTCTCCCTGCTACATAAGAAAGGTGACATCGCAGTTTTGAAGAACTGGAGACCAATAACCCTTCTAAATAGCGACTATAAAATTATGGCTAAAATATGTGCAAATAGATTAAAAGCCATAATACCCCACATTATACACTCTGACCAGGTGTGTGGGGTGCCAGGCCGCAGCATCTGGGATAATTTAAACCTAATAAAAGACGTGATTGAGGACACGAGGTCTAGAAAAGGTAAACTAGCCATTTTATCTATAGACTTTGAGAAGGCGTTCGACCGTGTCTCTCATTTTTATCTTTTTAAGGTTTTAGAACGTATGGGTATACCTGAAGGTTTTTTATTATCTATTAAAGCCTTTTACAGAGAATGCACCAGCAAAATTTTAGTGAATGGTTTTAAGACACAGGACATATTCTTAAACTCTGGGGTGAAGCAGGGGTGTCCCTTGTCCCCACTGCTTTTTATATGTGCATTGGAGCCTCTGTTATGCGCAATTCGCCGCGATAAGTGTATCCGTGGAGTCCCCCTGCCCGGGGGAGGCGGCGTAGAGGCCAAAGCAGTGGGGTACATGGATGATGTGGCGGTTTTATGTAGGGACGCCCTGTCGCTTCAGAGAACCCTTAGGCAAATCGAGTTTTATTGCTGTGCTTCCGGTTTTAAGGTAAACTTCAGCAAGAGTAATATTTTAAACATAGGAAGCATGGCTCTTAGAGATATACCGGTTCCTGTGTCTGATAATATTAAAATTTTAGGTGTCTCCTTCAGTGAGTACGACAATGGTTTTATCAGTTGGGACATGGTGGCGCAGAAGGTAAATCAAAAAATATGCATGTGGAACATGAGGAAGCTTACCATGGAGGGAAAAATTTTAATAATTAAAATGATAATTTTACCTTTGCTTTTATACTTAAGCATGGTTTTCCCTCCTCCCACGGTTTTATTAAGAAAAATTACTAAAGCTTGTTTTACCTTCTTTTGGAGTTCCAGAATGGAGAAACTTAAACGTGAGACGGTAATGAAAATCAAACCAAAGGGTGGCAAAGACTTTCCAGATTTTAATAGGTTTCTTTTAATCAAGTACTTTTGTTTCTGTCTTAATTCTCTTTTTAAACAACATCATTGGTCTTATTTTCTACGTTTTAATACTGGGTTTTTTATGCGAAGGATGGGGTGGTTTGAAATTGTTTTAACCTCACCTTATGCTTTTAATCTACCAGCAAATTACGTGATTTTAGAGAAAATAGTGGCCTTGTTTAATTTTAAAGGGAAAAATTTTAATGACATGATAAACAGTAAGAAACTTATAAAAGACATAAGAGGAAATGAAGTCGTCACTAATATTGAAAATTTTAATAATGAACGCTGTGCTTTTATCTTCAAAATGGTTAATGTGTTTTATCTTTTTAATACACAGATGGACCTGGCCTGGAGCTGCGTTCATCAATGTCTTCCATGCCGGGCATTCCAATTCAGGAGAGGATTCACGAGGTCTGCTATCTGTCCGAGGGAAGGCTGCCAGGCTGAGGAGACCGTGCGTCATATTTTTTGGAGTTGCGATTTTACTAAACATATTTGGATAAAGATATTCCCTCTAATGAAGAAGATGGCAGACCTAAAGGACTTGAGTTACGAAATGATTTTATATGGACTCTTTGGATGCCCAACCGCGAACCAAAAGACTATTGCATGGAAGACGATGAACTGCGTAAAAGAAGCTCTGTGGAAGGCCAGGAACATCCTGATTTTTAAGCACGATGTTTTATCTGTTGACGATGTTTTAGGTCTTTGTTTTAGCGAGATGTACATTTATTATTTATTAGATAAAAAAAGAAATGCCACCCTTTCAAATAAATGGTTTGTAAAAGAATGGAACTCCAATATATAAGAATTTGCCACCATGTCCCCTTTTATGTGTTTTTATGTAAATTGATTTTATTACTGTAATTCATTGTAAAAAAGCTGTAATTTATTGTAAATGTTTTTGAATTTTAAGTAATAAATCATTGACACCCCCGCGAGGGGGTAGCCAACTGAAAAAAAAAAAAAAAAAAAAATCTGTTCTTATCAGTTTAATATCTGATACGTCCCCTATCTGGGGACCATATATTAAATGGATTTTTAGAACAGGGAGATGGAAATAGAGCTTGCTCTGTCCACTCCACGCATTGACCTGGTATTGCAGTATTTCCAGGACCGGTGCACCCTTCCCTTATGTGTTGACTAAAATCAGATTCCAAAAGTGCTATTTGTGTTTGCTATTGTTTTTGTCTTTCTGATGGGATCTCCCCTTTTAATCCCATTATTTCAACACCTGTTGGACAATGCATTTGTACAGTCATGTGTGATAATGAGCTCATTTATTAAATGCAATTAATGAATACATTGCCACCTCTTGTTGTGTGTGTGTGTGTGTGTGTGTGTGTCTTCTGTGTTTCTGTGTTTCCGGCATTTCACATTGGAACAGCTCATTCACCTTCCTTGTCTTCTCTCCGCCCTCCCTCCTAGGTAAGTTAAAGAGCTGCACCTGAGCCAGCCACTGATTGATGCAGCACCACAGTCAAATAGTGGAGTGGAGTGGAGTAGGGGAACAGCAAACAGCCATTAAAGCAGCCAGCCGCCTACCCGCCACAATGGACCTACCTGTGTACACTAGATGGATGTGATGGAATGTACTGTCGTCCCTACATTTCAAGAAGAAGTAAGAATTGCAGTTGCAACAAACCCTTGCTTGCCTACAAAGAGAGCAGCAATTTGGATTTGTTACTTTGTTACCTGGAAGAATAACAAACTGTGCAAGGATGGAGGTTGTAGGAGCAAGGAGAAGTTGTCTGTAAAGTTGGTGGATGCTTATTTTCCATTTTGCAGTCCCTTGTCTCCCTCTTGTGGCCTCCTGGAGGCAAATAAATGTGCAAAAAAAAGACAGCCTGGCGGCCGGCTGTTGCAGTGTTGCCCTCTCAGGCAACACTGAGTGACTGACTGAGCCTCACCGTCTTATATAAAGTTCAGACGGAACTTTGCACGTGTCATAGTGGAGCCCTCAGGATTCCAGAGCCAGCTTTCTGACATCATAATGGGGCCTCAGAGATAGATAAAAGCCTGGGCCCAGGCAGTGTTGGTCAGTGCTGCTCAGCAGGCAGCACTGGACTGGATTAAAGCTGATACAAGGTGTGAAGGAACAAGGGGTGGCTGTGGGCATGCACTTGCTGCCGCTGCCAGTGTTTATCTGCATGGCAGGAGGGCATTTGG
Source organism: Rhinoderma darwinii (assembly GCF_050947455.1). Taxonomy (NCBI): domain Eukaryota; kingdom Metazoa; phylum Chordata; class Amphibia; order Anura; family Rhinodermatidae; genus Rhinoderma; species Rhinoderma darwinii. Next base: position 110,630 of record NW_027461785.1, read on the forward strand.
GCGTTGCCAGGAAGGCGTTTTTATGTAGATTCCTCCTCTTTCAGCACTGCATTGTGGTGCAAGCAAAAGAAGCAAATCCTGTGTAGCTTCCTCTCCGGCCTTTATTCACCTCCCTCCCGCTTAGTAGCTGTAAATGTGTGTGAGCCTGCAGGGCCCCATGGAATTGCCTAGGAGTAGGCTGAATCAATCGCTGCAAGGGGTGAACAGCAGTATGGGACAGGCTCGGGCAAGGCAAGGGCCGCTCGGGTTATCGCTTCTCGGCCTTTTGGCAAGATCAGGTGTAGTATTTCTGTATCTGGTTTTGTTGGGAGGTGTCCGGGGTACCCTGCTCCTTGGCCTTGGGGGATCGTCTCTTTTCACAGAGAGACTTCACCCCCTTGCTGCTATTTGGGGAGTGGGCTTAGCCCCCGGACAACGAGTTGCGATCGCGCCTTACCCAAGAGGTCAACCGGCCTTGAGGCGTTTTTCTAAGAGCGTTCCGAGGGCGTTTATCGGGCTTCGTAGGTGTCTGGGGTACCCTAATCCTTGGCCTTGGGGGAGGGTTCCACTTAATTGTGGAATCTGAGCCCTTGCTGCTATAAGGGACAGGCTTAGCCCCCAGGCACTGAAAATGCCATATACATTTGGATTTGCATCCGGGGACACCCGGTTGCGCCAGTCCGTCCGCATCGAGGTGGAAGAAGGCCATCGCCAGCGGAAGAACCTTCGCTTCATTGTGGAGGTGATTCTGCTGGACTTCCTGGGGCTCAAGCGGGCGGACATCCTGTGTCTCAACGACCAGGAAAGCCGCGGTCGGTACACCGTATCCTTTACGGCCGCGGCATGTTGCGACAACATGCACAAAAGATTGTCTGATGCGGACCAGAGTGAGGAGCGGCTAAATGGACTGAACTTTTTATTCCTCTACGGGGAGGAAGAAGTCCCGCTCGTGATGTGCATGTTCAGTCCATTTGTCTCAGAGTGTGACATTGAAACCTTCCTCAGTCGTTACTGCAGGGAGGTCCGCTTCTCACATAAAATCTTGAACACCCAGAGCTTCTGGAATGGCAAAAGGAAATATTGGGTGAAGTTCCGCCAGGATCCCAATGGCATTGGAGGCTTACATCACCCACCCCAGAACTTTGCCATTGGGAAGAATCGAGGATTCCTATTTTACCCCCAGATGCCAATAGCCTGCCGGAACTGCTTGAGATATGGCCACACCAGAGAACATTGTGACCGGCCCCATGTGGTGCAGTGTAACAGGTGTGGCCAGGTTGGACACGTAGCGGCAAAATGCAGTTCCGAGGTGTTGTGCAATCTGTGCGGCATGACTGGGCATGCTTTTAAAGATTGCCCCCGCAGAGCGAAATCTGGGCTACCCAGACCAGGGCCAGAGCGGCAGTTTGCAACATGTGCAGACGCCGCTGGTAATGCCCCAAAACGAGCATTGACGACTGAGGGGTCCAGGCCAAAGTCCTTCACAGCTCCATCGGGGGGCCCACCGATGTCAGCCTCGAGGGACGGCCATAGGGATTCCACCGGGTCCAGGCAGAGCAGGAGGAATTCTGACTCTGCTGGACATAAGTTGACCGGCACCTCTGCAAACAGGTCCTCTGCTCCGCCTGCAGTGGACCCTGTTGAGGCAGTGGTTAGCGACAGGCGTCGTGGCTCCGTAGGTTCTGCAGTAGGACCTGACGCCTGTCCCAAGAGTGTGGGCATGGAGCGGAGACACTCTGTGTCAGACGAGGGCTCCATTAAGAAAACCCTAAAATATGCTGGATTGGAGCCTCGTTTTGACCATTTCCGGTCAACGGGGGGGTCAGAGCAAAGTTCCTCCACTGCGGTTGTGGAGGGGCTTGCGATGAAGGCTCCCCGTAAGCAGGCAAAGGTTGCCAAGAGCGATGGGACCTCACAGGCCCCTGTGCAGCTGCCCAGGAAGGACATCAGCGATATCTTCAGCCAGGGGCCAGAGATGGGTGAGAGCGACTTCGAGGAGATGGATAGGAGCCATTCTGCAAAGAGACAGCGAGAGGAAGAGGAGTCCGGAGTTCGGAGGAAAGCTGCCTATCGGAGTTCGGATGAGAGCAGTGTGGGGGTTGGAGCCGCCCACGTATCTGGCTCTGACCCTACCAACATCCAAGATTTATTGACCCCTCAAAAAGGGGGTCCAGACTCGCAGCTGATCTCCGAATACGACTCTTCTGGTTCGGACCCTGACCTCAACTAAGACTATGTTGGTTCCTATCAAAGTCGCCTCACTAAATGTGAGGTCCCTAAAGAGCCCTGTCCGCAGGACTGCTTTATTTTCATTTTTAGAGACTGTGGACTTTGACCTTTGCCTGCTTCAAGAATGTGGAATCCCTAATGACTTGGAATATCAAGATTTAAAGATGGACTGGAAACTAGGCCCCTCAGTCTGGTCTGGTGGAAATGACTGTCGCTCTGCGGGGGTTGGATTGCTCTGCCGAGGTCGTTTTATCTCCATCCAAACAGTGACTGAAATCATGCCCGGCAGAGCTATTTTAATACATTTGCTTTTTAATGGAATTTTAATTCGTGTTTTAAACGTTTATGCCCCTCCTACCAAACAGGAGAGGGCAGAACTATTAGAGATTTTACCATTGTTTTGTGTTGGGTCTACCCCCCTGCTGGTGGGTGGTGATTTTAACTGTGTGCGAGATGGAGAACACCGGCAGGGTGGGGATTTTAATCGAAAAATTGACCGTACTTCTTACCTGCTCAAGAATTTTATTGGTGATTTTAAATTGAAAGACTGCTGGAGGGAACTCTTGCCTGCGGACCCAGGCCCCACCTGGTCCAATGGAAGAGTGAGCTCCAGAATTGATTTTATTTTCACTTCTAATAGTTTTATTCCCAAAAAATGTTTGCTTTTAACAAATATTTTATCTGATCACAAGCTCCTTTCAGTGCACCTGGAGCTAGAGGGAGAGCAAAAAGCTTGTAGGGGTCCCTGGAGACTAAACACCACACTCCTGGAGGACCCCATCATTAAAGAGGAGTTTGTGCGGACCTACCAGTGTTGGCAGTCCCATAGAGCGCCCAGTCAGCCTATGCTACACTGGTGGGAGGGCATTAAACCCAAAATCAGAGCTTTTTTTATTCGAGCAGGTAAGAAGAAAGCAAAAGAGAGAAAACAATGGTTTTATGTTCTTAATAAACGTTTACATGTACTTTTTAAATTGAAGGAGATTGGTATGGATGTTGATGATGATATCTTAAATCTTAAAGCTGAAATAAAACATGCCATAGAAGAGAAAGGGAAACAAATAATTTTTAATTCACATGTAAAGCACCTCGAGGATGGCGAGAAGTGTTCCCGGTTCTTCTTCAAAAAGGTAATGGATAAACGAGATGTCATTTTAAACCTTGAAGGAGAAACCACTATGGTCGGCATTTTAAATTCTGCTTTTAATTTCTACCAATCTCTTTTTAACAAGAAAAATATTGATCCTTCCTTTTTAGAACATGTTCTTAATTCCCTTGATGCCAAGCTAGATATTTTAGACCAGGAAGTTTTATCCCGTAATATTACCTTGGAGGAACTTTTATTTGCTTTTAAAAGTTTTTCTAATGGGAAAGCTCCTGGGGAAGATGGTCTGCCCATCGAATTTTATCATGCTTTTTGGGAAATTTTAAAGAATGACATGTTTTTATTGTATAAGGAAGTTTTTATTACTGAAGAGCTGCCCCCTTCCTGGAGGAGGGGGATTGTGTCCTTAATTTTTAAAAAAGGTGAGAGGGACCAGTTAAAAAACTGGCGCCCTATTACTCTTTTAAACGTTGATTGTAAAATTTTAGCTAAACTAATAACAATCCGTTTTAAACCTTTTATTCAGAAATTAATCCATCCAAACCAGGTATGTGGGGTACCTGGGAGGTCAATTACTGAGTCCCTGAATATTTTACGTGACATCATTTGGTATTTTAAAGAAAGGGGTCAAAGCCTTGCTATTTTATCCTTAGATTTCGAGAAGGCTTTTGACCGGGTCTCCCATGAATATCTTTTTATGGTTCTTAAAAAGATGGCTGTTCCTGAAATTATTTTAACACGTATTAAGCTTTTATATCGATCCTGTTTTAGCCAAATTTCTATCAACGGATTTTTAACTAAAGGTGTTCCTCTTTTATCAGGGGTGAAACAGGGGTGCCCGTTGTCTCCGCTCCTTTTTATTTGTGCCATAGAACCTCTGTTCACCCTAATAAGAGATGATAAAGTCATCAGAGGCGTGCCCATACCTGGAGGAAGGGGGAACCAGGTAAAAATCCTAGGCTATATGGATGACGCCACCGTCCTATGCCCAGACGCCGCTTCTATGAGACGGGCATTGAGGAACACCGGCTTTTTTTGTGAAGCCTCTGGTTTTAAATTAAACGTTGATAAGTGTGACTGTTTTTATACTGGTGTATGGGATTCCTCTGTGACACCAGGAGTTAACATGCAGCAGGATCAGATAAAAATTTTAGGAATTGTTTTTAATCAAGAAAACGATGGGAGACCCAATTGGGATTCAGTAATTGCCAAAATGGAAAAAAAGGTTTTAATGTGGAATTTGAGAAATCTCACCATGGAGGGAAAAGTTTTAATAATTAAATCTGTTTTATTACCCATAATGCTTTATGTAGCTATGGTTTTCCCTCCAACAATTTTATATATTAAAAAAGTGACCAGGATCTGTTTTATGTTTTTATGGGGTTCCAAAATGGAAAAACTAAAACGTGATTTTATGTACAGATGTAAGGACAATGGCGGGAGAGATGTTCCTAACCTTTTTAACTTCTTTTACATTAAATACTTTTGCTTCTGTTTTAAAATGTATAATTCTGATGGTATTTTTAGCTACTTTTTAAAGTACGCTACGGGCATGATTTTTAAACGATGGTTTCGTGTCCCTTTGAATTCTCCTGTGCTTCTGTGTCCCCCAAAACAATATGCGGTGCTCGAAAAAACTGTCAGGCTCCTAGGTCTCCAAGAATTGGAGCCTGACATATTGGGGGACCAGAAAAAAGTGTCACTCTCCTGTAGGCGGCAGGAGGATACACTGGCAGTTTCAAATTTCTCACAGGCAAGGTCCAAGGTGGTGTGGCGGAACGTTTTCGGGAAATTTATGGCAAATGTGCACAAGGACCTTGCCTGGGCAATCGTTCACCAGTGCCTCCCTACTCGTGAATTCCAGCATAGGCGAGGACTGGTGGCGAGAGCCAAGTGCCCGAGAGACAGGTGTGGTGACGACGAGACGATAATGCACCTGTTTTGGAACTGCCCATATGCACAGGAGGTTTGGAGGAAGGTAGGCCCATTGCTGAAATGGGCCTGCGGTCTTAAAGATCTTAAATTTGAATACGTGTTTTATGGTCTTTTTAACTGCCCAAGTTTTAAACAGCAAATGGTCTGTTGGATCATTTTAAACTGTTTTAAGAATGCCATTTGGAAGGTTAGGAACATTCTGCTTTTTAAACATGATTTTATTGACGTTAAAAATTGTGTGAAATATGCCCTAAGTGAAATGTATATTTATTATCTTAGGGACAAAAAGCAGCTAGGGGTAAAAGAAGCAACATCCATGTGGTGTTTGCAAATGTGGAATACCATAACATTGTAAATAAAAATGGTTTTATTCTTTTATGTCTTTTATGCCCTGTATAAATTTTATCCTGCTATTGTTCTGTACTTTTATTATAACATCTGTATTAATGGTCTTATTATTATTACTTTTGTATTCATTTAAATGTATGAATATTCATGTATTATGCTGTTGATTTTATCTTGTGGTTTCAATTTTAAAAAAAAGTCTGTAAAATATATTATTTTTGCCAATAAAAAACTTTGTTGAAACCTTATCTGTTCTTATCAGTCCTTGTAAGGATAGATAGCTCGGAGAACCACTGGGGGCTATAAACACTAGCTTAGCGATCCAAGAGCGTTCCAGACGAAGCCGGCGACGAACTGCGGAGAAGAACCAGCGAAGACGACGATCCAGAAGGGAGAAGCCGCCATCGAGGAAGAAGCTCCGGGAGATCGCTGCCGGGAAGAAGAAGGAGAACTTCGGAGAAGAGCCGCTGCTGAAGGGGATCTTCGAAGAAGCTCGGCCGCAGAAGAAGAAGCTCGACGAGGAACCGCTGCGGAAGAAATTTCGTGGAAGAACCTCGGCCAGCAAGGAGAAGATTTGCATAGCTCCGCCCCCTTCGGGAAAGAGCTATCGAAGATCCTCCCCAAGCGACAGGAACAGCTGGAAGAAGCCATGGCCTCAACCAGCAACCCTGCCACCCAGAAGGAGAAGGCAGATGGACCAGGTGAGCAGGCCCAGGCCAGGACATCTCCTCCTGAAGCCTCCTCAAGCCAACAGGCCACCAGGAAGCCGAACCAGGCTGCTCCAACCCTGGAGCCCTGGATGAAGCAGACGGTGGCCCTGAAGCTCAAGGAGGTGGACGGGAGAGTGCCGGACATGACGGAAGAAGTGTTCTGCCAGAAGATGCTCCTGGATCAGGGCTTCGCTAAGCCGGAGACCATCAGTATCCAGGCCTTCATGACCGGGATGTTCTTCGTGACCTTCGCTTCGATCAACATCTGCAGAAGGTACTGGGAGATGGTGAAAGCGGCGAGGCCTGAATCCCCTTTCTCTCGCTTTGTGGGCAACTGCCCTGTCCAAAGAGAGGAAAGGCGGGTGACGGTCTCAATGCGGAACCCACACACCCCCGGCAAAGACATCACCACGCTCCTGAAGCGGTTCTGCACAGTGGTGAGGGAACCCACCCACATCCTGAACGGACTCGGCTTCTGGACTGGCAAGTGGTCGGTAATCGTCCGACTGAACAAGGATTCGAGCGCGGAAGACGGCCTCCAGCACCTGCCCCAGTCATTCTCGCTGGGCAACTCCTACGGCCTCATCTACTACCCGGACATGCCGCAGATCTGCAGGAGATGCAGCAAGAAGGGTCATTCGGTGAAGGACTGCAAGGAGGACGCCTGCAAGAACTGCCGGGTAACAGGACACGAGACCAAAGACTGCCCGAAACGGACAATGTGCAACCTCTGCGGACAAGCAGCCCACTCTTACAAGGACTGCCCGAAGAGGGATCGATCCTGGGCAACTGTAGCAGCGAAAGCTCCAGCCAGAGGGAACCCCGCCCCAGCCAGAGCTCCAGCGGCACAGAAGACCGGGAAAAAGAAGGATGGTAAGAAGACGACAGTCCCTCCCCCCCCTCTCCCGGCCCTCCCTCGCCCTACCCTTCCCACCCTCCCTCGCCCGGCCCTCCCCACCCCCCCGTCCCCAACCCCTGTCACCCCCACTGAGGCTCTCACCTTCTCCTACCCACCCATCTCAGTGGTCCTGTCACCTGCACCTCTCCCAACCCAGCCTCCCTTCTCCCCAGCTCCAGCAGCACTAACATCTTCCCCTCCAGCTGCTGGAGTCCTCTCCCTGGAGGATTTTCCCCCTCTTGTCTCCTCAGGTGCCATCCAGAGGAAGAGAAAGGTGAGGGACAGCCCAGCTGCTGAGTCCTCAAAGAGACAAGTCGTGGAAATCTGCGAAGATTCCCTTGCGCAGCAGGAGGAAATGGAGCAGATGGTGGAGGAACTCGTGTCTGAACCTGAGGTCATCGACTTCACAACAGACATCCAGGTGGCTACAATCCTGGAACAATTTTTGTCAGAGGGCCTGCTGGATCTTCCGGACCCGCCAGGCTCCAGAGAGGAGGATCCGCCCGACCGGACTGGTAACTAAGGTGTATCGTTTGCACTAACCTTCTTTATTCTCCCCCATGGCTGCTAAACTTAACATCTTTAGCCTCAATGTGAGGAGTGTTAGAGATAGGACTAGATGTCAGATGGTGCTAACTTTTCTTTCCAAGCAGTCGAGTGATGTATTTATGCTCCAGGAATGTACTCTCCCCTCTTCCAGGTCATACCATCATCTGGCCAGGCAGTGGACCCATGGCCCGTCCTACTGGTCTGGTGGGGGCGACTGTAAGTCTGCAGGGGTTGCCATCCTGATTAGGGGAAGCGTATTTACTGTTGACTCTGTCCAGGAGCTCGTCTGCGGCCGCTTGTTGGTCGTAGACGGTTCCTGGGCGGGAGAGCCGATTAGGCTCATCAACGTGTACGCTCCCCCTATGAAGGCTGAGCGCCTGGAACTATTCCAGACCCTGCGGACCCAGCTCGCCACCACTAGGGCAGTGGTGATGGCCGGGGACTTCAACTGCCCCATCGAAGAGGATGGACGAAGTTCCGGCACTTCAATCAAGCTGGATGTCAGTTCCAAACTGCTTATCGAGATGGTAACCGAAGCATCCTTGCAGGACGTTGTGGGCTCCATGGGGATCGGCTCTGTGAACTATTCATGGAGCCGACCCGATGGCTCACTTCGTTCTCGGATTGACTTTGTGTTCACCTCCCGGGCAGTCAAGCAGCATGGGCACTCCATGGTCCCCTGCTTCTTCTCTGACCACAGGGCCATTCTCTTCCAGGGTGCCATCGGCCACGGTTTTCCTCCCGGCCCTGGCTCCTGGAAGCTGAATTGTGCCCTGCTGGAAAGAGAAGAGGTACTGGCGGAACTTAGAGACGCCTATATTGTTTGGAGGAATGATAAAGTTTTCTTTGACAAAACCTGTGACTGGTGGGAATATGTTAAAGTTGAATTTCGTTGTTTCTTTCAGGCAAAAAGTCGTCAACAGGCGTGTGAGAGGAAGAGAGACTTCAGAGAGATGCAGCGTCAGCTGCGATCCCTGCAAGACCTCCTTCAATGCGGCTGGGACGTCAGGAAGGAGCTGGAGGAAGCCAAAAAGGGCCTGAAAAGGCACTTTGAGGAGGAATCCAAGCGAATTGTCTTTCGTTCCAAGGTGGAGAACCTGGAGAAGGGTGAGAAATGTAACTCGTTCTTTTTCAGGAAACTCCATGCCGGCCACACGCCCCTGAAGGAACTCCGAGATGAGACCGGAAACATGCATTCTGGGAAGAAGGAGGTGATGGGAGTCGTCACAGACTACTACCGAAGCCTCTACTCCCGGAAAACCACTGACCCCGAAGCCGCCGATAAATTCCTGTCAGGTATCACTAATCATCTTGATCCTGCAGGTACGGAGGCTATGGACGTACCCCTGACGGTGGAGGAACTGCTCTCTGCCGCTAAATCCTTCAGACCCGGCAGGACCCCGGGCAGTGATGGTCTCCCAGCAGAGCTCTATGTAGCGCTGGGGGACTTGATCTGTCCGGACCTGCTGGAGCTCTATGAGGAGATGGTGGTGGAGGGTAGAATGCCACCGTCCTTGAGAGAAGGCATGATCACGATCTTGTATAAGCGGAAGGGGGAGAGATGTGACCTGAAAAACTGGCGTCCCATCTCTCTCCTGAACGTGGACTACAAGATCCTCGCCAAAGTATTGACCAACAGACTGAAGGTTGTCATCGGACAGATCATCGGATCGGACCAAACCTGCGGCATTCCTGGCCGTAGGGTGGCCGACAGTCTTGCCCTGGTGAGGGACACGGTGCATTACATGCAAAGCCGCCGTACACACGCGGCCCTGGTCAGTCTGGATCAGGAGAAGGCTTTTGACCGGGTCTCTCACGAATTCATGGGTAAGGCTCTGCGTAGGCTGCGGCTTGGCAGGTTGTTCTGTTTGTATGTTAACCTGATGTATTGCGACATTTACAGCTCGGTGCTGGTGAACGGCTGGAAGACTGACCCCTTTCCTGTATCGTCGGGGGTTAGACAAGGCTGTCCTCTTTCACCTCTCCTTTTTGTTTGTGTTATAGAGCTCTTCGCAGAGGCTATCCGGCAGAATGGAGAGATCAGAGGGATCACCGCACCAGGTCCAGGACACTTCGAGGTCAAATGCTCGCTGTACATGGACGACGTGACCGTCTTCTGCGCTGACCAGAGTTCGGTGACTGCACTCGTCCAGACCTGTGAGGAGTTCGGACGCGCTTCAGGGGCAAAAGTCAACTGCGGGAAGTCGGAAGCCATGCTCTTCGGAAAGTGGTACCTGCCTTCTCCTGCCTCCTTCCCGTTTACTATCAAGCCGGACTTCATCAAAATTCTGGGAGTCTGGTTCGGTAAGGAAGGTGCAGCCCTAAAGTCGTGGGAAGAACGCTTGGCCAAAGTCAACCAAAGGATCGGACTGTGGAGCCTCAGACAACTCACTATTGAGGGCAAAGCAATGGTCCTGCGTAACGAAGTCTTGCCTGTGCTACAATACACTGCACAGGCATGGCCCCCTCTTGCAACGGTCTCGAGGGCCATTACCAGGACTGTGTTTCGCTTCATCTGGGGCTCGAAAATGGACAGAGTAAAGCGGACTGTTATGTACAAGGAGCCCCGCAAAGGTGGGAAGGGTATACCCGACATTCCCACTCTGCTGCGGATCGCTTTTGTATGTGACTGTGTTCGTAGGACTCTGAGGACAGCAAACGGCTCTGCGGGCAAGGCCATGTCCCGCTACTTCCTCCTTCCCCTCTGGCGAGGTTTTGGCTGGGATAAGTGGGACAGCTCCTTCCCTTACAACTGGCACGCTCCCTGGTTCTACGGAGATGTCGTCCGGTTTGTGAGGGAGCATCAACTGGAGGGTCTTAAGCCCGACTTGTGGAAACCTAAGACGATCCACAAGCACATCAGAGCAAAGGACTCACTGGAGTTTGTTCCAGGGCTTCATGCCGACACGTTGGAGACTGTTTGGACTAACGTGTCATCTGGCAGGTTGACCAACGGGCACAAGGACATTTCATGGATGGCCATCCAGGGAGGACTGCCTCTTAGGTCATTCATGCATGCCCGCAACCTGTGCAAGACCCGGTACTGCCCCAGGTGCCCCTTCACGGAGGAAACATCTTTGCACATTTTCTGGCAGTGCCCCTTTGCACAGGGTCTGTTGAAAGCCTTGGAACACGAACTCAAGGACTCAGTTCCCAGGAACAGACTGTCGTACCGCTCGGTACTTTATGGACTATTTCCTGGGAATACCACGGATGGAGCAATCCAGGAAGCCTGGCGCCTTATGAACTGTTTTAAGGACGCTATATGGTTCGCCAGGAATCGTCTGATTTTGCGGAGAGAGAGTGTGTCCGTCCAGGACTGCCGCAGGCTGATCCACAGCCTGCTCAGAGACTATTCCACCTGGGACAGCCCGGACGTCGATGAGGAAGAGGACTGATACTCCCCTTCCCCCCACTCTCCCTTCTTGTGTGTTGTCTTTCAATAAAGCTTCGGGCCTGTGATTTCCCGCTTCCCTATCCCCTCCTACCCACTCCCCTATCCCATCACTTGTCTGTAATGCTTTGTTGTTTGGCTTTAGTGAATGCAAGAATGTTAGTGTAGCATGTGGTGTAATGTATAGCATAGGCTAGCCTGTACTGTGTATTATACTGTCATGTTATGTTTGACGACTGTTATTATTTATTATTTGCTGCTTCATGGCTCGCGCTGCGTCGCAGTAATGTTTGTATGATGACGATTGATTGTCAATAAAGCATTTTTCAATCAAAAAATCTGTTCTTATCAGTTTAATATCTGATACGTCCCCTATCTGGGGACCATATATTAAATGGATTTTTAGAACAGGGAGATGGAAATAGAGCTTGCTCTGTCCACTCCACGCATTGACCTGGTATTGCAGTATTTCCAGGACCGGTGCACCCTTCCCTTATGTGTTGACTAAAATCAGATTCCAAAAGTGCTATTTGTGTTTGCTATTGTTTTTGTCTTTCTGATGGGATCTCCCCTTTTAATCCCATTATTTCAACACCTGTTGGACAATGCATTTGTACAGTCATGTGTGATAATGAGCTCATTTATTAAATGCAATTAATGAATACATTGCCACCTCTTGTTGTGTGTGTGTGTGTGTGTGTGTGTGTCTTCTGTGTTTCTGTGTTTCCGGCATTTCACATTGGAACAGCTCATTCACCTTCCTTGTCTTCTCTCCGCCCTCCCTCCTAGGTAAGTTAAAGAGCTGCACCTGAGCCAGCCACTGATTGATGCAGCACCACAGTCAAATAGTGGAGTGGAGTGGAGTAGGGGAACAGCAAACAGCCATTAAAGCAGCCAGCCGCCTACCCGCCACAATGGACCTACCTGTGTACACTAGATGGATGTGATGGAATGTACTGTCGTCCCTACATTTCAAGAAGAAGTAAGAATTGCAGTTGCAACAAACCCTTGCTTGCCTACAAAGAGAGCAGCAATTTGGATTTGTTACTTTGTTACCTGGAAGAATAACAAACTGTGCAAGGATGGAGGTTGTAGGAGCAAGGAGAAGTTGTCTGTAAAGTTGGTGGATGCTTATTTTCCATTTTGCAGTCCCTTGTCTCCCTCTTGTGGCCTCCTGGAGGCAAATAAATGTGCAAAAAAAAGACAGCCTGGCGGCCGGCTGTTGCAGTGTTGCCCTCTCAGGCAACACTGAGTGACTGACTGAGCCTCACCGTCTTATATAAAGTTCAGACGGAACTTTGCACGTGTCATAGTGGAGCCCTCAGGATTCCAGAGCCAGCTTTCTGACATCATAATGGGGCCTCAGAGATAGATAAAAGCCTGGGCCCAGGCAGTGTTGGTCAGTGCTGCTCAGCAGGCAGCACTGGACTGGATTAAAGCTGATACAAGGTGTGAAGGAACAAGGGGTGGCTGTGGGCATGCACTTGCTGCCGCTGCCAGTGTTTATCTGCATGGCAGGAGGGCATTTGGGCGTTGCCAGGAAGGCGTTTTTATGTAGATTCCTCCTCTTTCAGCACTGCATTGTGGTGCAAGCAAAAGAAGCAAATCCTGTGTAGCTTCCTCTCCGGCCTTTATTCACCTCCCTCCCGCTTAGTAGCTGTAAATGTGTGTGAGCCTGCAGGGCCCCATGGAATTGCCTAGGAGTAGGCTGAATCAATCGCTGCAAGGGGTGAACAGCAGTATGGGACAGGCTCGGGCAAGGCAAGGGCCGCTCGGGTTATCGCTTCTCGGCCTTTTGGCTAAGATCAAGTGTAGTACCTGCTCAAGCTGAGGTTAGTAATCATCCCTGCCGGTGGTACGTGGGCCATCGTAGGGGGATGACAGAACGCCGAGGTGAGGGCAGGGAACCACAACGGTCATCGCTCTGGTGTACGCATTTGGTTTAAAGGTACCATTTGTAGGTGACCAGGCGACCGCCGGATCGAGGTCAGGAGGTCGGGTAGTTTGAAAGCCCGAGTTGCTATGTGCCCCAGGGCTGGTGACCCTGGGGTGCCCTAACTCACTGGGGGTGGGATCCCACTGAGTGAAGGCACACTTGCACGCACTCTTCTTTCACACTTTTAAGCACACACCTTTATTCTCCCGGCCTTCTGGCTGGGAGATGAGGAATTTTTATATACCTGGCGGATGTCCAGGCTGTATCACAGCGCACATCCACTTATTTAATTTTGTTTTTCACTGTGTGTTTGTCACGTTTGTCACAAGGATTTTGGGATGCGGTGCCCTTTTGGGACCCTCCTGAGGTCTAGGGGGAAAATGTGTGGCCTTCTGGTTCCTTTTTCCCCTGCAACCCGGCCTCCCTTCTTCGGAGGGGAGGTGCAACTAGGATGCAGGCTCCTAGGTGGACACTGGGGTGGCAGCCCAGGTAGAAGCCTAGGAGTGTGTTTGGGTCTCCCTAAGCTTCGGCGAGGGGGGACCATCGATCCTTGATCCTCTAGGCCTATGGTTTGGAGGGTCAGGGAATGGTTATGCGGGGCCTCTCTCTTTTAAGAGAAGGGCTGCGATAGACCGCATCCTTGTGCACTTTTTGTGTGGCACCTCTGCACTTTTTATGCACTTGGGTGATAGAAAGCACGGCTCGGGCTTTCAAAAAAAAAAAAAAAAAAAAAAAAAAAAAAAAAAAAAAAAAATCTGTTCTTATCAGTTTAATATCTGATACGTCCCCTATCTGGGGACCATATATTAAATGGATTTTTAGAACAGGGAGATGGAAATAGAGCTTGCTCTGTCCACTCCACGCATTGACCTGGTATTGCAGTATTTCCAGGACCGGTGCACCCTTCCCTTATGTGTTGACTAAAATCAGATTCCAAAAGTGCTATTTGTGTTTGCTATTGTTTTTGTCTTTCTGATGGGATCTCCCCTTTTAATCCCATTATTTCAACACCTGTTGGACAATGCATTTGTACAGTCATGTGTGATAATGAGCTCATTTATTAAATGCAATTAATGAATACATTGCCACCTCTTGTTGTGTGTGTGTGTGTGTGTGTGTGTGTCTTCTGTGTTTCTGTGTTTCCGGCATTTCACATTGGAACAGCTCATTCACCTTCCTTGTCTTCTCTCCGCCCTCCCTCCTAGGTAAGTTAAAGAGCTGCACCTGAGCCAGCCACTGATTGATGCAGCACCACAGTCAAATAGTGGAGTGGAGTGGAGTAGGGGAACAGCAAACAGCCATTAAAGCAGCCAGCCGCCTACCCGCCACAATGGACCTACCTGTGTACACTAGATGGATGTGATGGAATGTACTGTCGTCCCTACATTTCAAGAAGAAGTAAGAATTGCAGTTGCAACAAACCCTTGCTTGCCTACAAAGAGAGCAGCAATTTGGATTTGTTACTTTGTTACCTGGAAGAATAACAAACTGTGCAAGGATGGAGGTTGTAGGAGCAAGGAGAAGTTGTCTGTAAAGTTGGTGGATGCTTATTTTCCATTTTGCAGTCCCTTGTCTCCCTCTTGTGGCCTCCTGGAGGCAAATAAATGTGCAAAAAAAAGACAGCCTGGCGGCCGGCTGTTGCAGTGTTGCCCTCTCAGGCAACACTGAGTGACTGACTGAGCCTCACCGTCTTATATAAAGTTCAGACGGAACTTTGCACGTGTCATAGTGGAGCCCTCAGGATTCCAGAGCCAGCTTTCTGACATCATAATGGGGCCTCAGAGATAGATAAAAGCCTGGGCCCAGGCAGTGTTGGTCAGTGCTGCTCAGCAGGCAGCACTGGACTGGATTAAAGCTGATACAAGGTGTGAAGGAACAAGGGGTGGCTGTGGGCATGCACTTGCTGCCGCTGCCAGTGTTTATCTGCATGGCAGGAGGGCATTTGGGCGTTGCCAGGAAGGCGTTTTTATGTAGATTCCTCCTCTTTCAGCACTGCATTGTGGTGCAAGCAAAAGAAGCAAATCCTGTGTAGCTTCCTCTCCGGCCTTTATTCACCTCCCTCCCGCTTAGTAGCTGTAAATGTGTGTGAGCCTGCAGGGCCCCATGGAATTGCCTAGGAGTAGGCTGAATCAATCGCTGCAAGGGGTGAACAGCAGTATGGGACAGGCTCGGGCAAGGCAAGGGCCGCTCGGGTTATCGCTTCTCGGCCTTTTGGCTAAGCTCAAGTGGTTTAGCTGGGAGGTCCGTCTGAGTGTTCGCCCTTGGCCTTGTGGCATCGCTGGTCCGCCAGCTTAAGCCACCTGCTGCTTTAGGGGGTGATCCAGGAGACAGGGAAGGCGATCGGAGGACGAGGACAAGGAGGATTATGGCTGGACCGCCTAATGCACCCAATACAGTTCGGCTGTTTATCGCAGAGGAGAAGAGGACGTCGTATGGAATTTTGCATGTGCAACAGAAGGTGTTGGAAGGAATTCTGGGAATGGCACACGAATCGATCTTCTGTCTTCAGTCCTTTCCCCAGCAAGGATTCTTTGATGCAAGTTTTTCCACCGTGAGTGAAATGAGGACCTGCTACCTCCGGAGTCAGGAGAACCTTTCCCATCCAGAGCTGCAGGGAATTGATTTTGTCCCTTGTGAGACCAAGAAAAAGAGGATCCCGGTGGTAATCCACATGTACAATCCTTTTGTTGAGGATGAGGAGATCCAGGCATTTTTGGGTCGTTATTGTGCCTATGTCTCTGGTGTGGAGAAAAGGAAGAACATTCTTGGGACTTTTAATGGTATGAGGAGGGTTTGGGTGGAGCTGCGTCCAGACCCAAATGGGCATGATGGTCTGTGCCACCCTCCCCAGAATTTTGCTATTGGGAACAACAGAGGTTTCCTTCACTACCCTGGCCAGCCGGATTTTTGTAGGGTGTGCTACGCCTTTGGCCACACCCGGGAGAATTGTACCACTGGACAGGTATGCAGAAACTGTTACAAGCCTGGACATGAGACTGCCAATTGCGAGGAGGCACGTAAGTGTCACTTCTGCGGATCTGTGGAACACCTGGCCAGGCGGTGCCCTAAGGTGTATGGAGAGGTACAGAGGTCCTATGCCGGGGTCGTGAGAGGTGAGATTGCTGCCTCCGGTCCAACAGCGCCACCTGTGGTGGAGCCGGAGGTTCATGAGGCGGCTGTTGTGGAGGATGTTCCTGTTGCGGTGATGACGGAAGCTGTTGCAGTTCCGGACCTGTTGGTCGCTGAAGGGGAGGAGGCTCAAGCTCCATCTGAGTCCTCTGGAGATCCGGGGGAGATGCAGGTTGATAAATCCTCTCTGAAGCGCAAGGAACCAGAGAGCGTAGTTTCAACGCCATTGAGTGAGCGTATTGAGGAATTTTCCAGTCCGGGTGGGGGAGGGGGAGATTCATCGGCTGCGGTGGACTCTGACTCTTCTACCTCTTCTTTTGGGGCTGGCTACCTTGAGAGCGGTACTGTTACCAAGTTGGCGAAAACCATTCACTTCACAAGAGGTGTAGTGGGGAATAAGAAGGAGAATGTGGCTCGTACTGCTGCGGATGGGACTCCGACGAAACATAGAGGAAGGGGTGCTTTAAAGAAGTCGTGAGGCCCTGTGTTTGAATTGTTTTGACTTTCATTTATAAATAATGCATTTTGTTATAGGTTCCTTAAATGTCCGGAGTATCAGGACTGCAACAAGAAGAGCTGCAACTTTTGATTTTCTGTCGAATTATCATTTTGATGTTTTATGTTTGCAGGAGTGTTGTTTGCTGGAGGAACCTATAAATGCTACCTGGGCCTTGGGTCCTGCAATTT
Organism: Rhinoderma darwinii; assembly: GCF_050947455.1. NCBI lineage: Eukaryota > Metazoa > Chordata > Amphibia > Anura > Rhinodermatidae > Rhinoderma > Rhinoderma darwinii. Next base: position 127,526 of record NW_027461785.1, read on the forward strand.
GGTCAGGATCCCAGGAAAGAAACGGGGGGGTGGGAATATTATTTAAAAGTAATGATTTTGTTGTGAAGAAGGTAATTCACATAGTTCAGGGGAGGGTTTTATTAGTTAATTTTGAGTATAGAGGTGCCTCTTATAAAGTTATTAATGTCTATGCTCCGACTGGACGGAGAGAAAGAGCAGAGATGTTTGAGAAATTATATTTTTTCTTGGGGGGGAGGGAAAATTGTTTCCTTCTGGGAGACTTTAATTGTACAGTGAATGCAGGGGATAGGAGTAATGTTGGAGGGGGAGGTGATAGTGGGGTGGATAGTACTGGGAAACAATTAAATGAAATTGTGAGTTTATTTGAACTTAAGGATTGTTTTCGTGAAAAAAATGATGGTTCTTTTGGTTATACGTATTTTAGTAATACTGGAAATATATCGTCACGAATTGATTTTATTTTTTGTTCTAGGTCATTAACTGTTATGGACTTTAAAAGGAGGAGGATGCCGTTCACGGATCATGCGTGGATCGAATGTGTGGTTAAAAGTAACAGTACGTATGAATTTGGTAGGGGTGTATGGAAATTAAATGTGACATTGTTGGAGGATGAATGTGTTCGGGAGCAATATAGGAGATTGTTTGGGATGTGGCAATCAAAGAAAGGGGAGTTTTTTAGTGTGATTGACTGGTGGGAGTGGGTTAAAAGGGAAACAAAAAGGTTTTTTGTAAAAAAAGGGTGTGAAAGAGGAAGGAAAGAAATGGAGGAGTATGAGAGATGGCAAAAAAGATTGGAGTATTTGTATGAACTTAGACGGGTGGGTATGAATGTTGAAGGTGAGATTGAAGAAGCGCGTGATTATGTTAAAAGATGTTTGGAGGAAAAAGGTAAGAAAATTATTGCACAAGCTAGAGTGGAAGTAAGGGAAAAAGATGAGAAATGCACAAAGTTTTTCTTTAAAAAAGCTTTTAATAAAAAAACTGGAATGGTGAGTGTGTTGAGAGAGGATGGTGTTGAAGTGTTTGGTAAAAATGAGATTCTGGATGAAGTATGGAAGTTTTATACGGATTTGTTTACTGAGAAGAAGCGTGATTGTTCATTAGAGCGTGAATGTTTGGGGTATGTGGATAAACAGTTGGATGAGATTGATCGGAGTTTTTTGAGCGAGGACATAAGGAAGAGTGAAGTAGAGGATGCAATGAATGGTATGAAGAAGGGGAAAGTAGCAGGGAGTGATGGTTTGCCTGTAGAATTTTATTGTGTATTTTGGGATATGATTGGTGATTATGTATGGGAAGTTTGTAAGGAAGTTTTGGAGAGAGGTAGGTTGTCAAAAAGTATGAGTGAAAGTGTGACGGTTCTTTTGTTTAAGAAGGGGGAGAAAAAGAGTTTAAAAAATTGGAGGCCGATAGCGCTCTTAAATTGCGATTACAAGATTATATCTAAGATTATTGCTAATAGATTGAGAAGTGTGATTGACTGTATGGTTGGTGAAGAACAAATGTGTGCAGTGCCTGACAGGAGGATTTCTGAATGTTTGCTGGGTTTGAGAGATGTGTTGTGGGACTGTAAGGATAGGAAACAAGGTGTGGCTGTGATTACGGTTGATTTTGAGAAGGCGTATGATAGAGTTGTGCATGATTTTATGTTCAAGATTTTGAGGAAAATGGGTGTACCGGAGAGAATGGTTGGATGGATTCAGTGTTTATACAGAGATATAGGGAGTAGAATCCAGGTGAATGGTTTTCTGAGCAAGAAAGTGAGGATTATGTCAGGAGTTCGTCAAGGGTGTCCATTGTCACCAATTTTATTTGTTTGTGTGATTGAACCGTTGTTGGGTATGTTTAGGCGGGACAAGGTAATGCGGGGTGTAGAAATCCCTGGCAGTAAGGGGAGAGATGTGCGTGTGATTGGTTATATGGATGATGTCACGGTTGTGTGTAAATGTATGGCTGCTGTTAAGCGGGCTAAGTTGCTGATTGAATGTTTTTGTATGATGAGTGGGTTTAAGTTGAATGTGGATAAAAGTGGTTGTAAGTTTTTTGATGAATGGAAGGAAAATGACTTGTGTGGATGGCCAGTGAGACAAGGTGGGGTGGAAGTTCTGGGGGTGATTTTTGACAATGATTTGTATGGGAAAGAGAGTTGGGGGAGAGTTTTAGAACGGGTGAAAAATAAAACAAATTTTTGGTCTTTAAGGACTTTATCGATTGATGGGAGAGTTTTGGTGATTAAATCTGTGATTATTCCAATTCTGTTGTATATTAATTATGTTTTTCCTCCGCCTGACAGATGTCTGGCGAGAATCATCCGAGTAATTTTTTTGTTCCTTTGGAACTCAAAGATGGAGAAATTGAAGCGAGAGAAAGTGGTGAAGAGAAGAGTGAATGGTGGAAAAGGTCTGATGAATATTGAATGTTTTCTGGCGGTGAAGTATGTAAGTTTTTGTATGTCGATCAGTAAGAAGGAAAGTGTGTATGGTTGTATGGTGAAGTATTTGGCTGGAAGGGTGTTACTGAGATATAAATTAATGGTAAGGGATTTGAGGGAGCCAACAAGTTTTGGTACTCCATGGTTTTATATGAGGATTGATAGGTGCATTAGGAGGAACCACTTAGAGAATGTGACAGTGAATGATTGGTGTGAGAGCAAGAAAGTGATGAAAGTTTTGGAGTCAAGAGAGATGGTTGAATGTGTGGCTGGTTTGACTGAGAATGAGAGTAAAGCAGTGTGGAAGAATGTGCAAAGTAAAGAGTTAGTAAACAGGCAAAAGGATCTTGCTTGGATGACTGTGCATAGGTGTTTACCTACGCGCGAGTTTCAACGGAGAAGAAGGTTGGTAAACAGTGAGAACTGCCCCAGGGCAGGATGTGGTAGGTGTGAGAATTATGTTCATTTACTGTGGGAGTGTGAGTATGCTAAGAATGTATGGAAAGGGATGGGTAAATTGATCAAAGGTATAACTGGGGTTGAATTATTGACGTTTAATATGATGATGTTTGGGTTGTGTGGGGTGAATAGAGAGAAAGCTAGGTTGTTGTGGTTGATTATAAATTGCGTAAAAGAAGTGTTATGGGATGTCAGGAATATCTTAGTTTTTAAACAAAAAGACGTTGAAGTGTATGAGTGTTTGGGCATGATCCGTGGACGTTTATTTCTGTATGTGTTATGTGACCGAAAAAGACTTGGCAGTGATGCCGAAGGAGTCTGGAAATACAAAAAATGGCGGTCATGGCTTATTAATTGAATTTAATGTGTTTTTTTTCTTTTCTTATAAGAATGGTTTTTTTTTGTTTTGTTTTGGGAGGATACAATGTATTTGTGTTTGTAATTTTGGATATTTCTCTTTTGAAATGATGGATGTATCTTTGAATATTTTGTTTTTGTACTTTTCATGACAAATGTATGAAATGTAATCTGACTTAATTTTCAATAAAAATTAAAAAAAAATCTGTTCTTATCAGTTTAATATCTGATACGTCCCCTATCTGGGGACCATATATTAAATGGATTTTTAGAACAGGGAGATGGAAATAGAGCTTGCTCTGTCCACTCCACGCATTGACCTGGTATTGCAGTATTTCCAGGACCGGTGCACCCTTCCCTTATGTGTTGACTAAAATCAGATTCCAAAAGTGCTATTTGTGTTTGCTATTGTTTTTGTCTTTCTGATGGGATCTCCCCTTTTAATCCCATTATTTCAACACCTGTTGGACAATGCATTTGTACAGTCATGTGTGATAATGAGCTCATTTATTAAATGCAATTAATGAATACATTGCCACCTCTTGTTGTGTGTGTGTGTGTGTGTGTGTGTGTCTTCTGTGTTTCTGTGTTTCCGGCATTTCACATTGGAACAGCTCATTCACCTTCCTTGTCTTCTCTCCGCCCTCCCTCCTAGGTAAGTTAAAGAGCTGCACCTGAGCCAGCCACTGATTGATGCAGCACCACAGTCAAATAGTGGAGTGGAGTGGAGTAGGGGAACAGCAAACAGCCATTAAAGCAGCCAGCCGCCTACCCGCCACAATGGACCTACCTGTGTACACTAGATGGATGTGATGGAATGTACTGTCGTCCCTACATTTCAAGAAGAAGTAAGAATTGCAGTTGCAACAAACCCTTGCTTGCCTACAAAGAGAGCAGCAATTTGGATTTGTTACTTTGTTACCTGGAAGAATAACAAACTGTGCAAGGATGGAGGTTGTAGGAGCAAGGAGAAGTTGTCTGTAAAGTTGGTGGATGCTTATTTTCCATTTTGCAGTCCCTTGTCTCCCTCTTGTGGCCTCCTGGAGGCAAATAAATGTGCAAAAAAAAGACAGCCTGGCGGCCGGCTGTTGCAGTGTTGCCCTCTCAGGCAACACTGAGTGACTGACTGAGCCTCACCGTCTTATATAAAGTTCAGACGGAACTTTGCACGTGTCATAGTGGAGCCCTCAGGATTCCAGAGCCAGCTTTCTGACATCATAATGGGGCCTCAGAGATAGATAAAAGCCTGGGCCCAGGCAGTGTTGGTCAGTGCTGCTCAGCAGGCAGCACTGGACTGGATTAAAGCTGATACAAGGTGTGAAGGAACAAGGGGTGGCTGTGGGCATGCACTTGCTGCCGCTGCCAGTGTTTATCTGCATGGCAGGAGGGCATTTGGGCGTTGCCAGGAAGGCGTTTTTATGTAGATTCCTCCTCTTTCAGCACTGCATTGTGGTGCAAGCAAAAGAAGCAAATCCTGTGTAGCTTCCTCTCCGGCCTTTATTCACCTCCCTCCCGCTTAGTAGCTGTAAATGTGTGTGAGCCTGCAGGGCCCCATGGAATTGCCTAGGAGTAGGCTGAATCAATCGCTGCAAGGGGTGAACAGCAGTATGGGACAGGCTCGGGCAAGGCAAGGGCCGCTCGGGTTATCGCTTCTCGGCCTTTTGGCTAAGATCAAGTGTAGTACCTGCTCAAGCTGAGGTTAGTAATCATCCCTGCCGGTGGTACGTGGGCCATCGTAGGGGGATGACAGAACGCCGAGGTGAGGGCAGGGAACCACAACGGTCATCGCTCTGGTGTACGCATTTGGTTTAAAGGTACCATTTGTAGGTGACCAGGCGACCGCCGGATCGAGGTCAGGAGGTCGGGTAGTTTGAAAGCCCGAGTTGCTATGTGCCCCAGGGCTGGTGACCCTGGGGTGCCCTAACTCACTGGGGGTGGGATCCCACTGAGTGAAGGCACACTTGCACGCACTCTTCTTTCACACTTTTAAGCACACACCTTTATTCTCCCGGCCTTCTGGCTGGGAGATGAGGAATTTTTATATACCTGGCGGATGTCCAGGCTGTATCACAGCGCACATCCACTTATTTAATTTTGTTTTTCACTGTGTGTTTGTCACGTTTGTCACAAGGATTTTGGGATGCGGTGCCCTTTTGGGACCCTCCTGAGGTCTAGGGGGAAAATGTGTGGCCTTCTGGTTCCTTTTTCCCCTGCAACCCGGCCTCCCTTCTTCGGAGGGGAGGTGCAACTAGGATGCAGGCTCCTAGGTGGACACTGGGGTGGCAGCCCAGGTAGAAGCCTAGGAGTGTGTTTGGGTCTCCCTAAGCTTCGGCGAGGGGGGACCATCGATCCTTGATCCTCTAGGCCTATGGTTTGGAGGGTCAGGGAATGGTTATGCGGGGCCTCTCTCTTTTAAAAAAAAAAAGAGGGCCAGAGCGGCAGTTTGCAACATGTGCAGACGCCGCTGGTAATGCCCCAAAACGAGCATTGACGACTGAGGGGTCCAGGCCAAAGTCCTTCACAGCTCCATCGGGGGGCCCACCGATGTCAGCCTCGAGGGACGGCCATAGGGATTCCACCGGGTCCAGGCAGAGCAGGAGGAATTCTGACTCTGCTGGACATAAGTTGACCGGCACCTCTGCAAACAGGTCCTCTGCTCCGCCTGCAGTGGACCCTGTTGAGGCAGTGGTTAGCGACAGGCGTCGTGGCTCCGTAGGTTCTGCAGTAGGACCTGACGCCTGTCCCAAGAGTGTGGGCATGGAGCGGAGACACTCTGTGTCAGACGAGGGCTCCATTAAGAAAACCCTAAAATATGCTGGATTGGAGCCTCGTTTTGACCATTTCCGGTCAACGGGGGGGTCGGAGCAAAGTTCCTCCACTGCGGTTGTGGAGGGGCTTGCGATGAAGGCTCCCCGTAAGCAGGCAAAGGTTGCCAAGAGCGATGGGACCTCACAGGCCCCTGTGCAGCTGCCCAGGAAGGACATCAGCGATATCTTCAGCCAGGGGCCAGAGATGGGTGAGAGCGACTTCGAGGAGATGGATAGGAGCCATTCTGCAAAGAGACAGCGAGAGGAAGAGGAGTCCGGAGTTCGGAGGAAAGCTGCCTATCGGAGTTCGGATGAGAGCAGTGTGGGGGTTGGAGCCGCCCACGTATCTGGCTCTGACCCTACCAACATCCAAGATTTATTGACCCCTCAAAAAGGGGGTCCAGACTCGCAGCTGATCTCCGAGTACGACTCTTCTGGTTCGGACCCTGACCTCAACTAAGACTATGTTGGTTCCTATCAAAGTCGCCTCACTAAATGTGAGGTCCCTAAAGAGCCCTGTCCGCAGGACTGCTTTATTTTCATTTTTAGAGACTGTGGACTTTGACCTTTGCCTGCTTCAAGAATGTGGAATCCCTAATGACTTGGAATATCAAGATTTAAAGATGGACTGGAAACTAGGCCCCTCAGTCTGGTCTGGTGGAAATGACTGTCGCTCTGCGGGGGTTGGATTGCTCTGCCGAGGTCGTTTTATCTCCATCCAAACAGTGACTGAAATCATGCCCGGCAGAGCTATTTTAATACATTTGCTTTTTAATGGAACTTTAATTCGTGTTTTAAACGTTTATGCCCCTCCTACCAAACAGGAGAGGGCAGAACTATTAGAGATTTTACCATTGTTTTGTGTTGGGTCTACCCCCCTGCTGGTGGGTGGTGATTTTAACTGTGTGCGAGATGGAGAACACCGCCAGGGTGGGGATTTTAATCGAAAAATTGACCGTACTTCTTACCTGCTCAAGAATTTTATTGGTGATTTTAAATTGAAAGATTGCTGGAGGGAACTCTTGCCTGCGGACCCAGGCCCCACCTGGTCCAATGGAAGAGTGAGCTCCAGAATTGATTTTATTTTCACTTCTAATAGTTTTATTCCCAAAAAATGTTTGCTTTTAACAAATATTTTATCTGATCACAAGCTCCTTTCAGTGCACCTGGAGCTAGAGGGAGAGCAAAAAGCTTGTAGGGGTCCCTGGAGACTAAACACCACACTCCTGGAGGACCCCATCATTAAAGAGGAGTTTGTGCGGACCTACCAGTGTTGGCAGTCCCATAGAGCGCCCAGTCAGCCTATGCTACACTGGTGGGAGGGCATTAAACCCAAAATCAGAGCTTTTTTTATTCGAGCAGGTAAGAAGAAAGCAAAAGAGAAAAAACAATGGTTTTATGTTCTTAATAAACGTTTACATGTACTTTTTAAATTGAAGGAGATTGGTATGGATGTTGATGATGATATCTTAAATCTTAAAGCTGAAATAAAATATGCCATAGAAGAGAAAGGGAAACAAATAATTTTTAATTCACATGTAAAGCACCTCGAGGATGGCGAGAAGTGTTCCCGGTTCTTCTTCAAAAAGGTAATGGATAAACGAGATGTCATTTTAAACCTTGAAGGAGAAACCACTATGGTCGGCATTTTAAATTCTGCTTTTAATTTCTACCAATCTCTTTTTAACAAGAAAAATATTGATCCTTCCTTTTTAGAACATGTTCTTAATTCCCTTGATGCCAAGCTAGATATTTTAGACCAGGAAGTTTTATCCCGTAATATTACCTTGGAGGAACTTTTATTTGCTTTTAAAAGTTTTTCTAATGGGAAAGCTCCTGGGGAAGATGGTCTGCCCATCGAATTTTATCATGCTTTTTGGGAAATTTTAAAGAATGACATGTTTTTATTGTATAAGGAAGTTTTTATTACTGAAGAGCTGCCCCCTTCCTGGAGGAGGGGGATTGTGTCCTTAATTTTTAAAAAAGGTGAGAGGGACCAGTTAAAAAACTGGCGCCCTATTACTCTTTTAAACGTTGATTGTAAAATTTTAGCTAAACTAATAACAATCCGTTTTAAACCTTTTATTCATAAATTAATCCATCCAAACCAGGTATGTGGGGTACCTGGGAGGTCAATTACTGAGTCCCTGAATATTTTACGTGACATCATTTGGTATTTTAAAGAAAGGGGTCAAAGCCTTGCTATTTTATCCTTAGATTTCGAGAAGGCTTTTGACCGGGTCTCCCATGAATATCTTTTTATGGTTCTTAAAAAGATGGCTGTTCCTGAAATTATTTTAACACGTATTAAGCTTTTATATCGATCCTGTTTTAGCCAAATTTCTATCAACGGATTTTTAACTAAAGGTGTTCCTCTTTTATCAGGGGTGAAACAGGGGTGCCCGTTGTCTCCGCTCCTTTTTATTTGTGCCATAGAACCTCTGTTCACCCTAATAAGAGATGATAAAGTCATCAGAGGCGTGCCCATACCTGGAGGAAGGGGGAACCAGGTAAAAATCCTAGGCTATATGGATGACGCCACCGTCCTATGCCCAGACGCCGCTTCTATGAGACGGGCATTGAGGAACACCGGCTTTTTTTGTGAAGCCTCTGGTTTTAAATTAAACGTTGATAAGTGTGACTGTTTTTATACTGGTGTATGGGATTCCTCTGTGACACCAGGAGTTAACATGCAGCAGGATCAGATAAAAATTTTAGGAATTGTTTTTAATCAAGAAAACGATGGGAGACCCAATTGGGATTCAGTAATTGCCAAAATGGAAAAAAAGGTTTTAATGTGGAATTTGAGAAATCTCACCATGGAGGGAAAAGTTTTAATAATTAAATCTGTTTTATTACCCATAATGCTTTATGTAGCTATGGTTTTCCCTCCAACAATTTTATATATTAAAAAAGTGACCAGGATCTGTTTTATGTTTTTATGGGGTTCCAAAATGGAAAAACTAAAACGTGATTTTATGTACAGATGTAAGGACAATGGCGGGAGAGATGTTCCTAACCTTTTTAACTTCTTTTACATTAAATACTTTTGCTTCTGTTTTAAAATGTATAATTCTGATGGTATTTTTAGCTACTTTTTAAAGTACGCTACGGGCATGATTTTTAAACGATGGTTTCGTGTCCCTTTGAATTCTCCTGTGCTTCTGTGTCCCCCAAAACAATATGCGGTGCTCGAAAAAACTGTCAGGCTCCTAGGTCTCCAAGAATTGGAGCCTGACATATTGGGGGACCAGAAAAAAGTGTCACTCTCCTGTAGGCGGCAGGAGGATACACTGGCAGTTTCAAATTTTTCACAGGCAAGGTCCAAGGTGGTGTGGCGGAACGTTTTCGGGAAATTTATGGCAAATGTGCACAAGGACCTTGCCTGGGCAATCGTTCACCAGTGCCTCCCTACTCGTGAATTCCAGCATAGGCGAGGACTGGTGGCGAGAGCCAAGTGCCCGAGAGACAGGTGTGGTGACGACGAGACGATAATGCACCTGTTTTGGAACTGCCCATATGCACAGGAGGTTTGGAGGAAGGTAGGCCCATTGCTGAAATGGGCCTGCGGTCTTAAAGATCTTAAATTTGAATACGTGTTTTATGGTCTTTTTAACTGCCCAAGTTTTAAACAGCAAATGGTCTGTTGGATCATTTTAAACTGTTTTAAGAATGCCATTTGGAAGGTTAGGAACATTCTGCTTTTTAAACATGATTTTATTGACGTTAAAAATTGTGTGAAATATGCCCTAAGTGAAATGTATATTTATTATCTTAGGGACAAAAAGCAGCTAGGGGTAAAAGAAGCAACATCCATGTGGTGTTTGCAAATGTGGAATACCATAACATTGTAAATAAAAATGGTTTTATTCTTTTATGTCTTTTATGCCCTGTATAAATTTTATCCTGCTATTGTTCTGTACTTTTATTATAACATCTGTATTAATGGTCTTATTATTATTACTTTTGTATTCATTTAAATGTATGAATATTCATGTATTATGCTGTTGATTTTATCTTGTGGTTTCAATTTTAAAAAAAAGTCTGTAAAATATATTATTTTTGCCAATAAAAAACTTTGTTGAAACCTTATCTGTTCTTATCAGTTTAATATCTGATACGTCCCCTATCTGGGGACCATATATTAAATGGATTTTTAGAACAGGGAGATGGAAATAGAGCTTGCTCTGTCCACTCCACGCATTGACCTGGTATTGCAGTATTTCCAGGACCGGTGCACCCTTCCCTTATGTGTTGACTAAAATCAGATTCCAAAAGTGCTATTTGTGTTTGCTATTGTTTTTGTCTTTCTGATGGGATCTCCCCTTTTAATCCCATTATTTCAACACCTGTTGGACAATGCATTTGTACAGTCATGTGTGATAATGAGCTCATTTATTAAATGCAATTAATGAATACATTGCCACCTCTTGTTGTGTGTGTGTGTGTGTGTGTGTGTGTCTTCTGTGTTTCTGTGTTTCCGGCATTTCACATTGGAACAGCTCATTCACCTTCCTTGTCTTCTCTCCGCCCTCCCTCCTAGGTAAGTTAAAGAGCTGCACCTGAGCCAGCCACTGATTGATGCAGCACCACAGTCAAATAGTGGAGTGGAGTGGAGTAGGGGAACAGCAAACAGCCATTAAAGCAGCCAGCCGCCTACCCGCCACAATGGACCTACCTGTGTACACTAGATGGATGTGATGGAATGTACTGTCGTCCCTACATTTCAAGAAGAAGTAAGAATTGCAGTTGCAACAAACCCTTGCTTGCCTACAAAGAGAGCAGCAATTTGGATTTGTTACTTTGTTACCTGGAAGAATAACAAACTGTGCAAGGATGGAGGTTGTAGGAGCAAGGAGAAGTTGTCTGTAAAGTTGGTGGATGCTTATTTTCCATTTTGCAGTCCCTTGTCTCCCTCTTGTGGCCTCCTGGAGGCAAATAAATGTGCAAAAAAAAGACAGCCTGGCGGCCGGCTGTTGCAGTGTTGCCCTCTCAGGCAACACTGAGTGACTGACTGAGCCTCACCGTCTTATATAAAGTTCAGACGGAACTTTGCACGTGTCATAGTGGAGCCCTCAGGATTCCAGAGCCAGCTTTCTGACATCATAATGGGGCCTCAGAGATAGATAAAAGCCTGGGCCCAGGCAGTGTTGGTCAGTGCTGCTCAGCAGGCAGCACTGGACTGGATTAAAGCTGATACAAGGTGTGAAGGAACAAGGGGTGGCTGTGGGCATGCACTTGCTGCCGCTGCCAGTGTTTATCTGCATGGCAGGAGGGCATTTGGGCGTTGCCAGGAAGGCGTTTTTATGTAGATTCCTCCTCTTTCAGCACTGCATTGTGGTGCAAGCAAAAGAAGCAAATCCTGTGTAGCTTCCTCTCCGGCCTTTATTCACCTCCCTCCCGCTTAGTAGCTGTAAATGTGTGTGAGCCTGCAGGGCCCCATGGAATTGCCTAGGAGTAGGCTGAATCAATCGCTGCAAGGGGTGAACAGCAGTATGGGACAGGCTCGGGCAAGGCAAGGGCCGCTCGGGTTATCGCTTCTCGGCCTTTTGGCAAGATCAGGTGTAGTATTTCTGCATCTGGTTTTGTTGGGAGGTGTCCGGGGTACCCTGCTCCTTGGCCTTGGGGGATCGTCTCTTTTCACAGAGAGACTTCACCCCCTTGCTGCTATTTGGGGAGTGGGCTTAGCCCCCGGACAACGAGTTGCGATCGCGCCTTACCCAAGAGGTCAACCGGCCTTGAGGCGTTTTTCTAAGAGCGTTCCGAGGGCGTTTATCGGGCTTCGTAGGTGTCTGGGGTACCCTAATCCTTGGCCTTGGGGGAGGGTTCCACTTAATTGTGGAATCTGAGCCCTTGCTGCTATAAGGGACAGGCTTAGCCCCCAGGCACTGAAAATGCCATTTACATTTGGATTTGCATCCGGGGACACCCGGTTGCGCCAGTCCGTCCGCATCGAGGTGGAAGAAGGCCATCGCCAGCGGAAGAACCTTCGCTTCATTGTGGAGGTGATTCTGCTGGACTTCCTGGGGCTCAAGCGGGCGGACATCCTGTGTCTCAACGACCAGGAAAGCCGCGGTCGGTACACCGTATCCTTTACGGCCGCGGCATGTTGCGACAACATGCACAAAAGATTGTCTGATGCGGACCAGAGTGAGGAGCGGCTAAATGGACTGAACTTTTTATTCCTCTACGGGGAGGAAGAAGTCCCGCTCGTGATGTGCATGTTCAGTCCATTTGTCTCAGAGTGTGACATTGAAACCTTCCTCAGTCGTTACTGCAGGGAGGTCCGCTTCTCACATAAAATCTTGAACACCCAGAGCTTCTGGAATGGCAAAAGAAAATATTGGGTGAAGTTCCGCCAGGATCCCAATGGCATTGGAGGCTTACATCACCCACCCCAGAACTTTGCCATTGGGAAGAATCGAGGATTCCTATTTTACCCCCAGATGCCAATAGCCTGCCGGAACTGCTTGAGATATGGCCACACCAGAGAACATTGTGACCGGCCCCATGTGGTGCAGTGTAACAGGTGTGGCCAGGTTGGACACGTAGCGGCAAAATGCAGTTCCGAGGTGTTGTGCAATCTGTGCGGCATGACTGGGCATGCTTTTAAAGATTGCCCCCGCAGAGCGAAATCTGGGCCACCCAGACCAGGGCCAGAGCGGCAGTTTGCAACATGTGCAGACGCCGCTGGTAATGCCCCAAAACGAGCATTGACGACTGAGGGGTCCAGGCCAAAGTCCTTCACAGCTCCATCGGGGGGCCCACCGATGTCAGCCTCGAGGGACGGCCATAGGGATTCCACCGGGTCCAGGCAGAGCAGGAGGAATTCTGACTCTGCTGGACATAAGTTGACCGGCACCTCTGCAAACAGGTCCTCTGCTCCGCCTGCAGTGGACCCTGTTGAGGCAGTGGTTAGCGACAGGCGTCGTGGCTCCGTAGGTTCTGCAGTAGGACCTGACGCCTGTCCCAAGAGTGTGGGCATGGAGCGGAGACACTCTGTGTCAGACGAGGGCTCCATTAAGAAAACCCTAAAATATGCTGGATTGGAGCCTCGTTTTGACCATTTCCGGTCAACGGGGGGGTCGGAGCAAAGTTCCTCCACTGCGGTTGTGGAGGGGCTTGCGATGAAGGCTCCCCGTAAGCAGGCAAAGGTTGCCAAGAGTGATGGGACCTCACAGGCCCCTGTGCAGCTGCCCAGGAAGGACATCAGCGATATCTTCAGCCAGGGGCCAGAGATGGGTGAGAGCGACTTCGAGGAGATGGATAGGAGCCATTCTGCAAAGAGACAGCGAGAGGAAGAGGAGTCCGGAGTTCGGAGGAAAGCTGCCTATCGGAGTTCGGATGAGAGCAGTGTGGGGGTTGGAGCCGCCCACGTATCTGGCTCTGACCCTACCAACATCCAAGATTTATTGACCCCTCAAAAAGGGGGTCCAGACTCGCAGCTGATCTCCGAGTACGACTCTTCTGGTTCGGACCCTGACCTCAACTAAGACTATGTTGGTTCCTATCAAAGTCGCCTCACTAAATGTGAGGTCCCTAAAGAGCCCTGTCCGCAGGACTGCTTTATTTTCATTTTTAGAGACTGTGGACTTTGACCTTTGCCTGCTTCAAGAATGTGGAATCCCTAATGACTTGGAATATCAAGATTTAAAGATGGACTGGAAACTAGGCCCCTCAGTCTGGTCTGGTGGAAATGACTGTCGCTCTGCGGGGGTTGGATTGCTCTGCCGAGGTCGTTTTATCTCCATCCAAACAGTGACTGAAATCATGCCCGGCAGAGCTATTTTAATACATTTGCTTTTTAATGGAATTTTAATTCGTGTTTTAAACGTTTATGCCCCTCCTACCAAACAGGAGAGGGCAGAACTATTAGAGATTTTACCATTGTTTTGTGTTGGGTCTACCCCCCTGCTGGTGGGTGGTGATTTTAACTGTGTGCGAGATGGAGAACACCGGCAGGGTGGGGATTTTAATCGAAAAATTGACCGTACTTCTTACCTGCTCAAGAATTTTATTGGTGATTTTAAATTGAAAGATTGCTGGAGGGAACTCTTGCCTGCGGACCCAGGCCCCACCTGGTCCAATGGAAGAGTGAGCTCCAGAATTGATTTTATTTTCACTTCTAATAGTTTTATTCCCAAAAAATGTTTGCTTTTAACAAATATTTTATCTGATCACAAGCTCCTTTCAGTGCACCTGGAGCTAGAGGGAGAGCAAAAAGCTTGTAGGGGTCCCTGGAGACTAAACACCACACTCCTGGAGGACCCCATCATTAAAGAGGAGTTTGTGCGGACCTACCAGTGTTGGCAGTCCCATAGAGCGCCCAGTCAGCCTATGCTACACTGGTGGGAGGGCATTAAACCCAAAATCAGAGCTTTTTTTATTCGAGCAGGTAAGAAGAAAGCAAAAGAGAAAAAACAATGGTTTTATGTTCTTAATAAACGTTTACATGTACTTTTTAAATTGAAGGAGATTGGTATGGATGTTGATGATGATATCTTAAATCTTAAAGCTGAAATAAAACATGCCATAGAAGAGAAAGGGAAACAAATAATTTTTAATTCACATGTAAAGCACCTCGAGGATGGCGAGAAGTGTTCCCGGTTCTTCTTCAAAAAGGTAATGGATAAACGAGATGTCATTTTAAACCTTGAAGGAGAAACCACTATGGTCGGCATTTTAAATTCTGCTTTTAATTTCTACCAATCTCTTTTTAACAAGAAAAATATTGATCCTTCCTTTTTAGAACATGTTCTTAATTCCCTTGATGCCAAGCTAGATATTTTAGACCAGGAAGTTTTATCCCGTAATATTACCTTGGAGGAACTTTTATTTGCTTTTAAAAGTTTTTCTAATGGGAAAGCTCCTGGGGAAGATGGTCTGCCCATCGAATTTTATCATGCTTTTTGGGAAATTTTAAAGAATGACATGTTTTTATTGTATAAGGAAGTTTTTATTACTGAAGAGCTGCCCCCTTCCTGGAGGAGGGGGATTGTGTCCTTAATTTTTAAAAAAGGTGAGAGGGACCAGTTAAAAAACTGGCGCCCTATTACTCTTTTAAACGTTGATTGTAAAATTTTAGCTAAACTAATAACAATCCGTTTTAAACCTTTTATTCATAAATTAATCCATCCAAACCAGGTATGTGGGGTACCTGGGAGGTCAATTACTGAGTCCCTGAATATTTTACGTGACATCATTTGGTATTTTAAAGAAAGGGGTCAAAGCCTTGCTATTTTATCCTTAGATTTCGAGAAGGCTTTTGACCGGGTCTCCCATGAATATCTTTTTATGGTTCTTAAAAAGATGGCTGTTCCTGAAATTATTTTAACACGTATTAAGCTTTTATATCGATCCTGTTTTAGCCAAATTTCTATCAACGGATTTTTAACTAAAGGTGTTCCTCTTTTATCAGGGGTGAAACAGGGGTGCCCGTTGTCTCCGCTCCTTTTTATTTGTGCCATAGAACCTCTGTTCACCCTAATAAGAGATGATAAAGTCATCAGAGGCGTGCCCATACCTGGAGGAAGGGGGAACCAGATAAAAATCCTAGGCTATATGGATGACGCCACCGTCCTATGCCCAGACGCCGCTTCTATGAGACGGGCATTGAGGAACACCGGCTTTTTTTGTGAAGCCTCTAGTTTTAAATTAAACGTTGATAAGTGTGACTGTTTTTATACTGGTGTATGGGATTCCTCTGTGACACCAGGAGTTAACATGCAGCAGGATCAGATAAAAATTTTAGGAATTGTTTTTAATCAAGAAAACGATGGGAGACCCAATTGGGATTCAGTAATTGCCAAAATGGAAAAAAAGGTTTTAATGTGGAATTTGAGAAATCTCACCATGGAGGGAAAAGTTTTAATAATTAAATCTGTTTTATTACCCATAATGCTTTATGTAGCTATGGTTTTCCCTCCAACAATTTTATATATTAAAAAAGTGACCAGGATCTGTTTTATGTTTTTATGGGGTTCCAAAATGGAAAAACTAAAACGTGATTTTATGTACAGATGTAAGGACAATGGCGGGAGAGATGTTCCTAACCTTTTTAACTTCTTTTACATTAAATACTTTTGCTTCTGTTTTAAAATGTATAATTCTGATGGTATTTTTAGCTACTTTTTAAAGTACGCTACGGGCATGATTTTTAAACGATGGTTTCGTGTCCCTTTGAATTCTCCTGTGCTTCTGTGTCCCCCAAAACAATATGCGGTGCTCGAAAAAACTGTCAGGCTCCTAGGTCTCCAAGAATTGGAGCCTGACATATTGGGGGACCAGGAAAAAGTGTCACTCTCCTGTAGGCGGCAGGAGGATACACTGGCAGTTTCAAATTTCTCACAGGCAAGGTCCAAGGTGGTGTGGCGGAACGTTTTCGGGAAATTTATGGCAAATGTGCACAAGGACCTTGCCTGGGCAATCGTTCACCAGTGCCTCCCTACTCGTGAATTCCAGCATAGGCGAGGACTGGTGGCGAGAGCCAAGTGCCCGAGAGACAGGTGTGGTGACGACGAGACGGTAATGCACCTGTTTTGGAACTGCCCATATGCACAGGAGGTTTGGAGGAAGGTAGGCCCATTGCTGAAATGGGCCTGCGGTCTTAAAGATCTTAAATTTGAATACGTGTTTTATGGTCTTTTTAACTGCCCAAGTTTTAAACAGCAAATGGTCTGTTGGATCATTTTAAACTGTTTTAAGAATGCCATCTGGAAGGTTAGGAACATTCTGCTTTTTAAACATGATTTTATTGACGTTAAAAATTGTGTGAAATATGCCCTAAGTGAAATGTATATTTATTATCTTAGGGACAAAAAGCAGCTAGGGGTAAAAGAAGCAACATCCATGTGGTGTTTGCAAATGTGGAATACCATAACATTGTAAATAAAAATGGTTTTATTCTTTTATGTCTTTTATGCCCTGTATAAATTTTATCCTGCTATTGTTCTGTACTTTTATTATAACATCTGTATTACTGGTCTTATTATTATTACTTTTGTATTCATTTAAATGTATGAATATTCATGTATTATGCTGTTGATTTTATCTTGTGGTTTCAATTTTAAAAAAAGTCTGTAAAATATATTATTTTTGCCAATAAAAAACTTTGTTGAAACCTTATCTGTTCTTATCAGTCCTTGTAAGGATAGATAGCTCGGAGAACCACTGGGGGCTATAAACACTAGCTTAGCGATCCAAGAGCGTTCCAGACGAAGCCGGCGACGAACTGCGGAGAAGAACCAGCGAAGACGACGATCCAGAAGGGAGAAGCCGCCATCGGGGAAGAAGCTCCGGGAGATCGCTGCCGGGAAGAAGAAGGAGAACTTCGGAGAAGAGCCGCTGCTGAAGGGGATCTTCGAAGAAGCTCGGCCGCAGAAGAAGAAGCTCGACGAGGAACCGCTGCGGAAGAAATTTCGTGGAAGAACCTCGGCCAGCAAGGAGAAGATTTGCATAGCTCCGCCCCCTTCGGGAAAGAGCTATCGAAGATCCTCCCCAAGCGACAGGAACAGCTGGAAGAAGCCATGGCCTCAACCAGCAACCCTGCCACCCAGAAGAAGAAGGCTGATGGACCAGGTGAGCCGACCCAGGCCAGGACATCTCCTCCTGAAGCCTCCTCAAGCCAACAGGCCACCAGGAAGCCGAACCAGGCTGCTCCAACCCTGGAGCCCTGGATGAAGCAGACGGTGGCCCTGAAGCTGAAGGAGGTGGACGGGAGAGTGCCGGACATGACGGAAGAAGTGTTCTGCCAGAAGATGCTCCTGGACCAGGGCTTCGCTAAGCCGGAGACCATCAGCATCCAGGCCTTCATGACCGGGATGTTCTTCGTGACCTTTGCTTCGATCAACATCTGCAGAAGGTACTGGGAGATGGTGAAAGCGGCGAGGCCTGAATCCCCTTTCTCTCGCTTTGTGGGCAACTGCCCTGTCCAAAGAGAGGAAAGGCGGGTGACGGTCTCAATGCGGAACCCACACACCCCCGGCAAAGACATCACCACGCTCCTGAAGCGGTTCTGCACAGTGGTGAGGGAACCCACCCACATCCTGAACGGACTCGGCTTCTGGACTGGCAAGTGGTCGGTAATCGTCCGACTGAACAAGGATTCGAACGCGGAAGACGGCCTCCAGCACCTGCCCCAGTCATTCTCGCTGGGCAACTCCTACGGCCTCATCTACTACCCGGACATGCCGCAGATCTGCAGGAGATGCAGCAAGAAGGGTCATTCGGTGAAGGACTGCAAGGAGGACGCCTGCAAGAACTGCCGGGTAACAGGACACGAGACCAAAGACTGCCCGAAACGGACAATGTGCAACCTCTGCGGACAAGCAGCCCACTCTTACAAGGACTGCCCGAAGAGGGATCGATCCTGGGCAACTGTAGCGGCGAAAGCTCCGGCCAGAGGGAACCCCGCCCCAACCAGAGCTCCAGCGGCGCAGAAGACCGGGAATAAGAAGGATGGTAAGAAGACGACAGTCCCTCCCCCCCGCCTCCCGGCCCTCCCTCGCCCTACCCTTCCCACCCTCCCTCGCCCGGCCCTCCCCACCCCCCCGTCCCCAACCCCTGTCACCCCCACTGAGGCTCTCACCTTCTCCTACCCACCCATCTCAGTGGTCCTGTCACCTGCACCTCTCCCAACCCAGCCTCCCTTCTCCCCAGCTCCAGCAGCACTAACATCTTCCCCTCCAGCTGCTGGAGTCCTCTCCCTGGAGGATTTTCCCCCTCTTGTCTCCTCAGGTGCCATCCAGAGGAAGAGAAAGGTGAGGGACAGCCCAGCGGCTGAGTCCTCAAAGCGACAAGTCGTGGAAATCTGCGAAGACTCCCTTGCGCAGCAGGAGGAAATGGAGCAGATGGTGGAGGAACTCGTGTCTGAACCTGAGGTCATCGACTTCACAACAGACATCCAGGTGGCTACAATCCTGGAACAATTTCTGTCAGAGGGCCTGCTGGATCTTTCGGACCCGCCAGGCGAGGAGGATCCGCCCGACCGGACTGGTAACTAAGGTGTATCGTTTGCACTAACCTTCTTTATTCTCCCCCATGGCTGCTAAACTTAACATCTTTAGCCTCAATGTGAGGAGTGTTAGAGATAGGACTAGATGTCAGATGGTGCTAACTTTTCTTTCCAAGCAGTCGAGTGATGTATTTATGCTGCAGGAATGTACTCTCCCCTCTTCCAGGTCATACCATCATCTGGCCAGGCAGTGGACCCATGGCCCGTCCTACTGGTCTGGTGGGGGCGACTGTAAGTCTGCAGGGGTTGCCATCCTGATTAGGGGAGGCGTATTTACTGTTGACTCTGTCCAGGAGCTCGCCTGCGGCCGCTTGTTGGTCGTAGACGGTTCCTGGGCAGGAGAGCCGATTAGGCTCATCAACGTGTACGCCCCCCCTATGAAGGCTGAGCGCCTGGAACTATTCCAGACCCTGCGGACCCGGCTCGCCACCACTAGGGCAGTGGTGATGGCCGGGGACTTCAACTGCCCCATCGAAGAGGATGGACGAAGTTCCGGCACTTCAATCAAGCTGGATGTCAGTTCCAAACTGCTTATCGAGATGGTAACCGAAGCATCCTTGCAGGACGTTGTGGGCTCCATGGGGATCGGCTCTGTGAACTATTCATGGAGCCGACCCGATGGCTCACTTCGTTCTCGGATTGACTTTGTGTTCACCTCCCGGGCAGTCAAGCAGCATGGGCACTCCATGGTCCCCTGCTTCTTCTCTGACCACAGGGCCATTCTCTTCCAGGGTGCCATCGGCCACGGTTTTCCTCCCGGCCCTGGCTCCTGGAAGCTGAATTGTGCCCTGCTGGAAAGAGAGGAGGTACTGGCGGAACTTAGAGACGCCTATATTGTTTGGAGGAATGATAAAGTTTTCTTTGACAAAACCTGTGACTGGTGGGAATATGTTAAAGTTGAATTTCGTTGTTTCTTTCAGGCAAAAAGTCGCCAACAGGCGTGTGAGAGGAAGAGAGACTTCAGAGAGATGCAGCGTCAGCTGCGATCCCTGCAAGACCTCCTTCAATGTGGCTGGGACGTCAGGAAGGAGCTGGAGGAAGCCAAAAAGGGCCTGAAAGGGCACTTTGAGGAGGAATCCAAGCGAATTGTCTTTCGTTCCAAGGTGGAGAACCTGGAGAAGGGTGAGAAATGTAACTCGTTCTTTTTCAGGAAACTCCATGCCGGCCACACGCCCCTGAAGGAACTCCGAGATGAGACCGGAAACATGCATTCTGGGAAGAAGGAGGTGATGGGAGTCGTCACAGACTACTACCGAAGCCTCTACTCCCGGAAAACCACTGACCCCGAAGCCGCCGATAAATTCCTGTCAGGTATCACTAATCATCTTGATCCTGCAGGTACGGAGGCTATGGACGTACCCCTGACGGTGGAGGAACTGCTCTCTGCCGCTAAATCCTTCAGACCCGGCAGGACCCCGGGCAGTGATGGTCTCCCAGCAGAGCTCTATGTAGCGCTGGGGGACTTGATCTGTCCGGACCTGCTGGAGCTCTATGAGGAGATGGTGGTGGAGGGTAGAATGCCACCGTCCTTGAGAGAAGGCATGATCACGATCTTGTATAAGCGGAAGGGGGAGAGATGTGACCTGAAAAACTGGCGTCCCATCTCTCTCCTGAACGTGGACTACAAGATCCTCGCCAAAGTATTGACCAACAGACTGAAGGTTGTCATCGGACGGATCATCGGATCGGACCAAACCTGCGGCATTCCTGGCCGTAGGGTGGCCGACAGTCTTGCCCTGGTGAGGGACACGGTGCATTACATGCAAAGCCGCCGTACACACGCGGCCCTGGTCAGTCTGGATCAGGAGAAGGCTTTTGACCGGGTCTCTCACGAATTCATGGGTAAGGCTCTGCGTAGGCTGCGGCTTGGCAGGTTGTTCTGTTTGTATGTTAACCTGATGTATTGCGACATTTACAGCTCGGTGCTGGTGAACGGCTGGAAGACTGACCCCTTTCCTGTATCGTCTGGGGTTAGACAAGGCTGTCCTCTTTCACCTCTCCTTTTTGTTTGTGTTATAGAGCTCTTCGCAGAGGCTATCCGGCAGAATGGAGAGATCAGAGGGATCACCGCACCAGGTCCAGGACACTTCGAGGTCAAATGCTCGCTGTACATGGACGACGTGACCGTCTTCTGCACTGACCAGAGTTCGGTGACTGCACTCGTCCAGACCTGCGAGGAGTTCGGACGCGCTTCAGGGGCAAAAGTCAACTGCGGGAAGTCGGAAGCCATGCTCTTCGGAAAGTGGTACCTGCCTTCTCCTGCCTCCTTCCCTTTTACTATCAAGCCGGACTTCATCAAAATTCTGGGAGTCTGGTTCGGTAAGGAAGGTGCAGCCCTAAAGTCGTGGGAAGAACGCTTGGCCAAAGTCAACCAAAGGATCGGACTGTGGAGCCTCAGACAACTCACTATTGAGGGCAAAGCAATGGTCCTGCGTAACGAAGTCTTGCCTGTGCTACAATACACTGCACAGGCATGGCCCCCTCTTGCAACGGTCTCGAGGGCCATTACCAGGACTGTGTTTCGCTTCATCTGGGGCTCGAAAATGGACAGAGTAAAGCGGACTGTTATGTACAAGGAGCCCCGCAAAGGTGGGAAGGGTATACCCGACATTCCCACTCTGCTGCGGATCGCTTTTGCATGTGACTGTGTTCGTAGGACTCTGAGGACAGCAAACGGCTCTGCGGGCAAGGCCATGTCCCGCTACTTCCTCCTTCCCCTCTGGCGAGGTTTTGGCTGGGACAAGTGGGACAGCTCCTTCCCTTACAACTGGCACGCTCCCTGGTTCTACGGAGATGTTGTCCGGTTTGTGAGGGAGCATCAACTGGAGGGTCTTAAGCCCGACTTGTGGAAACCTAAGACGATCCACAAGCACATCAGAGCAAAGGACTCACTGGAGTTTGTTCCAGGGCTTCATGCCGACACGTTGGAGACTGTTTGGACTAACGTGTCATCTGGCAGGTTGACCAACGGGCACAAGGACATTTCATGGATGGCCATCCAGGGAGGACTGCCTCTTAGGTCATTCATGCATGCCCGCAACCTGTGCAAGACCCGGTACTGCCCCAGGTGCCCCTTCACGGAGGAAACATCTTTGCACATTTTCTGGCAGTGCCCCTTTGCACAGGGTCTGTTGAAAGCCTTGGAACATGAACTCAAGGACTCAGTACCCAGGAACAGACTGTCGTACCGCTCGGTACTTTATGGACTATTTCCTGGGAATACCACGGATGGAGCAATCCAGGAAGCCTGGCGCCTTATGAACTGCTTTAAGGACGCTATATGGTTTGCCAGAAACCGTCTGATTTTGCGGAGAGAGAGTGTGTCCGTCCAGGACTGCCGCAGGCTGATCCACAGCCTGCTCAGAGACTATTCCACCTGGGACAGCCCGGACGTCGATGAGGAAGAGGACTGATACTCCCCTTCCCCCCACTCTCCCTTCTTGTGTGTTGTCTTTCAATAAAGCTTCGGGCCTGTGATTTCCCCCTTCCCTACCCCCTCCTACCCACTCCCCTATCCCATCACTTGTCTGTAATGCTTTGTTGTTTGGCTTTAGTGAATGCAAGAATGTTAGTGTAGCATGTGGTGTAATGTATAGCATAGGCTAGCCTGTACTGTGTATTATACTGTCATGTTATGTTTGACGACTGTTATTATTTATTATTTGCTGCTTCATGGCTTGCGCTGTGTCGCAGTAATGTTTGTATGATGACGATTGATTGTCAATAAAGCATTTTTCAATCAAAAATCTGTTCTTATCAGTTTAATATCTGATACGTCCCCTATCTGGGGACCATATATTAAATGGATTTTTAGAACAGGGAGATGGAAATAGAGCTTGCTCTGTCCACTCCACGCATTGACCTGGTATTGCAGTATTTCCAGGACCGGTGCACCCTTCCCTTATGTGTTGACTAAAATCAGATTCCAAAAGTGCTATTTGTGTTTGCTATTGTTTTTGTCTTTCTGATGGGATCTCCCCTTTTAATCCCATTATTTCAACACCTGTTGGACAATGCATTTGTACAGTCATGTGTGATAATGAGCTCATTTATTAAATGCAATTAATGAATACATTGCCACCTCTTGTTGTGTGTGTGTGTGTGTGTGTGTGTGTGTGTCTTCTGTGTTTCTGTGTTTCCGGCATTTCACATTGGAACAGCTCATTCACCTTCCTTGTCTTCTCTCCGCCCTCCCTCCTAGGTAAGTTAAAGAGCTGCACCTGAGCCAGCCACTGATTGATGCAGCACCACAGTCAAATAGTGGAGTGGAGTGGAGTAGGGGAACAGCAAACAGCCATTAAAGCAGCCAGCCGCCTACCCGCCACAATGGACCTACCTGTGTACACTAGATGGATGTGATGGAATGTACTGTCGTCCCTACATTTCAAGAAGAAGTAAGAATTGCAGTTGCAACAAACCCTTGCTTGCCTACAAAGAGAGCAGCAATTTGGATTTGTTACTTTGTTACCTGGAAGAATAACAAACTGTGCAAGGATGGAGGTTGTAGGAGCAAGGAGAAGTTGTCTGTAAAGTTGGTGGATGCTTATTTTCCATTTTGCAGTCCCTTGTCTCCCTCTTGTGGCCTCCTGGAGGCAAATAAATGTGCAAAAAAAAGACAGCCTGGCGGCCGGCTGTTGCAGTGTTGCCCTCTCAGGCAACACTGAGTGACTGACTGAGCCTCACCGTCTTATATAAAGTTCAGACGGAACTTTGCACGTGTCATAGTGGAGCCCTCAGGATTCCAGAGCCAGCTTTCTGACATCATAATGGGGCCTCAGAGATAGATAAAAGCCTGGGCCCAGGCAGTGTTGGTCAGTGCTGCTCAGCAGGCAGCACTGGACTGGATTAAAGCTGATACAAGGTGTGAAGGAACAAGGGGTGGCTGTGGGCATGCACTTGCTGCCGCTGCCAGTGTTTATCTGCATGGCAGGAGGGCATTTGGGCGTTGCCAGGAAGGCGTTTTTATGTAGATTCCTCCTCTTTCAGCACTGCATTGTGGTGCAAGCAAAAGAAGCAAATCCTGTGTAGCTTCCTCTCCGGCCTTTATTCACCTCCCTCCCGCTTAGTAGCTGTAAATGTGTGTGAGCCTGCAGGGCCCCATGGAATTGCCTAGGAGTAGGCTGAATCAATCGCTGCAAGGGGTGAACAGCAGTATGGGACAGGCTCGGGCAAGGCAAGGGCCGCTCGGGTTATCGCTTCTCGGCCTTTTGGCTAAGATCTCGTGTCATTAGGTGATCAGCATGTCATGCCCTTGGCCTTTTGGCATCGCCACCTCGGTGGCTTAAGCCATCTGCTGCTATTAGGGGGTAGGCTGAGTGATCATTAGTAGAGCGATCATGGGAGCTAGGCTCCGCTACGCTGGGATCGGGGAAACCCGGATCAAGAACGCTTTCGGTATCGACGTACCCTTGGATAAAAGAGATCTGTTTTCATTGAAGCATCTGGTGCAAGACATCCTCTTCAAGACCCTCAATGTCAGCAGGAGCGACATTCTATGCCTTCAGGACCCTAGAGGTAACCGTTTTACTCTTGTTCTCAACAGTCTCAATGCTTGTTACAATTTGTATGCGACAATCAAGGCAAACCTGCAAAATACTGAGCTGGATGGACTTGTCTTCACTGTGCTGTATAACAATGATGTGCCATTGGTTGTGCTTATGTACAATCCTCATGTGTTGGTGGAGGACATTCTTTCTTTTCTAAGGAAGTACTGCTCCTATGCAAGTTATTCCCACCAGGTTCTAAACACTGAGTCTATATGGACTGGAAAACATAAGTTTTTTGTGCGCTTTGAAGAGGACCCTGCAGGACCATTGGGGGTTAAATACCCTCCCAGAAATTTTGCAATTGGCCGTGATAAAGGTTATTTATTTTTCCCCCAGCCTCCTGTGTTTTGCAGGAAGTGTAAAACGTATGGGCATACTTATGAAGACTGCACACAGGAAGGGGTTACATGCAACAAATGCAACCAGGATGGTCATCTGGCTAAAGACTGTAAGAATCCTATTGTGTGCAACATGTGTAGTACAGTGGGACATGCATTTAAAAACTGCCCAATGCGTGCAAAAAATAAGAGGGTGAGGACTATGGCGGAGGTAGTAGCAGGTGAAGCCAGTGGCAGTACATCTAATGTGGTTCTAAGCTCTGTTGTCCAGGGAATTCAGGAGCCGACGCCTAAGGAGCCTGCTGAGCCGACGCCTCCCAGAGGGCCTGCTGGGCCATCACCTCCTGGGGAGCCTGCTGAATCTCTCACTGAGCTAACTCATGCTAGCAAAACGGTGGCTGAAGAAATGGAAGTGGCTTTGTTGGAAGGAGACCTGCCTCACCCCTCTGATGACTTGACTGGTTTGAGGGGGGATGGTGAGATAGATGCTTCTCTCTCCAGGACTCCGGTCTTGTCCTGGGAAGGAATTTACATAGAACAAGATGGCGGAGGTGGCCAAGGAGACTTTCCATCTTCTCTTGTGAGATCTGCTGAGGAGGAGGGAGAAGGGTCGTCTTCCAAAAGACTACGTACTATGCTGTCACCCTTGAGTGAGGATGGAGCCAGCCCAGACAGGGGAATTTACCCTATCTCTCATTTCTCTGAGGATTTTCCTTTTTTAGGGGAGGACGCAGAAAAAGCTGTCTTCGTGTCCGGTTGCCAGCCTCCAGGAGGCGTAGGCTGATCAGACAGTGGGGTATCGGTGGTTACGTTCGTAAAAAGATCAAGATATGGGCTCCAAAACTACATTTAATGTCATATCCATAAATGTCAGACAAATAGCATCTAAGTCTAGACGTGCTTTAGTTTTGGATCATGTCAGGAATCTTGGAGCAGAAATTTCTTGCCTGCAGGAATGTGGCATATCTGAACCACCGGGGGAGGGGGATTGGCCCTATGGGCAATGTGTTTGGTCAGGGTCTTCGTTTAATAAAAATGATGGTGTAGGGATACTACTGGGGAATAAGGGTATAAACTTGGAGAGTTACACAGTGGTTGAAATAGGTCGATGTTTGATTGCAGTAGTGTGTTGTAGGGGATTTAGGGTCAGGGTGATAAATACGTATTGCCCTACAGACAGGGCGAGTAGGCTGGCTTTGTTAGAAAAGCTGAGCATTTTCCTACCTGGGAGGATACCTACAATTTTTGTAGGAGATTTCAATTGCTCCTTTGATGGAGAGGGCCTGGATGTGACCGGGAAAAAGTTAAATCAATTAATGTCTGACTTTTCTTTTCTAGATACGGCAGAAATGCATTTGGGTAAGCCACCACCACCAACGTATAAATCAGACAGAGGAGGGGTTGAGTCTAGGATTGACCGTATATGTGTATCCAAGAATCTAGTTTGTAAGACTTTTGTTCAAAGTGAGGTACCATTTTCGGATCATGTATGTTTGCAAGTATGGATGGAAGGTAATTGTAAATTTAGTTTTGGGAGGGGTGTATGGAAGTTGAATAGTAGATTATTAGAGGATGTGGAAGTGATGGATGAGTTTAAGTGTAAGTATGCTGTGTGGAAAAGGGAGAAAAATAGTTTTAAAGATGTGCTTAAGTGGTGGGATTGGGTGAAAGTGCAGATTAAAAATTTTTTTGTAAGATGGGGACATAAACAAGCTACTAGACTACGTAATCAGTATAAAGATCTGAATGTTAGGATAGAATGGTTACGTAAGATGGGTGAAAATGGGATTGATATGAGTGATTTGTTGGAAGAGGCCAGAAAGGAGTTAAAGCAGGTTTTGGAAAGAAAAGGTAAAGAAATCATTTTTAGATCAAAAGTGGAATATCTAGATAAAAATGAAAAATGTACAAGATTTTTTTTCAAAAAAATGTGTGGTAAGAAAGAAGATATGAATGAAGTTGTTAATGAGAAAGGTGAGTGTATGGAGGGTGTAGATGTGGTAAAAGTGGTGGAATCATACTATTCAGAGTTGTATGGGAAAAAATGGATTGATAATGGTTTGATGAATGAGGTTTTGGGTGGTTTGGAAAGTGTCCTTGGTGAGGATGACTGCGTGGGGTTGAATGAAGAGATAACTCTTGAAGAAGTGAAGAATGTGATAATGAGTGCGGGGAAAAATAAAACTCCTGGTAAAGATGGTATTCCGGTGGAATTCTACGTAAAGATGTGGGAGGTAATTGGGGTAGACTTGCTGGAAGTGTGTAAGAATATATGGGATAAAGGGGTTTTGTGTGAGTCTATGAAAGAAGGTGTGATTGTTTTGATCTACAAGAAAGGAGACAAGAAGTGTTTGGGTAATTGGAGGCCAATTTCATTATTGAATGCAGATTATAAATGTTTTAGTAAAATCTTGGCTAATCGTATGCGTGAGGTGGTAGGTAAAATTGTAGGGGAGGAGCAAGTGTGTGCTGTGCCAGGTAGAAGTATGACTGATAATTTGGTTTTGTTGAGAGATTTGATTGGTGACTGTATGAGTAGGAAACAGAAGTGTATGATGCTTGCATTGGATTTTGAAAAGGCTTTCGATAGGGTGTCGCACGGGTTTATGTTTGCGGTACTTGCTAGGATGGGTTTCTCCACTAGGTTTTTGGAAGGTGTGAAGTGTTTGTACAGGGATGTGTCAAGTGAAGTTTTGGTGAATGGTAATTTAAGTTCAAAAGTATGTGTAGAATCTGGGGTTAGACAGGGGTGCCCTATGTCCCCTGTTTTGTTTATTTGTGTAATTGAAGTTCTGATGTGTTTAGTAAGAAGAGATAAGGTAATGAGAGGTTTTCTGATCCCAGGGAGTGGGGGTAAATGTGTTAAAATTTTGGGTTATATGGATGATGTGGTGGTTGTGAGTGATTGTATGGCTGGGCTGAATAGAGTTAAATTATGGTTGGATTTCTTCTGTGGTGCATCTGCTTTTAAAGTGAATTGGGGTAAGTGTGTATTCAAGTGTTTTGGGGACAGGGGAGTAAGAATGGGAGGGGTGCGAAATGAAGTGGGTGCAGTGAAAGTGTTGGGGATTCAGTTTAATGATGATTTAAGAGGGAATGAGAGTTGGGATGAATGCGGCTTGAGAATTGAGAGGAAGTTAAATTTTTGGAGGCTTAGGGACCTGACCCTATCGGGGAAGGTATTAATAATAAAATCGGTTATTCTGCCAATTCTGGTCTTTGTGGCTTGTGTTTTTCCAACCGCCAGTAGGAAGATTAAGAAGTTAGAGAAAATGGTTTTTACTTTTTTTTGGGGAAGCCGAATGGAGAAACTGAAGCGTGAATTTGTGTATAAGTCTTGTGAGAATGGGGGTTTGGGTTTTCCACATGTTGAGGTTTTTCTTGGGCTTAATTATATTAAAATGGTGGTGGTTCTTTTGGGAAAAGGAAGTAAGAGCGCGTATATGGTTAGGTATATGGCGGGTTGGATGCTTTATGGGTTAGATTGGGTTAAGAGAGATGCTACTGTGCCTGTTGCGTATGTATGTCCTGTATGGTATATTCTGATTGAAAAATTTATTAGGAAGCATGATTTGATTGCAGTTCCAATGGGTGAGTTTAAGAATAAGAAGGCTGTGTCAAAAAGGTTGTGTGTGAATGAGGTTGTCTGTAATATTGTGGGTTTGAGAGGACAGGATGTTGTGAATGTTTGGAAGAAGTTAAGTGTGACAGGTATGTCAAATAGGCAAAAAGACATAGTGTGGATGGCGATGCATGATATTTTGCCTGTTAGAGATGTGCAGAGGAGGAGGATGTTAGTTAGATTTGAGGTTTGTCCAAGAGTTGGGTGTGGTTCGTGTGAGACTGTAAGACATCTCTTTTGGGACTGTGATTATGCTTATGAGGTTTGGAGAAGAATGGGTGGTTTGTGTAAGGAATTGGCTGGGGTAAGTTTTATGGATTGGAAGGTCGCAATGTTCGCTATAGGTGCATGTAATAGGGCAAGTGATAGGATATTATGGTTGATTATGGTGTGTATAATGGAGAGCTTGTGGGATGTGCGCAATTTAGGTATTTTCAAGCATAAGTGGGTACCAATTAATGATTGTGTGAGGATGATATTGTCTAGATTATATGTGGTTTATCGCTGGGATAGTCAGTGTGGTGGTGGCATAGACGCAGAGGGAGTTTGGAAATTTAAGAAATGGAGAAGGTTAGTGAAATACAGTTAATTGTTGTTTTCTATCTCTGTTTCAAATGTTGTCCCTTGTTTTATTATGTTTCTTTTTGATCGGAATAAAGTATTACCATGATGATGTATGACTAAGGCAACTTATGCCTTAAAGATGCAAAATGGTTCTTGCGTTGTACTGTTGCTTTAAGTTGAACTGAATGGTATAAAAAAAAAAAAAAAAAAAAAAATCTGTTCTTATCAGTTTAATATCTGATACGTCCCCTATCTGGGGACCATATATTAAATGGATTTTTAGAACAGGGAGATGGAAATAGAGCTTGCTCTGTCCACTCCACGCATTGACCTGGTATTGCAGTATTTCCAGGACCGGTGCACCCTTCCCTTATGTGTTGACTAAAATCAGATTCCAAA
Source organism: Rhinoderma darwinii (assembly GCF_050947455.1). Taxonomy (NCBI): domain Eukaryota; kingdom Metazoa; phylum Chordata; class Amphibia; order Anura; family Rhinodermatidae; genus Rhinoderma; species Rhinoderma darwinii. The sequence continues at coordinate 157,043 of NW_027461785.1, forward strand.
AGTGCTATTTGTGTTTGCTATTGTTTTTGTCTTTCTGATGGGATCTCCCCTTTTAATCCCATTATTTCAACACCTGTTGGACAATGCATTTGTACAGTCATGTGTGATAATGAGCTCATTTATTAAATGCAATTAATGAATACATTGCCACCTCTTGTTGTGTGTGTGTGTGTGTGTGTGTGTGTCTTCTGTGTTTCTGTGTTTCCGGCATTTCACATTGGAACAGCTCATTCACCTTCCTTGTCTTCTCTCCGCCCTCCCTCCTAGGTAAGTTAAAGAGCTGCACCTGAGCCAGCCACTGATTGATGCAGCACCACAGTCAAATAGTGGAGTGGAGTGGAGTAGGGGAACAGCAAACAGCCATTAAAGCAGCCAGCCGCCTACCCGCCACAATGGACCTACCTGTGTACACTAGATGGATGTGATGGAATGTACTGTCGTCCCTACATTTCAAGAAGAAGTAAGAATTGCAGTTGCAACAAACCCTTGCTTGCCTACAAAGAGAGCAGCAATTTGGATTTGTTACTTTGTTACCTGGAAGAATAACAAACTGTGCAAGGATGGAGGTTGTAGGAGCAAGGAGAAGTTGTCTGTAAAGTTGGTGGATGCTTATTTTCCATTTTGCAGTCCCTTGTCTCCCTCTTGTGGCCTCCTGGAGGCAAATAAATGTGCAAAAAAAAGACAGCCTGGCGGCCGGCTGTTGCAGTGTTGCCCTCTCAGGCAACACTGAGTGACTGACTGAGCCTCACCGTCTTATATAAAGTTCAGACGGAACTTTGCACGTGTCATAGTGGAGCCCTCAGGATTCCAGAGCCAGCTTTCTGACATCATAATGGGGCCTCAGAGATAGATAAAAGCCTGGGCCCAGGCAGTGTTGGTCAGTGCTGCTCAGCAGGCAGCACTGGACTGGATTAAAGCTGATACAAGGTGTGAAGGAACAAGGGGTGGCTGTGGGCATGCACTTGCTGCCGCTGCCAGTGTTTATCTGCATGGCAGGAGGGCATTTGGGCGTTGCCAGGAAGGCGTTTTTATGTAGATTCCTCCTCTTTCAGCACTGCATTGTGGTGCAAGCAAAAGAAGCAAATCCTGTGTAGCTTCCTCTCCGGCCTTTATTCACCTCCCTCCCGCTTAGTAGCTGTAAATGTGTGTGAGCCTGCAGGGCCCCATGGAATTGCCTAGGAGTAGGCTGAATCAATCGCTGCAAGGGGTGAACAGCAGTATGGGACAGGCTCGGGCAAGGCAAGGGCCGCTCGGGTTATCGCTTCTCGGCCTTTTGGCTAAGATCAAGTGTAGTATCTGTTCTTATCAGTTTAATATCTGATACGTCCCCTATCTGGGGACCATATATTAAATGGATTTTTAGAACAGGGAGATGGAAATAGAGCTTGCTCTGTCCACTCCACGCATTGACCTGGTATTGCAGTATTTCCAGGACCGGTGCACCCTTCCCTTATGTGTTGACTAAAATCAGATTCCAAAAGTGCTATTTGTGTTTGCTATTGTTTTTGTCTTTCTGATGGGATCTCCCCTTTTAATCCCATTATTTCAACACCTGTTGGACAATGCATTTGTACAGTCATGTGTGATAATGAGCTCATTTATTAAATGCAATTAATGAATACATTGCCACCTCTTGTTGTGTGTGTGTGTGTGTGTGTGTGTGTCTTCTGTGTTTCTGTGTTTCCGGCATTTCACATTGGAACAGCTCATTCACCTTCCTTGTCTTCTCTCCGCCCTCCCTCCTAGGTAAGTTAAAGAGCTGCACCTGAGCCAGCCACTGATTGATGCAGCACCACAGTCAAATAGTGGAGTGGAGTGGAGTAGGGGAACAGCAAACAGCCATTAAAGCAGCCAGCCGCCTACCCGCCACAATGGACCTACCTGTGTACACTAGATGGATGTGATGGAATGTACTGTCGTCCCTACATTTCAAGAAGAAGTAAGAATTGCAGTTGCAACAAACCCTTGCTTGCCTACAAAGAGAGCAGCAATTTGGATTTGTTACTTTGTTACCTGGAAGAATAACAAACTGTGCAAGGATGGAGGTTGTAGGAGCAAGGAGAAGTTGTCTGTAAAGTTGGTGGATGCTTATTTTCCATTTTGCAGTCCCTTGTCTCCCTCTTGTGGCCTCCTGGAGGCAAATAAATGTGCAAAAAAAAGACAGCCTGGCGGCCGGCTGTTGCAGTGTTGCCCTCTCAGGCAACACTGAGTGACTGACTGAGCCTCACCGTCTTATATAAAGTTCAGACGGAACTTTGCACGTGTCATAGTGGAGCCCTCAGGATTCCAGAGCCAGCTTTCTGACATCATAATGGGGCCTCAGAGATAGATAAAAGCCTGGGCCCAGGCAGTGTTGGTCAGTGCTGCTCAGCAGGCAGCACTGGACTGGATTAAAGCTGATACAAGGTGTGAAGGAACAAGGGGTGGCTGTGGGCATGCACTTGCTGCCGCTGCCAGTGTTTATCTGCATGGCAGGAGGGCATTTGGGCGTTGCCAGGAAGGCGTTTTTATGTAGATTCCTCCTCTTTCAGCACTGCATTGTGGTGCAAGCAAAAGAAGCAAATCCTGTGTAGCTTCCTCTCCGGCCTTTATTCACCTCCCTCCCGCTTAGTAGCTGTAAATGTGTGTGAGCCTGCAGGGCCCCATGGAATTGCCTAGGAGTAGGCTGAATCAATCGCTGCAAGGGGTGAACAGCAGTATGGGACAGGCTCGGGCAAGGCAAGGGCCGCTCGGGTTATCGCTTCTCGGCCTTTTGGCTCAGATCAGGTTTATTGCCTGGTCTGGGCCGGGGGTTCGGTCTTTCGTGGAGTCCTCTCCGACGTTTTTGGGAGCGATCACCGTGCCGTTGGGCATTCCATATCAAGATGGCAGCAGTGCGGAATACTATTCGTTTTGTGGTAAATGAGCAGAGGAGAGACGAAGTGGATACTGGGCACATCATTGAGAACATCCTTCTGGACCTGGCTGGAGTTAAGTTGGTAGAGGTATTCTGTATCCAAGCTTTCAGCAATATTGCTACGTATGATGTATCCTTTTTTGAGGCCGCCTACTGTCTAAATGTTTTTCAGTTGCTCAAGGAGAAACACATGCATGAGGCTTTAACATCTATTGAAGTGCAACCTCTTTTTTCAGCAGTGGAGAAATGTATTACCATCCACATGTATAACCCATTTCTGGATAGAAGGCTGGTCAGGGCCTTTTTAGCTCACTACTGTACCCATGTTAGAGGTGGTGTGGAGCAGAAGAATCTATGGGGAGTTTTCAATGGTGATATCAAGTACTGGGTCAGGCTGAAACCTGACTCCAGCTGTATTGGAGGAGTGATGAATCCTCCTGCTAATTTTTCAATTGGTGGTAATAAGGGGTATCTGTATTACCAAGATATGCCATGCTTTTGCAGATCATGTTTTTCCTACGGGCATACCAAAGATGCATGTAAAGGCAAGGTTTGCAGAAATTGCAAGGAAACCGGACATGAGGCTAGTGCATGTATTTCCCCATCCAGGTGTGATATTTGTGGTTTGCCTGGCCATACCTGTAGGAAATGTCCAAAGGTGTTTCCTTTCTTAGGACAAGAGAGAAGAACATGGGGCAGACAGGTGAGAACAACAAGTTCCCTTGCTGCCTCTTCTGAGGAAATTTCAGAGCCTGCTGGCAGTGTTTCTGTGTCTGCTTGTCAGGACCCAGGGAAAGCTGTATTAGGAGAGGTTCTAACCTCACATACTAACAGCATGGAGTTGGGTGTGGTCCCTCCTGCAGAGCAAAGTGTTGATGAAGCACCTGGGGTTATACCTATGGAAGGTGAAGACACAGCGCCACCTATTGGGTGTGCTTCCCCTGATGATGGTGCAAGTATGCAAATTTTGTCTTTTTCTAGCCCAGAGTCAAAAATGGAAGACTCAGCTAAAGTGGAGTGGTCAATATCGGAGGAGGACGAGAAGGAGGCCAGGATGCCTAGTGCCACTAGTGCGGAAATCTTCCATAAAGTTGTCTCAAAAAGGGGGAAGTCTGGAAAAGCGGTGAAGAGACTGAAGATAGGCTTGTTGGAAGATTCGGCTCATGCAAATCCTTTCTCATTGTTGGACAGTGACTCTAGTTCTAGCCCTAAGTCATCTGAGGTGGCCTCAGAAGTACCCAGCTCTCCTGGGGAAGGTTTCCTCAGTGAAGTCAATGTGGCGAATCTGGAAAGAGCGATGTATTTCCCTGGGACGTGATATGTTCTGGTTCTTCATGGCTTTCCATTGCACTAACCATACTATGCCCGCATGTCTTTGAGATTAAAAATTGTCTCACAAAATGTACGGGTGTTCTCCTCTGCTCACAAGCGTGCTGCAGTCCTGGACTTTTTGGCCTCTAAGGGCAGTGACATTGTTTGCGTACAAGAATGTGGTTTATCAAAAATGCCTAGGAAAGAAGAATGGAAGTTTGGGGAAGCAATTTGGTCTTTTTCTTCCACAAATAGGAATGATGGAATTGGTATCCTCTTCAAAAATAATGAGTTTGTCATCAAACAGACTCAAATTATACAGGAAGGAAGATGTGTCTGCGTGTTACTAGCCTATAAGGGGTGGCAGTTTAGGCTAATCAATATCTATGGCCATGCTGTGAAAACTGATAGGTTGGCACTTTTTGATAGTTTAAAATTTTTTCTACACGGTAAAGTTCCTGTCATTATTGTTGGTGACATTAACTGTATCCTGGAGAAGCAGGCCCGAGCTGGGTCCACAGAGTCTAATGTGGATGTCACTGGAGTTTTGTGGAATAAAATTTTGCAGGACTTTGCTTTGCAGGACGCTGTCACCAGGAAACCAGGTCCATTTACCTATCATGCCGATGACGGAAGAACGGATTCTCGTCTGGATTTTTTCTTTTTTTCTACCTCTGCAATGAAATGTGTAGATTATGCGCAGGAGAGAGTGTGGTTTTCAGATCACGAGTGTTTGTTGGGGGTTTTTGTTATAAATAATTTATTTTATGGTAGAGGGGTATGGAAGATGAATGTCAGTTTTCTGTGTGATGAAAGGGTAAAAACTAGGTTTGGGAAAAAATATGGTTTTTGGGCTAGAAAGAAAAGTTCTTTCTCTAATGTGTGTGAATGGTGGGTATGGGTGAAAAAAAAGATTGGTGGGTTTTTTAGACAGATAGGATATAGAAGAGCGAGAAGGAAAAGATTGCAATATTTACGCTTTAACATGCGGATGACGTTCCTTCAACAATGTAAAAATTTGGGTATGGATGTAAGACACGATTTGGAAAAAACAAAAAAAGATATTAAGGAGTGGTTCCGAGAAAAAGGGAAAGAAATAATATTTAGGTCTAAGGTGGAGGTTAGAGATAATCACGAGAAATGTACTAGATTTTTCTTTAAAAAAATGTGTGGTGGAAAAAGTGGAATGAATGTGTTACTGGATAAGGATGATAAAGAGGTGTTTGGTAAGGATGTGATTGATGTGGTGTCTGATTTTTATAAACAACTGTATGATGTGAAGAAGTGTGATTTGGGTGATGATGAGGAGTTTCTGGATATTGTGTGTAATTTTGTTCCTGAAAGTGAATGTGAGTCTTTGCTTGGTGAGATTATGGATGGTGAAATAAAGGATGTGGTGGGAAGTATGGCTAAAAATAAGTCTCCAGGGATCGATGGAATACCAGCTGAGTTCTATGGGAAATATTGGGACATAATTGGGAAGGATGTTATAGATGTTATGAGAGTGTTGTTTTCTGGGACGAATATGTGTGATGTGATGAAGAAGGGTATGGTAGTTCTGTTGCATAAAAAAGGAGATAAGAGGCGTTTAGAAAACTGGCGACCAATTACTTTGCTGAATACGGATTATAAAATTTTTGCCAAGCTGATTGCGAATCGTATGAGAAATGTGATTGGGTGTGTGATTGATGAGGATCAGGTATGTGCGGTACCAAAAAGGAAATTGCATGAGAATATGGCGTTGGTGCGGGATATGCTTGAGGATTGTAAGGGTCGGAATAAGAAGGTGATTGTGTGTGCGTTAGATTTTGAGAAAGCGTTTGATCGTGTGGCGCATGTGTTTTTGTTTAAAGTGTTAGAGAGAATGGGTTTTCCGGTTCAGTTTGTGAGTTTGTTGAAGAATTTATACGCGAATGCAAAGAGTTGTGTGCAGGTGAATGGGTTTTTTTCCGAATCATTTAGTATTATGTCTGGTGTGCGACAGGGTTGTCCGTTGTCTCCCATCCTATTTATTTGTGCGATTGAACCATTGTTGCAAATGATTAGAAATGATAAGGTTGTGAAAGGTTTGGTGGTGCCCGGGTGTGATGGAAAACGTGTGAAAGCTTTGGGATATATGGATGATATTTGTGTATTGTGTGATTCTGTGTATGATATGTCCAGAGTGAAGTTGATTGTAAACATGTTTTGTATTGCGTCTGCTTTTAAAATAAATTGGGGTAAGAGCAAATTTAAATTTTTTTTCAGTAATGAGCGAGTGAGTGATTCTGATATGGAACAGGTGGATGGTGTGAAAATTTTGGGTATTGTGTTTGATGATGAGTTGAAAGGGAGAGAAAGTTGGGATGAGTTAGGTGGTAGGATTGTGAGAAAGTTGGAAATGTGGAGAATGAGGGATCTTTCTTTTTCGGGGAAGGTTTTAATTGTCAAAAGTATTATTCTACCTATGATTTTATATGTTGCTCTGGTTTTTCCTCCTGCTGTTGATATGTTAAAAAAAGTGAATAGAGTTTTGTTCCTTTTTTTATGGGGGAGCGGGATTGAGAAGGCAAAGAGAGAAATTCTAATGAAAAGCAGACGAAATGGAGGCCTTGATTTCCCAAATTTGGAGATCTTCATTGGAATTAATTGTGTACGGTTTTTTGTAGAGCTTTTATTTAAAGAATCCAAGGCTTCCAGAATGTCGAAGTATCTAGCTGGAACGGTGATTCAGCGTCTAAGGTGGGAAAAACGTAATTTATGTAAACCAATTGCTTTTCAGTGCACAGGGTGGTATTTGTATGTTGAAAAATTTATTAAAAAGTTCCAGCTAGAGGATGTAAGAATGGAGAGATTTTTGAGCGAAAAGAATGTTGTGAGAAGTATGTGTATGAATAATGTGATGTGTTCTGTAAATGGTTTGAATTCGATGGAGTCTAAGTCTGTGTGGAAGAAGATTGTTACGTATGATGTGTCAAATAAGCAGAAAGATTTGTTATGGATGTCGGTACATGGAGTGTTGCCTGTAAGGAGTGTGCAGAAAAGAAGAGGTTTGGTTGCATCTGAAAGGTGTCCGAGAGAAGGTTGTGGGGATGATGAGGATGTGAGTCATGTGTTTTGGTCGTGTAAGCATGCAAAGGATGTTTGGAAAAAGTTGAGTGGGTTGTGCGAAGAATTGACTGGTTTGAAGAGTTTGACGTATGAAATTGTCTTGTTTGGTTTGTGTAGTTTGGGTAGTGAAAAGGATAGAGTGTTGTGGATTTTTTTGACTTGTGTGAAAGAGGTATTGTGGAATACGAGGAATTTGAATGTGTATAAAAGAGAAGTATTTGAGATGGAGGATGTGGTTAGTATGGTATTGGCTAAATTGTATTTTTATTATAAATGGGATCTAGAAAAAGGTATGGATGCGGAAGGGATATGGCGAATGTTAAAATGGAGGTATTTAGTTTGAGGAATTTTGTTTGACTTATCTTGTATTTGATGGAAAAATAAAATAATGAACCAGAGTGATGAGATTTTTTGAAAAATAGAGAGGTGGTTTGAACAACTACAGTTCTCGGTTTTATTCAAAAAAACCTGAATGGTTTAATAAAAAAAAAAAAAAAAAAAAAAAAAAAAATCTGTTCTTATCAGTTTAATATCTGATACGTCCCCTATCTGGGGACCATATATTAAATGGATTTTTAGAACAGGGAGATGGAAATAGAGCTTGCTCTGTCCACTCCACGCATTGACCTGGTATTGCAGTATTTCCAGGACCGGTGCACCCTTCCCTTATGTGTTGACTAAAATCAGATTCCAAAAGTGCTATTTGTGTTTGCTATTGTTTTTGTCTTTCTGATGGGATCTCCCCTTTTAATCCCATTATTTCAACACCTGTTGGACAATGCATTTGTACAGTCATGTGTGATAATGAGCTCATTTATTAAATGCAATTAATGAATACATTGCCACCTCTTGTTGTGTGTGTGTGTGTGTGTGTGTGTGTGTGTCTTCTGTGTTTCTGTGTTTCCGGCATTTCACATTGGAACAGCTCATTCACCTTCCTTGTCTTCTCTCCGCCCTCCCTCCTAGGTAAGTTAAAGAGCTGCACCTGAGCCAGCCACTGATTGATGCAGCACCACAGTCAAATAGTGGAGTGGAGTGGAGTAGGGGAACAGCAAACAGCCATTAAAGCAGCCAGCCGCCTACCCGCCACAATGGACCTACCTGTGTACACTAGATGGATGTGATGGAATGTACTGTCGTCCCTACATTTCAAGAAGAAGTAAGAATTGCAGTTGCAACAAACCCTTGCTTGCCTACAAAGAGAGCAGCAATTTGGATTTGTTACTTTGTTACCTGGAAGAATAACAAACTGTGCAAGGATGGAGGTTGTAGGAGCAAGGAGAAGTTGTCTGTAAAGTTGGTGGATGCTTATTTTCCATTTTGCAGTCCCTTGTCTCCCTCTTGTGGCCTCCTGGAGGCAAATAAATGTGCAAAAAAAAGACAGCCTGGCGGCCGGCTGTTGCAGTGTTGCCCTCTCAGGCAACACTGAGTGACTGACTGAGCCTCACCGTCTTATATAAAGTTCAGACGGAACTTTGCACGTGTCATAGTGGAGCCCTCAGGATTCCAGAGCCAGCTTTCTGACATCATAATGGGGCCTCAGAGATAGATAAAAGCCTGGGCCCAGGCAGTGTTGGTCAGTGCTGCTCAGCAGGCAGCACTGGACTGGATTAAAGCTGATACAAGGTGTGAAGGAACAAGGGGTGGCTGTGGGCATGCACTTGCTGCCGCTGCCAGTGTTTATCTGCATGGCAGGAGGGCATTTGGGCGTTGCCAGGAAGGCGTTTTTATGTAGATTCCTCCTCTTTCAGCACTGCATTGTGGTGCAAGCAAAAGAAGCAAATCCTGTGTAGCTTCCTCTCCGGCCTTTATTCACCTCCCTCCCGCTTAGTAGCTGTAAATGTGTGTGAGCCTGCAGGGCCCCATGGAATTGCCTAGGAGTAGGCTGAATCAATCGCTGCAAGGGGTGAACAGCAGTATGGGACAGGCTCGGGCAAGGCAAGGGCCGCTCGGGTTATCGCTTCTCGGCCTTTTGGCTAAGATCAAGTGTAGTACCTGCTCAAGCTGAGGTTAGTAATCATCCCTGCCGGTGGTACGTGGGCCATCGTAGGGGGATGACAGAACGCCGAGGTGAGGGCAGGGAACCACAACGGTCATCGCTCTGGTGTACGCATTTGGTTTAAAGGTACCATTTGTAGGTGACCAGGCGACCGCCGGATCGAGGTCATTAGGCCGGGTAGTTTGGAAGCCCGAGTTGCTATGTGCCCCAGGGCTGGTGACCCTGGGGTGCCCTAACTCACTGGGGGTGGGATCCCACTGAGTGAAGGCACACTTGCACGCACTCTCTTTCACGCTATATGAGCACACACCTTTATTCTCCCGGCCTTCTGGCTGGGAGATGAGGAATTTTTTTATACCTGGCGGATGTCCAGGCTGTATCACAGCGCACATCCACTTATTTAATTTTGTTTTTCACTGTGTGTTTGTCACGTTTGTCACAAGGATTTTGGGATGCGGTGCCCTTTTGGGACCCTCCTGAGGTCTAGGGGGAAAATGTGTGGCCTTCTGGTTCCTTTTTCCCCTGCAACCCGGCCTCCCTTCTTCGGAGGGGAGGTGCAACTAGGATGCAGGCTCCTAGGTGGACACTGGGGTGGCAGCCCAGGTAGAAGCCTAGGAGTGTGTTTGGGTCTCCCTAAGCTTCGGCGAGGGGGGACCATCGATCCTTGATCCTCTAGGCCTATGGTTTGGAGGGTCAGGGAATGGTTATGCGGGGCCTCTCTCTTTTAAGAGAAGGGCTGCGATAGACCGCATCCTTGTGCACTTTTTGTGTGGCACCTCTGCACTTTTTATGCACTTGGGTGATAGAAAGCACGACTCGGGCTTTCAAATAAAAAAAAAAAAAATCTGTTCTTATCAGTTTAATATCTGATACGTCCCCTATCTGGGGACCATATATTAAATGGATTTTTAGAACAGGGAGATGGAAATAGAGCTTGCTCTGTCCACTCCACGCATTGACCTGGTATTGCAGTATTTCCAGGACCGGTGCACCCTTCCCTTATGTGTTGACTAAAATCAGATTCCAAAAGTGCTATTTGTGTTTGCTATTGTTTTTGTCTTTCTGATGGGATCTCCCCTTTTAATCCCATTATTTCAACACCTGTTGGACAATGCATTTGTACAGTCATGTGTGATAATGAGCTCATTTATTAAATGCAATTAATGAATACATTGCCACCTCTTGTTGTGTGTGTGTGTGTGTGTGTGTGTGTCTTCTGTGTTTCTGTGTTTCCGGCATTTCACATTGGAACAGCTCATTCACCTTCCTTGTCTTCTCTCCGCCCTCCCTCCTAGGTAAGTTAAAGAGCTGCACCTGAGCCAGCCACTGATTGATGCAGCACCACAGTCAAATAGTGGAGTGGAGTGGAGTAGGGGAACAGCAAACAGCCATTAAAGCAGCCAGCCGCCTACCCGCCACAATGGACCTACCTGTGTACACTAGATGGATGTGATGGAATGTACTGTCGTCCCTACATTTCAAGAAGAAGTAAGAATTGCAGTTGCAACAAACCCTTGCTTGCCTACAAAGAGAGCAGCAATTTGGATTTGTTACTTTGTTACCTGGAAGAATAACAAACTGTGCAAGGATGGAGGTTGTAGGAGCAAGGAGAAGTTGTCTGTAAAGTTGGTGGATGCTTATTTTCCATTTTGCAGTCCCTTGTCTCCCTCTTGTGGCCTCCTGGAGGCAAATAAATGTGCAAAAAAAAGACAGCCTGGCGGCCGGCTGTTGCAGTGTTGCCCTCTCAGGCAACACTGAGTGACTGACTGAGCCTCACCGTCTTATATAAAGTTCAGACGGAACTTTGCACGTGTCATAGTGGAGCCCTCAGGATTCCAGAGCCAGCTTTCTGACATCATAATGGGGCCTCAGAGATAGATAAAAGCCTGGGCCCAGGCAGTGTTGGTCAGTGCTGCTCAGCAGGCAGCACTGGACTGGATTAAAGCTGATACAAGGTGTGAAGGAACAAGGGGTGGCTGTGGGCATGCACTTGCTGCCGCTGCCAGTGTTTATCTGCATGGCAGGAGGGCATTTGGGCGTTGCCAGGAAGGCGTTTTTATGTAGATTCCTCCTCTTTCAGCACTGCATTGTGGTGCAAGCAAAAGAAGCAAATCCTGTGTAGCTTCCTCTCCGGCCTTTATTCACCTCCCTCCCGCTTAGTAGCTGTAAATGTGTGTGAGCCTGCAGGGCCCCATGGAATTGCCTAGGAGTAGGCTGAATCAATCGCTGCAAGGGGTGAACAGCAGTATGGGACAGGCTCGGGCAAGGCAAGGGCCGCTCGGGTTATCGCTTCTCGGCCTTTTGGCTCAGATCAGGTTTATTGCCTGGTCTGGGCCGGGGGTTCGGTCTTTCGTGGAGTCCTCTCCGACGTTTTTGGGAGCGATCACCGTGCCGTTGGGCATTCCATATCAAGATGGCAGCTGTGCGGAATACTATTCGTTTTGTGGTAAATGAGCAGAGGAGAGACGAAGTGGATACTGGGCACATCATTGAGAACATCCTTCTGGACCTGGCTGGAGTTAAGTTGGTAGAGGTATTCTGTATCCAAGCTTTCAGTAATATTGCTACGTATGACGTATCCTTTTTTGAGGCCGCCTACTGTCTAAATGTTTTTCAGTTGCTCAAGGAGAAACACATGCATGAGGCTTTAACATCTATTGAAGTGCAACCTCTTTTTTCAGCAGTGGAGAAATGTATCACAATCCACATGTATAACCCATTTCTGGATAGAAGGCTGGTTAGGGCCTTTTTAGCTCACTACTGTACCCATGTTAGAGGTGGTGTGGAGCAGAAGAATCTATGGGGAGTTTTCAATGGTGATATCAAGTACTGGGTCAGGCTGAAACCTGACTCCAGCTGTATTGGAGGAGTGATGAATCCTCCTGCTAATTTTTCAATTGGTGGTAATAAGGGATATCTTTACTACCAAGATATGCCATGCTTTTGTAGATCATGTTTTTCCTACGGGCATACCAAAGATGCATGCAAAGGCAAGGTATGCAGGAATTGTAAAGAAACAGGACATGAGGCTAGTGCATGTATTTCCCCATCCAGGTGTGACATTTGTGGTTTGCCTGGTCATACCTGTAGAAAATGCCCAAAGGTGTTTCCCTTCTTAGGGCAAGAGAGAAGGACATGGGGCAGACAGGTGAGAACAACAGGTTCCCTTGCTGCCTCTTCTGATGTAATTTCAGAGCCTGCTGGCAGTGTTTCTGTGGCTGCTTCTCAGGACCCTGGGAAAGCTGGATTTGGAGAGGTTCTAACCTCACATACTGATAGCATGGAGTTGGGTGTGGTCCCTCCTGCAGAGCCAACTGTTGATGAGACACCTGTGGTTATACCTATGGAAGGTGAAGACACAGCGCCACCTAGTGGGTGTGCATACCCTGATAATGGTGCAAGTATGCAAATTTTGTCTTTCTCTAGCCCAGAGTCAAAAACGGAAGACTCAGCTAAAGTGGAGTGGTCAATATCGGAGGAGGACGAGAAGGAGGCCAGGATGCCTAGTGCCACTAGTGCGGAAATTTTCCACAAAGTTGTCTCAAAAAGGGGGAAGTCTGGAAAGGCGGTGAAGAGACTGAAGATAGGTTTGTTGGAAGATTCTGCTCATGCAAATCCTTTCTCATTGCTGGACAGTGACTCTAGTTGTAGCCCTAAGTCATCTGAGGTGGCCTCAGAAGTACCCAGCTCTCCTGGGGAAGGTTTCCTCAGTGAAGCCAATGTGGCGAATCTGGAAAGAGCTATGTATTTCCCTGGGACGTGATATGTTCTGGTTTTCTCATGGCTTTCTTTTCCACTAACCATACTATGCCCGCATGTCTTTGAGATTAAAGATTGTCTCTCAAAATGTACGGGTGTTCTCCTCTGCTCACAAGCGTGCTGCAGTCCTGGACTTTTTGGCCTCTAAGGGCAGTGACATTGTTTGCGTACAAGAATGTGGTTTATCAAAAATGCCTAGGAAAGAAGAATGGAAGTTTGGGGAAGCAATTTGGTCCTTTTCTTCCACAAATAGGAATGATGGAATTGGTATTCTCTTCAAAAATAATGAGTTTGTCATCAAACAGACTCAAATCATTCAGGAAGGAAGATGTGTCTGTGTGTTACTATCCTATAAGGGATGGCAGTTTAGGCTTATCAATATCTATGGCCATGCTGTGAAAACTGATAGGTTGGCACTTTTTGATAGTTTAAAATTTTTTCTACATGGTAAAGTTCCTGTTATTATTGTCGGTGATATTAACTGTATCCTGGAGAAGCAGGCCCGAGCTGGATCCACAGAGTCTAATGTGGACGCTACCGGAAGTTTGTGGAATAAAATTTTGCAGGACTTTGCTTTGCAGGACGCTGTCACCAGGAAACCAGGTCCATTTACTTACCATGCCGATGACGGAAGAACGGATTCTCGTCTGGACTTTTTCTTTTTTTCTACTTCAGCAATGAAATGTGTCGATTATGCGCAGGAGAGAGTGTGGTTTTCAGATCACGAGTGTTTGTTGGGGGTTTTTGTTATAAATAATTTCTTTTATGGTAGAGGGGTATGGAAGATGAATGTCAGTTTTCTGAGTGATGAAAGGGTAAAAACTAGGTTTGGGAAAAAATATGGGTTTTGGGTTAGGAAGAAAAGTTCTTTCTCTAATGTGTGTGAATGGTGGGTATGGGTGAAAAAAAAGATTGGTGGGTTTTTTAGACAGATAGGATATAGAAGAGCGAGAAGGAAAAGATTGCAATATTCACGCTTTAATATGCGGATGACGTTCCTTCATCAATGTAAAAATTTGGGTATGGATGTAAGACACGATTTAGAAAAAACAAAAAAAGATATTAAGGAGTGGTTCCGAGAGAAAGGGAAAGAAATAATATTTAGGTCTAAGGTGGAGGTTAGAGATAATCACGAGAAGTGCACTAGATTTTTCTTTAAAAAAATGTGTGGTGGGAAAAGTGGTATGAATGTGTTATTGGATAAGGATGATAAAGAGGTGTTTGGTAAGGATGTGATTGATGTGGTGTCTGATTTTTATAAACAACTGTATGATGTGAAGAAGTGTGATCTGGGTGATGATGAGGAGTTTTTGGATATTGTGTGTAATTTTGTTCCTGAAAGTGAATGTGAGCTTTTGCTTGGTGAGATTATGGATGGTGAAGTAAAGGATGTGGTGGGAAGTATGGCCAAAAATAAGTCTCCAGGGATCGATGGAATACCAGCTGATTTCTATGGGAAATATTGGGATATAATTGGGAAGGATGTTATTGATGTTATGAGAGTGTTGTTTTCTGGGACGAATATGTGTGATGTGATGAAGAAGGGTATGGTAGTTCTGTTGCATAAAAAAGGAGATAAGAGACGGTTAGAAAACTGGCGACCAATTACTTTGCTGAATACGGATTATAAAATTTTTGCCAAGCTGATTGCGAATCGTATGAGAGATGTGATTGGGTGTGTAATTGATGAGGATCAGGTATGTGCGGTACCGAAAAGGAAATTGCATGAGAACGTGGCGTTGGTGCGGGACATGCTTGAGGATTGTAAGGGTCGGAATAAGAAGGTGATTGTGTGTGCGTTAGATTTTGAGAAAGCGTTTGATCGTGTGGCGCATGTGTTTTTGTTCAAAGTGTTAGAGAGAATGGGTTTTCCGGTTCAGTTTGTGAGTTTGTTGAAGAAATTATACGCGAATGCAAAGAGTTGTGTGCAGGTGAATGGGTTTTTTTCAGAATCATTTAGTATTATGTCTGGTGTGCGACAGGGTTGTCCGTTGTCTCCCATCCTTTTTATTTGTGCGATTGAACCATTGTTGCAAATGATTAGAAATGATAAGGTTGTGAAAGGTTTGGTGGTGCCCGGGTGTGATGGAAAGCGTGTGAAAGCTTTGGGATATATGGATGATATTTGTGTATTGTGTGATTCAGTGTATGATATGTCCAGAGTGAAGTTGATTGTAAATATGTTTTGTATTGCGTCTGCTTTTAAAATAAATTGGGGTAAGAGCAAATTTAAAATTTTTTTCAGTAATGAGCGAGTGTGTGATTCTGATATGGAACAGGTGAATGGTGTGAAAATTTTGGGTATTGTGTTTGATGATGAGCTGAAAGGGAAAGAAAGTTGGGATGAGTTAGGTGGTAGGATTGTGAGAAAGTTGGAAATGTGGAGAATGAGGGATCTTTCTTTTTCGGGGAAGGTTTTAATTGTCAAAAGTATTATTCTACCTATGATTTTATATGTTGCTCTGGTTTTTCCTCCTGCTGTTGCTATGTTAAAAAAAGTGAATAGAGTTTTGTTCCTTTTTCTATGGGGGAGCGGGATTGAGAAGGCAAGGAGAGAAATTCTAATGAAAAGCAGACGTAATGGAGGCCTTGATTTCCCAAATTTGGAGATTTTCATTGGAATTAATTGTGTACGTTTTTTTGTAGAGCTTTTATTTAAGGAATCCAAGGCTTCCAGAATGTCTAAGTATCTAGCTGGAACGGTGATTCAGCGTCTAAGTTGGGATAAAAGAAATTTATGTAAACCAATTGCTTTCCAGTGCACGGGGTGGTATTTGTATGTAGAAAAATTTATCAAAAAGTTCCAGCTAGAGGATGTAAGAATGGAGAGATTTTTGAGAGAAAAGAATGTTGTGAGAAGTATGTGTATGAATAATGTGATGTGTTCTGTAAATGGTTTGAATTCGATGGAGTCTAAGTCTGTGTGGAAGAAGATTGTTACGTTTGATGTGTCAAATAAGCAGAAAGATTTGTTATGGATGTCGGTACATGGAGTGTTGCCTGTAAGGAGTGTTCAGAAAAGAAGAGGTTTGGTTGCGTCTGAAAGGTGTCCGAGAGAAGGTTGTGGGGATGATGAGGATGTGAGTCATGTGTTCTGGTCGTGTAAGCATGCAAAGGATGTTTGGAAAAAGTTGAGTGGGTTGTGTGAAGAATTGACTGGTTTGAAGGTTTTGACGTATGAAATTGTCTTGTTTGGTTTGTGTAGTTTGGGTAGTGAAAAGGATAGAGTGTTGTGGATTTTTCTGACTTGTGTGAAAGAAGTATTGTGGAATACGAGGAATTTGAATGTGTATAAAAGAGAAGTATTTGAGATGGAGGATGTGGTTAGTATGGTATTGGCTAAATTGTATTTTTATTATAAATGGGATCTAGAAAGAGGTATGGATGCGGAAGGGATATGGCGAATGTTAAAATGGAGGTATTTAGTTTGAGGAATTTTGTTTGATTTATCTTGTATTTGACGGAAAAATAAAATAATGAACCAGAGTGATGAGATTTTTTGAAAAATAGAGAGGTGGTTTGAACAACTACAGTTCTCGGTTTTATTCAAAAAAACCTGAATGGTTTAATAAAAAAAAAAAAAAAAAAAAAAAAAAAAAAATCTGTTCTTATCAGTTTAATATCTGATACGTCCCCTATCTGGGGACCATATATTAAATGGATTTTTAGAACAGGGAGATGGAAATAGAGCTTGCTCTGTCCACTCCACGCATTGACCTGGTATTGCAGTATTTCCAGGACCGGTGCACCCTTCCCTTATGTGTTGACTAAAATCAGATTCCAAAAGTGCTATTTGTGTTTGCTATTGTTTTTGTCTTTCTGATGGGATCTCCCCTTTTAATCCCATTATTTCAACACCTGTTGGACAATGCATTTGTACAGTCATGTGTGATAATGAGCTCATTTATTAAATGCAATTAATGAATACATTGCCACCTCTTGTTGTGTGTGTGTGTGTGTGTGTGTGTGTCTTCTGTGTTTCTGTGTTTCCGGCATTTCACATTGGAACAGCTCATTCACCTTCCTTGTCTTCTCTCCGCCCTCCCTCCTAGGTAAGTTAAAGAGCTGCACCTGAGCCAGCCACTGATTGATGCAGCACCACAGTCAAATAGTGGAGTGGAGTGGAGTAGGGGAACAGCAAACAGCCATTAAAGCAGCCAGCCGCCTACCCGCCACAATGGACCTACCTGTGTACACTAGATGGATGTGATGGAATGTACTGTCGTCCCTACATTTCAAGAAGAAGTAAGAATTGCAGTTGCAACAAACCCTTGCTTGCCTACAAAGAGAGCAGCAATTTGGATTTGTTACTTTGTTACCTGGAAGAATAACAAACTGTGCAAGGATGGAGGTTGTAGGAGCAAGGAGAAGTTGTCTGTAAAGTTGGTGGATGCTTATTTTCCATTTTGCAGTCCCTTGTCTCCCTCTTGTGGCCTCCTGGAGGCAAATAAATGTGCAAAAAAAAGACAGCCTGGCGGCCGGCTGTTGCAGTGTTGCCCTCTCAGGCAACACTGAGTGACTGACTGAGCCTCACCGTCTTATATAAAGTTCAGACGGAACTTTGCACGTGTCATAGTGGAGCCCTCAGGATTCCAGAGCCAGCTTTCTGACATCATAATGGGGCCTCAGAGATAGATAAAAGCCTGGGCCCAGGCAGTGTTGGTCAGTGCTGCTCAGCAGGCAGCACTGGACTGGATTAAAGCTGATACAAGGTGTGAAGGAACAAGGGGTGGCTGTGGGCATGCACTTGCTGCCGCTGCCAGTGTTTATCTGCATGGCAGGAGGGCATTTGGGCGTTGCCAGGAAGGCGTTTTTATGTAGATTCCTCCTCTTTCAGCACTGCATTGTGGTGCAAGCAAAAGAAGCAAATCCTGTGTAGCTTCCTCTCCGGCCTTTATTCACCTCCCTCCCGCTTAGTAGCTGTAAATGTGTGTGAGCCTGCAGGGCCCCATGGAATTGCCTAGGAGTAGGCTGAATCAATCGCTGCAAGGGGTGAACAGCAGTATGGGACAGGCTCGGGCAAGGCAAGGGCCGCTCGGGTTATCGCTTCTCGGCCTTTTGGCAAGATCAGGTGTAGTATTTCTGCATCTGGTTTTGTTGGGAGGTGTCCGGGGTACCCTGCTCCTTGGCCTTGGGGGATCGTCTCTTTTCACAGAGAGACTTCACCCCCTTGCTGCTATTTGGGGAGTGGGCTTAGCCCCCGGACAACGAGTTGCGATCGCGCCTTACCCAAGAGGTCAACCGGCCTTGAGGCGTTTTTCTAAGAGCGTTCCGAGGGCGTTTATCGGGCTTCGTAGGTGTCTGGGGTACCCTAATCCTTGGCCTTGGGGGAGGGTTCCACTTAATTGTGGAATCTGAGCCCTTGCTGCTATAAGGGACAGGCTTAGCCCCCAGGCACTGAAAATGCCATATACATTTGGATTTGCATCCGGGGACACCCGGTTGCGCCAGTCCGTCCGCATCGAGGTGGAAGAAGGCCATCGCCAGCGGAAGAACCTTCGCTTCATTGTGGAGGTGATTCTGCTGGACTTCCTGGGGCTCAAGCGGGCGGACATCCTGTGTCTCAACGACCAGGAAAGCCGCGGTCGGTACACCGTATCCTTTACGGCCGCGGCATGTTGCGACAACATGCACAAAAGATTGTCTGATGCGGACCAGAGTGAGGAGCGGCTAAATGGACTGAACTTTTTATTCCTCTACGGGGAGGAAGAAGTCCCGCTCGTGATGTGCATGTTCAGTCCATTTGTCTCAGAGTGTGACATTGAAACCTTCCTCAGTCGTTACTGCAGGGAGGTCCGCTTCTCACATAAAATCTTGAACACCCAGAGCTTCTGGAATGGCAAAAGAAAATATTGGGTGAAGTTCCGCCAGGATCCCAATGGCATTGGAGGCTTACATCACCCACCCCAGAACTTTGCCATTGGGAAGAATCGAGGATTCCTATTTTACCCCCAGATGCCAATAGCCTGCCGGAACTGCTTGAGATATGGCCACACCAGAGAACATTGTGACCGGCCCCATGTGGTGCAGTGTAACAGGTGTGGCCAGGTTGGACACGTAGCGGCAAAATGCAGTTCCGAGGTGTTGTGCAATCTGTGCGGCATGACTGGGCATGCTTTTAAAGATTGCCCCCGCAGAGCGAAATCTGGGCCACCCAGACCAGGGCCAGAGCGGCAGTTTGCAACATGTGCAGACGCCGCTGGTAATGCCCCAAAACGAGCATTGACGACTGAGGGGTCCAGGCCAAAGTCCTTCACAGCTCCATCGGGGGGCCCACCGATGTCAGCCTCGAGGGACGGCCATAGGGATTCCACCGGGTCCAGGCAGAGCAGGAGGAATTCTGACTCTGCTGGACATAAGTTGACCGGCACCTCTGCAAACAGGTCCTCTGCTCCGCCTGCAGTGGACCCTGTTGAGGCAGTGGTTAGCGACAGGCGTCGTGGCTCCGTAGGTTCTGCAGTAGGACCTGACGCCTGTCCCAAGAGTGTGGGCATGGAGCGGAGACACTCTGTGTCAGACGAGGGCTCCATTAAGAAAACCCTAAAATATGCTGGATTGGAGCCTCGTTTTGACCATTTCCGGTCAACGGGGGGGTCGGAGCAAAGTTCCTCCACTGCGGTTGTGGAGGGGCTTGCGATGAAGGCTCCCCGTAAGCAGGCAAAGGTTGCCAAGAGCGATGGGACCTCACAGGCCCCTGTGCAGCTGCCCAGGAAGGACATCAGCGATATCTTCAGCCAGGGGCCAGAGATGGGTGAGAGCGACTTCGAGGAGATGGATAGGAGCCATTCTGCAAAGAGACAGCGAGAGGAAGAGGAGTCCGGAGTTCGGAGGAAAGCTGCCTATCGGAGTTCGGATGAGAGCAGTGTGGGGGTTGGAGCCGCCCACGTATCTGGCTCTGACCCTACCAACATCCAAGATTTATTGACCCCTCAAAAAGGGGGTCCAGACTCGCAGCTGATCTCCGAGTACGACTCTTCTGGTTCGGACCCTGACCTCAACTAAGACTATGTTGGTTCCTATCAAAGTCGCCTCACTAAATGTGAGGTCCCTAAAGAGCCCTGTCCGCAGGACTGCTTTATTTTCATTTTTAGAGACTGTGGACTTTGACCTTTGCCTGCTTCAAGAATGTGGAATCCCTAATGACTTGGAATATCAAGATTTAAAGATGGACTGGAAACTAGGCCCCTCAGTCTGGTCTGGTGGAAATGACTGTCGCTCTGCGGGGGTTGGATTGCTCTGCCGAGGTCGTTTTATCTCCATCCAAACAGTGACTGAAATCATGCCCGGCAGAGCTATTTTAATACATTTGCTTTTTAATGGAACTTTAATTCGTGTTTTAAACGTTTATGCCCCTCCTACCAAACAGGAGAGGGCAGAACTATTAGAGATTTTACCATTGTTTTGTGTTGGGTCTACCCCCCTGCTGGTGGGTGGTGATTTTAACTGTGTGCGAGATGGAGAACACCGCCAGGGTGGGGATTTTAATCGAAAAATTGACCGTACTTCTTACCTGCTCAAGAATTTTATTGGTGATTTTAAATTGAAAGATTGCTGGAGGGAACTCTTGCCTGCGGACCCAGGCCCCACCTGGTCCAATGGAAGAGTGAGCTCCAGAATTGATTTTATTTTCACTTCTAATAGTTTTATTCCCAAAAAATGTTTGCTTTTAACAAATATTTTATCTGATCACAAGCTCCTTTCAGTGCACCTGGAGCTAGAGGGAGAGCAAAAAGCTTGTAGGGGTCCCTGGAGACTAAACACCACACTCCTGGAGGACCCCATCATTAAAGAGGAGTTTGTGCGGACCTACCAGTGTTGGCAGTCCCATAGAGCGCCCAGTCAGCCTATGCTACACTGGTGGGAGGGCATTAAACCCAAAATCAGAGCTTTTTTTATTCGAGCAGGTAAGAAGAAAGCAAAAGAGAAAAAACAATGGTTTTATGTTCTTAATAAACGTTTACATGTACTTTTTAAATTGAAGGAGATTGGTATGGATGTTGATGATGATATCTTAAATCTTAAAGCTGAAATAAAATATGCCATAGAAGAGAAAGGGAAACAAATAATTTTTAATTCACATGTAAAGCACCTCGAGGATGGCGAGAAGTGTTCCCGGTTCTTCTTCAAAAAGGTAATGGATAAACGAGATGTCATTTTAAACCTTGAAGGAGAAACCACTATGGTCGGCATTTTAAATTCTGCTTTTAATTTCTACCAATCTCTTTTTAACAAGAAAAATATTGATCCTTCCTTTTTAGAACATGTTCTTAATTCCCTTGATGCCAAGCTAGATATTTTAGACCAGGAAGTTTTATCCCGTAATATTACCTTGGAGGAACTTTTATTTGCTTTTAAAAGTTTTTCTAATGGGAAAGCTCCTGGGGAAGATGGTCTGCCCATCGAATTTTATCATGCTTTTTGGGAAATTTTAAAGAATGACATGTTTTTATTGTATAAGGAAGTTTTTATTACTGAAGAGCTGCCCCCTTCCTGGAGGAGGGGGATTGTGTCCTTAATTTTTAAAAAAGGTGAGAGGGACCAGTTAAAAAACTGGCGCCCTATTACTCTTTTAAACGTTGATTGTAAAATTTTAGCTAAACTAATAACAATCCGTTTTAAACCTTTTATTCATAAATTAATCCATCCAAACCAGGTATGTGGGGTACCTGGGAGGTCAATTACTGAGTCCCTGAATATTTTACGTGACATCATTTGGTATTTTAAAGAAAGGGGTCAAAGCCTTGCTATTTTATCCTTAGATTTCGAGAAGGCTTTTGACCGGGTCTCCCATGAATATCTTTTTATGGTTCTTAAAAAGATGGCTGTTCCTGAAATTATTTTAACACGTATTAAGCTTTTATATCGATCCTGTTTTAGCCAAATTTCTATCAACGGATTTTTAACTAAAGGTGTTCCTCTTTTATCAGGGGTGAAACAGGGGTGCCCGTTGTCTCCGCTCCTTTTTATTTGTGCCATAGAACCTCTGTTCACCCTAATAAGAGATGATAAAGTCATCAGAGGCGTGCCCATACCTGGAGGAAGGGGGAACCAGGTAAAAATCCTAGGCTATATGGATGACGCCACCGTCCTATGCCCAGACGCCGCTTCTATGAGACGGGCATTGAGGAACACCGGCTTTTTTTGTGAAGCCTCTGGTTTTAAATTAAACGTTGATAAGTGTGACTGTTTTTATACTGGTGTATGGGATTCCTCTGTGACACCAGGAGTTAACATGCAGCAGGATCAGATAAAAATTTTAGGAATTGTTTTTAATCAAGAAAACGATGGGAGACCCAATTGGGATTCAGTAATTGCCAAAATGGAAAAAAAGGTTTTAATGTGGAATTTGAGAAATCTCACCATGGAGGGAAAAGTTTTAATAATTAAATCTGTTTTATTACCCATAATGCTTTATGTAGCTATGGTTTTCCCTCCAACAATTTTATATATTAAAAAAGTGACCAGGATCTGTTTTATGTTTTTATGGGGTTCCAAAATGGAAAAACTAAAACGTGATTTTATGTACAGATGTAAGGACAATGGCGGGAGAGATGTTCCTAACCTTTTTAACTTCTTTTACATTAAATACTTTTGCTTCTGTTTTAAAATGTATAATTCTGATGGTATTTTTAGCTACTTTTTAAAGTACGCTACGGGCATGATTTTTAAACGATGGTTTCGTGTCCCTTTGAATTCTCCTGTGCTTCTGTGTCCCCCAAAACAATATGCGGTGCTCGAAAAAACTGTCAGGCTCCTAGGTCTCCAAGAATTGGAGCCTGACATATTGGGGGACCAGAAAAAAGTGTCACTCTCCTGTAGGCGGCAGGAGGATACACTGGCAGTTTCAAATTTCTCACAGGCAAGGTCCAAGGTGGTGTGGCGGAACGTTTTCGGGAAATTTATGGCAAATGTGCACAAGGACCTTGCCTGGGCAATCGTTCACCAGTGCCTCCCTACTCGTGAATTCCAGCATAGGCGAGGACTGGTGGCGAGAGCCAAGTGCCCGAGAGACAGGTGTGGTGACGACGAGACGATAATGCACCTGTTTTGGAACTGCCCATATGCACAGGAGGTTTGGAGGAAGGTAGGCCCATTGCTGAAATGGGCCTGCGGTCTTAAAGATCTTAAATTTGAATACGTGTTTTATGGTCTTTTTAACTGCCCAAGTTTTAAACAGCAAATGGTCTGTTGGATCATTTTAAACTGTTTTAAGAATGCCATTTGGAAGGTTAGGAACATTCTGCTTTTTAAACATGATTTTATTGACGTTAAAAATTGTGTGAAATATGCCCTAAGTGAAATGTATATTTATTATCTTAGGGACAAAAAGCAGCTAGGGGTAAAAGAAGCAACATCCATGTGGTGTTTGCAAATGTGGAATACCATAACATTGTAAATAAAAATGGTTTTATTCTTTTATGTCTTTTATGCCCTGTATAAATTTTATCCTGCTATTGTTCTGTACTTTTATTATAACATCTGTATTAATGGTCTTATTATTATTACTTTTGTATTCATTTAAATGTATGAATATTCATGTATTATGCTGTTGATTTTATCTTGTGGTTTCAATTTTAAAAAAAAGTCTGTAAAATATATTATTTTTGCCAATAAAAAACTTTGTTGAAACCTTATCTGTTCTTATCAGTTTAATATCTGATACGTCCCCTATCTGGGGACCATATATTAAATGGATTTTTAGAACAGGGAGATGGAAATAGAGCTTGCTCTGTCCACTCCACGCATTGACCTGGTATTGCAGTATTTCCAGGACCGGTGCACCCTTCCCTTATGTGTTGACTAAAATCAGATTCCAAAAGTGCTATTTGTGTTTGCTATTGTTTTTGTCTTTCTGATGGGATCTCCCCTTTTAATCCCATTATTTCAACACCTGTTGGACAATGCATTTGTACAGTCATGTGTGATAATGAGCTCATTTATTAAATGCAATTAATGAATACATTGCCACCTCTTGTTGTGTGTGTGTGTGTGTGTGTGTGTGTCTTCTGTGTTTCTGTGTTTCCGGCATTTCACATTGGAACAGCTCATTCACCTTCCTTGTCTTCTCTCCGCCCTCCCTCCTAGGTAAGTTAAAGAGCTGCACCTGAGCCAGCCACTGATTGATGCAGCACCACAGTCAAATAGTGGAGTGGAGTGGAGTAGGGGAACAGCAAACAGCCATTAAAGCAGCCAGCCGCCTACCCGCCACAATGGACCTACCTGTGTACACTAGATGGATGTGATGGAATGTACTGTCGTCCCTACATTTCAAGAAGAAGTAAGAATTGCAGTTGCAACAAACCCTTGCTTGCCTACAAAGAGAGCAGCAATTTGGATTTGTTACTTTGTTACCTGGAAGAATAACAAACTGTGCAAGGATGGAGGTTGTAGGAGCAAGGAGAAGTTGTCTGTAAAGTTGGTGGATGCTTATTTTCCATTTTGCAGTCCCTTGTCTCCCTCTTGTGGCCTCCTGGAGGCAAATAAATGTGCAAAAAAAAGACAGCCTGGCGGCCGGCTGTTGCAGTGTTGCCCTCTCAGGCAACACTGAGTGACTGACTGAGCCTCACCGTCTTATATAAAGTTCAGACGGAACTTTGCACGTGTCATAGTGGAGCCCTCAGGATTCCAGAGCCAGCTTTCTGACATCATAATGGGGCCTCAGAGATAGATAAAAGCCTGGGCCCAGGCAGTGTTGGTCAGTGCTGCTCAGCAGGCAGCACTGGACTGGATTAAAGCTGATACAAGGTGTGAAGGAACAAGGGGTGGCTGTGGGCATGCACTTGCTGCCGCTGCCAGTGTTTATCTGCATGGCAGGAGGGCATTTGGGCGTTGCCAGGAAGGCGTTTTTATGTAGATTCCTCCTCTTTCAGCACTGCATTGTGGTGCAAGCAAAAGAAGCAAATCCTGTGTAGCTTCCTCTCCGGCCTTTATTCACCTCCCTCCCGCTTAGTAGCTGTAAATGTGTGTGAGCCTGCAGGGCCCCATGGAATTGCCTAGGAGTAGGCTGAATCAATCGCTGCAAGGGGTGAACAGCAGTATGGGACAGGCTCGGGCAAGGCAAGGGCCGCTCGGGTTATCGCTTCTCGGCCTTTTGGCTAAGATCAGAGTTTATTGCTCTGGTCTTGGTCAGGGGGTGCGGGTTTTCCCTTGGGAGGAACCAGAGTGGTGATCGTTCTGTGATCGTGGATCGGCAGGTATAGTCAGCATGGATGCAGCAAGGACAACACCAGTGGAGAGAACCATTCGAATTAAGGTAGACCCAAGTGATTCTGGTAAGAACACCATTGAATTTGTTGGAAGGAAGCTGGTGGTCGACATGGCAGGTATCCCTCTTTATAAATTATTCTGTGTGCAAGAAAACAGAAAGCAAGGATTGTATGATGTGTCCTTTCAAGAAGAAAATGACTGTTTAAATTTCTATGAAGCCTTAAAAGTGAATGCTAACTGTGAGGTTTTGAAAAATGTCTCTTTTGTGCCTTTATTTGCTATGGGAGAGAGGGTACTATTTGTACATGTCTTCAACCCATTTACCCAGCTGGACTTAATCAAGAACTTTTTGAGTTTATATTGCACCAGTGTGAAAGGGGGAACCAAAATGACCAGCTCATTGAAAGTGTTTAATGGAACTTATAAATTTTTCGTCCAGTTTAAGCTGGACCCGGATTGTATTGGTGGAGTTAAGAGCCCTCCATTGTCCTTTTCCATTGCTGGCTATAGAGGATATTTGTATTATCAAAATATGCCAAAATTTTGCCGGTTCTGTCACCAGTTTGGTCACACTAAGGAATGCTGCCCTGGGGTGAAGGTGTGCAGGAATTGTAAGATGGCTGGACATGAGGCAGGTGCATGTACGGAACCCCGATCGTGTGATTTGTGTGGTGAAGTGGGGCACCTGTATAGAGATTGCCCAGTGGGCAAGAAGAGAAAGGAGAAAGAGGAAAAGGAAAGAGAGGCACAGAGACAGAAGAATATCCAGAAGCAAGAGGAAGCCAATGAGAGGTTAAGGATAGAAAGGGAGGTGGAGGAGCAAAGGCAGAAAGAAATCCTTGATGCAATATTGGCTGAGGCTGAGCGAGATAGCACGCAGGTGCAGGCAATTGAGGAAACTTTCATTGAGGACATGCCAAGCCCTGTGGTAGAAGAATCTCAGAGGATATCAGAATGGTCTTCCTCTGGAGTGTTGAGTCCAGTGAGAGAAGTGGAGATGTCTTTTCGCCCACAGAGAGTGGGGAACTTTCCAAAAAAACAGAGAATTGAAGTGGTGGAGACGCAAAGTGTGGAGACGGCGAACGCCTTTCAGGCATTGTTTGAGCCGAACATGGAGTATGAGACTAGTGAAGAAAACTCTCCCGGGCCTTTAACCCGGAAAGTTTGAGGGTTCTGCTTTGTGTTTTTTCACCTTTTTCTGCCTAGGGCAGTTATAAAATGTCGTTTAAAATTTTGTCTTCCAATGTCCGGGTGTTTAAAAACCGGGCCAGGAGAGCAGCCATTTTGGAGGAATTGTCTTTCAGTGGAGCAGATTTAATTTGTGTGCAGGAGTGTGGGATAGAGTATATAGTTAAGCAGGAGGAGTGGGGTTTTGGTGCAGCAATATGGTCATGTTCTAGTCACAATAGAAATGATGGTGTGGGGGTTTTGGTTAGGAGTAGCAGGGTGGAGGTTTGTAGCTACACAGTGATTGAGGAGGGGCGGTGCCTGTTAGTGGTTATAAAAGTATGTGGTGTGAATGTGCGTGTAATTAATGTGTATGCGTCTGCAAAAAAGGAAGAGAGAGTGGAGTTGTTTGAGAGAATTAAACTGTTTTTGCCAGGTAGGGAACATATTGTGTGGGTGGGGGATTTTAACTGTGATACTAGAGGGGATTTGGATGTGTCTGGGAATGTGCTAAAGTCTGTACTCACTGATTTTGGATTGAGGGATGTAGTGCACCTGTGTGGTGTTAACCCTATAGTAGATACTTATTATGCGGATAGTGGGAGACACAGTAGTAGAATTGATATGATTTTTGTTTCTAAGGGGGTGATGGGTAAGGGATATATGCAAATGAAGGTAGGATATTCTGATCACGAGTGCATTAAGTGTGAGTTGGTCTGGGATGAGGATTGTGGGAGTGGGAGGGGTTTATGGAAATTGAATGTGAGTTTGTTGGATGATGAGAGTGTTTGTGGAAAATATGTGGATACATATAGGTTTTGGTGTGAGAAAAAAGGTGATTTTGTGGATATAATAACATGGTGGGATTGGGTTAAAGAAAGAACACGTGTGTTTTTTAGAAAGGTTGGTTATAGGAAAGCTGTGGAGAGAAGGAAGAGGTATGAATGTTATAATATAAGGTTGAATTTTCTCCAGAAGGTTAAAAAGAGAGGTTGGAGTGTGGATGAGGAGATTGATTGTGTGAAAAATGAGATGAGGGAATGGTTGTTAGAAAAAGGTAGAAAGATTATGTATCAGTCAAAATTAGATAAATTGGAAAAGGGGGAAAAATGTTCTAGGTATTTTTTCAAAAAAGTAGTGGGGAAAAAGGAGGATTTGGTGAGAGTGTATGATAAAAATGGAAGGGTGGTGAAAGGAAAAGCAGTGTTTCCTGTGGTTGAAAGTTTTTATAAAGAATTGTATGCAGTGAAAGAGATTGATAGGGACTTGGAGGCTGAAGTGGTGAGTATGATTGAAAATAGGGTGGAAGTAATTGAATATGCAAATTTGATGAGAAACATTGAGGAGGATGAAGTAAAGAGAGTGTTGGATAGTATGGCTGTGAATAAGACTCCAGGGGATGATGGGTTACCGATGGAATTTTACATAAAAATGTGGGACGTGATTAAGGATGATGTGGTGCAAGTTTATAAATTTATGTGGGAGAATGGTAGGATGGTTGAAAGTATGAAAAGTGGGGTGGTGGTTTTGATTTATAAGAAAGGGGATGTGAATGATGTTAAAAATTGGAGGCCGATTACTTTGTTGAATGTGGACTATAAGGTGTTTGCTAAGCTGATTGCAAATAGGATGAGAGATGTGATTGGTCAGGTGGTTGGGGAGGAGCAAGTGTGTGGAGTGCCGGGGAGGAGGATTAGTGAGAATTTGTGTTTGCTGAGAGATGTGATATGGGATAGCATGGAGAGGAAACAAGTATTGAATGTTCTGTCAATTGATTTTGAAAAGGCTTTTGATCGTTTGGCGCATGATTTTTTATTTAGAGTTTTGGTAAGAATGGGTTTTCCTAGTGACTTTGTGAATGTTGTAAGAGTGTTGTATAAGAATGTGTATAGTAAGATTCTCATTAATGGATGGGTTGGTGGTGAGATAAGTGTGGGTTCCGGTGTGAGGCAGGGGTGTCCCCTGTCTCCGATTGCCTTTATTTGTGCGATTGAGCCTTTATTACAGATGTTTCGGAAGGATAAATGTATGAGAGGTGTGAAGATTCCTGGTTGTGGTGGGAAAGAAGTAAAAGTATTAGCATACATGGATGATGTGTGTGTGATTTGTGAATCCGATGCTGCGGTAAGGCGTGCTAAATTGTTAGTTGCTTTGTTCTGTGGGGCATCTGCATTTAGAGTAAATTGGGATAAGAGTGAATGGAAGAGGTTTGGCAACATTGGGAGTAGAGAAGATTTAGGTGTAAAATGTGTGGAAGGAGCGATTCAGATTTTGGGGGTGAAATTTGATGAAAAATTGGATGGGAATGAAAGTTGGGAGGATGTTGGTAAAAAGATTATTAAGAAAATGAATTTCTGGCGTTTGAGAGAATTGTCTTTTGCTGGGAAGATTCTTGTGATTAAAAGTGTGATTTTACCAATTTTGTTGTATGTTGCTTTTGTCTTTCCGCCAGGGTATATGATGCTGAGAAGATTGAATAGAGTGCTGATGGTATTTTTTTGGGGTTCTAAGATGGAGAGAGTGAAGAGAGAGACTGTGAGGAAAAGTGTAAAGAATGGGGGAATGGGGTTTCCTAATATTGAGGTATATTTGGGAGTGAATAGTGTGTTTGCAGTAAGAAGGATGATGGGAGGTGATTGGAAATTTGCATGTATGGTAAGATATCTGAGTGGGAGTGTGTTATGCAGATTAGGATGGATAGGGAGAGATTTAAGAGTGCCGTATGCACTTATATGTCCAAAGTGGTATCTTTATGTGGAAAAGTTTTTGAAAAGCTATGAGTTGTTGGGGAAGGGTGATGTGTTGAGAAATAAAAAAGAGATGTTGAGATGTATTGAAGGAAAAGAAGTGCAGTGTCCTATAAATATGGTGAGAAGGGCGAATGTAGGGAGAGTATGGAAGAGTTTGGAAACGGATGGGATAACAAATAGACAGAAAGAGATTGTATGGCAAAGTATGCATGGAGCGTTGCCTGTGAGAGAGTTTCAAAGAAATCGTGGGATTGGGAGGAGTGAAGCATGTCCTAGAGTGGGGTGTGGAGGGTGTGAAAATATTTTACATTTATTCTGGAATTGTGATGTGGCTCAGGAAGTGTGGAAGGGTGTGAGTCCTTTGTGTAAAGAGGTGGTTGGGGTTAAAAAACTGTCGTTTGAGGTAATAATGTTTGGGTTGGGAATGTTAGATAGGAAAAAACAGAGGGTGTGGTGTATTATGTTAGCAATCATTAAAGAAGTTTTGTGGGATGTAAGGAATTTGTATGTCTTTAGAAGAAAGGAAGTGACGGTAGAAGGGTGTTTGAGGATGATTTTGGATAGAATGTATGTGGTATATTTGTCGGACAAGAAAAGGTTTGGGGAAGCAGATGCAGAGGGTATTTGGAAATTTTTGAAGTGGAGGTATGTAGTTAAAGTATAAATGGTGGGTGGAGTGAAGGGTTTAGACTAAGGTGATGGGATTGTATGCCTTTTTTGTTTAATTGTAAATGTAAATAAATATGTTTAAAAAAGAAAAATCATTGACCCGATGATGAGCTTAAAGAAACGCACTAAATACAGAGTGTACGTTTGGTGAAAGTGTTTGAGGTGCAAAAAATATAATGAACTTATATTTTTACCTCTGAGGGTTAAAAAAAAAAAAAAAAAAAAAAAAAAAAAAAAAAAATCTGTTCTTATCAGTTTAATATCTGATACGTCCCCTATCTGGGGACCATATATTAAATGGATTTTTAGAACAGGGAGATGGAAATAGAGCTTGCTCTGTCCACTCCACGCATTGACCTGGTATTGCAGTATTTCCAGGACCGGTGCACCCTTCCCTTATGTGTTGACTAAAATCAGATTCCAAAAGTGCTATTTGTGTTTGCTATTGTTTTTGTCTTTCTGATGGGATCTCCCCTTTTAATCCCATTATTTCAACACCTGTTGGACAATGCATTTGTACAGTCATGTGTGATAATGAGCTCATTTATTAAATGCAATTAATGAATACATTGCCACCTCTTGTTGTGTGTGTGTGTGTGTGTGTGTGTGTCTTCTGTGTTTCTGTGTTTCCGGCATTTCACATTGGAACAGCTCATTCACCTTCCTTGTCTTCTCTCCGCCCTCCCTCCTAGGTAAGTTAAAGAGCTGCACCTGAGCCAGCCACTGATTGATGCAGCACCACAGTCAAATAGTGGAGTGGAGTGGAGTAGGGGAACAGCAAACAGCCATTAAAGCAGCCAGCCGCCTACCCGCCACAATGGACCTACCTGTGTACACTAGATGGATGTGATGGAATGTACTGTCGTCCCTACATTTCAAGAAGAAGTAAGAATTGCAGTTGCAACAAACCCTTGCTTGCCTACAAAGAGAGCAGCAATTTGGATTTGTTACTTTGTTACCTGGAAGAATAACAAACTGTGCAAGGATGGAGGTTGTAGGAGCAAGGAGAAGTTGTCTGTAAAGTTGGTGGATGCTTATTTTCCATTTTGCAGTCCCTTGTCTCCCTCTTGTGGCCTCCTGGAGGCAAATAAATGTGCAAAAAAAAGACAGCCTGGCGGCCGGCTGTTGCAGTGTTGCCCTCTCAGGCAACACTGAGTGACTGACTGAGCCTCACCGTCTTATATAAAGTTCAGACGGAACTTTGCACGTGTCATAGTGGAGCCCTCAGGATTCCAGAGCCAGCTTTCTGACATCATAATGGGGCCTCAGAGATAGATAAAAGCCTGGGCCCAGGCAGTGTTGGTCAGTGCTGCTCAGCAGGCAGCACTGGACTGGATTAAAGCTGATACAAGGTGTGAAGGAACAAGGGGTGGCTGTGGGCATGCACTTGCTGCCGCTGCCAGTGTTTATCTGCATGGCAGGAGGGCATTTGGGCGTTGCCAGGAAGGCGTTTTTATGTAGATTCCTCCTCTTTCAGCACTGCATTGTGGTGCAAGCAAAAGAAGCAAATCCTGTGTAGCTTCCTCTCCGGCCTTTATTCACCTCCCTCCCGCTTAGTAGCTGTAAATGTGTGTGAGCCTGCAGGGCCCCATGGAATTGCCTAGGAGTAGGCTGAATCAATCGCTGCAAGGGGTGAACAGCAGTATGGGACAGGCTCGGGCAAGGCAAGGGCCGCTCGGGTTATCGCTTCTCGGCCTTTTGGCTAAGACCAAGTGTATTTATACAGGAGGTTTTTAGTCAGAAGGTGCTCAGGTACCCTCTCTCTCGGCCTCGGGGGATCGTCCAGGTTCGCCTGGACTTCACCCCCGTGCTGCTATTTGGGAGAGAGGCTTAGTCCTGAGCAACGAGTTGCGATCCCCCCCCCAGCCCTTTGGTACGTCTCAGGACCCCATAGGGCGCAGCATTTTGCTGTGCGGTTCGGCCTGGCCACGGAAATGGCAGGCGAGCCAGATGCGGTGCCGGTGTATGCCCGGCTAAAGAACTCTGCCCGATTTATCGTGGCAGAGGGTGGAGGCGGTCCACGTGGCGTGAAATTTTTGGTCAACACGATCTTGGAAGAACTACTGGCGGTCCACAAAAACGAGATTTTGGCTATCCAGGACTACCCGAAACGAGGAATATTTGATGTAACCTTTATGGGAGAAGGAATCCTCCGTGATGCCATGGACCGAGCTGAGAGGAGAAAAGGTGAACTCGTGGTAGCGGGAGTCCAGGTAATAGAACATGCCTTTGAAATTACCAAACTCGTTGTGATTAAAATGTACTCCCCATATGTGAAGGATATGGAAGTGGCAGCATTTCTAGCTGCCTACTTCAAGAACGTCAAACTATTGGGGAGAGTTATGAACGAGTGTGGAGTGTGGACCGTCAAGTGGAAGTTTTTAGTGACTTTGATAAAGGACCCCTCCACCCAAGAAACGAGATTACCACCGGCTCGTTTTAAAATTGGAAATGTGAATGGCGACCTCTATTTTTCAGGGATGCCAAACTTCTGCAGGGCCTGCGGTACCTATGGACATACCAGTTTTAACTGCGATGTCACCTGTAGAAACTGTGGAAGCAAAGAGCACAATATAAGAGAATGCTCACAAGAGAAAAAATGTAATTTTTGCCAAAAAACTGGTCATCTGTACTATTCTTGTCCCCATAGGTACCGAGGCGAAGAATATGAGCAACCCGAGGCGCCCCCACGTGCTCCACCAGCGGACCAGTCCCACCCCCGGGGAGAGGAGCATGCCGGGGCCGCGAAGGAGCAGCGAGGCACCTGGGCTTCAGTGGTGCGGAATAATGGAGCCAAAGCGGGTGCCTCGCAGCCAGCAACCTCTGAGGAAAGGATGGAGCCCAGCGCCAAAGATAAAAGGCAAGCTAAGAGGAAGGCGGAAAAGGAGCAGGCCACCAATGATACTGTGGCATCCCAGAGGGCTGGTTGTCCAGTGGGTGCCGGGCCTGCTCCTGTACCTGGGTCTCAGGAGTCTGACTCCGAGCAGGAGAACTGGGTAGCGGTGGGTCCCCGAAAAAAGGGAAAACAGGAGCGTGCTGGTAGGAGGGAATCAGGGGAGGAGCAGATGGACACATCCGTGAAGAAAAGTGGGGCTCCTCCTAGGACCACCTCCTCGCCTGACCTGGTGAGGAGGGTGGGCACTGTTCCCTCCCAGATACCGGACACCCCGCCGTGTGCGCAACCTCCCCCTCTAAGACGGCGTCAACAGAGCCTGGGGGGAGAGGCGGGGCCCTTGGGGGACCCACCCGAAATGGACCTACGTGGTCACCCAGTTGAGACCCAGGTGACGCTAAGCGAGAGTGGGCTCCCCTTGTACGAGATAAGAGTTGCTGGCACGGCTCTCAGTGAAGGTAGTTCCTCTCCCTTTTCGTCCCTCTTTGCAGGCGATTCGGACGAGGGTGGGGATATGAGCGCAAACGAGAATTCTGGTAATGCTGGTGGAGGAAATGTCTGATTTTAAGTTCCACGAATATTTATTATTTTAAAATCAAGACGTTATTTTAATCTCCACAATGTCTGAAGTAAAGGGAATCTCCCTCAACGTGAGGGGCGCCAAGTCCAAAGTTAGAAGGGTTGCTCTCTTCAGCTTTTTAGCTGGCCTGGCAGCCTCTGTTTTTTTCCTGCAGGAGTGCGGCATTCCCCATATGATGAAGTACCATAAATACCAAGAGGATTGGAAGTATGGTCCATCAGTCTGGTCTGGATCTAACGAGTCCAGATCAGCAGGGGTCGCCATTCTTTTTAAGGGAAACGTTTTAATCGATTTTATCCAAGAGATTCTTCCAGGACGTATTTTATTGGTTAAGGCTTTTATTGACGGTGTGAAATGGCAGTTCTTAAATTTTTATGGCTCACCTGACAAAAATAAAAGAGAAGAAATGTTAGCGATTTTACCTCTTTTTATTAACACGACTGAGCCTTTTATCCTCGCAGGTGATTTTAATTGTATCCTGAGAGGGGAACGCCGGCTTACCAGTGCTACAAGCAGGAACTATGATAAGACCTCTGGACTGCTCAAAGATATGGTGGGTGATTTTAAGTTAAAAGACGTTTATAAAGAATGTAACAGGAGCAGTCCAGAGGAAGCCGGCGTTACCTGGAGCAACGCCACCTGTAGCTCCAGGATAGATTTTATTTTTTGTAACGAGAATCTACTGCCTTTTAAATGTGAAGTTTTAACCAATGTGTTTTCTGATCACAAGCTTTTATCATTTTATGTAAAGCGTGATTTTAATAACATTATTAGTAAAAAGTCCTGGAAGTTAAATGTTTCCCTTTTAGATGATCCACAGGTTTTTACCGATTTTATTGAATTTTACAAAGAGAGTAGGCGGGTGAGAGACACACGGGCTCCCATCACTGAATGGTGGGAGAAAATGAAAAGAAAAATAAAAGAATTTTTTATTAAAAAAAGTGTGGCAAAAGCCAGAGAGAAGCAGGCTTTTTTTAAAATCCTTAACACCCGCCTACAGACCCTGTACAAGATGAGAGAGCATGAGATAGATGTAAAAGACGACATCACCAACTTAAAAAAAGAGATAGCTCAGTGCCTGGAGCAGAAAGGCAAAGAAATTATTTTTCGTTCTAGGATACAACACGTGGAAGAGAACGAGACCTGCTCCAGGTACTTTTTTAAGAAAATGAACAATAAAAAAGCTATTCTTAAAAATATTGATGGGGTGTCGGATGTACAGGGTCTTTTAAGTAAAGTTCATGAGTTTTATACTGACCTTTTTAATGTGAAAACTGTGGATCGTGATTTTATGCGTGACTCGCTGAAGGAGATTACCACTGTTTTAGACCCTGTCTCCCAGAATTTTTTATTGCAGGAACTGTCGGAGCAGGAGATTTTAGAGACAGTGAAGAGTTTTAAAGCAGGTAAAGTTCCTGGCCCGGACGGTATACCCAGCGAGTTTTATGTCAAATTTTATGATATTTTAAAAGATGATCTCTTAAACCTTTTTACCGAAGTCTTTCATTCCAAGATGCTGCCTAAGTCCTGGCGGAAGGGTGAGGTCTCCTTGCTATACAAGAAAGGTGACATCGCAGTTTTAGAGAATTGGAGACCAATAACCCTTCTGAATAGTGACTACAAAATAATGGCAAAACTATGCGCAAACCGTTTAAAAGCCATAGTACCCCACATCATACACTCTAACCAGGTGTGTGGGGTGCCAGGCCGTAGCATCTGGGATAATATTAATTTAATAAAAGATGCGATTGAAGACACAAAATCTAGAAACGGAAAATTAGCCATTTTATCCATAGATTTTCAAAAAGCTTTCGACCGAGTATCGCACTTTTATCTTTTTAAGGTTTTAGAGCGGATGGGTATACCTGAAGGTTTTTTATTATCTATTAAAGCCTTTTATAAAGATTGCACAAGCAAAATTTTAGTAAATGGTTTTAAGACACAGGACGTTCTTTTAAACTCTGGGGTGAAGCAGGGGTGTCCCTTGTCCCCACTGCTTTTCATATGTGCACTAGAGCCTCTGCTATGCGCAATACGCCGGGACAAACAGATACGTGGAGTCCCCCTGCCAGGGGGAGGCGGCATAGAGGCTAAAGCAGTGGGGTACATGGATGATGTGGCGATACTTTGTAGGGACACCCTCTCGCTTCAGAAAGCCCTAAAACAAATTGAGTTTTATTGCTGTGCTTCCGGTTTTAGAATAAACTTCAGCAAAAGTAATATTTTAAGCATAGGAAGCATGGTTTTTAGAGACGTACCCGTTCCTGTGTCAGATACTATTAAAGTTTTAGGTATCTCCTTCAGTGAGCACGACAATGGTTTTATAAGTTGGGACATGGTGGCGCAGAAGGTAAACAATAAAATTTGTATGTGGAATATGAGGAAACTCACTATGGAGGGAAAAATTTTAATCATAAAAATGGTCATTTTACCCCTTCTTTTATACACAAGCATGGTGTTCCCTCCCCCAACAGTTTTATTACGAAAAATAACAAAAGCATGTTTTACCTTCTTTTGGAGTTCCAGGATGGAGAAATTGAAACGAGAAACGGTAATAAAGTCCAAACCAAAGGGTGGCAAAGATTTTCCTGATTTTAATAGGTTTCTTTTAATTAAGTTCTTTAGTTTCTGTTTTAATTCCCTTTTTAAAGAGCACTATTGGTCTTACTTTTTACGTTTTAATACTGGGTTTTTTATGCGGAGGTTTGGTTGGTTCAACATAATTTTATCCTCACTATACGCTTTTAAATTACCAGCGAATTACGTAATTTTAGAAAAAATAGTGGCTCTCTTCAATTTAAAAGGGAAGACCGTGAACGAACTTAAAAACAGCAAGAAAATAATTAAAGACCTGAGAGAGAGCGAGACGGTCAGCAATGTAGAGAATTTTAATACGCAACGATGTGCTTTTATTTTCAAAATGATTAATGTGTTTTATCTTTTTAATGCACAGATGGACCTGGCCTGGAGCTGCGTTCATCAATGTCTTCCATGCCGGGCATTCCAGTACAGAAGAGGATTCGCGAGGTCTGCCGTCTGCCCGAGGGAAGGCTGCCAGGCCGAGGAAACTATAAGACATATTTTTTGGACATGTGACTTTGCAAAACAATTTTGGAAAAAAATATTCCCTCTTTTGGTGAAGATGGCAGACCTAAAGGACTTAAACTATGAAGATATTTTATATGGACTTTTTGGATGCCCAACCGCGAGTCAGAAGATAATTGCATGGAAGACGATGAATTGCGCCAAAGAAGCTCTATGGAAGGCCAGGAACATCCTCCTTTTTAAGCACGACGTTTTATCGGTTGATGATGTTTTAGGTCTTTGTTTTAGTGAGATGTATATTTATTTTTTACTAGACAAAAAAAGGAATGCCACCCTTCTAAATAAATGGTTTGTGACTGACTGGAACTCCAAATAAATAAAGATTTGCCCCATGTCCCTCTACAAAAATTTTATGAAAATTTGATTTTACTATTGTTACAATGTAAAAATTCTTTGTATTTATCTATGTAACTAAAATGTGTTTTATTGTAAAATTGAAATTTTTATAAATAAATCATTGACACCCCCGCGAGGGGGTAGCCAACTGAAAAAAAAAATCTGTTCTTATCAGTTTAATATCTGATACGTCCCCTATCTGGGGACCATATATTAAATGGATTTTTAGAACAGGGAGATGGAAATAGAGCTTGCTCTGTCCACTCCACGCATTGACCTGGTATTGCAGTATTTCCAGGACCGGTGCACCCTTCCCTTATGTGTTGACTAAAATCAGATTCCAAAAGTGCTATTTGTGTTTGCTATTGTTTTTGTCTTTCTGATGGGATCTCCCCTTTTAATCCCATTATTTCAACACCTGTTGGACAATGCATTTGTACAGTCATGTGTGATAATGAGCTCATTTATTAAATGCAATTAATGAATACATTGCCACCTCTTGTTGTGTGTGTGTGTGTGTGTGTGTGTGTGTGTCTTCTGTGTTTCTGTGTTTCCGGCATTTCACATTGGAACAGCTCATTCACCTTCCTTGTCTTCTCTCCGCCCTCCCTCCTAGGTAAGTTAAAGAGCTGCACCTGAGC
This sequence comes from Rhinoderma darwinii, assembly GCF_050947455.1. Classification (NCBI taxonomy): domain Eukaryota; kingdom Metazoa; phylum Chordata; class Amphibia; order Anura; family Rhinodermatidae; genus Rhinoderma; species Rhinoderma darwinii. Next base: position 194,446 of record NW_027461785.1, read on the forward strand.
CAGCCACTGATTGATGCAGCACCACAGTCAAATAGTGGAGTGGAGTGGAGTAGGGGAACAGCAAACAGCCATTAAAGCAGCCAGCCGCCTACCCGCCACAATGGACCTACCTGTGTACACTAGATGGATGTGATGGAATGTACTGTCGTCCCTACATTTCAAGAAGAAGTAAGAATTGCAGTTGCAACAAACCCTTGCTTGCCTACAAAGAGAGCAGCAATTTGGATTTGTTACTTTGTTACCTGGAAGAATAACAAACTGTGCAAGGATGGAGGTTGTAGGAGCAAGGAGAAGTTGTCTGTAAAGTTGGTGGATGCTTATTTTCCATTTTGCAGTCCCTTGTCTCCCTCTTGTGGCCTCCTGGAGGCAAATAAATGTGCAAAAAAAAGACAGCCTGGCGGCCGGCTGTTGCAGTGTTGCCCTCTCAGGCAACACTGAGTGACTGACTGAGCCTCACCGTCTTATATAAAGTTCAGACGGAACTTTGCACGTGTCATAGTGGAGCCCTCAGGATTCCAGAGCCAGCTTTCTGACATCATAATGGGGCCTCAGAGATAGATAAAAGCCTGGGCCCAGGCAGTGTTGGTCAGTGCTGCTCAGCAGGCAGCACTGGACTGGATTAAAGCTGATACAAGGTGTGAAGGAACAAGGGGTGGCTGTGGGCATGCACTTGCTGCCGCTGCCAGTGTTTATCTGCATGGCAGGAGGGCATTTGGGCGTTGCCAGGAAGGCGTTTTTATGTAGATTCCTCCTCTTTCAGCACTGCATTGTGGTGCAAGCAAAAGAAGCAAATCCTGTGTAGCTTCCTCTCCGGCCTTTATTCACCTCCCTCCCGCTTAGTAGCTGTAAATGTGTGTGAGCCTGCAGGGCCCCATGGAATTGCCTAGGAGTAGGCTGAATCAATCGCTGCAAGGGGTGAACAGCAGTATGGGACAGGCTCGGGCAAGGCAAGGGCCGCTCGGGTTATCGCTTCTCGGCCTTTTGGCTCAGATCAGGTTTATTGCCTGGTCTGGGCCGGGGGTTCGGTCTTTCGTGGAGTCCTCTCCGACGTTTTTGGGAGCGATCATCGTGCCGTTGGGCATTCCTCATCAAGATGGCAGCTGTGCGGAATACAATTCGTTTTGTGGTGAATGAGCAGAGGAGAGAAGAAGTGGATACTGGGCACATCATTGAGAACATCCTTCTGGACCTGGCTGGAGTCACATTGGTAGAGGTATTCTGTATCCAAGCTTTCAGCAATATTGCTACGTATGACGTATCCTTTTTTGAGGCCGCCTACTGTCTAAATGTTTTTCAGTTGCTCAAGGAGAAACATATGCATGAGGCTTTAAAATCTATTGAAGTGCTACCTCTTTTCTCAGCAGTGGAGAAATGTATTACCATCCACATGTATAACCCATTTCTGGATAGAAGGCTGGTCAGGGCCTTTTTAGCTCACTACTGTACCCATGTTAGAGGAGGTGTGGAGCAGAAGAACCTATGGGGAGTTTTCAATGGTGATATCAAGTACTGGGTCAGGCTGAAACCTGACTCCAGCTGTATTGGAGGAGTGATGAATCCTCCTGCTAATTTTTCCATTGGTGGGAACAAGGGATATCTTTACTACCAAGATATGCCATCATTTTGCAGATCATGTTTTTCCTACGGGCATACTAAAGATGCATGTAAAGGCAAGGTTTGCAGAAATTGCAAGGAAACAGGACATGAGGTTAGTGCATGCATTTCCCCATCCAGGTGTGATATTTGTGGTTTGCCTGGTCATACCTGTAGAAAATGCCCAAAGGTGTTTCCCTTCTTAGGGCAAGAGAGAAGGACATGGGGCAGACAGGTGAGAACAACAAGTTCCCTTGCTGCCTCTTCTGATGTAATTTCAGAGCCTGCTGGCAGTGTTTCTGTGGCTGCTTCTCAGGACCCTGGGAAAGCTGGATTAGGAGAGGTTCTAACCTCACATACTGACAGCATGGAGTTGGGTGTGGTCCCTCCTGCAGAGCCAACTGTTGATGAGACACCTGTGGTTATACCTATGGAAGGTGAAGACACAGCGCCACCTAGTGGGTGTGCATACCCTGATAATGATGCAAGTATGCAAATTTTGTCTTTCTCTAGCCCAGAGTCAAAAACGGAAGACTCAGCTAAAGTGGAGTGGTCAATATCGGAGGAGGACGAGAAGGAGGCCAGGATGCCTAGTGCCACTAGTGCGGAAATTTTCCACAAAGTTGTCTCAAAAAGGGGGAAATCTGGAAAGGCGGTGAAGAGACTGAAGATTGGTTTGTTGGAAGATTCTGCTCATGCAAATCCTTTCTCATTGCTGGACAGTGACTCTAGTTGTAGCCCTAAGTCATCTGAGGTGGCCTCAGAAGTACCCAGCTCTCCTGGGGAAGGTTTCCTCAGTGAAGTCAATGTGGCAAATCTGGAAAGAGCAATGTATTTCCCTGGGACGTGATATGTTCTGGCTATTTCATGGCTTGCTTTTCCACTAACCATACTATGCCCGCATGTCTTTGAGATTAAAGATTGTCTCACAAAATGTACGGGTGTTCTCCTCTGCTCACAAGCGTGCTGCAGTCCTGGACTTTTTGGCCTCTAAGGGCAGTGACATTGTTTGCGTACAAGAATGTGGTTTATCAAAAATGCCTAGGAAAGAAGAATGGAAGTTTGGGGAAGCAATTTGGTCCTTTTCTTCCACAAATAGGAATGATGGAATTGGTATTCTCTTCAAAAATAATGAGTTTGTCATCAAACAGACTCAGATCATTCAGGAAGGAAGATGTGTCTGTGTGTTACTATCCTATAAGGGATGGCAGTTTAGGCTTATCAATATCTATGGCCATGCTGTGAAATCTGATAGGTTGGCACTTTTTGATAGTTTAAAATTTTTTCTACATGGTAAAGTTCCTGTTATTATTGTCGGTGATATTAACTGTATCCTGGAGAAGCAGGCCCGAGCTGGATCCACAGAGTCTAATGTGGACGCTACCGGAAGTTTGTGGAATCAAATTTTGCAGGACTTTGCTTTGCAGGACGCTGTCACCAGGAAACCAGGTCCATTTACGTACCATGCCGATGACGGAAGAACGGATTCTCGTCTGGACTTTTTCTTTTTTTCTATTTCAGCAATGAAATGTGTAGATTATGCGCAGGAGAGAGTGTGGTTTTCAGATCACGAGTGTTTGTTGGGGGTTTTTGTTATAAATAATTTCTTTTATGGTAGAGGGGTATGGAAGATGAATGTTAGTTTTCTGAGTGATGAAAGGGTAAAAACTAGGTTTGGGAAAAAATATGGGTTTTGGGTTAGGAAGAAAAGTTCTTTCTCTAATGTGTGTGAATGGTGGGTATGGGTGAAAAAAAAGATTGGTGGGTTTTTTAGACAGATAGGGTATAGAAGAGCGAGAAGGAAAAGATTGCAATATTCACGCTTTAATATGCGGATGACGTTCCTTCAACAATGTAAAAATTTGGGTATGGATGTAAGACACGATTTGGAAAAAACAAAAAAAGATATTAAGGAGTGGTTCCGAGAGAAAGGGAAAGAAATAATATTTAGGTCTAAGGTGGAGGTTAGAGATAATCACGAGAAGTGCACTAGATTTTTCTTTAAAAAAATGTGTGGTGGGAAAAGTGGTATGAATGTGTTATTGGATAAGGATGATAAAGAGGTGTTTGGTAAGGATGTGATTGATGTGGTGTCTGATTTTTATAAACAACTGTATGATGTGACGAAGTGTGATCTGGGTGACGATGATGAGTTTTTGGATATTGTGTGTAATTTTGTTCCTGAAAGTGAATGTGAGCTTTTGCTTGGTGAGATTATGGATGGTGAAGTAAAGGATGTGGTGGGAAGTATGGCCAAAAATAAGTCTCCAGGGATCGATGGAATACCAGCTGATTTCTATGGGAAATATTGGGATATAATTGGGAAGGATGTTATTGATGTTATGAGAGTGTTGTTTTCTGGGACGAATATGTGTGATGTGATGAAGAAGGGTATGGTAGTTCTGTTGCATAAAAAAGGAGATAAGAGACGGTTAGAAAATTGGCGACCAATTACTTTGCTGAATACGGATTATAAAATTTTTGCCAAGCTGATTGCGAATCGTATGAGAGATGTGATTGGGTGTGTAATTGATGAGGATCAGGTATGTGCGGTACCGAAAAGGAAATTGCATGAGAACGTGGCGTTGGTGCGGGACATGCTTGAGGATTGTAAGGGTCGGAATAAGAAGGTGATTGTGTGTGCGTTAGATTTTGAGAAAGCGTTTGATCGTGTGGCGCATGTGTTTTTGTTCAAAGTGTTAGAGAGAATGGGTTTTCCGGTTCAGTTTGTGAGTTTGTTGAAGAAATTATACGCGAATGCAAAGAGTTGTGTGCAGGTGAATGGGTTTTTTTCAGAATCATTTAGTATTAGGTCTGGTGTGCGACAGGGTTGTCCGTTGTCTCCCATCCTTTTTATTTGTGCGATTGAATCATTGTTGCAAATGATTAGAAATGATAAGGTTGTGAAAGGTTTGGTGGTGCCCGGGTGTGATGGAAAGCGTGTGAAAGCTTTGGGATATATGGATGATATTTGTGTATTGTGTGATTCAGTGTATGATATGTCCAGAGTGAAGTTGATTGTAAATATGTTTTGTATTGCGTCTGCTTTTAAAATAAATTGGGGTAAGAGCAAATTTAAAATTTTTTTCAGTAATGAGCGAGTGTGTGATTCTGATATGGAACAGGTGAATGGTGTGAAAATTTTGGGTATTGTGTTTGATGATGAGCTGAAAGGGAAAGAAAGTTGGGATGAGTTAGGTGGTAGGATTGTGCGAAAGTTGGAAATGTGGAGAATGAGGGATCTTTCTTTTTCGGGGAAGGTTTTAATTGTCAAAAGTATTATTCTACCTATGATTTTATATGTTGCTCTGGTTTTTCCTCCTGCTGTTGCTATGTTAAAAAAAGTTAATAGAGTTTTGTTCCTTTTTCTATGGGGGAGCGGGATTGAGAAGGCAAGGAGAGAAATTCTAATGAAAAGCAGACGTAATGGAGGCCTTGATTTCCCAAATTTGGAGATTTTCATTGGAATTAATTGTGTACGTTTTTTTGTAGAGCTTTTATTTAAGGAATCCAAGGCTTCCAGAATGTCTAAATATCTAGCTGGAACGGTGATTCAGCGTCTAAGTTGGGAAAAACGAAATTTATGTAAACCAATTGCTTTCCAGTGCACGGGGTGGTATTTGTATGTAGAAAAATTTATCAAAAAGTTCCAGCTAGAGGATGTAAGAATGGAGAGATTTTTGAGAGAAAAGAATGTTGTGAGAAGTATGTGTATGAATAATGTGATGTGTTCTGTAAATGGTTTGAATTCGATGGAGTCTAAGTCTGTGTGGAAGAAGATTGTTACGTATGATGTGTCAAATAAGCAGAAAGATTTATTATGGATGTCGGTACATGGAGTGTTGCCTGTAAGGAGTGTTCAGAAAAGAAGAGGTTTGGTTGCATCTGAAAGGTGTCCGAGAGAAGGTTGTGGGGATGATGAGGATGTGAGTCATGTGTTTTGGTCGTGTAAGCATGCAAAGGATGTTTGGAAAAAGTTGAGTGGGTTGTGCGAAGAATTGACTGGTTTGAAGAGTTTGACGTATGAAATTGTCTTGTTTGGTTTGTGTAGTTTGGGTAGTGAAAAGGATAGAGTGTTGTGGATTTTTTTGACTTGTGTGAAAGAGGTATTGTGGAATACGAGGAATTTGAATGTGTATAAAAGAGAAGTATTTGAGATGGAGGATGTGGTTAGTATGGTATTGGCTAAATTGTATTTTTATTATAAATGGGATCTAGAAAGAGGTATGGATGCGGAAGGGATATGGCGAATGTTAAAATGGAGGTATTTAGTTTGAGGAATTTTGTTTGATTTATCTTGTATTTGATGGAAAAATAAAATAATGAACCAGAGTGATGAGATTTTTTGAAAAATAGAGAGGTGGTTTGAACAACTACAGTTCTCGGTTTTATTCAAAAAAACCTGAATGGTTTAATAAAAAAAAAAAAAAAAAAAAAAAAAAAAAAAATCTGTTCTTATCAGTTTAATATCTGATACGTCCCCTATCTGGGGACCATATATTAAATGGATTTTTAGAACAGGGAGATGGAAATAGAGCTTGCTCTGTCCACTCCACGCATTGACCTGGTATTGCAGTATTTCCAGGACCGGTGCACCCTTCCCTTATGTGTTGACTAAAATCAGATTCCAAAAGTGCTATTTGTGTTTGCTATTGTTTTTGTCTTTCTGATGGGATCTCCCCTTTTAATCCCATTATTTCAACACCTGTTGGACAATGCATTTGTACAGTCATGTGTGATAATGAGCTCATTTATTAAATGCAATTAATGAATACATTGCCACCTCTTGTTGTGTGTGTGTGTGTGTGTGTGTGTGTCTTCTGTGTTTCTGTGTTTCCGGCATTTCACATTGGAACAGCTCATTCACCTTCCTTGTCTTCTCTCCGCCCTCCCTCCTAGGTAAGTTAAAGAGCTGCACCTGAGCCAGCCACTGATTGATGCAGCACCACAGTCAAATAGTGGAGTGGAGTGGAGTAGGGGAACAGCAAACAGCCATTAAAGCAGCCAGCCGCCTACCCGCCACAATGGACCTACCTGTGTACACTAGATGGATGTGATGGAATGTACTGTCGTCCCTACATTTCAAGAAGAAGTAAGAATTGCAGTTGCAACAAACCCTTGCTTGCCTACAAAGAGAGCAGCAATTTGGATTTGTTACTTTGTTACCTGGAAGAATAACAAACTGTGCAAGGATGGAGGTTGTAGGAGCAAGGAGAAGTTGTCTGTAAAGTTGGTGGATGCTTATTTTCCATTTTGCAGTCCCTTGTCTCCCTCTTGTGGCCTCCTGGAGGCAAATAAATGTGCAAAAAAAAGACAGCCTGGCGGCCGGCTGTTGCAGTGTTGCCCTCTCAGGCAACACTGAGTGACTGACTGAGCCTCACCGTCTTATATAAAGTTCAGACGGAACTTTGCACGTGTCATAGTGGAGCCCTCAGGATTCCAGAGCCAGCTTTCTGACATCATAATGGGGCCTCAGAGATAGATAAAAGCCTGGGCCCAGGCAGTGTTGGTCAGTGCTGCTCAGCAGGCAGCACTGGACTGGATTAAAGCTGATACAAGGTGTGAAGGAACAAGGGGTGGCTGTGGGCATGCACTTGCTGCCGCTGCCAGTGTTTATCTGCATGGCAGGAGGGCATTTGGGCGTTGCCAGGAAGGCGTTTTTATGTAGATTCCTCCTCTTTCAGCACTGCATTGTGGTGCAAGCAAAAGAAGCAAATCCTGTGTAGCTTCCTCTCCGGCCTTTATTCACCTCCCTCCCGCTTAGTAGCTGTAAATGTGTGTGAGCCTGCAGGGCCCCATGGAATTGCCTAGGAGTAGGCTGAATCAATCGCTGCAAGGGGTGAACAGCAGTATGGGACAGGCTCGGGCAAGGCAAGGGCCGCTCGGGTTATCGCTTCTCGGCCTTTTGGCACGATCCCGTGTCAAGAGGAGGTCAGCATGTCATGCCCTTGGCCTTTTGGCATCGCCACTTCGGTGGCTTAAGCCAACTGCTGCTATAAGGGGGTAGGCTGGGTGATCAACTGTCGAGCGATCATGGGAGCTAGGCTTCGATACGCTGGGATCGGGGAAACCCGGATCAAGAATGGATTTGGCATTGACGTACCCTTGAACAAGAAGGACCTTTTTTCATTGAAACACCTGGTGAATGAAGTCATTTTCAAGACCCTCAACGTGAGTAGGAACGACATCCTTTGTCTTCAAGATCCCAGAGGTAATCGCTTCACTTTGGTTCTTAAAAGTTTGAATGCTTGTTACAACTTGTATGCCGCAATTAATGCTAACTTGCAAAACCCTGGGTTGGATGGACTTATCTTCACCGTTTTATATAACAACGATGTTCCACTGGTTGTTTTGATGTACAATCCTTATGTGATGGTGGATGATATTACTTCCTTCTTAAAGAAGTACTGCTCTTACGTCAGCTATTCTCACCAGGTGTTAAATGCTGAATCCCTCTGGACAGGGAAGCATAAATTCTTTGTGAGATTTGAGGAGGATCCTTCAGGGCCTCTGGGTGTGAAATACCCTCCTAGGAATTTTGCCATCGGCCGGGACAAAGGCTACTTATTTTTTCCCCAGCCTCCTGTGTTTTGCAGGAAATGTAAAAGATATGGCCATGTTCATGAAGATTGTACGCAAGAAGGTGTTACATGTAACAAATGTAATCAGGACGGTCACCTGGCCAAGGATTGCAAAAACCCAATTGTGTGTAACATGTGCAGCATTGTGGGTCATGCCTTTAAAGACTGTCCAGAGCGTGCTAAAAACAGAAGGGTTAGGACTCTGGCGGAAGTAGTTGCAGGTGAACCTGGCAGTATGAGGTCTAATGTGATTCAGGGCCCAGCTGCCCCGGGAACTGAGGAGTCAGTGCCTGCCCAGGTGTCTGATGGGACTCTCCCTGAGTTAAATCGGTCTGGAAATACGCTGGCTGATGAAATGGAGGTAGCACCTGTTGAGAAAGACCTGCCTCACCCCTCTGATGACCTGACTGGGTTAAGAGGTGATGGGGAGGTGGATGGTTCTTTATCCAAATCACCTGTCTTTTCCTGGGAAGGAATTCTGGTGGACCAACAAGGTGAAGGTGGTCAAGGGGACTTTTCAACTGCACTTGTGAGGCCTTCTGAGGAGGAGGAAGGAGGTTCATCTTCTAAGAGACTTCGCACCATGTTGTCTCCTCTGAGTGAAGATGGAGTGAGCCCGGATAGGGGAGTCTACCCCATTTCTCATTTTCCTGAGGACTTTCCTTTTTTAGGAGAAGACGTGGACAAAGCTATCTTTGTGTCCGGTTGTCAGCCACCAGGAGGTGTAGGCTGATTAAACAGTGGGGTATTGGTGGATATCTACGGAAAAAGATCAAAATATGGACCCCAAAATTACACTTAATGTCTTATCCTTGAATGTCAGGCAAATTACATCAAAGCCTAGACGTGCTGTTGTGCTGGACTATGTTAGGAATCTTGGGGCAGAGATTATATGCCTGCAAGAGTGTGGTATATCTGAGTCACTGGGGGAGGGGGATTGGCCATATGGGCAGTATGTCTGGTCAGGATCTACTTCCAATAAGAATGATGGGGTGGGGATCCTATTAGGAAATATGGGTATGGATCTGGAGAGTTATACAGTGGTGGAAACAGGTAGATGTGTAATTGCAGTGGTATGTTGCAGGGGAGTTAGGGTTAGGGTGGTGAATACTTATTGTCCTATAGATAGAGCAAAAAGGCTGGCGTTGTTGGAAAAGCTAAGTTTGTTCTTACCTGGAAGGATTCCTACCTTTTTTTTGGGAGACTTTAATTGTTCTTTTGATGGGGATGGTCTGGATGTAACTGGGAAAAAGCTTAACCAACTTATATCTGATTTTTCTTTTATAGATGCAGCCGAATTGTCATTGGGTAAACCACCACCGCCAACATATAAATCAGATAGAGGGGGTATTGAGTCAAGAATTGATCGTATTTGCATATCTAAGGGTTTAGTGTGTAATAAGATGGTTCAGAATGAGGTACCTTTTTCAGACCATGTATGTTTACGGGTATGGGTGGAGGTAAGTAGTAAACTTTGTTTTGGGAAAGGGGTGTGGAAGTTGAATACTAGATTATTGGAGGATGTTGAAGTGATGGATGAGTTCAAACGAAAGTATGATGTGTGGAAGGGAGAAAAAGATAGTTTTGTGGATGTGCTTAAATGGTGGGATTGGATGAAAGGGCAGATTAAAATATTTTTTGTGAGATGGGGATATAAGCAGGCTGCTAGGAAACGTAACCAGTATAAGGAACTGAATATTAGGATAGAATGGTTGCGGAAGATGGGTGAGAAGGGAATTGATATGAGTGATTTGCTAGAGGAGGCAAGGAACGAGTTAAAGCAAGTTTTGGAAAGAAAGGGAAAGGAGATTATTTTCAGGTCTAAAGTGGAGTACTTAGATAAAAATGAAAAATGCACAAGGTTTTTTTTCAAGAAAATGTGTGGTAAGAAAGATGATATGGATGAAATTGTTAATGCGAAGGGGGAGCGTATAGTGGGTATGGATGTGTTAAAAGTGGTGGAATCGTTTTATTCAGAACTATATGGCAAAAAGTGGATTGATATCGGGTTGATGGATGAGGTTTTGAATGGTTTGGAAAATGTTCTTAGAGAGGAGGATTGTGTGGGGTTGAATGAGGATGTAACGTCTGAAGAAGTAAAGAAAGTGATAATGAGTGCAGGGAAAAATAAAACACCTGGTAAAGATGGTATTCCTGTGGAATTTTATGTGAAGGCCTGGGAGATAATAGGGTTGGATTTGGTGGAAGTATGTAAGTTTATATGGGATAAGGGGGTTTTGTGTGAGTCTATGAAAGAGGGTGTGATTGTTTTGATTTATAAGAAAGGGGATAAGAAGTGTTTGGGTAATTGGAGACCGATTTCACTGCTGAATGTGGATTATAAATGTTTTAGTAAAATTTTGGCTAATCGTATGCGTGAGGTGGTAGGAAAGGTTGTGGGTGAAGACCAAGTCTGTGCTGTGCCAGGTAGGAGTATGTCTGATAATTTGGTTTTGCTGAGAGATTTGATTGGTGACTGTATGAGTAGGAAACAGAAGTGTATGATGCTTGCGTTAGATTTCGAAAAGGCGTTTGATAGAGTGTCGCATGTGTTTATGTTTGCTGTACTTGTTAGGATGGGCTTCCCAGTGAGGTTTTTGGAAGGTGTGAAGTGTTTGTACAGGGATGTGTCAAGTGAAGTGTTGGTGAATGGTAATTTAAGTTCAAAAGTATGTGTGAGATCTGGGGTAAGACAGGGGTGTCCTATGTCCCCAGTTTTGTTTATTTGTGTGATCGAAAGTTTGATGTGTTTGGTAAGAAAAGATAAAGTGGTGAAAGGTTTTTTGATCCCAGGAAGTGGAGGTAAATACGTTAAAATTCTGGGTTATATGGATGATGTTGTGGTTATGAGTGATTGTATGGCTGGGTTGAATAGAGCAAAATTATGGTTGGATTTTTTTTGTGGGGCATCAGCTTTTAAGGTGAATTGGGATAAGTGTGTCTTTAAGTGCTTTGGGGATAGGAGGGTAAGTATGGAGGGAGTGAGGAATGAAGTGGGTGCAGTAAAAGTGTTGGGGATACAGTTTAATGAGGACTTGAGAGGGAATGAGAGTTGGGATGAATGTGGCAAGAGGATTGAGAAGAAATTGAATTTTTGGAGACTTAGAGACCTGACTTTATCAGGGAAGGTGTTGATAATTAAGACAGTGATTTTGCCTATTTTGGTTTTTGTGGCTAGTATTTTTCCCTCCGCTAGTAGGAAAATCAAAAAGTCAGAGAAAATGGTGTTTACCTTTCTGTGGGGAAGTCAAATGGAAAAGTTGAAGCGTGAGTATGTTTATAAGTCTTGTGAGAATGGAGGTTTGGGTTTTCCGAATGTGGAGGTCTTTCTTGGGTTAAATTATATTAAAATAGTGGTGGGGCTCTTGGGGAAAGGAAATAAGAGTGCGTATATGGTAAGGTATATGGCCGGTTGGATGCTTTATGGGTTAAATTGGTTTAAGAGAGATGCTACTGTGCCTGTTGCTTATGTATGTCCGGTATGGTATGTTGTGATTGAAAGGTTCATTAGGAAATATGATTTGATTGCAGTGCCTATGGGTGGGTTTCTGGATAAGAAGGCTGTGCTAAAAAGATTGTGTGTGAATGAGGTTGTGTGTAACATTGTGGGTTTGCGAGGAGAGGATGTTGTGGATACTTGGAAGAAGTTAGGCGTGAGAGGTATGTCCAATAGACAAAAGGACATAGTGTGGATGGCGTTGCATGATATATTGCCTGTTAGAGATGTGCAGAGGAGGAGAATGCTAGTTAGATTTGAGGTATGTCCAAGGGGTGGGTGTAATTCACGGGAGACTGTTAGGCATCTTTTTTGGGACTGCAATTATTCGTATGAGGTATGGAGGAGGATGGGTGGCGTCTGTAAGGAGTTAGCTGGGGTGAAGTTTGTGGATTGGAAGGTTGCGATGTTTGCTATAGGGGCTTGTAACAGAGTAAGTGATAGGATCTTATGGTTGATTATGGCGTGTATAATGGAAAGCTTATGGGATGTACGTAATTTAGGTGTTTTCAAACATAAGTGGGTACCCATTGGTGAGTGTGTGAGGATGGTTTTGTCAAGACTATACGTAGTCTATCGTTGGGATAGTCAGTGCGGTGGTGGTATAGACGCAGAGGGGATATGGAAATTTAAGAAGTGGAGAAGGTTGGTGAAATATAGCTAATTGATAAGATTTATTCCTGTTTTATTTTTGTTCTTCACGATCCTTTCTGTGTCTTGATTATTATTGTTTGGAATAAAATAGCCATGATGATGTACGACTAAGGCAACTTATGCCTTAAAATGCAAAATGGTTTGTGTACTGTTGCTTTAAGTTAAACTGAATGGTTTTAAAAAAAAAAAAAAAAAAAAAAAAAAAAAAAAAAAAAAAAAAAAAAAAAAAAAAAAAAATCTGTTCTTATCAGTTTAATATCTGATACGTCCCCTATCTGGGGACCATATATTAAATGGATTTTTAGAACAGGGAGATGGAAATAGAGCTTGCTCTGTCCACTCCACGCATTGACCTGGTATTGCAGTATTTCCAGGACCGGTGCACCCTTCCCTTATGTGTTGACTAAAATCAGATTCCAAAAGTGCTATTTGTGTTTGCTATTGTTTTTGTCTTTCTGATGGGATCTCCCCTTTTAATCCCATTATTTCAACACCTGTTGGACAATGCATTTGTACAGTCATGTGTGATAATGAGCTCATTTATTAAATGCAATTAATGAATACATTGCCACCTCTTGTTGTGTGTGTGTGTGTGTGTGTGTGTGTCTTCTGTGTTTCTGTGTTTCCGGCATTTCACATTGGAACAGCTCATTCACCTTCCTTGTCTTCTCTCCGCCCTCCCTCCTAGGTAAGTTAAAGAGCTGCACCTGAGCCAGCCACTGATTGATGCAGCACCACAGTCAAATAGTGGAGTGGAGTGGAGTAGGGGAACAGCAAACAGCCATTAAAGCAGCCAGCCGCCTACCCGCCACAATGGACCTACCTGTGTACACTAGATGGATGTGATGGAATGTACTGTCGTCCCTACATTTCAAGAAGAAGTAAGAATTGCAGTTGCAACAAACCCTTGCTTGCCTACAAAGAGAGCAGCAATTTGGATTTGTTACTTTGTTACCTGGAAGAATAACAAACTGTGCAAGGATGGAGGTTGTAGGAGCAAGGAGAAGTTGTCTGTAAAGTTGGTGGATGCTTATTTTCCATTTTGCAGTCCCTTGTCTCCCTCTTGTGGCCTCCTGGAGGCAAATAAATGTGCAAAAAAAAGACAGCCTGGCGGCCGGCTGTTGCAGTGTTGCCCTCTCAGGCAACACTGAGTGACTGACTGAGCCTCACCGTCTTATATAAAGTTCAGACGGAACTTTGCACGTGTCATAGTGGAGCCCTCAGGATTCCAGAGCCAGCTTTCTGACATCATAATGGGGCCTCAGAGATAGATAAAAGCCTGGGCCCAGGCAGTGTTGGTCAGTGCTGCTCAGCAGGCAGCACTGGACTGGATTAAAGCTGATACAAGGTGTGAAGGAACAAGGGGTGGCTGTGGGCATGCACTTGCTGCCGCTGCCAGTGTTTATCTGCATGGCAGGAGGGCATTTGGGCGTTGCCAGGAAGGCGTTTTTATGTAGATTCCTCCTCTTTCAGCACTGCATTGTGGTGCAAGCAAAAGAAGCAAATCCTGTGTAGCTTCCTCTCCGGCCTTTATTCACCTCCCTCCCGCTTAGTAGCTGTAAATGTGTGTGAGCCTGCAGGGCCCCATGGAATTGCCTAGGAGTAGGCTGAATCAATCGCTGCAAGGGGTGAACAGCAGTATGGGACAGGCTCGGGCAAGGCAAGGGCCGCTCGGGTTATCGCTTCTCGGCCTTTTGGCACGATCTCGTGTCATTAGGTGATCAGCATGTCATGCCCTTGGCCTTTTGGCATCGCCACCTCGGTGGCTTAAGCCATCTGCTGCTATTAGGGGGTAGGCTGGGTGATCATTAGTAGAGCGATCATGGGAGCTAGGCTCCGCTACGCTGGGATCGGGGAAACCCGGATCAAGAACGCTTTTGGTATTGACGTACCCTTGGATAAAAGAGATCTGTTTTCATTGAAGCATCTGGTGCAAGACATCCTCTTCAAGACCCTCAATGTCAGCAGGAGCGACATTCTATGCCTTCAGGACCCTAGAGGTAACCGTTTTACTCTTGTTCTCAACAGTCTCAATGCTTGTTACAATTTGTATGCGACAATCAAGGCAAACCTGCAAAATACTGATCTGGATGGACTTGTCTTCACTGTGCTGTATAACAATGATGTGCCATTGGTTGTGCTTATGTACAATCCTCATGTGTTGGTGGAGGACATTCTTTCTTTTCTAAGGAAGTACTGCTCCTATGCAAGTTATTCCCACCAGGTTCTAAACACTGAGTCTATATGGACTGGAAAACATAAGTTTTTTGTGCGCTTTGAAGAAGACCCTGCAGGACCATTGGGGGTTAAATACCCTCCCAGAAATTTTGCAATTGGCCGTGATAAAGGTTATTTATTTTTTCCCCAGCCTCCTGTGTTTTGCAGGAAGTGTAAAACGTATGGGCATACTTATGAAGACTGCACACAGGAAGGGGTTACATGCAACAAATGCAACCAGGATGGTCATCTGGCTAAAGACTGTAAGAATCCTATTGTGTGCAATATGTGTAGTACAGTGGGACATGCATTTAAAAACTGCCCAATGCGTGCAAAAAATAAGAGGGTGAGGACTATGGCGGAGGTAGTAGCAGGTGAAGCCAGTGGCAGTACATCTAATGTGCTTCTAAGCTCTGTTGTACAGGAAATTCAGGAGCCGACGCCTAAGGAGCCTGCTGAGCCGACGCCTCCCAGAGGGCCTGCTGGGCCATCACCTCCTGGGGAGCCTGCTGAAGCTCTCACTGAGCTAACTCATGCTAGCAAAACGGTGGCTGAAGAAATGGAAGTGGCTTTGTTGGAAGGAGACCTGCCTCACCCCTCTGATGACTTGACTGGTTTGAGGGGGGATGGTGAGATAGATGCTTCTCTCTCCAGGACTCCGGTCTTGTCCTGGGAAGGAATTTACATAGAACAAGATGGCGGAGGTGGCCAAGGAGACTTTCCATCTTCTCTTGTGAGATCTGCTGAGGAGGAGGGAGAAGGGTCGTCTTCCAAAAGACTACGTACTATGCTGTCACCCTTGAGTGAGGATGGAGCCAGCCCAGACAGGGGAATTTACCCTATCTCTCATTTCTCTGAGGATTTTCCTTTTTTAGGGGAGGACGCAGAAAAAGCTGTCTTTGTGTCCGGTTGCCAGCCTCCAGGAGGCGTAGGCTGATCAGACAGTGGGGTATCGGTGGTTACGTTCGTAAAAAGATCAAGATATGGGCTCCAAAACTACATTTAATGTCATATCCATAAATGTCAGACAAATAGCATCTAAGTCTAGACGTGCTTTAGTTTTGGATCATGTCAGGAATCTTGGAGCAGAAATTTCTTGCCTGCAGGAATGTGGCATATCTGAACCACCGGGGGAGGGGGATTGGCCCCATGGGCAATGTGTTTGGTCAGGGTCTTCGTTTAATAAAAATGATGGTGTAGGGATACTACTGGGGAATAAGGGTATAAACTTGGAGAGTTACACAGTGGTTGAAATAGGTCGATGTTTGATTGCAGTAGTGTGTTGTAGGGGATTTAGGGTCAGGGTGATAAATACGTATTGCCCTACAGACAGGGCGAGTAGGCTGGCTTTGTTAGAAAAGCTGAGCCTTTTCCTACCTGGGAGGATACCTACAATTTTTGTAGGAGATTTCAATTGCTCCTTTGATGGAGAGGGCCTGGATGTGACCGGGAAAAAGTTAAATCAATTAATGTCTGACTTTTCTTTTCTAGATACGGCAGAAATGCATTTGGGTAAGCCACCACCACCAACGTATAAATCAGACAGAGGAGGGGTTGAGTCTAGGATTGACCGTATATGTGTATCCAAGAATCTAGTTTGTAAGACTTTTGTTCAAAGTGAGGTACCATTTTCGGATCATGTATGTTTGCAAGTATGGATGGAAGGTAATTGTAAATTTAGTTTTGGGAGGGGTGTATGGAAGTTGAATAGTAGATTATTAGAGGATGTGGAAGTGATGGATGAGTTTAAGTGTAAGTATGCTGTGTGGAAAAGGGAGAAAAATAGTTTTAAAGATGTGCTTAAGTGGTGGGATTGGGTGAAAGTGCAGATTAAAATTTTTTTTGTAAAATGGGGACATAAACAAGCTACTAGACTACGTAACCAGTATAAAGATCTGAATGTTAGGATAGAATGGTTACGTAAGATGGGTGAAAATGGGATCGATATGAGTGATTTGTTGGAAGAAGCCAGAAAGGAGTTAAAGCAGGTTTTGGAAAGAAAAGGTAAAGAAATCATTTTTAGATCAAAAGTGGAATATCTAGATAAAAATGAAAAATGTACAAGATTTTTTTTCAAAAAAATGTGTGGTAAGAAAGAAGATATGAATGAAGTTGTTAATGAGAAAGGTGAGTGTATGGAGGGTGTAGATGTGGTAAAAGTGGTGGAATCATACTATTCAGAGTTGTATGGGAAAAAATGGATTGATAATGGTTTGATGAATGAGGTTCTGGGTGGTTTGGAAAGTGTCCTTGGTGAGGATGACTGCGTGGGGTTGAATGAAGAGATAACTCTTGAAGAAGTGAAGAATGTGATAATGAGTGCGGGGAAAAATAAAACTCCTGGTAAAGATGGAATTCCGGTGGAATTCTACGTAAAGATGTGGGAGGTAATTGGGGTAGATTTGCTGGAAGTGTGTAAGAATATATGGGATAAGGGGGTTTTGTGTGAGTCTATGAAAGAAGGTGTGATTGTTTTGATCTACAAGAAAGGAGACAAGAAGTGTTTGGGTAATTGGAGGCCAATTTCATTATTGAATGCAGATTATAAATGTTTTAGTAAAATCTTGGCTAATCGTATGCGTGAGGTGGTAGGTAAAATTGTAGGGGAGGAGCAAGTGTGTGCTGTGCCAGGTAGAAGTATGACTGATAATTTGGTTTTGTTGAGAGATTTGATTGGTGACTGTATGAGTAGGAAACAGAAGTGTATGATGCTTGCATTGGATTTTGAAAAGGCTTTCGATAGGGTGTCGCACGGGTTTATGTTTGCTGTACTTGCTAGGATGGGTTTTTCCACTAGGTTTTTGGACGGTGTGAAGTGTTTGTACAGGGATGTGTCAAGTGAAGTTTTGGTGAATGGTAATTTAAGTTCAAAAGTAAGTGTAGAATCTGGGGTTAGACAGGGGTGCCCTATGTCCCCTGTTTTGTTTATTTGTGTAATTGAAGTGTTGATGTGTTTAGTAAGAAGAGATAAGGTAATGAGAGGTTTTCTGATTCCAGGGAGTGGGGGTAAATGTGTTAAAATTTTGGGTTATATGGATGATGTGGTGGTTGTGAGTGATTGTATGGCTGGGCTGAATAGAGTTAAATTATGGTTAGATTTCTTCTGTGGTGCATCTGCTTTTAAAGTGAATTGGGGTAAGTGTGTATTCAAGTGTTTTGGAGACAGGGGAGTAAGAATGGGAGGGGTGAGAAATGAAGTGGGTGCAGTGAAAGTGTTGGGGATTCAGTTTAATGATGATCTAAGAGGGAATGAGAGTTGGGATGAATGTGGCTTGAGAATTGAGAGGAAGTTAAATTTTTGGAGGCTTAGGGACCTGACTCTATCGGGGAAGGTATTGATAATAAAATCGGTTATTCTGTCAATTTTGGTCTTTGTGGCTTGTGTTTTTCCAACCGCTAGTAGGAAGATTAAGAAGTTAGAAAAAATGGTTTTTACCTTTTTTTGGGGAAGCCGAATGGAGAAACTGAAGCGTGAATTTGTGTATAAGTCTTGTGAGAATGGGGGTTTGGGTTTTCCACATGTTGAGGTTTTTCTTGGGCTTAATTATATTAAAATGGTGGTGGTTCTTTTGGGGAAAGGCAGTAAGAGCGCGTATATGGTTAGGTATATGGCTGGTTGGATGCTTTATGGGTTAGAGTGGGTTAAGAGAGATGCCACTGTGCCTGTTGCTTATGTATGTCCTGTATGGTATATTCTGATTGAAAAATTTATTAGGAAGCATGATTTGATTGCAGTTCCAATGGGTGAGTTTAAGAATAAGAAGGCTGTGTTAAAAAGGTTGTGTGTGAATGAGGTTGTGTGTAATATTGTGGGTTTGAGAGGACAGGATGTTGTGAATGTTTGGAAGAAGTTAAGTGTGACAGGTATGTCAAATAGGCAAAAAGACATAGTGTGGATGGCGATGCATGATATTTTGCCTGTTAGAGATGTGCAGAGGAGGAGGATGTTAGTTAGATTTGAGGTTTGTCCGAGGGTTGGGTGTGGTTCTTGTGAGACTGTAAGACATCTCTTTTGGGACTGTGATTATGCCTATGAGGTTTGGAGAAGAATGGGTGGTTTGTGTAAGGAATTGGCTGGGGTAAGTTTTATGGATTGGAAGGTTGCAATGTTTGCTATAGGTGCATGTAATAGGGCAAGTGATAGGGTATTATGGTTGATTATGGTGTGTATAATGGAGAGCTTGTGGGATGTGCGCAATTTAGGTATTTTCAAGCACAAGTGGGTACCAATTAATGATTGTGTGAGGATGATATTGTCGAGATTATATGTGGTTTATCGCTGGGATAGTCAGTGTGGTGGTGGCATAGACGCAGAGGGAGTTTGGAAATTTAAGAAATGGAGAAGGTTAGTGAAATACAGTTAATTGTTGTTTTCTATCTCTGTTTCAAATGTTGTCCCTTGTATTATTATGTTCCTTTTTTGATCGGAATAAAGTATTACCATGATGATGTATGACTAAGGCAACTTATGCCTTAAAGATGCAAAATGGTTCTTGCGTTGTACTGTTGCTTTAAGTTGAACTGAATGGTATTTAAAAAAAAAAAAAAAAAAAAAAAAAAAAAAAAAAATCTGTTCTTATCAGTTTAATATCTGATACGTCCCCTATCTGGGGACCATATATTAAATGGATTTTTAGAACAGGGAGATGGAAATAGAGCTTGCTCTGTCCACTCCACGCATTGACCTGGTATTGCAGTATTTCCAGGACCGGTGCACCCTTCCCTTATGTGTTGACTAAAATCAGATTCCAAAAGTGCTATTTGTGTTTGCTATTGTTTTTGTCTTTCTGATGGGATCTCCCCTTTTAATCCCATTATTTCAACACCTGTTGGACAATGCATTTGTACAGTCATGTGTGATAATGAGCTCATTTATTAAATGCAATTAATGAATACATTGCCACCTCTTGTTGTGTGTGTGTGTGTGTGTGTGTGTGTCTTCTGTGTTTCTGTGTTTCCGGCATTTCACATTGGAACAGCTCATTCACCTTCCTTGTCTTCTCTCCGCCCTCCCTCCTAGGTAAGTTAAAGAGCTGCACCTGAGCCAGCCACTGATTGATGCAGCACCACAGTCAAATAGTGGAGTGGAGTGGAGTAGGGGAACAGCAAACAGCCATTAAAGCAGCCAGCCGCCTACCCGCCACAATGGACCTACCTGTGTACACTAGATGGATGTGATGGAATGTACTGTCGTCCCTACATTTCAAGAAGAAGTAAGAATTGCAGTTGCAACAAACCCTTGCTTGCCTACAAAGAGAGCAGCAATTTGGATTTGTTACTTTGTTACCTGGAAGAATAACAAACTGTGCAAGGATGGAGGTTGTAGGAGCAAGGAGAAGTTGTCTGTAAAGTTGGTGGATGCTTATTTTCCATTTTGCAGTCCCTTGTCTCCCTCTTGTGGCCTCCTGGAGGCAAATAAATGTGCAAAAAAAAGACAGCCTGGCGGCCGGCTGTTGCAGTGTTGCCCTCTCAGGCAACACTGAGTGACTGACTGAGCCTCACCGTCTTATATAAAGTTCAGACGGAACTTTGCACGTGTCATAGTGGAGCCCTCAGGATTCCAGAGCCAGCTTTCTGACATCATAATGGGGCCTCAGAGATAGATAAAAGCCTGGGCCCAGGCAGTGTTGGTCAGTGCTGCTCAGCAGGCAGCACTGGACTGGATTAAAGCTGATACAAGGTGTGAAGGAACAAGGGGTGGCTGTGGGCATGCACTTGCTGCCGCTGCCAGTGTTTATCTGCATGGCAGGAGGGCATTTGGGCGTTGCCAGGAAGGCGTTTTTATGTAGATTCCTCCTCTTTCAGCACTGCATTGTGGTGCAAGCAAAAGAAGCAAATCCTGTGTAGCTTCCTCTCCGGCCTTTATTCACCTCCCTCCCGCTTAGTAGCTGTAAATGTGTGTGAGCCTGCAGGGCCCCATGGAATTGCCTAGGAGTAGGCTGAATCAATCGCTGCAAGGGGTGAACAGCAGTATGGGACAGGCTCGGGCAAGGCAAGGGCCGCTCGGGTTATCGCTTCTCGGCCTTTTGGCTAAGATCAAGTGTAGTACCTGCTCAAGCTGAGGTTAGTAATCATCCCTGCCGGTGGTACGTGGGCCATCGTAGGGGGATGACAGAACGCCGAGGTGAGGGCAGGGAACCACAACGGTCATCGCTCTGGTGTACGCATTTGGTTTAAAGGTACCATTTGTAGGTGACCAGGCGACCGCCGGATCGAGGTCATTAGGCCGGGTAGTTTGGAAGCCCGAGTTGCTATGTGCCCCAGGGCTGGTGACCCTGGGGTGCCCTAACTCACTGGGGGTGGGATCCCACTGAGTGAAGGCACACTTGCACGCACTCTCTTTCACGCTATATGAGCACACACCTTTATTCTCCCGGCCTTCTGGCTGGGAGATGAGGAATTTTTTATACCTGGCGGATGTCCAGGCTGTATCACAGCGCACATCCACTTATTTAATTTTGTTTTTCACTGTGTGTTTGTCACGTTTGTCACAAGGATTTTGGGATGCGGTGCCCTTTTGGGACCCTCCTGAGGTCTAGGGGGAAAATGTGTGGCCTTCTGGTTCCTTTTTCCCCTGCAACCCGGCCTCCCTTCTTCGGAGGGGAGGTGCAACTAGGATGCAGGCTCCTAGGTGGACACTGGGGTGGCAGCCCAGGTAGAAGCCTAGGAGTGTGTTTGGGTCTCCCTAAGCTTCGGCGAGGGGGGACCATCGATCCTTGATCCTCTAGGCCTATGGTTTGGAGGGTCAGGGAATGGTTATGCGGGGCCTCTCTCTTTTAAGAGAAGGGCTGCGATAGACCGCATCCTTGTGCACTTTTTGTGTGGCACCTCTGCACTTTTTATGCACTTGGGTGATAGAAAGCACGACTCGGGCTTTCAAAAAAAAAAAAAAATCTGTTCTTATCAGTTTAATATCTGATACGTCCCCTATCTGGGGACCATATATTAAATGGATTTTTAGAACAGGGAGATGGAAATAGAGCTTGCTCTGTCCACTCCACGCATTGACCTGGTATTGCAGTATTTCCAGGACCGGTGCACCCTTCCCTTATGTGTTGACTAAAATCAGATTCCAAAAGTGCTATTTGTGTTTGCTATTGTTTTTGTCTTTCTGATGGGATCTCCCCTTTTAATCCCATTATTTCAACACCTGTTGGACAATGCATTTGTACAGTCATGTGTGATAATGAGCTCATTTATTAAATGCAATTAATGAATACATTGCCACCTCTTGTTGTGTGTGTGTGTGTGTGTGTGTGTGTCTTCTGTGTTTCTGTGTTTCCGGCATTTCACATTGGAACAGCTCATTCACCTTCCTTGTCTTCTCTCCGCCCTCCCTCCTAGGTAAGTTAAAGAGCTGCACCTGAGCCAGCCACTGATTGATGCAGCACCACAGTCAAATAGTGGAGTGGAGTGGAGTAGGGGAACAGCAAACAGCCATTAAAGCAGCCAGCCGCCTACCCGCCACAATGGACCTACCTGTGTACACTAGATGGATGTGATGGAATGTACTGTCGTCCCTACATTTCAAGAAGAAGTAAGAATTGCAGTTGCAACAAACCCTTGCTTGCCTACAAAGAGAGCAGCAATTTGGATTTGTTACTTTGTTACCTGGAAGAATAACAAACTGTGCAAGGATGGAGGTTGTAGGAGCAAGGAGAAGTTGTCTGTAAAGTTGGTGGATGCTTATTTTCCATTTTGCAGTCCCTTGTCTCCCTCTTGTGGCCTCCTGGAGGCAAATAAATGTGCAAAAAAAAGACAGCCTGGCGGCCGGCTGTTGCAGTGTTGCCCTCTCAGGCAACACTGAGTGACTGACTGAGCCTCACCGTCTTATATAAAGTTCAGACGGAACTTTGCACGTGTCATAGTGGAGCCCTCAGGATTCCAGAGCCAGCTTTCTGACATCATAATGGGGCCTCAGAGATAGATAAAAGCCTGGGCCCAGGCAGTGTTGGTCAGTGCTGCTCAGCAGGCAGCACTGGACTGGATTAAAGCTGATACAAGGTGTGAAGGAACAAGGGGTGGCTGTGGGCATGCACTTGCTGCCGCTGCCAGTGTTTATCTGCATGGCAGGAGGGCATTTGGGCGTTGCCAGGAAGGCGTTTTTATGTAGATTCCTCCTCTTTCAGCACTGCATTGTGGTGCAAGCAAAAGAAGCAAATCCTGTGTAGCTTCCTCTCCGGCCTTTATTCACCTCCCTCCCGCTTAGTAGCTGTAAATGTGTGTGAGCCTGCAGGGCCCCATGGAATTGCCTAGGAGTAGGCTGAATCAATCGCTGCAAGGGGTGAACAGCAGTATGGGACAGGCTCGGGCAAGGCAAGGGCCGCTCGGGTTATCGCTTCTCGGCCTTTTGGCTAAGATCAGAGTTTATTGCTCTGGTCTTGGTCAGGGGGTGCGGGTTTTCCCTTGGGAGGAACCAGAGTGGTGATCGTTCTGTGATCGTGGATCGGCAGGTATAGTCAGCATGGATGCAGCAAGGACAACACCAGTGGAGAGAACCATTCGAATTAAGGTAGACCCAAGTGATTCTGGTAAGAACACCATTGAATTTGTTGGAAGGAAGCTGGTGGTCGACATGGCAGGTATCCCTCTTTATAAATTATTCTGTGTGCAAGAAAACAGAAAGCAAGGATTGTATGATGTGTCCTTTCAAGAAGAAAATGACTGTTTAAATTTCTATGAAGCCTTAAAAGTGAATGCTAACTGTGAGGTTTTGAAAAATGTCTCTTTTGTGCCTCTATTTGCTATGGGAGAGAGGGTACTATTTGTACATGTCTTCAACCCATTTACCCAGCTGGACTTAATCAAGAACTTTTTGAGTTTATATTGCACCAGTGTGAAAGGGGGAACCAAAATGACCAGCTCATTGAAAGTGTTCAATGGAACTTATAAATTTTTCGTCCAGTTTAAGCTGGACCCGGATTGTATTGGTGGAGTTAAGAGCCCTCCATTGTCCTTTTCCATTGCTGGCTATAGAGGATATTTGTATTATCAAAATATGCCAAAATTTTGCCGGTTCTGTCACCAGTTTGGTCACACTAAGGAGTGCTGCCCTGGGGTGAAGGTGTGCAGGAATTGTAAGATGGCTGGACATGAGGCAGGTGCATGTACGGAACCCCGATCGTGTGATTTGTGTGGTGAAGTGGGGCACCTGTATAGAGATTGCCCAGTGGGCAAGAAGAGAAAGGAGAAAGAGGAAAAGGAAAGAGAGGCACAGAGACAGAAGAATATCCAGAAGCAAGAGGAAGCCAATGAGAGGTTAAGGATAGAAAGGGAGGTGGAGGAGCAAAGGCAGAAAGAAATCCTTGATGCAATATTGGCTGAGGCTGAGCGAGATAGCACGCAGGTGCAGGCAATTGAGGAAACTTTCATTGAGGACATGCCAAGCCCTGTGGTAGAAGAATCTCAGAGGATATCAGAATGGTCTTCCTCTGGAGTGTTGAGTCCAGTGAGAGAAGTGGAGATGTCTTTTCGCCCACAGAGAGTGGGGAACTTTCCAAAAAAACAGAGAATTGAAGTGGTGGAGACGCAAAGTGTGGAGACGGCGAACGCCTTTCAGGCATTGTTTGAGCCGAACATGGAGTATGAGACTAGTGAAGAAAACTCTCCCGGGCCTTTAACCCGGAAAGTTTGAGGGTTCTGCTTTGTGTTTTTTCACCTTTTTCTGCCTAGGGCAGTTATAAAATGTCGTTTAAAATTTTGTCTTCCAATGTCCGGGTGTTTAAAAACCGGGCCAGGAGAGCAGCCATTTTGGAGGAATTGTCTTTCAGTGGAGCAGATTTAATTTGTGTGCAGGAGTGTGGGATAGAGTATATAGTTAAGCAGGAGGAGTGGGGTTTTGGTGCAGCAATATGGTCATGTTCTAGTCACAATAGAAATGATGGTGTGGGGGTTTTGGTTAGGAGTAGCAGGGTGGAGGTTTGTAGCTACACAGTGATTGAGGAGGGGCGGTGCCTGTTAGTGGTTATAAAAGTATGTGGTGTGAATGTGCGTGTAATTAATGTGTATGCGTCTGCAAAAAAGGAAGAGAGAGTGGAGTTGTTTGAGAGAATTAAACTGTTTTTGCCAGGTAGGGAACATATTGTGTGGGTGGGGGATTTTAACTGTGATACTAGAGGGGATTTGGATGTGTCTGGGAATGTGCTAAAGTCTGTACTCACTGATTTTGGATTGAGGGATGTAGTGCACCTGTGTGGTGTTAACCCTATAGTAGATACTTATTATGCGGATAGTGGGAGACACAGTAGTAGAATTGATATGATTTTTGTTTCTAAGGGGGTGATGGGTAAGGGATATATGCAAATGAAGGTAGGATATTCTGATCACGAGTGCATTAAGTGTGAGTTGGTCTGGGATGAGGATTGTGGGAGTGGGAGGGGTTTATGGAAATTGAATGTGAGTTTGTTGGATGATGAGAGTGTTTGTGGAAAATATGTGGATACATATAGGTTTTGGTGTGAGAAAAAAGGTGATTTTGTGGATATAATAACATGGTGGGATTGGGTTAAAGAAAGAACACGTGTGTTTTTTAGAAAGGTTGGTTATAGGAAAGCTGTGGAGAGAAGGAAGAGGTATGAATGTTATAATATAAGGTTGAATTTTCTCCAGAAGGTTAAAAAGAGAGGTTGGAGTGTGGATGAGGAGATTGATTGTGTGAAAAATGAGATGAGGGAATGGTTGTTAGAAAAAGGTAGAAAGATTATGTATCAGTCAAAATTAGATAAATTGGAAAAGGGGGAAAAATGTTCTAGGTATTTTTTCAAAAAAGTAGTGGGGAAAAAGGAGGATTTGGTGAGAGTGTATGATAAAAATGGAAGGGTGGTGAAAGGAAAAGCAGTGTTTCCTGTGGTTGAAAGTTTTTATAAAGAATTGTATGCAGTGAAAGAGATTGATAGGGACTTGGAGGCTGAAGTGGTGAGTATGATTGAAAATAGGGTGGAAGTAATTGAATATGCAAATTTGATGAGAAACATTGAGGAGGATGAAGTAAAGAGAGTGTTGGATAGTATGGCTGTGAATAAGACTCCAGGGGATGATGGGTTACCGATGGAATTTTACATAAAAATGTGGGACGTGATTAAGGATGATGTGGTGCAAGTTTATAAATTTATGTGGGAGAATGGTAGGATGGTTGAAAGTATGAAAAGTGGGGTGGTGGTTTTGATTTATAAGAAAGGGGATGTGAATGATGTTAAAAATTGGAGGCCGATTACTTTGTTGAATGTGGACTATAAGGTGTTTGCTAAGCTGATTGCAAATAGGATGAGAGATGTGATTGGTCAGGTGGTTGGGGAGGAGCAAGTGTGTGGAGTGCCGGGGAGGAGGATTAGTGAGAATTTGTGTTTGCTGAGAGATGTGATATGGGATAGCATGGAGAGGAAACAAGTATTGAATGTTCTGTCAATTGATTTTGAAAAGGCTTTTGATCGTTTGGCGCATGATTTTTTATTTAGAGTTTTGGTAAGAATGGGTTTTCCTAGTGACTTTGTGAATGTTGTAAGAGTGTTGTATAAGAATGTGTATAGTAAGATTCTCATTAATGGATGGGTTGGTGGTGAGATAAGTGTGGGTTCCGGTGTGAGGCAGGGGTGTCCCCTGTCTCCGATTGCCTTTATTTGTGCGATTGAGCCTTTATTACAGATGTTTCGGAAGGATAAATGTATGAGAGGTGTGAAGATTCCTGGTTGTGGTGGGAAAGAAGTAAAAGTATTAGCATACATGGATGATGTGTGTGTGATTTGTGAATCCGATGCTGCGGTAAGGCGTGCTAAATTGTTAGTTGCTTTGTTCTGTGGGGCATCTGCATTTAGAGTTAATTGGGATAAGAGTGAATGTAAGAGGTTTGGGAACATTGGGAGGAGAGAAGATTTAGGTGTAAAATGTGTGGAAGGAGCGATTCAGATTTTGGGGGTGAAATTTGATGAAAAATTGGATGGGAATGAAAGTTGGGAGGATGTTGGTAAAAAGATTATTAAGAAAATGAATTTCTGGCGTTTGAGAGAATTGTCTTTTGCTGGGAAGATTCTTGTGATTAAAAGTGTGATTTTACCAATTTTGTTGTATGTTGCTTTTGTCTTTCCGCCAGGGTCTATGATGCTGAGAAGATTGAATAGAGTGCTGATGGTATTTTTTTGGGGTTCTAAGATGGAGAGAGTGAAGAGAGAGACTGTGAGGAAAAGTGTAAAGAATGGGGGAATGGGGTTTCCTAATATTGAGGTATATTTGGGAGTGAATAGTGTGTTTGCAGTAAGAAGGATGATGGGAGGTGATTGGAAATTTGCATGTATGGTAAGATATCTGAGTGGGAGTGTGTTATGCAGATTAGGATGGATAGGGAGAGATTTAAGAGTGCCGTATGCACTTATATGTCCAAAGTGGTATCTGTATGTGGAAAAGTTTTTGAAAAGCTATGAGTTGTTGGGGAAGGGTGATGTGTTGAGAAATAAAAAAGAGATGTTGAGATGTATTGAAGGAAAAGAAGTGCAGTGTCCTATAAATATGGTGAGAAGGGCGAATGTAGGGAGAGTATGGAAGAGTTTGGAAACGGATGGGATAACAAATAGACAGAAAGAGATTGTATGGCAAAGTATGCATGGAGCGTTGCCTGTGAGAGAGTTTCAAAGATATCGTGGGATTGGGAGGAGTGAAGCATGTCCTAGAGTGGGGTGTGGAGGGTGTGAAAATATTTTACATTTATTCTGGAATTGTGATGTGGCTCAGGAGGTGTGGAAGGGTGTGAGTCCTTTGTGTAAAGAGGTGGTTGGGGTTAAAAAACTGTCGTTTGAGGTAATAATGTTTGGGTTGGGAATGTTAGATAGGAAAAAACAGAGGGTGTGGTGTATTATGTTAGCAATCATTAAAGAAGTTTTGTGGGATGTAAGGAATTTGTATGTCTTTAGAAGAAAGGAAGTGACGGTAGAAGGGTGTTTGAGGATGATTTTGGATAGAATGTATGTGGTATATTTGTCGGACAAGAAAAGGTTTGGGGAAGCAGATGCAGAGGGTATTTGGAAATTTTTGAAGTGGAGGTATGTAGTTAAAGTATAAATGGTGGGTGGAGTGAAGGGTTTAGACTAAAGTGATGGGATTGTATGCCTTTTTGTTTAATTGTAAATGTAAATAAATATGTTTAAAAAAGGAAAATAATTGACCCGATGATGAGCTTAAAGAAACGCACTAAATACAGAGTGTACGTTTGGTGAAAGTGTTTGAGGTGCAAAAAATATAATGAATTTATATTTTTACCTCTGAGGGTTAAAAAAAAAAAAAAAAAAAAAAAAAAAAATCTGTTCTTATCAGTCCTTGTAAGGATAGATAGCTCGGAGAACCACTGGGGGCTATAAACACTAGCTTAGCGATCCAAGAGCGTTCCAGACGAAGCCGGCGACGAACTGCGGAGAAGAACCACCGAAGACGACGATCCAGAAGGGAGAAGCCGCCATCGGGGAAGAAGCTCCGGGAGATCGCTGCCGGGAAGAAGGAGAACTGCGACAGAGACCTTCGGAGAAGAGCCGCTGCTGAAGGGGATCTTTGAAGAAGCTCGGCCGCAGAAGAAGCTCGACGAGGAACCGCTGCGGAAGAAATTTCGTGGAAGAACCTCGGCCAGCAAGGAGAAGATTTGCATAGCTCCGCCCCCTTCGGGAAAGAGCTATCGAAGATCCTCCCCAAGCGACAGGAACAGCTGGAAGAAGCCATGGCCTCAACCAGCAACCCTGCCACCCAGAAGAAGAAGGCTGATGGACCAGGTGAGCCGGCCCAGGCCAGGACATCTCCTCCTGAAGCCTCCTCAAGCGAACAGGCCACCAGGAAGCCGAACCAGGCTGCTCCAACCCTGGAGCCCTGGATGAAGCAGACGGTGGCCCTGAAGCTGAAGGAGGTGGACGGGAGAGTGCCGGACATGACGGAAGAAGTGTTCTGCCAGAAGATGCTCCTGGACCAGGGCTTCGCTAAGCCGGAGACCATCAGCATCCAGGCCTTCATGACCGGGATGTTCTTCGTGACCTTCGCTTCGATCAACATCTGCAGAAGGTACTGGGAGATGGTGAAAGCGGCGAGGCCTGAATCCCCTTTCTCTCGCTTTGTGGGCAACTGCCCTGTCCAAAGAGAGGAAAGGCGGGTGACGGTCTCAATGCGGAACCCACACACCCCCGGCAAAGACATCACCACGCTCCTGAAGCGGTTCTGCACAGTGGTGAGGGAACCCACCCACATCCTGAACGGACTCGGCTTCTGGACTGGCAAGTGGTCGGTAATCGTCCGACTGAACAAGGATTCGAGCGCGGAAGACGGCCTCCAGCACCTGCCCCAGTCATTCTCGCTGGGCAACTCCTACGGCCTCATCTACTACCCGGACATGCCGCAGATCTGCAGGAGATGCAGCAAGAAGGGTCATTCGGTGAAGGACTGCAAGGAGGACGCCTGCAAGAACTGCCGGGTAACAGGACACGAGACCAAAGACTGCCCGAAACGGACAATGTGCAACCTCTGCGGACAAGCAGCCCACTCTTACAAGGACTGCCCGAAGAGGGATCGATCCTGGGCAACTGTAGCAGCGAAAGCTCCAGCCAGAGGGAACCCCGCCCCAGCCAGAGCTCCAGCGGCACAGAAGACCGGGAAAAAGAAGGATGGTAAGAAGACGACAGTCCCTCCCCCCCCTCTCCCGGCCCTCCCTCGCCCTACCCTTCCCACCCTCCCTCGCCCGGCCCTCCCCACCCCCCCGTCCCCAACCCCTGTCACCCCCACTGAGGCTCTCACCTTCTCCTACCCACCCATCTCAGTGGTCCTGTCACCTGCACCTCTCCCAACCCAGCCTCCCTTCTCCCCAGCTCCAGCAGCACTAACATCTTCCCCTCCAGCTGCTGGAGTCCTCTCCCTGGAGGATTTTCCCCCTCTTGTCTCCTCAGGTGCCATCCAGAGGAAGAGAAAGGTGAGGGACAGCCCAGCTGCTGAGTCCTCAAAGAGACAAGTCGTGGAAATCTGCGAAGATTCCCTTGCGCAGCAGGAGGAAATGGAGCAGATGGTGGAGGAACTCGTGTCTGAACCTGAGGTCATCGACTTCACAACAGACATCCAGGTGGCTACAATCCTGGAACAATTTTTGTCAGAGGGCCTGCTGGATCTTCCGGACCCGCCAGGCTCCAGAGAGGAGGATCCGCCCGACCGGACTGGTAACTAAGGTGTATCGTTTGCACTAACCTTCTTTATTCTCCCCCATGGCTGCTAAACTTAACATCTTTAGCCTCAATGTGAGGAGTGTTAGAGATAGGACTAGATGTCAGATGGTGCTAACTTTTCTTTCCAAGCAGTCGAGTGATGTATTTATGCTGCAGGAATGTACTCTCCCCTCTTCCAGGTCATACCATCATCTGGCCAGGCAGTGGACCCATGGCCCGTCCTACTGGTCTGGTGGGGGCGACTGTAAGTCTGCAGGGGTTGCCATCCTGATTAGGGGAAGCGTATTTACTGTTGACTCTGTCCAGGAGCTCGTCTGCGGCCGCTTGTTGGTCGTAGACGGTTCCTGGGCGGGAGAGCCGATTAGGCTCATCAACGTGTACGCTCCCCCTATGAAGGCTGAGCGCCTGGAACTATTCCAGACCCTGCGGACCCAGCTCGCCACCACTAGGGCAGTGGTGATGGCCGGGGACTTCAACTGCCCCATCGAAGAGGATGGACGAAGTTCCGGCACTTCAATCAAGCTGGATGTCAGTTCCAAACTGCTTATCGAGATGGTAACCGAAGCATCCTTGCAGGACGTTGTGGGCTCCATGGGGATCGGCTCTGTGAACTATTCATGGAGCCGACCCGATGGCTCACTTCGTTCTCGGATTGACTTTGTGTTCACCTCCCGGGCAGTCAAGCAGCATGGGCACTCCATGGTCCCCTGCTTCTTCTCTGACCACAGGGCCATTCTCTTCCAGGGTGCCATCGGCCACGGTTTTCCTCCCGGCCCTGGCTCCTGGAAGCTGAATTGTGCCCTGCTGGAAAGAGAAGAGGTACTGGCGGAACTTAGAGACGCCTATATTGTTTGGAGGAATGATAAAGTTTTCTTTGACAAAACCTGTGACTGGTGGGAATATGTTAAAGTTGAATTTCGTTGTTTCTTTCAGGCAAAAAGTCGTCAACAGGCGTGTGAGAGGAAGAGAGACTTCAGAGAGATGCAGCGTCAGCTGCGATCCCTGCAAGACCTCCTTCAATGCGGCTGGGACGTCAGGAAGGAGCTGGAGGAAGCCAAAAAGGGCCTGAAAAGGCACTTTGAGGAGGAATCCAAGCGAATTGTCTTTCGTTCCAAGGTGGAGAACCTGGAGAAGGGTGAGAAATGTAACTCGTTCTTTTTCAGGAAACTCCATGCCGGCCACACGCCCCTGAAGGAACTCCGAGATGAGACCGGAAACATGCATTCTGGGAAGAAGGAGGTGATGGGAGTCGTCACAGACTACTACCGAAGCCTCTACTCCCGGAAAACCACTGACCCCGAAGCCGCCGATAAATTCCTGTCAGGTATCACTAATCATCTTGATCCTGCAGGTACGGAGGCTATGGACGTACCCCTGACGGTGGAGGAACTGCTCTCTGCCGCTAAATCCTTCAGACCCGGCAGGACCCCGGGCAGTGATGGTCTCCCAGCAGAGCTCTATGTAGCGCTGGGGGACTTGATCTGTCCGGACCTGCTGGAGCTCTATGAGGAGATGGTGGTGGAGGGTAGAATGCCACCGTCCTTGAGAGAAGGCATGATCACGATCTTGTATAAGCGGAAGGGGGAGAGATGTGACCTGAAAAACTGGCGTCCCATCTCTCTCCTGAACGTGGACTACAAGATCCTCGCCAAAGTATTGACCAACAGACTGAAGGTTGTCATCGGACAGATCATCGGATCGGACCAAACCTGCGGCATTCCTGGCCGTAGGGTGGCCGACAGTCTTGCCCTGGTGAGGGACACGGTGCATTACATGCAAAGCCGCCGTACACACGCGGCCCTGGTCAGTCTGGATCAGGAGAAGGCTTTTGACCGGGTCTCTCACGAATTCATGGGTAAGGCTCTGCGTAGGCTGCGGCTTGGCAGGTTGTTCTGTTTGTATGTTAACCTGATGTATTGCGACATTTACAGCTCGGTGCTGGTGAACGGCTGGAAGACTGACC
Source organism: Rhinoderma darwinii (assembly GCF_050947455.1). Classification (NCBI taxonomy): domain Eukaryota; kingdom Metazoa; phylum Chordata; class Amphibia; order Anura; family Rhinodermatidae; genus Rhinoderma; species Rhinoderma darwinii. The sequence goes on from NW_027461785.1 coordinate 226,123, forward strand.
CCTTTCCTGTATCGTCGGGGGTTAGACAAGGCTGTCCTCTTTCACCTCTCCTTTTTGTTTGTGTTATAGAGCTCTTCGCAGAGGCTATCCGGCAGAATGGAGAGATCAGAGGGATCACCGCACCAGGTCCAGGACACTTCGAGGTCAAATGCTCGCTGTACATGGACGACGTGACCGTCTTCTGCGCTGACCAGAGTTCGGTGACTGCACTCGTCCAGACCTGCGAGGAGTTCGGACGCGCTTCAGGGGCAAAAGTCAACTGCGGGAAGTCGGAAGCCATGCTCTTCGGAAAGTGGTACCTGCCTTCTCCTGCCTCCTTCCCGTTTACTATCAAGCCGGACTTCATCAAAATTCTGGGAGTCTGGTTCGGTAAGGAAGGTGCAGCCCTAAAGTCGTGGGAAGAACGCTTGGCCAAAGTCAACCAAAGGATCGGACTGTGGAGCCTCAGACAACTCACTATTGAGGGCAAAGCAATGGTCCTGCGTAACGAAGTCTTGCCTGTGCTACAATACACTGCACAGGCATGGCCCCCTCTTGCAACGGTCTCGAGGGCCATTACCAGGACTGTGTTTCGCTTCATCTGGGGCTCGAAAATGGACAGAGTAAAGCGGACTGTTATGTACAAGGAGCCCCGCAAAGGTGGGAAGGGTATACCCGACATTCCCACTCTGCTGCGTATCGCTTTTGTATGTGACTGTGTTCGTAGGACTCTGAGGACAGCAAACGGCTCTGCGGGCAAGGCCATGTCCCGCTACTTCCTCCTTCCCCTCTGGCGAGGTTTTGGCTGGGATAAGTGGGACAGCTCCTTCCCTTACAACTGGCACGCTCCCTGGTTCTACGGAGATGTCGTCCGGTTTGTGAGGGAGCATCAACTGGAGGGTCTTAAGCCCGACTTGTGGAAACCTAAGACGATCCACAAGCACATCAGAGCAAAGGACTCACTGGAGTTTGTTCCAGGGCTTCATGCCGACACGTTGGAGACTGTTTGGACTAACGTGTCATCTGGCAGGTTGACCAACGGGCACAAGGACATTTCATGGATGGCCATCCAGGGAGGACTGCCTCTTAGGTCATTCATGCATGCCCGCAACCTGTGCAAGACCCGGTACTGCCCCAGGTGCCCCTTCACGGAGGAAACATCTTTGCACATTTTCTGGCAGTGCCCCTTTGCACAGGGTCTGTTGAAAGCCTTGGAACACGAACTCAAGGACTCAGTTCCCAGGAACAGACTGTCGTACCGCTCGGTACTTTATGGACTATTTCCTGGGAATACCACGGATGGAGCAATCCAGGAAGCCTGGCGCCTTATGAACTGTTTTAAGGACGCTATATGGTTCGCCAGGAATCGTCTGATTTTGCGGAGAGAGAGTGTGTCCGTCCAGGACTGCCGCAGGCTGATCCACAGCCTGCTCAGAGACTATTCCACCTGGGACAGCCCGGACGTCGATGAGGAAGAGGACTGATACTCCCCTTCCCCCCACTCTCCCTTCTTGTGTGTTGTCTTTCAATAAAGCTTCGGGCCTGTGATTTCCCGCTTCCCTATCCCCTCCTACCCACTCCCCTATCCCATCACTTGTCTGTAATGCTTTGTTGTTTGGCTTTAGTGAATGCAAGAATGTTAGTGTAGCATGTGGTGTAATGTATAGCATAGGCTAGCCTGTACTGTGTATTATACTGTCATGTTATGTTTGACGACTGTTATTATTTATTATTTGCTGCTTCATGGCTCGCGCTGCGTCGCAGTAATGTTTGTATGATGACGATTGATTGTCAATAAAGCATTTTTCAATCAAAAAATCTGTTCTTATCAGTTTAATATCTGATACGTCCCCTATCTGGGGACCATATATTAAATGGATTTTTAGAACAGGGAGATGGAAATAGAGCTTGCTCTGTCCACTCCACGCATTGACCTGGTATTGCAGTATTTCCAGGACCGGTGCACCCTTCCCTTATGTGTTGACTAAAATCAGATTCCAAAAGTGCTATTTGTGTTTGCTATTGTTTTTGTCTTTCTGATGGGATCTCCCCTTTTAATCCCATTATTTCAACACCTGTTGGACAATGCATTTGTACAGTCATGTGTGATAATGAGCTCATTTATTAAATGCAATTAATGAATACATTGCCACCTCTTGTTGTGTGTGTGTGTGTGTGTGTGTGTGTCTTCTGTGTTTCTGTGTTTCCGGCATTTCACATTGGAACAGCTCATTCACCTTCCTTGTCTTCTCTCCGCCCTCCCTCCTAGGTAAGTTAAAGAGCTGCACCTGAGCCAGCCACTGATTGATGCAGCACCACAGTCAAATAGTGGAGTGGAGTGGAGTAGGGGAACAGCAAACAGCCATTAAAGCAGCCAGCCGCCTACCCGCCACAATGGACCTACCTGTGTACACTAGATGGATGTGATGGAATGTACTGTCGTCCCTACATTTCAAGAAGAAGTAAGAATTGCAGTTGCAACAAACCCTTGCTTGCCTACAAAGAGAGCAGCAATTTGGATTTGTTACTTTGTTACCTGGAAGAATAACAAACTGTGCAAGGATGGAGGTTGTAGGAGCAAGGAGAAGTTGTCTGTAAAGTTGGTGGATGCTTATTTTCCATTTTGCAGTCCCTTGTCTCCCTCTTGTGGCCTCCTGGAGGCAAATAAATGTGCAAAAAAAAGACAGCCTGGCGGCCGGCTGTTGCAGTGTTGCCCTCTCAGGCAACACTGAGTGACTGACTGAGCCTCACCGTCTTATATAAAGTTCAGACGGAACTTTGCACGTGTCATAGTGGAGCCCTCAGGATTCCAGAGCCAGCTTTCTGACATCATAATGGGGCCTCAGAGATAGATAAAAGCCTGGGCCCAGGCAGTGTTGGTCAGTGCTGCTCAGCAGGCAGCACTGGACTGGATTAAAGCTGATACAAGGTGTGAAGGAACAAGGGGTGGCTGTGGGCATGCACTTGCTGCCGCTGCCAGTGTTTATCTGCATGGCAGGAGGGCATTTGGGCGTTGCCAGGAAGGCGTTTTTATGTAGATTCCTCCTCTTTCAGCACTGCATTGTGGTGCAAGCAAAAGAAGCAAATCCTGTGTAGCTTCCTCTCCGGCCTTTATTCACCTCCCTCCCGCTTAGTAGCTGTAAATGTGTGTGAGCCTGCAGGGCCCCATGGAATTGCCTAGGAGTAGGCTGAATCAATCGCTGCAAGGGGTGAACAGCAGTATGGGACAGGCTCGGGCAAGGCAAGGGCCGCTCGGGTTATCGCTTCTCGGCCTTTTGGCTCAGATCAGGTTCATTGCCTGGTCTGGGCCGGGGGGTTCGGCCTTTTCGTGGAGTCCTATCCGACGTTTTTGGGAGCGATCACCGTGCCGTTGGGCATTCCTTTTCAAGATGGCAGCTGTGCGTAACACTATCCGTTTTGTGGTGAATGAGCAGAGGAGAGAAGAAGTTGATACTGGACATATCATTGAGAACATCCTTCTGGACCTGGCTGGAGTTAAGTTGGTAGAGGTATTCTGTATCCAAGCTTTCAGCAATATTGCTACATATGATGTATCCTTTTTTGAGGCCGCCTACTGTCTAAATGTTTTTCAGTTGCTCAAGGAGAAACACATGCATGAGGCTTTAAAATCTATTGAAGTGCAACCTCTTTTTTCAGCAGTGGAGAAATGTATTACCATCCACATGTATAACCCATTTCTGGATAGAAGGCTGGTCAGGGCCTTCTTAGCTCACTACTGTACCCATGTTAGAGGAGGTGTGGAGCAGAAGAACCTATGGGGAGTTTTCAATGGTGATATTAAGTACTGGGTCAGGCTGAAACCTGACTCCAGCTGTATTGGAGGAGTGATGAATCCTCCTGCAAATTTTTCAATTGGTGGTAATAAGGGATATCTTTATTACCAAGATATGCCATGTTTTTGCAGATCATGTTTTTCCTACGGGCATACCAAAGATGCATGTAAAGGCAAAGTATGCAGGAATTGCAAAGAAACAGGACATGAGGCTAGTGCATGTATTTCCCCATCCAGGTGTGACATTTGTGGTTTGCCGGGTCATACTTGTAGGAAATGTCCAAAGGTGTTTCCCTTTTTAGGGCAAGAGAGAAGAACATGGGGCAGACAGGTGAGAACAACAAGTTCCCTTGCTGCCACTTCTGATGCAATTTCAGAGCCAGCTGGCAGTGTTTCTGTGCCTGCTTCTCAGGACCCTGGGAAAGCTGGATTAGGAGAGGTTCTAACCTCACATACTAACAGCATGGAGTTGGGTGTGGTCCCTCCTGCAGAGCAAAGTGTTGATGAAACACCTGGGGTTATGCCTATGGAAGGTGAAGACACAGCGCCACCTATTGGGTGTGCTTCCCCTGATGATGGTGCAAGTATGCAAATTTTGTCTTTTTCTAGCCCAGAGTCAAAAATGGAAGACTCAGCTAAAGTGGAGTGGTCAATATCGGAGGAGGACGAGAAGGAGGCCAGGATGCCTAGTGCCACTAGTGCTGAAATTTTTCATAAAGTGGTCTCAAAAAGGGGGAAGTCTGGAAAGGCGGTGAAGAGACTGAAGATAGGCTTATTGGAAGATTCTGCTCATGCAAATCCCTTCTCATTGCTGGACAGTGACTCTAGTTCTAGCCCTAAGTCATCTGAGGTGGCCTCAGAAGTACCCAGCTCTCCTGGGGAAGGTTTCCTCAGTGAAGTCAATGTGGCAAATCTGGAAAGAGCTATGTATTTCCCTGGGACGTGATATGTTCTGGTTATCTCATGGCTTTCCTTTGCACTAACCATACTATGCCCGCATGTCTTTGAGATTAAAGATTGTCTCTCAAAATGTACGGGTGTTCTCCTCTGCTCACAAGCGTGCTGCAGTCCTGGACTTTTTGGCCTCTAAGGGCAGTGACATTGTTTGTGTACAAGAATGTGGTTTGTCAAAAAATCCTAGTAAAGAAGAATGGAAGTTTGGGGAAGCAATTTGGTCCTTTTCTTCCACAAATAGGAACGATGGAATTGGTATTCTCTTTAAAAATAATGAGTTTGTCATCAAACAGACTCAAATCATTCAGGAAGGAAGATGTGTCTGCGTGTTACTATCCTACAAGGGGTGGCAGTTTAGGCTTATCAATATCTATGGCCATGCTGTGAAATCTGATAGGTTGGCACTTTTTGATACTTTAAAATTTTTTCTACACGGTAAAGTTCCTGTAATTATTGTTGGTGACATTAACTGTATCCTGGAGAAGCAGGCCCGAGCTGGATCCACAGAGTCTAATGTGGACGCTACCGGAGTTTTGTGGAATAAAATTTTGCAGGACTTTGCTTTGCAGGACGCTGTCACCAGGAAACCAGGTCCATTTACCTATCATGCCGATGACGGAAGAACGGATTCTCGTCTGGACTTTTTCTTTTTTTCTACCTCTGCAATGAAATGTGTAGATTATGCGCAGGAGAGAGTGTGGTTTTCAGATCACGAGTGTTTGTTGGGGGTTTTTGTTATAAATAATTTCTTTTATGGTAGAGGGGTATGGAAGATGAATGTTAGTTTTCTGAGTGATAAAAGGGAAAAAACTAGGTTTGGGAAAAAATATGGGTTTTGGGTTAGGAAGAAAAGTTCTTTCTCTAATGTGTGTGAATGGTGGGTATGGGTGAAAAAAAAGATTGGTGGGTTTTTTAGACAGATAGGGTATAGAAGAGCGAGAAGGAAAAGATTAGAATATTCACGCTTTAATATGCGGATGACGTTCCTTCAACAATGTAAAAATTTGGGTATGGATGTAAGACACGATTTGGAAAAAACAAAAAAAGATATTAAGGAGTGGTTCCGAGAGAAAGGGAAAGAAATTATATTTAGGTCTAAGGTGGAGGTTAGAGATAATCACGAGAAGTGCACTAGATTTTTCTTTAAAAAAATGTGTGGTGGAAAAAGTGGAATGAATGTATTATTGGATAAGGATGATAAGGAGGTGTTCGGTAAGGATGTGATTGATGTGGTGTCTGATTTTTATAAAAAACTGTATGATGTGAAGAAATGTGATTTGGGCGATGATGAGGAGTTTTTGGATATTGTGTGTAATTTTGTTCCTGAAAGTGAATGTGCGTTTTTGCTTGGTGAGATTATGGATGGTGAAGTAAAGGATGTGGTGGGAAGTATGGCTAAAAATAAGTCTCCAGGGATCGATGGAATACCAGCTGATTTCTATGGGAAATATTGGGATATAATTGGGAAGGATGTTATAGAAGTTATGAGAGTGTTGTTTTCTGGGATTAATATGTGTGATGTGATGAAGAAGGGTATGGTAGTTTTGTTGCATAAAAAAGGAGACAAGAGACGGTTAGAAAACTGGCGACCAATTACTTTGCTTAATACGGATTATAAAATTTTTGCCAAGCTGATTGCGAATCGTATGAGAGATGTGATTGGGTGTGTGATTGATGAGGATCAGGTATGTGCGGTACCGAAAAGGAAATTGCATGAAAACGTGGCGTTGGTGCGGGACATGCTTGAGGATTGTAAGGGTCGGAATAAGAAGGTGATTGTGTGTGCGTTAGATTTTGAGAAAGCGTTTGATCGTGTGGCGCATGTGTTTTTGTTCAAAGTGTTAGAGAGAATGGGTTTTCCGGTTCAGTTTGTGAGTTTGTTGAAGAATTTATACGCGAATGCAAAGAGCTGTGTGCAGGTGAATGGGTTTTTTTCAGAATCGTTTAATATTATGTCTGGTGTGCGACAGGGTTGTCCGTTGTCTCCCATCCTATTTATTTGTGCGATTGAACCATTGTTGCAAATGATTAGAAATGATAAGGTTGTGAAAGGTTTGGTGGTGCCCGGGTGTGATGGAAAACGTGTGAAAGCTTTGGGATATATGGATGATATTTGCGTATTGTGTGATTCAGTGTATGATATGTCCAGAGTGAAGTTGATCGTAAATATGTTTTGTATTGCGTCTGCTTTTAAAATAAATTGGGGTAAGAGCAAATTTAAAATTTTTTTCAGTAATGAGCGGGTGAGTGATTCTGATATGGAACAGGTGAATGGTGTGAAAATTTTGGGTATTGTGTTTGATGATGAGCTGAAAGGGAGAGAAAGTTGGGATGAGTTAGGTGGTAGGATTGTGAGAAAGTTGGAAATGTGGAGAATGAGGGATCTTTCTTTTTCGGGGAAGGTTTTAATTGTCAAAAGTATTATTCTTCCTATGATTTTATATGTTGCTCTGGTTTTTCCTCCTGCTGTAGCTATGTTAAAAAAAGTGAATAGAGTTTTGTTCCTTTTTTTATGGGGGAGCGGGATTGAGAAGGCAAAGAGAGAAATTCTAATGAAAAGCAGACGTAATGGAGGCTTGGATTTCCCAAATTTGGAGATTTTCATCGGAATTAATTGTGTACGTTTTTTTGTAGAGCTTTTATTTAAAGAATCCAAGGCTTCCAGAATGTCGAAATATTTAGCTGGAACGGTGATTCAGCGTCTAAGGTGGGAAAAACGTAATTTATGTAAACCAATTGCTTTTCAGTGCACAGGGTGGTATTTGTATGTTGAAAAATTTATTAAAAAGTTCCAGCTAGAGGATGTAAGAATGGAGAGATTTTTGAGTGAAAAGAATGTTGTGAGAAGTATGTGTATGAATAATGTGATGTGTTCTGTAAATGGTTTGAATTCGATGGAGTCTAGGTCTGTGTGGAAGAAGATTGTTACGTATGATGTGTCAAATAAGCAGAAAGATTTGTTATGGATGTCGGTACATGGAGTGTTGCCTGTAAGGAGTGTTCAGAAAAGAAGAGGTTTGGTTGCATCTGAAAGGTGTCCGAGAGAAGGTTGTGGGGATGATGAGGATGTGAGTCATGTGTTTTGGTCGTGTAAGCATGCAAAGGATGTTTGGAAAAAGTTGAGTGGGTTGTGCGAAGAATTGACTGGTTTGAAGAGTTTGACGTACGAAATTGTCTTGTTTGGTTTGTGTAGTTTGGGTAGTGAAAAGGATAGAGTGTTGTGGATTTTTTTGACTTGTGTGAAAGAGGTTTTGTGGAATACGAGGAATTTGAATGTGTATAAAAGAGAAGTATTTGAGATGGAGGATGTGGTTAGTATGGTATTGGCTAAATTGTATTTTTATTATAAATGGGATCTAGAAAAAGGTATGGATGCGGAAGGGATATGGCGAATGTTAAAATGGCGGTATTTAGTTTGAGGAATTTTGTTTGACTTATCTTGTATTTGATGGGAAAATAAAATAATGAACCAGAGTGATGAGATTTTTTGAAAAATAGAGAGGTGGTTTGAACAACTACAGTTCTCGGTTTTATTCAAAAAAACCTGAATGGTTTAATAAAAAAAAAAAAAAAAAAAAAAAAAAAAAAAAAATCTGTTCTTATCAGTTTAATATCTGATACGTCCCCTATCTGGGGACCATATATTAAATGGATTTTTAGAACAGGGAGATGGAAATAGAGCTTGCTCTGTCCACTCCACGCATTGACCTGGTATTGCAGTATTTCCAGGACCGGTGCACCCTTCCCTTATGTGTTGACTAAAATCAGATTCCAAAAGTGCTATTTGTGTTTGCTATTGTTTTTGTCTTTCTGATGGGATCTCCCCTTTTAATCCCATTATTTCAACACCTGTTGGACAATGCATTTGTACAGTCATGTGTGATAATGAGCTCATTTATTAAATGCAATTAATGAATACATTGCCACCTCTTGTTGTGTGTGTGTGTGTGTGTGTGTGTGTCTTCTGTGTTTCTGTGTTTCCGGCATTTCACATTGGAACAGCTCATTCACCTTCCTTGTCTTCTCTCCGCCCTCCCTCCTAGGTAAGTTAAAGAGCTGCACCTGAGCCAGCCACTGATTGATGCAGCACCACAGTCAAATAGTGGAGTGGAGTGGAGTAGGGGAACAGCAAACAGCCATTAAAGCAGCCAGCCGCCTACCCGCCACAATGGACCTACCTGTGTACACTAGATGGATGTGATGGAATGTACTGTCGTCCCTACATTTCAAGAAGAAGTAAGAATTGCAGTTGCAACAAACCCTTGCTTGCCTACAAAGAGAGCAGCAATTTGGATTTGTTACTTTGTTACCTGGAAGAATAACAAACTGTGCAAGGATGGAGGTTGTAGGAGCAAGGAGAAGTTGTCTGTAAAGTTGGTGGATGCTTATTTTCCATTTTGCAGTCCCTTGTCTCCCTCTTGTGGCCTCCTGGAGGCAAATAAATGTGCAAAAAAAAGACAGCCTGGCGGCCGGCTGTTGCAGTGTTGCCCTCTCAGGCAACACTGAGTGACTGACTGAGCCTCACCGTCTTATATAAAGTTCAGACGGAACTTTGCACGTGTCATAGTGGAGCCCTCAGGATTCCAGAGCCAGCTTTCTGACATCATAATGGGGCCTCAGAGATAGATAAAAGCCTGGGCCCAGGCAGTGTTGGTCAGTGCTGCTCAGCAGGCAGCACTGGACTGGATTAAAGCTGATACAAGGTGTGAAGGAACAAGGGGTGGCTGTGGGCATGCACTTGCTGCCGCTGCCAGTGTTTATCTGCATGGCAGGAGGGCATTTGGGCGTTGCCAGGAAGGCGTTTTTATGTAGATTCCTCCTCTTTCAGCACTGCATTGTGGTGCAAGCAAAAGAAGCAAATCCTGTGTAGCTTCCTCTCCGGCCTTTATTCACCTCCCTCCCGCTTAGTAGCTGTAAATGTGTGTGAGCCTGCAGGGCCCCATGGAATTGCCTAGGAGTAGGCTGAATCAATCGCTGCAAGGGGTGAACAGCAGTATGGGACAGGCTCGGGCAAGGCAAGGGCCGCTCGGGTTATCGCTTCTCGGCCTTTTGGCTAAGATCAAGTGTAGTACTTTAGGGTATTGCCTTGTTTCTTGGTCAGGAGGTGCCCTGGTACCCTTTTCCTTGGCCTGGGGGGATCGTTTCTCTTAGGAGAGACTTCACCCCTCTGCTGCTATTGGGGAGGAGGATTAGTCCAGGGCAACGGGGAGCGATCACTTGCCTGGCATTTAGGTGCTGAAGGTATTATCTTTGGATTTCGTTTGGATTTCGTTGGATCGTTGGCTTCTATTGCGGCAGGATGGAGGAAATTCCTGACTACATGCGGACTCGGAATGCGGTTCGCTTCTCTATGGAGGAATCTGGAGGACAAGGCAAGGACTTGGAATTCCTAACTAAGGTACTGTTGCTTGGTCTTTTCCAGTTGGAGAGACAATGGATTTTGTCTGTAATGGACTATCCAAGAAGAGGATGTTTCGACGTCACCTTTCATACGGAGGACATTTATTTGAAATTTCTGGACACTTTGAAGGAGAAGAAGCAGGATCCAAGACTGGTTGGTGTGACAGTAACACCACACTTTGTTCCAAGTAAAAAGTTGGTGATTGTCAAAATGTTCTCACCTTATGTAAATAAGGATGACATTATGTGGTTTCTCACTAAGTTCTGTGAGGAAGTGGTGGAGAAGGGTAAAGTCCTTAATCCCTTTGGATTTTGGACAGGAAAATGGAAGTTCTTGTGTAAATTTAAGGCAGTTGGAGAGGCTGGAAACGTATTGCTTCCTCCAGCACGCTTTAAAATTGGCAGTGCAAGTGGGAATCTCTATTTTTTTGGAATGGGGATTTTTTGCCATAATTGTAAAGAGTATGGACATGAGAAGGAAAATTGTGGAAAAATATTCTGTACAAAATGTTTTCAGGAAGGTCATAAGTATAATGATTGTGAGAAGGGCAAAGTGTGTAACATGTGTAGAGAAGAAGGGCATGTGTTTAAAAATTGTCCAAAAAAAAGTAAAAGTGATGCAAAGGAGGAGAGTAAGAAGACAGTTAAAAGAAAGGAAGTGATAGTTAACAGAAAGGAAGAGAAAGTTACCCCACAAAAAGAGGATAAGCCACAGAAAAAGGGAGGAGCGGGGAAAAGTGTTGAAGTTAAAAAAAGTGATGAAACAAAAAGGAGGAAAATTGTGGAACAAAATGTAGTTTCAGATGAAGATAGAGCAGAAAGAGACAAACTAGTAAAAGACGTGGAGGGATTAAGAGATAAAATTAATTTTGAGAAGGTTCGGAGGCGGGTACGAACCTGTTTGAGAGGGAGTGTACCGGATTTTCTGGAGAGATATGAAGTGCCAACTTGGTTGGCATGTATTGTAAATTTAGAATGGGACGGTCAAGATCTTCGAGAACATCTTGTGGATATGCTTGGTGTAATCGCTTTAAGAAACGGTTTGTTTTATTAATTTTACTTTAAAAAAAAAAAAAAAGAGAGAGAAATTAAAATTATATTTGGTTTTTTCATAATGATGATCAAGTCTTTAAATTTGAAGTTTAAAATTTAACTCGAGACGGATCTGAGTGGAAACCTTATCTGTTCTTATCAGTTTAATATCTGATACGTCCCCTATCTGGGGACCATATATTAAATGGATTTTTAGAACAGGGAGATGGAAATAGAGCTTGCTCTGTCCACTCCACGCATTGACCTGGTATTGCAGTATTTCCAGGACCGGTGCACCCTTCCCTTATGTGTTGACTAAAATCAGATTCCAAAAGTGCTATTTGTGTTTGCTATTGTTTTTGTCTTTCTGATGGGATCTCCCCTTTTAATCCCATTATTTCAACACCTGTTGGACAATGCATTTGTACAGTCATGTGTGATAATGAGCTCATTTATTAAATGCAATTAATGAATACATTGCCACCTCTTGTTGTGTGTGTGTGTGTGTGTGTGTGTGTGTGTCTTCTGTGTTTCTGTGTTTCCGGCATTTCACATTGGAACAGCTCATTCACCTTCCTTGTCTTCTCTCCGCCCTCCCTCCTAGGTAAGTTAAAGAGCTGCACCTGAGCCAGCCACTGATTGATGCAGCACCACAGTCAAATAGTGGAGTGGAGTGGAGTAGGGGAACAGCAAACAGCCATTAAAGCAGCCAGCCGCCTACCCGCCACAATGGACCTACCTGTGTACACTAGATGGATGTGATGGAATGTACTGTCGTCCCTACATTTCAAGAAGAAGTAAGAATTGCAGTTGCAACAAACCCTTGCTTGCCTACAAAGAGAGCAGCAATTTGGATTTGTTACTTTGTTACCTGGAAGAATAACAAACTGTGCAAGGATGGAGGTTGTAGGAGCAAGGAGAAGTTGTCTGTAAAGTTGGTGGATGCTTATTTTCCATTTTGCAGTCCCTTGTCTCCCTCTTGTGGCCTCCTGGAGGCAAATAAATGTGCAAAAAAAAGACAGCCTGGCGGCCGGCTGTTGCAGTGTTGCCCTCTCAGGCAACACTGAGTGACTGACTGAGCCTCACCGTCTTATATAAAGTTCAGACGGAACTTTGCACGTGTCATAGTGGAGCCCTCAGGATTCCAGAGCCAGCTTTCTGACATCATAATGGGGCCTCAGAGATAGATAAAAGCCTGGGCCCAGGCAGTGTTGGTCAGTGCTGCTCAGCAGGCAGCACTGGACTGGATTAAAGCTGATACAAGGTGTGAAGGAACAAGGGGTGGCTGTGGGCATGCACTTGCTGCCGCTGCCAGTGTTTATCTGCATGGCAGGAGGGCATTTGGGCGTTGCCAGGAAGGCGTTTTTATGTAGATTCCTCCTCTTTCAGCACTGCATTGTGGTGCAAGCAAAAGAAGCAAATCCTGTGTAGCTTCCTCTCCGGCCTTTATTCACCTCCCTCCCGCTTAGTAGCTGTAAATGTGTGTGAGCCTGCAGGGCCCCATGGAATTGCCTAGGAGTAGGCTGAATCAATCGCTGCAAGGGGTGAACAGCAGTATGGGACAGGCTCGGGCAAGGCAAGGGCCGCTCGGGTTATCGCTTCTCGGCCTTTTGGCTAAGATCAAGTGTAGTACCTGCTCAAGCTGAGGTTAGTAATCATCCCTGCCGGTGGTACGTGGGCCATCGTAGGGGGATGACAGAACGCCGAGGTGAGGGCAGGGAACCACAACGGTCATCGCTCTGGTGTACGCATTTGGTTTAAAGGTACCATTTGTAGGTGACCAGGCGACCGCCGGATCGAGGTCAGGAGGTCGGGTAGTTTGAAAGCCCGAGTTGCTATGTGCCCCAGGGCTGGTGACCCTGGGGTGCCCTAACTCACTGGGGGTGGGATCCCACTGAGTGAAGGCACACTTGCACGCACTCTTCTTTCACACTTTTAAGCACACACCTTTATTCTCCCGGCCTTCTGGCTGGGAGATGAGGAATTTTTATATACCTGGCGGATGTCCAGGCTGTATCACAGCGCACATCCACTTATTTAATTTTGTTTTTCACTGTGTGTTTGTCACGTTTGTCACAAGGATTTTGGGATGCGGTGCCCTTTTGGGACCCTCCTGAGGTCTAGGGGGAAAATGTGTGGCCTTCTGGTTCCTTTTTCCCCTGCAACCCGGCCTCCCTTCTTCGGAGGGGAGGTGCAACTAGGATGCAGGCTCCTAGGTGGACACTGGGGTGGCAGCCCAGGTAGAAGCCTAGGAGTGTGTTTGGGTCTCCCTAAGCTTCGGCGAGGGGGGACCATCGATCCTTGATCCTCTAGGCCTATGGTTTGGAGGGTCAGGGAATGGTTATGCGGGGCCTCTCTCTTTTAAGAGAAGGGCTGCGATAGACCGCATCCTTGTGCACTTTTTGTGTGGCACCTCTGCACTTTTTATGCACTTGGGTGATAGAAAGCACGGCTCGGGCTTTCAATAAAAAAAAAAAAAAAAAAAGAAAAATCTGTTCTTATCAGTCCTTGTAAGGATAGATAGCTCGGAGAACCACTGGGGGCTATAAACACTAGCTTAGCGATCCAAGAGCGTTCCAGACGAAGCCGGCGACGAACTGCGGAGAAGAACCAGCGAAGACGACGATCCAGAAGGGAGAAGCCGCCATCGGGGAAGAAGCTCCGGGAGATCGCTGCCGGGAAGAAGGAGAACTGCGACAGAGACCTTCGGAGAAGAGCCGCTGCTGAAGGGGATCTTTGAAGAAGCTCGGCCGCAGAAGAAGCTCGACGAGGAACCGCTGCGGAAGAAATTTCGTGGAAGAACCTCGGCCAGCAAGGAGAAGATTTGCATAGCTCCGCCCCCTTCGGGAAAGAGCTATCGAAGATCCTCCCCAAGCGACAGGAACAGCTGGAAGAAGCCATGGCCTCAACCAGCAACCCTGCCACCCAGAAGGAGAAGGCTGATGGACCAGGTGAGCCGGCCCAGGCCAGGACATCTCCTCCTGAAGCCTCCTCAAGCGGACAGGCCACCAGGAAGCCGAACCAGGCTGCTCCAACCCTGGAGCCCTGGATGAAGCAGACGGTGGCCCTGAAGCTGAAGGAGGTGGACGGGAGAGTGCCGGACATGACGGAAGAAGTGTTCTGCCAGAAGATGCTCCTGGACCAGGGCTTCGCTAAGCCGGAGACCATCAGCATCCAGGCCTTCATGACCGGGATGTTCTTCGTGACCTTCGCTTCGATCAACATCTGCAGAAGGTACTGGGAGATGGTGAAAGCGGCGAGGCCTGAATCCCCTTTCTCTCGCTTTGTGGGCAACTGCCCTGTCCAAAGAGAGGAAAGGCGGGTGACGGTCTCAATGCGGAACCCACACACCCCCGGCAAAGACATCACCACGCTCCTGAAGCGGTTCTGCACAGTGGTGAGGGAACCCACCCACATCCTGAACGGACTCGGCTTCTGGACTGGCAAGTGGTCGGTAATCGTCCGACTCAACAAGGATTCAAGCGCGGAAGACGGCCTCCAGCACCTGCCCCAGTCATTCTCGCTGGGCAACTCCTACGGCCTCATCTACTACCCGGACATGCCGCAGATCTGCAGGAGATGCAGCAAGAAGGGTCATTCGATGAAGGACTGCAAGGAGGACGCCTGCAAGAACTGCCGGGTAACAGGACACGAGACCAAAGACTGCCCGAAACGGACAATGTGCAACCTCTGCGGACAAGCAGCCCACTCTTACAAGGACTGCCCGAAGAGGGATCGATCCTGGGCAACTGTAGCAGCGAAAGCTCCAGCCAGAGGGAACCCCGCCCCAGCCAGAGCTCCAGCGGCACAGAAGACCGGGAAAAAGAAGGATGGTAAGAAGACGACAGTCCCTCCCCCCCCTCTCCCGGCCCTCCCTCGCCCTACCCTTCCCACCCTCCCTCGCCCTGCCCTCCCCACCCCCCCGTCCCCAACCCCTGTCACCCCCACTGAGGCTCTCACCTTCTCCTACCCACCCATCTCAGTGGTCCTGTCACCCGCACCTCTCCCAACCCAGCCTCCCTTCTCCCCAGCTCCAGCAGCACTAACATCTTCCTCTCCAGCTGCTGGAGTCCTCTCCCTGGAGGATTTTCCCCCTCTTGTCTCCTCAGGTGCCATCCAGAGGAAGAGAAAGGTGAGGGACAGCCCAGCGGCTGAGTCCTCAAAGCGACAAGTCGTGGAAATCTGCGAAGATTCCCTTGCGCAGCAGGAGGAAATGGAGCAGATGGTGGAGGAACTCGTGTCTGAACCTGAGGTCATCGACTTCACAACAGACATCCAGGTGGCTACAATCCTGGAACAATTTTTGTCAGAGGGCCTGCTGGATCTTTCGGACCCGCCAGGCGAGGAGGATCCGCCCGACCGGACTGGTAACTAAGGTGTATCGTTTGCACTAACCTTCTTTATTCTCCCCCATGGCTGCTAAACTTAACATCTTTGGCCTCAATGTGAGGAGTGTTAGAGATAGGACTAGATGTCAGATGGTGCTAACTTTTCTTTCCAAGCAGTCGAGTGATATATTTATGCTGCAGGAATGTACTCTCCCCTCTTCCAGGTCATATCATCACCTGGCCAGGCAGTGGACCCATGGCCCGTCCTACTGGTCTGGTGGGGGCGACTGTAAGTCTGCAGGGGTTGCCATCCTGATTAGGGGAAGCGTATTTACTGTTGACTCTGTCCAGGAGCTCGTCTGCGGCCGCTTGTTGGTCGTAGACGGTTCCTGGGCGGGAGAGCCGATTAGGCTCATCAACGTGTACGCTCCCCCTATGAAGGCTGAGCGCCTGGAACTATTCCAGACCCTGCGGACCCAGCTCGCCACCACTAGGGCAGTGGTGATGGCCGGGGACTTCAACTGCCCCATCGAAGAGGATGGACGAAGTTCCGGCACTTCAATCAAGCTGGATGTCAGTTCCAAACTGCTTATCGAGATGGTAACCGAAGCATCCTTGCAGGACGTTGTGGGCTCCATGGGGATCGGCTCTGTGAACTATTCATGGAGCCGACCCGATGGCTCACTTCGTTCTCGGATTGACTTTGTGTTCACCTCCCGGGCAGTCAAGCAGCATGGGCACTCCATGATCCCCTGCTTCTTCTCTGACCACAGGGCCATTCTCTTCCAGGGTGCCATCGGCCACGGTTTTCCTCCCGGCCCTGGCTCCTGGAAGCTGAATTGTGCCCTGCTGGAAAGAGAGGAGGTACTGGCGGAACTTAGAGACGCCTATATTGTTTGGAGGAATGATAAAGTTTTCTTTGACAAAACCTGTGACTGGTGGGAATATGTTAAAGTTGAATTTCGTTGTTTCTTTCAGGCAAAAAGTCGTCAACAGGCGTGTGAGAGGAAGAGAGACTTCAGAGAGATGCAGCGTCAGCTGCGATCCCTGCAAGACCTCCTTCAATGCGGCTGGGACGTCAGGAAGGAGCTGGAGGAAGCCAAAAAGGGCCTGAAAAGGCACTTTGAGGAGGAATCCAAGCGAATTATCTTTCGTTCCAAGGTGGAGAACCTGGAGAAGGGTGAGAAATGTAACTCGTTCTTTTTCAGGAAACTCCATGCCGGCCACACGCCCCTGAAGGAACTCCGAGATGAGACCGGAAACATGCATTCTGGGAAGAAGGAGGTGATGGGAGTCGTCACAGACTACTACCGAAGCCTCTACTCCCGGAAAACCACTGACCCCGAAGCCGCCGATAAATTCCTGTCAGGTATCACTAATCATCTTGATCCTGCAGGTACGGAGGCTATGGACGTACCCCTGACGGTGGAGGAACTGCTCTCTGCCGCTAAATCCTTCAGACCCGGCAGGACCCCGGGCAGTGATGGTCTCCCAGCAGAGCTCTATGTAGCGCTGGGGGACTTGATCTGTCCGGACCTGCTGGAGCTCTATGAGGAGATGGTGGTGGAGGGTAGAATGCCACCGTCCTTGAGAGAAGGCATGATCACGATCTTGTATAAGCGGAAGGGGGAGAGATGTGACCTGAAAAACTGGCGTCCCATCTCTCTCCTGAACGTGGACTACAAGATCCTCGCCAAAGTATTGACCAACAGACTGAAGGTTGTCATCGGACAGATCATCGGATCGGACCAAACCTGCGGCATTCCTGGCCGTAGGGTGGCCGACAGTCTTGCCCTGGTGAGGGACACGGTGCATTACATGCAAAGCCGCCGTACACACGCGGCCCTGGTCAGTCTGGATCAGGAGAAGGCTTTTGACCGGGTCTCTCACGAATTCATGGGTAAGGCTCTGCGTAGGCTGCGGCTTGGCAGGTTGTTCTGTTTGTATGTTAACCTGATGTATTGCGACATTTACAGCTCGGTGCTGGTGAACGGCTGGAAGACTGACCCCTTTCCTGTATCGTCGGGGGTTAGACAAGGCTGTCCTCTTTCACCTCTCCTTTTTGTTTGTGTTATAGAGCTCTTCGCAGAGGCTATCCGGCAGAATGGAGAGATCAGAGGGATCACCGCACCAGGTCCAGGACACTTCGAGGTCAAATGCTCGCTGTACATGGACGACGTGACCGTCTTCTGCGCTGACCAGAGTTCGGTGACTGCACTCGTCCAGACCTGCGAGGAGTTCGGACGCGCTTCAGGGGCAAAAGTCAACTGCGGGAAGTCGGAAGCCATGCTCTTCGGAAAGTGGTACCTGCCTTCTCCTGCCTCCTTCCCGTTTACTATCAAGCCGGACTTCATCAAAATTCTGGGAGTCTGGTTCGGTAAGGAAGGTGCAGCCCTAAAGTCGTGGGAAGAACGCTTGGCCAAAGTCAACCAAAGGATCGGACTGTGGAGCCTCAGACAACTCACTATTGAGGGCAAAGCAATGGTCCTGCGTAACGAAGTCTTGCCTGTGCTACAATACACTGCACAGGCATGGCCCCCTCTTGCCACCGTCTCGAGGGCCATTACCAGGACTGTGTTTCGCTTCATCTGGGGCTCGAAAATGGACAGAGTAAAGCGGACTGTTATGTACAAGGAGCCCCGCAAAGGTGGGAAGGGTATACCCGACATTCCCACTCTGCTGCGGATCGCTTTTGTATGTGACTGTGTTCGTAGGACTCTGAGGACAGCAAACGGCTCTGCGGGCAAGGCCATGTCCCGCTACTTCCTCCTTCCCCTCTGGCGAGGTTTTGGCTGGGACAAGTGGGACAGCTCCTTCCCTTACAACTGGCACGCTCCCTGGTTCTACGGAGATGTCGTCCGGTTTGTGAGGGAGCATCAACTGGAGGGTCTTAAGCCCGACTTGTGGAAACCTAAGACGATCCACAAGCACATCAGAGCAAAGGACCCACTGGAGTCTGTTCCAGGGCTTCATGCCGACACGTTGGAGACTGTTTGGACTAACGTGTCATCTGGCAGGTTGACCAACGGGCACAAGGACATTTCATGGATGGCCATCCAGGGAGGACTGCCTCTTAGGTCATTCATGCATGCCCGCAACCTGTGCAAGACCCGGTACTGCCCCAGGTGCCCCTTCACGGAGGAAACATCTTTGCACATTTTCTGGCAGTGCCCCTTTGCACAGGGTCTGTTGAAAGCCTTGGAACATGAACTCAAGGACTCAGTACCCAGGAACAGACTGTCGTACCGCTCGGTACTTTATGGACTATTTCCTGGGAATACCACGGATGGAGCAATCCAGGAAGCCTGGCGCCTTATGAACTGCTTTAAGGACGCTATATGGTTTGCCAGGAACCGTCTGATTTTGCGGAGAGAGAGTGTGTCCGTCCAGGACTGCCGCAGGCTGATCCACAGCCTGCTCAGAGACTATTCCACCTGGGACAGCCCGGACGTCGATGAGGAAGAGGACTGATACTCCCCTTCCCCCCACTCTCCCTTCTTGTGTGTTGTCTTTCAATAAAGCTTCGGGCCTGTGATTTCCCCCTTCCCTATCCCCTCCTACCCACTCCCCTATCCCATCACTTGTCTGTAATGCTTTGTTGTTTGGCGTTAGTGAATGCAAGAATGTTAGTGTAGCATGTGGTGTAATGTATAGCATAGGCTAGCCTGTACTGTGTATTATACTGTCATGTTATGTTTGACGACTGTTATTATTTATTATTTACTGCTTCATGGCTTGCGCTGCGTCGCAGTAATGTTTGTATGATGACGATTGATTGTCAATAAAGCAATTTTCAATCAAAAAATCTGTTCTTATCAGTTTAATATCTGATACGTCCCCTATCTGGGGACCATATATTAAATGGATTTTTAGAACAGGGAGATGGAAATAGAGCTTGCTCTGTCCACTCCACGCATTGACCTGGTATTGCAGTATTTCCAGGACCGGTGCACCCTTCCCTTATGTGTTGACTAAAATCAGATTCCAAAAGTGCTATTTGTGTTTGCTATTGTTTTTGTCTTTCTGATGGGATCTCCCCTTTTAATCCCATTATTTCAACACCTGTTGGACAATGCATTTGTACAGTCATGTGTGATAATGAGCTCATTTATTAAATGCAATTAATGAATACATTGCCACCTCTTGTTGTGTGTGTGTGTGTGTGTGTGTGTGTCTTCTGTGTTTCTGTGTTTCCGGCATTTCACATTGGAACAGCTCATTCACCTTCCTTGTCTTCTCTCCGCCCTCCCTCCTAGGTAAGTTAAAGAGCTGCACCTGAGCCAGCCACTGATTGATGCAGCACCACAGTCAAATAGTGGAGTGGAGTGGAGTAGGGGAACAGCAAACAGCCATTAAAGCAGCCAGCCGCCTACCCGCCACAATGGACCTACCTGTGTACACTAGATGGATGTGATGGAATGTACTGTCGTCCCTACATTTCAAGAAGAAGTAAGAATTGCAGTTGCAACAAACCCTTGCTTGCCTACAAAGAGAGCAGCAATTTGGATTTGTTACTTTGTTACCTGGAAGAATAACAAACTGTGCAAGGATGGAGGTTGTAGGAGCAAGGAGAAGTTGTCTGTAAAGTTGGTGGATGCTTATTTTCCATTTTGCAGTCCCTTGTCTCCCTCTTGTGGCCTCCTGGAGGCAAATAAATGTGCAAAAAAAAGACAGCCTGGCGGCCGGCTGTTGCAGTGTTGCCCTCTCAGGCAACACTGAGTGACTGACTGAGCCTCACCGTCTTATATAAAGTTCAGACGGAACTTTGCACGTGTCATAGTGGAGCCCTCAGGATTCCAGAGCCAGCTTTCTGACATCATAATGGGGCCTCAGAGATAGATAAAAGCCTGGGCCCAGGCAGTGTTGGTCAGTGCTGCTCAGCAGGCAGCACTGGACTGGATTAAAGCTGATACAAGGTGTGAAGGAACAAGGGGTGGCTGTGGGCATGCACTTGCTGCCGCTGCCAGTGTTTATCTGCATGGCAGGAGGGCATTTGGGCGTTGCCAGGAAGGCGTTTTTATGTAGATTCCTCCTCTTTCAGCACTGCATTGTGGTGCAAGCAAAAGAAGCAAATCCTGTGTAGCTTCCTCTCCGGCCTTTATTCACCTCCCTCCCGCTTAGTAGCTGTAAATGTGTGTGAGCCTGCAGGGCCCCATGGAATTGCCTAGGAGTAGGCTGAATCAATCGCTGCAAGGGGTGAACAGCAGTATGGGACAGGCTCGGGCAAGGCAAGGGCCGCTCGGGTTATCGCTTCTCGGCCTTTTGGCTAAGATCAAGTGTAGTATCTGTTCTTATCAGTTTAATATCTGATACGTCCCCTATCTGGGGACCATATATTAAATGGATTTTTAGAACAGGGAGATGGAAATAGAGCTTGCTCTGTCCACTCCACGCATTGACCTGGTATTGCAGTATTTCCAGGACCGGTGCACCCTTCCCTTATGTGTTGACTAAAATCAGATTCCAAAAGTGCTATTTGTGTTTGCTATTGTTTTTGTCTTTCTGATGGGATCTCCCCTTTTAATCCCATTATTTCAACACCTGTTGGACAATGCATTTGTACAGTCATGTGTGATAATGAGCTCATTTATTAAATGCAATTAATGAATACATTGCCACCTCTTGTTGTGTGTGTGTGTGTGTGTGTGTGTGTCTTCTGTGTTTCTGTGTTTCCGGCATTTCACATTGGAACAGCTCATTCACCTTCCTTGTCTTCTCTCCGCCCTCCCTCCTAGGTAAGTTAAAGAGCTGCACCTGAGCCAGCCACTGATTGATGCAGCACCACAGTCAAATAGTGGAGTGGAGTGGAGTAGGGGAACAGCAAACAGCCATTAAAGCAGCCAGCCGCCTACCCGCCACAATGGACCTACCTGTGTACACTAGATGGATGTGATGGAATGTACTGTCGTCCCTACATTTCAAGAAGAAGTAAGAATTGCAGTTGCAACAAACCCTTGCTTGCCTACAAAGAGAGCAGCAATTTGGATTTGTTACTTTGTTACCTGGAAGAATAACAAACTGTGCAAGGATGGAGGTTGTAGGAGCAAGGAGAAGTTGTCTGTAAAGTTGGTGGATGCTTATTTTCCATTTTGCAGTCCCTTGTCTCCCTCTTGTGGCCTCCTGGAGGCAAATAAATGTGCAAAAAAAAGACAGCCTGGCGGCCGGCTGTTGCAGTGTTGCCCTCTCAGGCAACACTGAGTGACTGACTGAGCCTCACCGTCTTATATAAAGTTCAGACGGAACTTTGCACGTGTCATAGTGGAGCCCTCAGGATTCCAGAGCCAGCTTTCTGACATCATAATGGGGCCTCAGAGATAGATAAAAGCCTGGGCCCAGGCAGTGTTGGTCAGTGCTGCTCAGCAGGCAGCACTGGACTGGATTAAAGCTGATACAAGGTGTGAAGGAACAAGGGGTGGCTGTGGGCATGCACTTGCTGCCGCTGCCAGTGTTTATCTGCATGGCAGGAGGGCATTTGGGCGTTGCCAGGAAGGCGTTTTTATGTAGATTCCTCCTCTTTCAGCACTGCATTGTGGTGCAAGCAAAAGAAGCAAATCCTGTGTAGCTTCCTCTCCGGCCTTTATTCACCTCCCTCCCGCTTAGTAGCTGTAAATGTGTGTGAGCCTGCAGGGCCCCATGGAATTGCCTAGGAGTAGGCTGAATCAATCGCTGCAAGGGGTGAACAGCAGTATGGGACAGGCTCGGGCAAGGCAAGGGCCGCTCGGGTTATCGCTTCTCGGCCTTTTGGCTAAGATCAAGTGTAGTATCTGTTCTTATCAGTTTAATATCTGATACGTCCCCTATCTGGGGACCATATATTAAATGGATTTTTAGAACAGGGAGATGGAAATAGAGCTTGCTCTGTCCACTCCACGCATTGACCTGGTATTGCAGTATTTCCAGGACCGGTGCACCCTTCCCTTATGTGTTGACTAAAATCAGATTCCAAAAGTGCTATTTGTGTTTGCTATTGTTTTTGTCTTTCTGATGGGATCTCCCCTTTTAATCCCATTATTTCAACACCTGTTGGACAATGCATTTGTACAGTCATGTGTGATAATGAGCTCATTTATTAAATGCAATTAATGAATACATTGCCACCTCTTGTTGTGTGTGTGTGTGTGTGTGTGTGTGTCTTCTGTGTTTCTGTGTTTCCGGCATTTCACATTGGAACAGCTCATTCACCTTCCTTGTCTTCTCTCCGCCCTCCCTCCTAGGTAAGTTAAAGAGCTGCACCTGAGCCAGCCACTGATTGATGCAGCACCACAGTCAAATAGTGGAGTGGAGTGGAGTAGGGGAACAGCAAACAGCCATTAAAGCAGCCAGCCGCCTACCCGCCACAATGGACCTACCTGTGTACACTAGATGGATGTGATGGAATGTACTGTCGTCCCTACATTTCAAGAAGAAGTAAGAATTGCAGTTGCAACAAACCCTTGCTTGCCTACAAAGAGAGCAGCAATTTGGATTTGTTACTTTGTTACCTGGAAGAATAACAAACTGTGCAAGGATGGAGGTTGTAGGAGCAAGGAGAAGTTGTCTGTAAAGTTGGTGGATGCTTATTTTCCATTTTGCAGTCCCTTGTCTCCCTCTTGTGGCCTCCTGGAGGCAAATAAATGTGCAAAAAAAAGACAGCCTGGCGGCCGGCTGTTGCAGTGTTGCCCTCTCAGGCAACACTGAGTGACTGACTGAGCCTCACCGTCTTATATAAAGTTCAGACGGAACTTTGCACGTGTCATAGTGGAGCCCTCAGGATTCCAGAGCCAGCTTTCTGACATCATAATGGGGCCTCAGAGATAGATAAAAGCCTGGGCCCAGGCAGTGTTGGTCAGTGCTGCTCAGCAGGCAGCACTGGACTGGATTAAAGCTGATACAAGGTGTGAAGGAACAAGGGGTGGCTGTGGGCATGCACTTGCTGCCGCTGCCAGTGTTTATCTGCATGGCAGGAGGGCATTTGGGCGTTGCCAGGAAGGCGTTTTTATGTAGATTCCTCCTCTTTCAGCACTGCATTGTGGTGCAAGCAAAAGAAGCAAATCCTGTGTAGCTTCCTCTCCGGCCTTTATTCACCTCCCTCCCGCTTAGTAGCTGTAAATGTGTGTGAGCCTGCAGGGCCCCATGGAATTGCCTAGGAGTAGGCTGAATCAATCGCTGCAAGGGGTGAACAGCAGTATGGGACAGGCTCGGGCAAGGCAAGGGCCGCTCGGGTTATCGCTTCTCGGCCTTTTGGCTAAGATCAAGTGTAGTACCTGCTCAAGCTGAGGTTAGTAATCATCCCTGCCGGTGGTACGTGGGCCATCGTAGGGGGATGACAGAACGCCGAGGTGAGGGCAGGGAACCACAACGGTCATCGCTCTGGTGTACGCATTTGGTTTAAAGGTACCATTTGTAGGTGACCAGGCGACCGCCGGATCGAGGTCAGGAGGTCGGGTAGTTTGAAAGCCCGAGTTGCTATGTGCCCCAGGGCTGGTGACCCTGGGGTGCCCTAACTCACTGGGGGTGGGATCCCACTGAGTGAAGGCACACTTGCACGCACTCTTCTTTCACACTTTTAAGCACACACCTTTATTCTCCCGGCCTTCTGGCTGGGAGATGAGGAATTTTTATATACCTGGCGGATGTCCAGGCTGTATCACAGCGCACATCCACTTATTTAATTTTGTTTTTCACTGTGTGTTTGTCACGTTTGTCACAAGGATTTTGGGATGCGGTGCCCTTTTGGGACCCTCCTGAGGTCTAGGGGGAAAATGTGTGGCCTTCTGGTTCCTTTTTCCCCTGCAACCCGGCCTCCCTTCTTCGGAGGGGAGGTGCAACTAGGATGCAGGCTCCTAGGTGGACACTGGGGTGGCAGCCCAGGTAGAAGCCTAGGAGTGTGTTTGGGTCTCCCTAAGCTTCGGCGAGGGGGGACCATCGATCCTTGATCCTCTAGGCCTATGGTTTGGAGGGTCAGGGAATGGTTATGCGGGGCCTCTCTCTTTTAAGAGAAGGGCTGCGATAGACCGCATCCTTGTGCACTTTTTGTGTGGCACCTCTGCACTTTTTATGCACTTGGGTGATAGAAAGCACGACTCGGGCTTTAAAAAAAAAAAAAAAAAAAAAAAAAAATCTGTTCTTATCAGTTTAATATCTGATACGTCCCCTATCTGGGGACCATATATTAAATGGATTTTTAGAACAGGGAGATGGAAATAGAGCTTGCTCTGTCCACTCCACGCATTGACCTGGTATTGCAGTATTTCCAGGACCGGTGCACCCTTCCCTTATGTGTTGACTAAAATCAGATTCCAAAAGTGCTATTTGTGTTTGCTATTGTTTTTGTCTTTCTGATGGGATCTCCCCTTTTAATCCCATTATTTCAACACCTGTTGGACAATGCATTTGTACAGTCATGTGTGATAATGAGCTCATTTATTAAATGCAATTAATGAATACATTGCCACCTCTTGTTGTGTGTGTGTGTGTGTGTGTGTGTGTCTTCTGTGTTTCTGTGTTTCCGGCATTTCACATTGGAACAGCTCATTCACCTTCCTTGTCTTCTCTCCGCCCTCCCTCCTAGGTAAGTTAAAGAGCTGCACCTGAGCCAGCCACTGATTGATGCAGCACCACAGTCAAATAGTGGAGTGGAGTGGAGTAGGGGAACAGCAAACAGCCATTAAAGCAGCCAGCCGCCTACCCGCCACAATGGACCTACCTGTGTACACTAGATGGATGTGATGGAATGTACTGTCGTCCCTACATTTCAAG
The DNA here is from genome assembly GCF_050947455.1 of Rhinoderma darwinii. NCBI lineage: Eukaryota > Metazoa > Chordata > Amphibia > Anura > Rhinodermatidae > Rhinoderma > Rhinoderma darwinii. Next base: position 251,347 of record NW_027461785.1, read on the forward strand.
AAGAAGTAAGAATTGCAGTTGCAACAAACCCTTGCTTGCCTACAAAGAGAGCAGCAATTTGGATTTGTTACTTTGTTACCTGGAAGAATAACAAACTGTGCAAGGATGGAGGTTGTAGGAGCAAGGAGAAGTTGTCTGTAAAGTTGGTGGATGCTTATTTTCCATTTTGCAGTCCCTTGTCTCCCTCTTGTGGCCTCCTGGAGGCAAATAAATGTGCAAAAAAAAGACAGCCTGGCGGCCGGCTGTTGCAGTGTTGCCCTCTCAGGCAACACTGAGTGACTGACTGAGCCTCACCGTCTTATATAAAGTTCAGACGGAACTTTGCACGTGTCATAGTGGAGCCCTCAGGATTCCAGAGCCAGCTTTCTGACATCATAATGGGGCCTCAGAGATAGATAAAAGCCTGGGCCCAGGCAGTGTTGGTCAGTGCTGCTCAGCAGGCAGCACTGGACTGGATTAAAGCTGATACAAGGTGTGAAGGAACAAGGGGTGGCTGTGGGCATGCACTTGCTGCCGCTGCCAGTGTTTATCTGCATGGCAGGAGGGCATTTGGGCGTTGCCAGGAAGGCGTTTTTATGTAGATTCCTCCTCTTTCAGCACTGCATTGTGGTGCAAGCAAAAGAAGCAAATCCTGTGTAGCTTCCTCTCCGGCCTTTATTCACCTCCCTCCCGCTTAGTAGCTGTAAATGTGTGTGAGCCTGCAGGGCCCCATGGAATTGCCTAGGAGTAGGCTGAATCAATCGCTGCAAGGGGTGAACAGCAGTATGGGACAGGCTCGGGCAAGGCAAGGGCCGCTCGGGTTATCGCTTCTCGGCCTTTTGGCTAAGATCAAGTGTAGTATCTGTTCTTATCAGTTTAATATCTGATACGTCCCCTATCTGGGGACCATATATTAAATGGATTTTTAGAACAGGGAGATGGAAATAGAGCTTGCTCTGTCCACTCCACGCATTGACCTGGTATTGCAGTATTTCCAGGACCGGTGCACCCTTCCCTTATGTGTTGACTAAAATCAGATTCCAAAAGTGCTATTTGTGTTTGCTATTGTTTTTGTCTTTCTGATGGGATCTCCCCTTTTAATCCCATTATTTCAACACCTGTTGGACAATGCATTTGTACAGTCATGTGTGATAATGAGCTCATTTATTAAATGCAATTAATGAATACATTGCCACCTCTTGTTGTGTGTGTGTGTGTGTGTGTGTGTGTGTGTCTTCTGTGTTTCTGTGTTTCCGGCATTTCACATTGGAACAGCTCATTCACCTTCCTTGTCTTCTCTCCGCCCTCCCTCCTAGGTAAGTTAAAGAGCTGCACCTGAGCCAGCCACTGATTGATGCAGCACCACAGTCAAATAGTGGAGTGGAGTGGAGTAGGGGAACAGCAAACAGCCATTAAAGCAGCCAGCCGCCTACCCGCCACAATGGACCTACCTGTGTACACTAGATGGATGTGATGGAATGTACTGTCGTCCCTACATTTCAAGAAGAAGTAAGAATTGCAGTTGCAACAAACCCTTGCTTGCCTACAAAGAGAGCAGCAATTTGGATTTGTTACTTTGTTACCTGGAAGAATAACAAACTGTGCAAGGATGGAGGTTGTAGGAGCAAGGAGAAGTTGTCTGTAAAGTTGGTGGATGCTTATTTTCCATTTTGCAGTCCCTTGTCTCCCTCTTGTGGCCTCCTGGAGGCAAATAAATGTGCAAAAAAAAGACAGCCTGGCGGCCGGCTGTTGCAGTGTTGCCCTCTCAGGCAACACTGAGTGACTGACTGAGCCTCACCGTCTTATATAAAGTTCAGACGGAACTTTGCACGTGTCATAGTGGAGCCCTCAGGATTCCAGAGCCAGCTTTCTGACATCATAATGGGGCCTCAGAGATAGATAAAAGCCTGGGCCCAGGCAGTGTTGGTCAGTGCTGCTCAGCAGGCAGCACTGGACTGGATTAAAGCTGATACAAGGTGTGAAGGAACAAGGGGTGGCTGTGGGCATGCACTTGCTGCCGCTGCCAGTGTTTATCTGCATGGCAGGAGGGCATTTGGGCGTTGCCAGGAAGGCGTTTTTATGTAGATTCCTCCTCTTTCAGCACTGCATTGTGGTGCAAGCAAAAGAAGCAAATCCTGTGTAGCTTCCTCTCCGGCCTTTATTCACCTCCCTCCCGCTTAGTAGCTGTAAATGTGTGTGAGCCTGCAGGGCCCCATGGAATTGCCTAGGAGTAGGCTGAATCAATCGCTGCAAGGGGTGAACAGCAGTATGGGACAGGCTCGGGCAAGGCAAGGGCCGCTCGGGTTATCGCTTCTCGGCCTTTTGGCTAAGATCAAGTGTAGTATCTGTTCTTATCAGTCTCCTCAGGTGCCATCCAGAGGAAGAGAAAGGTGAGGGACAGCCCAGCTGCTGAGTCCTCAAAGCGACAAGTCGTGGAAATCTGCGAAGATTCCCTTGCGCAGCAGGAGGAAATGGAGCAGATGGTGGAGGAACTCGTGTCTGAACCTGAGGTCATCGACTTCACAACAGACATCCAGGTGGCTACAATCCTGGAACAATTTTTGTCAGAGGGCCTGCTGGATCTTTCGGACCCGCCAGGAGAGGAGGATCCGCCCGACCGGACTGGTAACTAAGGTGTATCGTTTGCACTAACCTTCTTTATTCTCCCCCATGGCTGCTAAACTTAACATCTTTAGCCTCAATGTGAGGAGTGTTAGAGATAGGACTAGATGTCAGATGGTGCTAACTTTTCTTTCCAAGCAGTCGAGTGATGTATTTATGCTGCAGGAATGTACTCTCCCCTCTTCCAGGTCATACCATCATCTGGCCAGGCAGTGGACCCATGGCCCGTCCTACTGGTCTGGTGGGGGCGACTGTAAGTCTGCAGGGGTTGCCATCCTGATTAGGGGAAGCGTATTTACTGTTGACTCTGTCCAGGAGCTCGCCTGCGGCCGCTTGTTGGTCGTAGACGGTTCCTGGGCAGGAGAGCCGATTAGGCTCATCAACGTGTACGCTCCCCCTATGAAGGCTGAGCGCCTGGAACTATTCCAGACCCTGCGGACCCAGCTCGCCACCACTAGGGCAGTGGTGATGGCCGGGGACTTCAACTGCCCCATCGAAGAGGATGGACGAAGTTCCGGCACTTCAATCAAACTGGATGTCAGTTCCAAACTGCTTATCGAGATGGTAACCGAAGCATCCTTGCAGGACGTTGTGGGCTCCATGGGGATTGGCTCTGTGAACTATTCATGGAGCCGACCCGATGGCTCACTTCGTTCTCGGATTGACTTTGTGTTCACCTCCCGGGCAGTCAAGCAGCATGGGCACTCCATGGTCCCCTGCTTCTTCTCTGACCACAGGGCCATTCTCTTCCAGGGTGCCATCGGCCACGGTTTTCCTCCCGGCCCTGGCTCCTGGAAGCTGAATTGTGCCCTGCTGGAAAGAGAGGAGGTACTGGCGGAACTTAGAGACGCCTATATTGTTTGGAGGAATGATAAAGTTTTCTTTGACAAAACCTGTGACTGGTGGGAATATGTTAAAGTTGAATTTCGTTGTTTCTTTCAGGCAAAAAGTCGCCAACAGGCGTGTGAGAGGAAGAGAGACTTCAGAGAGATGCAGCGTCAGCTGCGATCCCTGCAAGACCTCCTTCAATGCGGCTGGGACGTCAGGAAGGAGCTGGAGGAAGCCAAAAAGGGCCTGAAAAGGCACTTTGAGGAGGAATCCAAGCGAATTGTCTTTCGTTCCAAGGTGGAGAACCTGGAGAAGGGTGAGAAATGTAACTCGTTCTTTTTCAGGAAACTCCATGCCGGCCACACGCCCCTGAAGGAACTCCGAGATGAGACCGGAAACATGCATTCTGGGAAGAAGGAGGTGATGGGAGTCGTCACAGACTACTACCGAAGCCTCTACTCCCGGAAAACCACTGACCCCGAAGCCGCCGATAAATTCCTGTCAGGTATCACTAATCATCTTGATCCTGCAGGTACGGAGGCTATGGATGTACCCCTGACGGTGGAGGAACTGCTCTCTGCCGCTAAATCCTTCAGACCCGGCAGGACCCCGGGCAGTGATGGTCTCCCAGCAGAGCTCTATGTAGCGCTGGGGGACTTGATCTGTCCGGACCTGCTGGAGCTCTATGAGGAGATGGTGGTGGAGGGTAGAATGCCACCGTCCTTGAGAGAAGGCATGATCACGATCTTGTATAAGCGGAAGGGGGAGAGATGTGACCTGAAAAACTGGCGTCCCATCTCTCTCCTGAACGTGGACTACAAGATCCTCGCCAAAGTATTGGCCAACAGACTGAAGGTTGTCATCGGACGGATCATCGGATCGGACCAAACCTGCGGCATTCCTGGCCGTAGGGTGGCCGACAGTCTTGCCCTGGTGAGGGACACGGTGCATTACATGCAAAGCCGCCGTACACACGCGGCCCTGGTCAGTCTGGACCAGGAGAAGGCTTTTGACCGGGTCTCTCACGAATTCATGGGTAAGGCTCTGCGTAGGCTGCGGCTTGGCAGGTTGTTCTGTTTGTATGTTAACCTGATGTATTGCGACATTTACAGCTCGGTGCTGGTGAACGGCTGGAAGACTGACCCCTTTCCTGTATCGTCGGGGGTTAGACAAGGCTGTCCTCTTTCACCTCTCCTTTTTGTTTGTGTTATAGAGCTCTTCGCAGAGGCTATCCGGCAGAATGGAGAGATCAGAGGGATCACCGCACCAGGTCCAGGACACTTCGAGGTCAAATGCTCGCTGTACATGGACGACGTGACCGTCTTCTGCACTGACCAGAGTTCGGTGACTGCACTCGTCCAGACCTGCGAGGAGTTCGGACGCGCTTCAGGGGCAAAAGTCAACTGCGGGAAGTCGGAAGCCATGCTCTTCGGAAAGTGGTACCTGCCTTCTCCTGCCTCCTTCCCGTTTACTATCAAGCCGGACTTCATCAAAATTCTGGGAGTCTGGTTCGGTAAGGAAGGTGCAGCCCTAAAGTCGTGGGAAGAACGCTTGGCCAAAGTCAACCAAAGGATCGGACTGTGGAGCCTCAGACAACTCACTATTGAGGGCAAAGCAATGGTCCTGCGTAACGAAGTCTTGCCTGTGCTACAATACACTGCACAGGCATGGCCCCCTCTTGCCACCGTCTCGAGGGCCATTACCAGGACTGTGTTTCGCTTCATCTGGGGCTCGAAAATGGACAGAGTAAAGCGGACTGTTATGTACAAGGAGCCCCGCAAAGGTGGGAAGGGTATACCCGACATTCCCACTCTGCTGCGGATCGCTTTTGTATGTGACTGTGTTCGTAGGACTCTGAGGACAGCAAACGGCTCTGCGGGCAAGGCCATGTCCCGCTACTTCCTCCTTCCCCTCTGGCGAGGTTTTGGCTGGGACAAGTGGGACAGCTCCTTCCCTTACAACTGGCACGCTCCCTGGTTCTACGGAGATGTCGTCCGGTTTGTGAGGGAGCATCAACTGGAGGGTCTTAAGCCCGACTTGTGGAAACCTAAGACGATCCACAAGCACATCAGAGCAAAGGACTCACTGGAGTCTGTTCCAGGGCTTCATGCCGACACGTTGGAGACTGTTTGGACTAACGTGTCATCTGGCAGGTTGACCAACGGGCACAAGGACATTTCATGGATGGCCATCCAGGGAGGACTGCCTCTTAGGTCATTCATGCATGCCCGCAACCTGTGCAAGACCCGGTACTGCCCCAGGTGCCCCTTCACGGAGGAAACATCTTTGCACATTTTCTGGCAGTGCCCCTTTGCACAGGGTCTGTTGAAAGCCTTGGAACATGAACTCAAGGACTCAGTACCCAGGAACAGACTGTCGTACCGCTCGGTACTTTATGGACTATTTCCTGGGAATACCACGGATGGAGCAATCCAGGAAGCCTGGCGCCTTATGAACTGCTTTAAGGACGCTATATGGTTTGCCAGGAACCGTCTGATTTTGCGGAGAGAGAGTGTGTCCGTCCAGGACTGCCGCAGGCTGATCCACAGCCTGCTCAGAGACTATTCCACCTGGGACAGCCCGGACGTCGATGAGGAAGAGGACTGATACTCCCCTTCCCCCCACTCTCCCTTCTTGTGTGTTGTCTTTCAATAAAGCTTCGGGCCTGTGATTTCCCCCTTCCCTATCCCCTCCTACCCACTCCCCTATCCCATCACTTGTCTGTAATGCTTTGTTGTTTGGCTTTAGTGAATGCAAGAATGTTAGTGTAGCATGTGGTGTAATGTATAGCATAGGCTAGCCTGTACTGTGTATTATACTGTCATGTTATGTTTGACGACTGTTATTATTTATTATTTACTGCTTCATGGCTTGCGCTGCGTCGCAGTAATGTTTGTATGATGACGATTGATTGTCAATAAAGCAATTTTCAATCAAAAAATCTGTTCTTATCAGTCCTTGTAAGGATAGATAGCTCGGAGAACCACTGGGGGCTATAAACACTAGCTTAGCGATCCAAGAGCGTTCCAGACGAAGCCGGCGACGAACTGCGGAGAAGAACCAGCGAAGACGACGATCCAGAAGGGAGAAGCCGCCATCGAGGAAGAAGCTCCGGGAGATCGCTGCCGGGAAGAAGAAGGAGAACTTCGGAGAAGAGCCGCTGCTGAAGGGGATCTTCGAAGAAGCTCGGCCGCAGAAGAAGAAGCTCGACGAGGAACCGCTGCGGAAGAAATTTCGTGGAAGAACCTCGGCCAGCAAGGAGAAGATTTGCATAGCTCCGCCCCCTTCGGGAAAGAGCTATCGAAGATCCTCCCCAAGCGACAGGAACAGCTGGAAGAAGCCATGGCCTCAACCAGCAACCCTGCCACCCAGAAGAAGAAGGCTGATGGACCAGGTGAGCCGGCCCAGGCCAGGACATCTCCTCCTGAAGCCTCCTCAAGCGAACAGGCCACCAGGAAGCCGAACCAGGCTGCTCCAACCCTGGAGCCCTGGATGAAGCAGACGGTGGCCCTGAAGCTCAAGGAGGTGGACGGGAGAGTGCCGGACATGACGGAAGAAGTGTTCTGCCAGAAGATGCTCCTGGATCAGGGCTTCGCTAAGCCGGAGACCATCAGTATCCAGGCCTTCATGACCGGGATGTTCTTCGTGACCTTCGCTTCGATCAACATCTGCAGAAGGTACTGGGAGATGGTGAAAGCGGCGAGGCCTGAATCCCCTTTCTCTCGCTTTGTGGGCAACTGCCCTGTCCAAAGAGAGGAAAGGCGGGTGACGGTCTCAATGCGGAACCCACACACCCCCGGCAAAGACATCACCACGCTCCTGAAGCGGTTCTGCACAGTGGTGAGGGAACCCACCCACATCCTGAACGGACTCGGCTTCTGGACTGGCAAGTGGTCGGTAATCGTCCGACTGAACAAGGATTCGAGCGCGGAAGACGGCCTCCAGCACCTGCCCCAGTCATTCTCGCTGGGCAACTCCTACGGCCTCATCTACTACCCGGACATGCCGCAGATCTGCAGGAGATGCAGCAAGAAGGGTCATTCGGTGAAGGACTGCAAGGAGGACGCCTGCAAGAACTGCCGGGTAACAGGACACGAGACCAAAGACTGCCCGAAACGGACAATGTGCAACCTCTGCGGACAAGCAGCCCACTCTTACAAGGACTGCCCGAAGAGGGATCGATCCTGGGCAACTGTAGCAGCGAAAGCTCCAGCCAGAGGGAACCCCGCCCCAGCCAGAGCTCCAGCGGCACAGAAGACCGGGAAAAAGAAGGATGGTAAGAAGACGACAGTCCCCCCCCCCCCTCTCCCGGCCCTCCCTCGCCCTACCCTTCCCACCCTCCCTCGCCCGGCCCTCCCCACCCCCCCGTCCCCAACCCCTGTCACCCCCACTGAGGCTCTCACCTTCTCCTACCCACCCATCTCAGTGGTCCTGTCACCTGCACCTCTCCCAACCCAGCCTCCCTTCTCCCCAGCTCCAGCAGCACTAACATCTTCCCCTCCAGCTGCTGGAGTCCTCTCCCTGGAGGATTTTCCCCCTCTTGTCTCCTCAGGTGCCATCCAGAGGAAGAGAAAGGTGAGGGACAGCCCAGCTGCTGAGTCCTCAAAGAGACAAGTCGTGGAAATCTGCGAAGATTCCCTTGCGCAGCAGGAGGAAATGGAGCAGATGGTGGAGGAACTCGTGTCTGAACCTGAGGTCATCGACTTCACAACAGACATCCAGGTGGCTACAATCCTGGAACAATTTTTGTCAGAGGGCCTGCTGGATCTTCCGGACCCGCCAGGCTCCAGAGAGGAGGATCCGCCCGACCGGACTGGTAACTAAGGTGTATCGTTTGCACTAACCTTCTTTATTCTCCCCCATGGCTGCTAAACTTAACATCTTTGGCCTCAATGTGAGGAGTGTTAGAGATAGGACTAGATGTCAGATGGTGCTAACTTTTCTTTCCAAGCAGTCGAGTGATGTATTTATGCTGCAGGAATGTACTCTCCCCTCTTCCAGGTCATACCATCATCTGGCCAGGCAGTGGACCCATGGCCCGTCCTACTGGTCTGGTGGGGGCGACTGTAAGTCTGCAGGGGTTGCCATCCTGATTAGGGGAAGCGTATTTACTGTTGACTCTGTCCAGGAGCTCGTCTGCGGCCGCTTGTTGGTCGTAGACGGTTCCTGGGCGGGAGAGCCGATTAGGCTCATCAACGTGTACGCTCCCCCTATGAAGGCTGAGCGCCTGGAACTATTCCAGACCCTGCGGACCCAGCTCGCCACCACTAGGGCAGTGGTGATGGCCGGGGACTTCAACTGCCCCATCGAAGAGGATGGACGAAGTTCCGGCACTTCAATCAAGCTGGATGTCAGTTCCAAACTGCTTATCGAGATGGTAACCGAAGCATCCTTGCAGGACGTTGTGGGCTCCATGGGGATCGGCTCTGTGAACTATTCATGGAGCCGACCCGATGGCTCACTTCGTTCTCGGATTGACTTTGTGTTCACCTCCCGGGCAGTCAAGCAGCATGGGCACTCCATGGTCCCCTGCTTCTTCTCTGACCACAGGGCCATTCTCTTCCAGGGTGCCATCGGCCACGGTTTTCCTCCCGGCCCTGGCTCCTGGAAGCTGAATTGTGCCCTGCTGGAAAGAGAAGAGGTACTGGCGGAACTTAGAGACGCCTATATTGTTTGGAGGAATGATAAAGTTTTCTTTGACAAAACCTGTGACTGGTGGGAATATGTTAAAGTTGAATTTCGTTGTTTCTTTCAGGCAAAAAGTCGTCAACAGGCGTGTGAGAGGAAGAGAGACTTCAGAGAGATGCAGCGTCAGCTGCGATCCCTGCAAGACCTCCTTCAATGCGGCTGGGACGTCAGGAAGGAGCTGGAGGAAGCCAAAAAGGGCCTGAAAAGGCACTTTGAGGAGGAATCCAAGCGAATTGTCTTTCGTTCCAAGGTGGAGAACCTGGAGAAGGGTGAGAAATGTAACTCGTTCTTTTTCAGGAAACTCCATGCCGGCCACACGCCCCTGAAGGAACTCCGAGATGAGACCGGAAACATGCATTCTGGGAAGAAGGAGGTGATGGGAGTCGTCACAGACTACTACCGAAGCCTCTACTCCCGGAAAACCACTGACCCCGAAGCCGCCGATAAATTCCTGTCAGGTATCACTAATCATCTTGATCCTGCAGGTACGGAGGCTATGGACGTACCCCTGACGGTGGAGGAACTGCTCTCTGCCGCTAAATCCTTCAGACCCGGCAGGACCCCGGGCAGTGATGGTCTCCCAGCAGAGCTCTATGTAGCGCTGGGGGACTTGATCTGTCCGGACCTGCTGGAGCTCTATGAGGAGATGGTGGTGGAGGGTAGAATGCCACCGTCCTTGAGAGAAGGCATGATCACGATCTTGTATAAGCGGAAGGGGGAGAGATGTGACCTGAAAAACTGGCGTCCCATCTCTCTCCTGAACGTGGACTACAAGATCCTCGCCAAAGTATTGACCAACAGACTGAAGGTTGTCATCGGACAGATCATCGGATCGGACCAAACCTGCGGCATTCCTGGCCGTAGGGTGGCCGACAGTCTTGCCCTGGTGAGGGACACGGTGCATTACATGCAAAGCCGCCGTACACACGCGGCCCTGGTCAGTCTGGATCAGGAGAAGGCTTTTGACCGGGTCTCTCACGAATTCATGGGTAAGGCTCTGCGTAGGCTGCGGCTTGGCAGGTTGTTCTGTTTGTATGTTAACCTGATGTATTGCGACATTTACAGCTCGGTGCTGGTGAACGGCTGGAAGACTGACCCCTTTCCTGTATCGTCGGGGGTTAGACAAGGCTGTCCTCTTTCACCTCTCCTTTTTGTTTGTGTTATAGAGCTCTTCGCAGAGGCTATCCGGCAGAATGGAGAGATCAGAGGGATCACCGCACCAGGTCCAGGACACTTCGAGGTCAAATGCTCGCTGTACATGGACGACGTGACCGTCTTCTGCGCCGACCAGAGTTCGGTGACTGCACTCGTCCAGACCTGTGAGGAGTTCGGACGCGCTTCAGGGGCAAAAGTCAACTGCGGGAAGTCGGAAGCCATGCTCTTCGGAAAGTGGTACCTGCCTTCTCCTGCCTCCTTCCCGTTTACTATCAAGCCGGACTTCATCAAAATTCTGGGAGTCTGGTTCGGTAAGGAAGGTGCAGCCCTAAAGTCGTGGGAAGAACGCTTGGCCAAAGTCAACCAAAGGATCGGACTGTGGAGCCTCAGACAACTCACTATTGAGGGCAAAGCAATGGTCCTGCGTAACGAAGTCTTGCCTGTGCTACAATACACTGCACAGGCATGGCCCCCTCTTGCAACGGTCTCGAGGGCCATTACCAGGACTGTGTTTCGCTTCATCTGGGGCTCGAAAATGGACAGAGTAAAGCGGACTGTTATGTACAAGGAGCCCCGCAAAGGTGGGAAGGGTATACCCGACATTCCCACTCTGCTGCGGATCGCTTTTGTATGTGACTGTGTTCGTAGGACTCTGAGGACAGCAAACGGCTCTGCGGGCAAGGCCATGTCCCGCTACTTCCTCCTTCCCCTCTGGCGAGGTTTTGGCTGGGATAAGTGGGACAGCTCCTTCCCTTACAACTGGCACGCTCCCTGGTTCTACGGAGATGTCGTCCGGTTTGTGAGGGAGCATCAACTGGAGGGTCTTAAGCCCGACTTGTGGAAACCTAAGACGATCCACAAGCACATCAGAGCAAAGGACCCACTGGAGTTTGTTCCAGGGCTTCATGCCGACACGTTGGAGACTGTTTGGACTAACGTGTCATCTGGCAGGTTGACCAACGGGCACAAGGACATTTCATGGATGGCCATCCAGGGAGGACTGCCTCTTAGGTCATTCATGCATGCCCGCAACCTGTGCAAGACCCGGTACTGCCCCAGGTGCCCCTTCACGGAGGAAACATCTTTGCACATTTTCTGGCAGTGCCCCTTTGCACAGGGTCTGTTGAAAGCCTTGGAACACGAACTCAAGGACTCAGTTCCCAGGAACAGACTGTCGTACCGCTCGGTACTTTATGGACTATTTCCTGGGAATACCACGGATGGAGCAATCCAGGAAGCCTGGCGCCTTATGAACTGTTTTAAGGACGCTATATGGTTCGCCAGGAATCGTCTGATTTTGCGGAGAGAGAGTGTGTCCGTCCAGGACTGCCGCAGGCTGATCCACAGCCTGCTCAGAGACTATTCCACCTGGGACAGCCCGGACGTCGATGAGGAAGAGGACTGATACTCCCCTTCCCCCCACTCTCCCTTCTTGTGTGTTGTCTTTCAATAAAGCTTCGGGCCTGTGATTTCCCGCTTCCCTATCCCCTCCTACCCACTCCCCTATCCCATCACTTGTCTGTAATGCTTTGTTGTTTGGCTTTAGTGAATGCAAGAATGTTAGTGTAGCATGTGGTGTAATGTATAGCATAGGCTAGCCTGTACTGTGTATTATACTGTCATGTTATGTTTGACGACTGTTATTATTTATTATTTGCTGCTTCATGGCTCGCGCTGCGTCGCAGTAATGTTTGTATGATGACGATTGATTGTCAATAAAGCATTTTTCAATCAAAAAATCTGTTCTTATCAGTTTAATATCTGATACGTCCCCTATCTGGGGACCATATATTAAATGGATTTTTAGAACAGGGAGATGGAAATAGAGCTTGCTCTGTCCACTCCACGCATTGACCTGGTATTGCAGTATTTCCAGGACCGGTGCACCCTTCCCTTATGTGTTGACTAAAATCAGATTCCAAAAGTGCTATTTGTGTTTGCTATTGTTTTTGTCTTTCTGATGGGATCTCCCCTTTTAATCCCATTATTTCAACACCTGTTGGACAATGCATTTGTACAGTCATGTGTGATAATGAGCTCATTTATTAAATGCAATTAATGAATACATTGCCACCTCTTGTTGTGTGTGTGTGTGTGTGTGTGTGTGTCTTCTGTGTTTCTGTGTTTCCGGCATTTCACATTGGAACAGCTCATTCACCTTCCTTGTCTTCTCTCCGCCCTCCCTCCTAGGTAAGTTAAAGAGCTGCACCTGAGCCAGCCACTGATTGATGCAGCACCACAGTCAAATAGTGGAGTGGAGTGGAGTAGGGGAACAGCAAACAGCCATTAAAGCAGCCAGCCGCCTACCCGCCACAATGGACCTACCTGTGTACACTAGATGGATGTGATGGAATGTACTGTCGTCCCTACATTTCAAGAAGAAGTAAGAATTGCAGTTGCAACAAACCCTTGCTTGCCTACAAAGAGAGCAGCAATTTGGATTTGTTACTTTGTTACCTGGAAGAATAACAAACTGTGCAAGGATGGAGGTTGTAGGAGCAAGGAGAAGTTGTCTGTAAAGTTGGTGGATGCTTATTTTCCATTTTGCAGTCCCTTGTCTCCCTCTTGTGGCCTCCTGGAGGCAAATAAATGTGCAAAAAAAAGACAGCCTGGCGGCCGGCTGTTGCAGTGTTGCCCTCTCAGGCAACACTGAGTGACTGACTGAGCCTCACCGTCTTATATAAAGTTCAGACGGAACTTTGCACGTGTCATAGTGGAGCCCTCAGGATTCCAGAGCCAGCTTTCTGACATCATAATGGGGCCTCAGAGATAGATAAAAGCCTGGGCCCAGGCAGTGTTGGTCAGTGCTGCTCAGCAGGCAGCACTGGACTGGATTAAAGCTGATACAAGGTGTGAAGGAACAAGGGGTGGCTGTGGGCATGCACTTGCTGCCGCTGCCAGTGTTTATCTGCATGGCAGGAGGGCATTTGGGCGTTGCCAGGAAGGCGTTTTTATGTAGATTCCTCCTCTTTCAGCACTGCATTGTGGTGCAAGCAAAAGAAGCAAATCCTGTGTAGCTTCCTCTCCGGCCTTTATTCACCTCCCTCCCGCTTAGTAGCTGTAAATGTGTGTGAGCCTGCAGGGCCCCATGGAATTGCCTAGGAGTAGGCTGAATCAATCGCTGCAAGGGGTGAACAGCAGTATGGGACAGGCTCGGGCAAGGCAAGGGCCGCTCGGGTTATCGCTTCTCGGCCTTTTGGCACGATCCCGTGTCAAGAGGAGGTCAGCATGTCATGCCCTTGGCCTTTTGGCATCGCCACTTCGGTGGCTTAAGCCAACTGCTGCTATAAGGGGGTAGGCTGGGTGATCAACTGTCGAGCGATCATGGGAGCTAGGCTTCGATACGCTGGGATCGGGGAAACCCGGATCAAGAATGGATTTGGCATTGACGTACCCTTGAACAAGAAGGACCTTTTTTCATTGAAACACCTGGTGAATGAAGTCATTTTCAAGACCCTCAACGTGAGTAGGAACGACATCCTTTGTCTTCAAGATCCCAGAGGTAATCGCTTCACTTTGGTTCTTAAAAGTTTGAATGCTTGTTACAACTTGTATGCCGCGATTAATGCTAACTTGCAAAACCCTGGGTTGGATGGACTTATCTTCACCGTTTTATATAACAACGATGTTCCACTGGTTGTTTTGATGTACAATCCTTATGTGATGGTGGATGATATTACTTCCTTCTTAAAGAAGTACTGCTCTTACGTCAGCTATTCTCACCAGGTGTTAAATGCCGAGTCCCTCTGGACAGGGAAGCATAAATTTTTTGTGAGATTTGAGGAGGATCCTTCAGGGCCTCTGGGTGTGAAATACCCTCCTAGGAATTTTGCCATCGGCCGGGACAAAGGCTACTTATTTTTTCCCCAGCCTCCTGTGTTTTGCAGGAAATGTAAAAGGTATGGCCATGTTCACGAAGATTGTACGCAAGAAGGTGTTACATGTAACAAATGTAATCAGGACGGTCACCTGGCCAAGGATTGCAAAAACCCAATTGTGTGTAACATGTGCAGCATTGTGGGTCATGCCTTTAAAGACTGTCCAGAGCGTGCTAAAAACAGAAGGGTTAGGACTCTGGCGGAAGTAGTTGCAGGTGAACCTGGCAGTATGAGGTCTAATGTGATTCAGGGCCCAGCTGCCCAGGGAACTGAGGAGTCTGTGCCTGCCCTGGTGTCTGATGGGACTCTCCTTGAGTTAAATCGGTCTGGAAATACGCTGGCTGATGAAATGGAGGTAGCACCTGTTGAGAAAGACCTGCCTCACCCCTCTGATGACCTGACTGGGTTGAGAGGTGATGGGGAAGTGGATGGTTCTATATCCAAATCGCCTGTCTTTTCCTGGGAAGGAATTCTGGTGGAACAACAAGGTGAAGGTGGTCAAGGGGACTTTTCAACTGCACTTGTGAGGCCTTCTGAGGAGGAGGAAGGAGGTTCATCTTCTAAGAGACTTCGCACCATGTTGTCTCCTCTGAGTGAAGATGGAGTGAGCCCGGATAGGGGAGTCTACCCCATTTCTCATTTTCCTGAGGACTTTCCTTTTTTAGGAGAAGACGTGGACAAAGCTATCTTTGTGTCCGGTTGTCAGCCACCAGGAGGTGTAGGCTGATTAAACAGTGGGGTATTGGTGGATATCTACGGAAAAAGATCAAAATATGGACCCCAAAATTACACTTAATGTCTTATCCTTGAATGTCAGGCAAATTACATCAAAGCCTAGACGTGCTGTTGTGCTGGACTATGTTAGGAATCTTGGGGCAGAGATCATATGCCTGCAAGAGTGTGGTATATCTGAGTCACTGGGGGAGGGGGATTGGCCATATGGGCAGTATGTCTGGTCAGGATCTACTTCCAATAAGAATGATGGGGTGGGGATCCTATTAGGAAATATGGGTATGGATCTGGAGAGTTATACAGTGGTGGAAACAGGTAGATGTGTAATTGCAGTGGTATGTTGCAGGGGAGTTAGGGTTAGGGTGGTGAATACTTATTGTCCTATAGATAGAGCAAAAAGGCTGGCGTTGTTGGAAAAGCTAAGTTTGTTCTTACCTGGAAGGATTCCTACCTTTTTTTTGGGAGACTTTAATTGTTCTTTTGATGGGGATGGTCTGGATGTAACTGGGAAAAAGCTTAACCAACTTATATCTGATTTTTCTTTTATAGATGCAGCCGAATTGTCATTGGGTAAACCACCACCGCCAACATATAAATCAGATAGAGGGGGTATTGAGTCAAGAATTGATCGTATTTGCATATCTAAGGGTTTAGTGTGTAATAAGATGGTTCAGAATGAGGTACCTTTTTCAGACCATGTATGTTTACGGGTATGGGTGGAGGTAAGTAGTAAACTTTGTTTTGGGAAAGGGGTGTGGAAGTTGAATACTAGATTATTGGAGGATGTTGAAGTGATGGATGAGTTCAAACGAAAGTATGATGTGTGGAAGGGAGAAAAAGATAGTTTTGTGGATGTGCTTAAATGGTGGGATTGGATGAAAGGGCAGATTAAAAATTTTTTTGTGAGATGGGGATACAAGCAGGCTGCTAGGAAACGTAACCAGTATAAGGAATTGAATATTAGGATAGAATGGTTGCGGAAGATGGGTGAGAAGGGAATTGATTTGAGTGATTTGCTAGAGGAGGCAAGGAACGAGTTAAAGCAAGTTTTGGAAAGAAAGGGAAAGGAGATTATTTTTAGGTCTAAAGTGGAGTACTTAGATAAAAATGAAAAATGCACAAGGTTTTTTTTCAAGAAAATGTGTGGTAAGAAAGATGATATGGATGAAATTGTTAATGCGAAGGGGGAGCGTATAGTGGGTATGGATGTGTTAAAAGTGGTGGAATCGTTTTATTCAGAACTATATGGCAAAAAGTGGATTGATATCGGGTTGATGGATGAAGTTTTGAATGGTTTGGAAAATGTTCTTAGAGAGGAGGATTGTGTGGGGTTGAATGAGGATGTAACGTCTGAAGAAGTAAAGAAAGTGATAATGAGTGCGGGGAAAAATAAAACACCTGGTAAAGATGGTATTCCTGTGGAATTTTATGTGAAGGCCTGGGAGATAATAGGGTTGGATTTGGTGGAAGTATGTAAGTTTATATGGGATAAGGGGGTTTTGTGTGAGTCTATGAAAGAGGGTGTGATTGTTTTGATTTATAAGAAAGGGGATAAGAAGTGTTTGGGTAATTGGAGACCGATTTCACTGCTGAATGTGGATTATAAATGTTTTAGTAAAATTTTGGCTAATCGTATGCGTGAGGTGGTAGGAAAGGTTGTGGGTGAAGACCAAGTATGTGCTGTGCCAGGTAGGAGTATGTCTGATAATTTGGTTTTGCTGAGAGATTTGATTGGGGACTGTATGAGTAGGAAACAGAAGTGTATGATGCTTGCGTTAGATTTCGAAAAGGCGTTTGATAGAGTGTCGCATGTGTTTATGTTTGCTGTACTTGTTAGGATGGGCTTCCCAGTGAGGTTTTTGGAAGGTGTGAAGTGTTTGTATAGGGATGTGTCAAGTGAAGTGTTGGTGAATGGTAATTTAAGTTCAAAAGTATGTGTGAGATCTGGGGTAAGACAGGGGTGTCCTATGTCCCCAGTTTTGTTTATTTGTGTGATCGAAAGTTTGATGTGTTTGGTAAGAAAAGATAAAGTGGTGAAAGGTTTTTTGATCCCCGGGAGTGGAGGTAAATACGTTAAAATTCTGGGTTATATGGATGATGTTGTGGTTATGAGTGATTGTATGGCTGGGTTGAATAGAGCAAAATTATGGTTGGATTTTTTTTGTGGGGCATCAGCTTTTAAGGTGAATTGGGATAAGTGTGTCTTTAAGTGCTTTGGGGATAGGAGGGTAAGTATGGAGGGAGTGAGGAATGAAGTGGGTGCAGTAAAAGTGTTGGGGATACAGTTTAATGAGGACTTGAGAGGGAATGAGAGTTGGGATGAATGTGGCAAGAGGATTGAGAAGAAATTGAATTTTTGGAGACTTAGAGACCTGACTTTATCAGGGAAGGTGTTGATAATTAAGACAGTGATTTTGCCTATTTTGGTTTTTGTGGCTAGTATTTTTCCCTCCGCTAGTAGGAAAATCAAAAAGTCAGAGAAAATGGTGTTTACCTTTCTGTGGGGAAGTCAAATGGAAAAGTTGAAGCGTGAGTATGTTTATAAGTCTTGTGAGAATGGAGGTTTGGGTTTTCCGAATGTGGAGGTCTTTCTTGGGTTAAATTATATTAAAACAGTGGTGGGGCTCTTGGGGAAAGGAAATAAGAGTGCGTATATGGTAAGGTATATGGCCGGTTGGATGCTTTATGGGTTAAATTGGTTTAAGAGAGATGCTACTGTGCCTGTTGCTTATGTATGTCCGGTATGGTATGTTGTGATTGAAAGGTTCATTAGGAAATATGATTTGATTGCAGTGCCTATGGGTGGGTTTCTGGATAAGAAGGCTGTGCTAAAAAGATTGTGTGTGAATGAGGTTGTGTGTAACATTGTGGGTTTGCGAGGAGAGGATGTTGTGGATACTTGGAAGAAGTTAGGCGTGAGAGGTATGTCCAATAGACAAAAGGACATAGTGTGGATGGCGTTGCATGATATATTGCCTGTTAGAGATGTGCAGAGGAGGAGAATGCTAGTTAGATTTGAGGTGTGTCCAAGGGGTGGGTGTAATTCACGGGAGACTGTTAGGCATCTTTTTTGGGACTGCAATTATTCGTATGAGGTATGGAGGAGGATGGGTGGCGTCTGTAAGGAGTTAGCTGGGGTGAAGTTTGTGGATTGGAAGGTTGCGATGTTTGCTATAGGGGCTTGTAACAGAGTAAGTGATAGGATCTTATGGTTGATTATGTCGTGTATAATGGAAAGCTTATGGGATGTACGTAATTTAGGTGTTTTCAAACATAAGTGGGTACCCATTGGTGAGTGTGTGAGGATGGTTTTGTCAAGACTATACGTAGTCTATCGTTGGGATAGTCAGTGCGGTGGTGGTATAGACGCAGAGGGGATATGGAAATTTAAGAAGTGGAGAAGGTTGGTGAAATATAGCTAATTGATAAGATTTATTCCTGTTTTATTTTTGTTCTTCACAATCCTTTCTGTGTCTTGATTATTATTGTTTGGAATAAAATAGCCATGATGATGTACGACTAAGGCAACTTATGCCTTAAAATGCAAAATGGTTTGTGTACTGTTGCTTTAAGTTAAACTGAATGGTTTTAAAAAAAAAAAAAAAAAAAAAAAAAAAAAAAAAAAAAAAAAAAAAAAAATCTGTTCTTATCAGTTTAATATCTGATACGTCCCCTATCTGGGGACCATATATTAAATGGATTTTTAGAACAGGGAGATGGAAATAGAGCTTGCTCTGTCCACTCCACGCATTGACCTGGTATTGCAGTATTTCCAGGACCGGTGCACCCTTCCCTTATGTGTTGACTAAAATCAGATTCCAAAAGTGCTATTTGTGTTTGCTATTGTTTTTGTCTTTCTGATGGGATCTCCCCTTTTAATCCCATTATTTCAACACCTGTTGGACAATGCATTTGTACAGTCATGTGTGATAATGAGCTCATTTATTAAATGCAATTAATGAATACATTGCCACCTCTTGTTGTGTGTGTGTGTGTGTGTGTGTGTGTCTTCTGTGTTTCTGTGTTTCCGGCATTTCACATTGGAACAGCTCATTCACCTTCCTTGTCTTCTCTCCGCCCTCCCTCCTAGGTAAGTTAAAGAGCTGCACCTGAGCCAGCCACTGATTGATGCAGCACCACAGTCAAATAGTGGAGTGGAGTGGAGTAGGGGAACAGCAAACAGCCATTAAAGCAGCCAGCCGCCTACCCGCCACAATGGACCTACCTGTGTACACTAGATGGATGTGATGGAATGTACTGTCGTCCCTACATTTCAAGAAGAAGTAAGAATTGCAGTTGCAACAAACCCTTGCTTGCCTACAAAGAGAGCAGCAATTTGGATTTGTTACTTTGTTACCTGGAAGAATAACAAACTGTGCAAGGATGGAGGTTGTAGGAGCAAGGAGAAGTTGTCTGTAAAGTTGGTGGATGCTTATTTTCCATTTTGCAGTCCCTTGTCTCCCTCTTGTGGCCTCCTGGAGGCAAATAAATGTGCAAAAAAAAGACAGCCTGGCGGCCGGCTGTTGCAGTGTTGCCCTCTCAGGCAACACTGAGTGACTGACTGAGCCTCACCGTCTTATATAAAGTTCAGACGGAACTTTGCACGTGTCATAGTGGAGCCCTCAGGATTCCAGAGCCAGCTTTCTGACATCATAATGGGGCCTCAGAGATAGATAAAAGCCTGGGCCCAGGCAGTGTTGGTCAGTGCTGCTCAGCAGGCAGCACTGGACTGGATTAAAGCTGATACAAGGTGTGAAGGAACAAGGGGTGGCTGTGGGCATGCACTTGCTGCCGCTGCCAGTGTTTATCTGCATGGCAGGAGGGCATTTGGGCGTTGCCAGGAAGGCGTTTTTATGTAGATTCCTCCTCTTTCAGCACTGCATTGTGGTGCAAGCAAAAGAAGCAAATCCTGTGTAGCTTCCTCTCCGGCCTTTATTCACCTCCCTCCCGCTTAGTAGCTGTAAATGTGTGTGAGCCTGCAGGGCCCCATGGAATTGCCTAGGAGTAGGCTGAATCAATCGCTGCAAGGGGTGAACAGCAGTATGGGACAGGCTCGGGCAAGGCAAGGGCCGCTCGGGTTATCGCTTCTCGGCCTTTTGGCTCAGATCAGGTTTATTGCCTGGTCTGGGCCGGGGGTTCGGTCTTTCGTGGAGTCCTCTCCGACGTTTTTGGGAGCGATCATCGTGCCGTTGGGCATTCCTCATCAAGATGGCAGCTGTGCGGAATACAATTCGTTTTGTGGTGAATGAGCAGAGGAGAGAAGAAGTGGATACTGGGCACATCATTGAGAACATCCTTCTGGACCTGGCTGGAGTCACATTGGTAGAGGTATTCTGTATCCAAGCTTTCAGCAATATTGCTACGTATGACGTATCCTTTTTTGAGGCCGCCTACTGTCTAAATGTTTTTCAGTTGCTCAAGGAGAAACATATGCATGAGGCTTTAAAATCTATTGAAGTGCTACCTCTTTTCTCAGCAGTGGAGAAATGTATTACCATCCACATGTATAACCCATTTCTGGATAGAAGGCTGGTCAGGGCCTTTTTAGCTCACTACTGTACCCATGTTAGAGGAGGTGTGGAGCAGAAGAACCTATGGGGAGTTTTTAATGGTGATATCAAGTACTGGGTCAGGCTGAAACCTGACTCCAGCTGTATTGGAGGAGTGATGAATCCTCCCGCTAATTTTTCCATTGGTGGGAACAAGGGATATCTTTACTACCAAGATATGCCATCATTTTGCAGATCATGTTTTTCCTACGGGCATACTAAAGATGCATGTAAAGGCAAGGTTTGCAGAAATTGCAAGGAAACAGGACATGAGGTTAGTGCATGCATTTCCCCATCCAGGTGTGATATTTGTGGTTTGCCTGGTCATACCTGTAGAAAATGCCCAAAGGTGTTTCCCTTCTTAGGGCAAGAGAGAAGGACATGGGGCAGACAGGTGAGAACAACAAGTTCCCTTGCTGCCTCTTCTGATGTAATTTCAGAGCCTGCTGGCAGTGTTTCTGTGGCTGCTTCTCAGGACCCTGGGAAAGCTGGATTAGGAGAGGTTCTAACCTCACATACTGACAGCATGGAGTTGGGTGTGGTCCCTCCTGCAGAGCCAACTGTTGATGAGACACCTGTGGTTATACCTATGGAAGGTGAAGACACAGCGCCACCTAGTGGGTGTGCATACCCTGATAATGGTGCAAGTATGCAAATTTTGTCTTTCTCTAGCCCAGAGTCAAAAACGGAAGACTCAGCTAAAGTGGAGTGGTCAATATCGGAGGAGGACGAGAAGGAGGCCAGGATGCCTAGTGCCACTAGTGCGGAAATTTTCCACAAAGTTGTCTCAAAAAGGGGGAAATCTGGAAAGGCGGTGAAGAGACTGAAGATAGGTTTGTTGGAAGATTCTGCTCATGCAAATCCTTTCTCATTGCTGGACAGTGACTCTAGTTGTAGCCCTAAGTCATCTGAGGTGGCCTCAGAAGTACCCAGCTCTCCTGGGGAAGGTTTCCTCAGTGAAGTCAATGTGGCAAATCTGGAAAGAGCAATGTATTTCCCTGGGACGTGATATGTTCTGGCTATTTCATGGCTTGCTTTTCCACTAACCATACTATGCCCGCATGTCTTTGAGATTAAAGATTGTCTCACAAAATGTACGGGTGTTCTCCTCTGCTCACAAGCGTGCTGCAGTCCTGGACTTTTTGGCCTCTAAGGGCAGTGACATTGTTTGCGTACAAGAATGTGGTTTATCAAAAATGCCTAGGAAAGAAGAATGGAAGTTTGGGGAAGCAATTTGGTCCTTTTCTTCCACAAATAGGAATGATGGAATTGGTATTCTCTTCAAAAATAATGAGTTTGTCATCAAACAGACTCAAATCATTCAGGAAGGAAGATGTGTCTGTGTGTTACTATCCTATAAGGGATGGCAGTTTAGGCTTATCAATATCTATGGCCATGCTGTGAAATCTGATAGGTTGGCACTTTTTGATAGTTTAAAATTTTTTCTACATGGTAAAGTTCCTGTTATTATTGTCGGTGATATTAACTGTATCCTGGAGAAGCAGGCCCGAGCTGGATCCACAGAGTCTAATGTGGACGCTACCGGAAGTTTGTGGAATCAAATTTTGCAGGACTTTGCTTTGCAGGACGCTGTCACCAGGAAACCAGGTCCATTTACGTACCATGCCGATGACGGAAGAACGGATTCTCGTCTGGATTTTTTCTTTTTTTCTACTTCAGCAATGAAATGTGTAGATTATGCGCAGGAGAGAGTGTGGTTTTCAGATCACGAGTGTTTGTTGGGGGTTTTTGTTATAAATAATTTCTTTTATGGTAGAGGGGTATGGAAGATGAATGTTAGTTTTCTGAGTGATGAAAGGGTAAAAACTAGGTTTGGGAAAAAATATGGGTTTTGGGTTAGGAAGAAAAGTTCTTTCTCTAATGTGTGTGAATGGTGGGTATGGGTGAAAAAAAAGATTGGTGGGTTTTTTAGACAGATAGGGTATAGAAGAGCGAGAAGGAAAAGATTGCAATATTCACGCTTTAATATGCGGATGACGTTCCTTCAACAATGTAAAAATTTGGGTATGGATGTAAGACACGATTTGGAAAAAACAAAAAAAGATATTAAGGAGTGGTTCCGAGAGAAAGGGAAAGAAATTATATTTAGGTCTAAGGTGGAGGTTAGAGATAATCACGAGAAGTGCACTAGATTTTTCTTTAAAAAAATGTGTGGTGGGAAAAGTGGTATGAATGTGTTATTGGATAAGGATGATAAAGAGGTGTTTGGTAAGGATGTGATTGATGTGGTGTCTGATTTTTATAAACAACTGTATGATGTGAAGAAGTGTGATATGGGTGACGATGATGAGTTTTTGGATATTGTGTGTAATTTTGTTCCTGAAAGTGAATGTGCGTTTTTGCTTGGTGAGATTATGGATGGTGAAGTAAAGGATGTGGTGGGAAGTATGGCCAAAAATAAGTCTCCAGGGATCGATGGAATACCAGCTGATTTCTATGGGAAATATTGGGATATAATTGGGAAGGATGTTATTGATGTTATGAGAGTGTTGTTTTCTGGGACGAATATGTGTGATGTGATGAAGAAGGGTATGGTAGTTCTGTTGCATAAAAAAGGAGATAAGAGACGGTTAGAAAACTGGCGACCAATTACTTTGCTGAATACGGATTATAAAATTTTTGCCAAGCTGATTGCGAATCGTATGAGAGATGTGATTGGGTGTGTAATTGATGAGGATCAGGTATGTGCGGTACCGAAAAGGAAATTGCATGAGAACGTGGCGTTGGTGCGGGACATGCTTGAGGATTGTAAGGGTCGGAATAAGAAGGTGATTGTGTGTGCGTTAGATTTTGAGAAAGCGTTTGATCGTGTGGCGCATGTGTTTTTGTTCAAAGTGTTAGAGAGAATGGGTTTTCCGGTTCAGTTTGTGAGTTTGTTGAAGAAATTATACGCGAATGCAAAGAGTTGTGTGCAGGTGAATGGGTTTTTTTCAGAATCATTTAGTATTATGTCTGGTGTGCGACAGGGTTGTCCGTTGTCTCCCATCCTTTTTATTTGTGCGATTGAACCATTGTTGCAAATGATTAGAAATGATAAGGTTGTGAAAGGTTTGGTGGTGCCCGGGTGTGATGGAAAGCGTGTGAAAGCTTTGGGATATATGGATGATATTTGTGTATTGTGTGATTCAGTGTATGATATGTCCAGAGTGAAGTTGATTGTAAATATGTTTTGTATTGCGTCTGCTTTTAAAATAAATTGGGGTAAGAGCAAATTTAAAATTTTTTTCAGTAATGAGCGAGTGTGTGATTCTGATATGGAACAGGTGAATGGTGTGAGAATTTTGGGTATTGTGTTTGATGATGAGCTGAAAGGGAAAGAAAGTTGGGATGAGTTAGGTGGTAGGATTGTGCGAAAGTTGGAAATGTGGAGAATGAGGGATCTTTCTTTTTCGGGGAAGGTTTTAATTGTCAAAAGTATTATTCTACCTATGATTTTATATGTTGCTCTGGTTTTTCCTCCTGCTGTTGCTATGTTAAAAAAAGTGAATAGAGTTTTGTTCCTTTTTCTATGGGGGAGCGGGATTGAGAAGGCAAGGAGAGAAATTCTAATGAAAAGCAGACGTAATGGAGGCCTTGATTTCCCAAATTTGGAGATTTTCATTGGAATCAATTGTGTACGTTTTTTTGTAGAGCTTTTATTTAAGGAATCCAAGGCTTCCAGAATGTCTAAGTATCTAGCTGGAACGGTGATTCAGCGTCTAAGTTGGGAAAAACGAAATTTATGTAAACCAATTGCTTTCCAGTGCACGGGGTGGTATTTGTATGTAGAAAAATTTATCAAAAAGTTCCAGCTAGAGGATGTAAGAATGGAGAGATTTTTGAGAGAAAAGAATGTTGTGAGAAGTATGTGTATGAATAATGTGATGTGTTCTGTAAATGGTTTGAATTCGATGGAGTCTAAGTCTGTGTGGAAGAAGATTGTTACGTATGATGTGTCAAATAAGCAGAAAGATTTGTTATGGATGTCGGTACATGGAGTGTTGCCTGTAAGGAGTGTTCAGAAAAGAAGAGGTTTGGTTGCGTCTGAAAGGTGTCCGAGAGAAGGTTGTGGGGATGATGAGGATGTGAGTCATGTGTTTTGGTCGTGTAAGCATGCAAAGGATGTTTGGAAAAAGTTGAGTGGGTTGTGTGAAGAATTGACTGGTTTGAAGGTTTTGACGTATGAAATTGTCTTGTTTGGTTTGTGTAGTTTGGGTAGTGAAAAGGATAGAGTGTTGTGGATTTTTCTGACTTGTGTGAAAGAAGTATTGTGGAATACGAGGAATTTGAATGTGTATAAAAGAGAAGTATTTGAGATGGAGGATGTGGTTAGTATGGTATTGGCTAAATTGTATTTTTATTATAAATGGGATCTAGAAAGAGGTATGGATGCGGAAGGGATATGGCGAATGTTAAAATGGAGGTATTTAGTTTGAGGAATTTTGTTTGATTTATCTTGTATTTGATGGAAAAATAAAATAATGAACCAGAGTGATGAGATTTTTTGAAAAATAGAGAGGTGGTTTGAACAACTACAGTTCTCGGTTTTATTCAAAAAAACCTGAATGGTTTAATAAAAAAAAAAAAAAAAAAAAAAAAAAAAAAAAAATCTGTTCTTATCAGTTTAATATCTGATACGTCCCCTATCTGGGGACCATATATTAAATGGATTTTTAGAACAGGGAGATGGAAATAGAGCTTGCTCTGTCCACTCCACGCATTGACCTGGTATTGCAGTATTTCCAGGACCGGTGCACCCTTCCCTTATGTGTTGACTAAAATCAGATTCCAAAAGTGCTATTTGTGTTTGCTATTGTTTTTGTCTTTCTGATGGGATCTCCCCTTTTAATCCCATTATTTCAACACCTGTTGGACAATGCATTTGTACAGTCATGTGTGATAATGAGCTCATTTATTAAATGCAATTAATGAATACATTGCCACCTCTTGTTGTGTGTGTGTGTGTGTGTGTGTGTGTCTTCTGTGTTTCTGTGTTTCCGGCATTTCACATTGGAACAGCTCATTCACCTTCCTTGTCTTCTCTCCGCCCTCCCTCCTAGGTAAGTTAAAGAGCTGCACCTGAGCCAGCCACTGATTGATGCAGCACCACAGTCAAATAGTGGAGTGGAGTGGAGTAGGGGAACAGCAAACAGCCATTAAAGCAGCCAGCCGCCTACCCGCCACAATGGACCTACCTGTGTACACTAGATGGATGTGATGGAATGTACTGTCGTCCCTACATTTCAAGAAGAAGTAAGAATTGCAGTTGCAACAAACCCTTGCTTGCCTACAAAGAGAGCAGCAATTTGGATTTGTTACTTTGTTACCTGGAAGAATAACAAACTGTGCAAGGATGGAGGTTGTAGGAGCAAGGAGAAGTTGTCTGTAAAGTTGGTGGATGCTTATTTTCCATTTTGCAGTCCCTTGTCTCCCTCTTGTGGCCTCCTGGAGGCAAATAAATGTGCAAAAAAAAGACAGCCTGGCGGCCGGCTGTTGCAGTGTTGCCCTCTCAGGCAACACTGAGTGACTGACTGAGCCTCACCGTCTTATATAAAGTTCAGACGGAACTTTGCACGTGTCATAGTGGAGCCCTCAGGATTCCAGAGCCAGCTTTCTGACATCATAATGGGGCCTCAGAGATAGATAAAAGCCTGGGCCCAGGCAGTGTTGGTCAGTGCTGCTCAGCAGGCAGCACTGGACTGGATTAAAGCTGATACAAGGTGTGAAGGAACAAGGGGTGGCTGTGGGCATGCACTTGCTGCCGCTGCCAGTGTTTATCTGCATGGCAGGAGGGCATTTGGGCGTTGCCAGGAAGGCGTTTTTATGTAGATTCCTCCTCTTTCAGCACTGCATTGTGGTGCAAGCAAAAGAAGCAAATCCTGTGTAGCTTCCTCTCCGGCCTTTATTCACCTCCCTCCCGCTTAGTAGCTGTAAATGTGTGTGAGCCTGCAGGGCCCCATGGAATTGCCTAGGAGTAGGCTGAATCAATCGCTGCAAGGGGTGAACAGCAGTATGGGACAGGCTCGGGCAAGGCAAGGGCCGCTCGGGTTATCGCTTCTCGGCCTTTTGGCAAGATCAGGTGTAGTATTTCTGCATCTGGTTTTGTTGGGAGGTGTCCGGGGTACCCTGCTCCTTGGCCTTGGGGGATCGTCTCTTTTCACAGAGAGACTTCACCCCCTTGCTGCTATTTGGGGAGTGGGCTTAGCCCCCGGACAACGAGTTGCGATCGCGCCTTACCCAAGAGGTCAACCGGCCTTGAGGCGTTTTTCTAAGAGCGTTCCGAGGGCGTTTATCGGGCTTCGTAGGTGTCTGGGGTACCCTAATCCTTGGCCTTGGGGGAGGGTTCCACTTAATTGTGGAATCTGAGCCCTTGCTGCTATAAGGGACAGGCTTAGCCCCCAGGCACTGAAAATGCCATATACATTTGGATTTGCATCCGGGGACACCCGGTTGCGCCAGTCCGTCCGCATCGAGGTGGAAGAAGGCCATCGCCAGCGGAAGAACCTTCGCTTCATTGTGGAGGTGATTCTGCTGGACTTCCTGGGGCTCAAGCGGGCGGACATCCTGTGTCTCAACGACCAGGAAAGCCGCGGTCGGTACACCGTATCCTTTACGGCCGCGGCATGTTGCGACAACATGCACAAAAGATTGTCTGATGCGGACCAGAGTGAGGAGCGGCTAAATGGACTGAACTTTTTATTCCTCTACGGGGAGGAAGAAGTCCCGCTCGTGATGTGCATGTTCAGTCCATTTGTCTCAGAGTGTGACATTGAAACCTTCCTCAGTCGTTACTGCAGGGAGGTCCGCTTCTCACATAAAATCTTGAACACCCAGAGCTTCTGGAATGGCAAAAGGAAATATTGGGTGAAGTTCCGCCAGGATCCCAATGGCATTGGAGGCTTACATCACCCACCCCAGAACTTTGCCATTGGGAAGAATCGAGGATTCCTATTTTACCCCCAGATGCCAATAGCCTGCCGGAACTGCTTGAGATATGGCCACACCAGAGAACATTGTGACCGGCCCCATGTGGTGCAGTGTAACAGGTGTGGCCAGGTTGGACACGTAGCGGCAAAATGCAGTTCCGAGGTGTTGTGCAATCTGTGCGGCATGACTGGGCATGCTTTTAAAGATTGCCCCCGCAGAGCGAAATCTGGGCCACCCAGACCAGGGCCAGAGCGGCAGTTTACAACATGTGCAGACGCCGCTGGTAATGCCCCAAAACGAGCATTGACGACTGAGGGGTCCAGGCCAAAGTCCTTCACAGCTCCATCGGGGGGCCCACCGATGTCAGCCTCGAGGGACGGCCATAGGGATTCCACCGGGTCCAGGCAGAGCAGGAGGAATTCTGACTCTGCTGGACATAAGTTGACCGGCACCTCTGCAAACAGGTCCTCTGCTCCGCCTGCAGTGGACCCTGTTGAGGCAGTGGTTAGCGACAGGCGTCGTGGCTCCGTAGGTTCTGCAGTAGGACCTGACGCCTGTCCCAAGAGTGTGGGCATGGAGCGGAGACACTCTGTGTCAGACGAGGGCTCCATTAAGAAAACCCTAAAATATGCTGGATTGGAGCCTCGTTTTGACCATTTCCGGTCAACGGGGGGGTCGGAGCAAAGTTCCTCCACTGCGGTTGTGGAGGGGCTTGCGATGAAGGCTCCCCGTAAGCAGGCAAAGGTTGCCAAGAGTGATGGGACCTCACAGGCCCCTGTGCAGCTGCCCAGGAAGGACATCAGCGATATCTTCAGCCAGGGGCCAGAGATGGGTGAGAGCGACTTCGAGGAGATGGATAGGAGCCATTCTGCAAAGAGACAGCGAGAGGAAGAGGAGTCCGGAGTTCGGAGGAAAGCTGCCTATCGGAGTTCGGATGAGAGCAGTGTGGGGGTTGGAGCCGCCCACGTATCTGGCTCTGACCCTACCAACATCCAAGATTTATTGACCCCTCAAAAAGGGGGTCCAGACTCGCAGCTGATCTCCGAGTACGACTCTTCTGGTTCGGACCCTGACCTCAACTAAGACTATGTTGGTTCCTATCAAAGTCGCCTCACTAAATGTGAGGTCCCTAAAGAGCCCTGTCCGCAGGACTGCTTTATTTTCATTTTTAGAGACTGTGGACTTTGACCTTTGCCTGCTTCAAGAATGTGGAATCCCTAATGACTTGGAATATCAAGATTTAAAGATGGACTGGAAACTAGGCCCCTCAGTCTGGTCTGGTGGAAATGACTGTCGCTCTGCGGGGGTTGGATTGCTCTGCCGAGGTCGTTTTATCTCCATCCAAACAGTGACTGAAATCATGCCCGGCAGAGCTATTTTAATACATTTGCTTTTTAATGGAATTTTAATTCGTGTTTTAAACGTTTATGCCCCTCCTACCAAACAGGAGAGGGCAGAACTATTAGAGATTTTACCATTGTTTTGTGTTGGGTCTACCCCCCTGCTGGTGGGTGGTGATTTTAACTGTGTGCGAGATGGAGAACACCGGCAGGGTGGGGATTTTAATCGAAAAATTGACCGTACTTCTTACCTGCTCAAGAATTTTATTGGTGATTTTAAATTGAAAGATTGCTGGAGGGAACTCTTGCCTGCGGACCCAGGCCCCACCTGGTCCAATGGAAGAGTGAGCTCCAGAATTGATTTTATTTTCACTTCTAATAGTTTTATTCCCAAAAAATGTTTGCTTTTAACAAATATTTTATCTGATCACAAGCTCCTTTCAGTGCACCTGGAGCTAGAGGGAGAGCAAAAAGCTTGTAGGGGTCCCTGGAGACTAAACACCACACTCCTGGAGGACCCCATCATTAAAGAGGAGTTTGTGCGGACCTACCAGTGTTGGCAGTCCCATAGAGCGCCCAGTCAGCCTATGCTACACTGGTGGGAGGGCATTAAACCCAAAATCAGAGCTTTTTTTATTCGAGCAGGTAAGAAGAAAGCAAAAGAGAAAAAACAATGGTTTTATGTTCTTAATAAACGTTTACATGTACTTTTTAAATTGAAGGAGATTGGTATGGATGTTGATGATGATATCTTAAATCTTAAAGCTGAAATAAAATATGCCATAGAAGAGAAAGGGAAACAAATAATTTTTAATTCACATGTAAAGCACCTCGAGGATGGCGAGAAGTGTTCCCGGTTCTTCTTCAAAAAGGTAATGGATAAACGAGATGTCATTTTAAACCTTGAAGGAGAAACCACTATGGTCGGCATTTTAAATTCTGCTTTTAATTTCTACCAATCTCTTTTTAACAAGAAAAATATTGATCCTTCCTTTTTAGAACATGTTCTTAATTCCCTTGATGCCAAGCTAGATATTTTAGACCAGGAAGTTTTATCCCGTAATATTACCTTGGAGGAACTTTTATTTGCTTTTAAAAGTTTTTCTAATGGGAAAGCTCCTGGGGAAGATGGTCTGCCCATCGAATTTTATCATGCTTTTTGGGAAATTTTAAAGAATGACATGTTTTTATTGTATAAGGAAGTTTTTATTACTGAAGAGCTGCCCCCTTCCTGGAGGAGGGGGATTGTGTCCTTAATTTTTAAAAAAGGTGAGAGGGACCAGTTAAAAAACTGGCGCCCTATTACTCTTTTAAACGTTGATTGTAAAATTTTAGCTAAACTAATAACAATCCGTTTTAAACCTTTTATTCATAAATTAATCCATCCAAACCAGGTATGTGGGGTACCTGGGAGGTCAATTACTGAGTCCCTGAATATTTTACGTGACATCATTTGGTATTTTAAAGAAAGGGGTCAAAGCCTTGCTATTTTATCCTTAGATTTCGAGAAGGCTTTTGACCGGGTCTCCCATGAATATCTTTTTATGGTTCTTAAAAAGATGGCTGTTCCTGAAATTATTTTAACACGTATTAAGCTTTTATATCGATCCTGTTTTAGCCAAATTTCTATCAACGGATTTTTAACTAAAGGTGTTCCTCTTTTATCAGGGGTGAAACAGGGGTGCCCGTTGTCTCCGCTCCTTTTTATTTGTGCCATAGAACCTCTGTTCACCCTAATAAGAGATGATAAAGTCATCAGAGGCGTGCCCATACCTGGAGGAAGGGGGAACCAGGTAAAAATCCTAGGCTATATGGATGACGCCACCGTCCTATGCCCAGACGCCGCTTCTATGAGACGGGCATTGAGGAACACCGGCTTTTTTTGTGAAGCCTCTGGTTTTAAATTAAACGTTGATAAGTGTGACTGTTTTTATACTGGTGTATGGGATTCCTCTGTGACACCAGGAGTTAACATGCAGCAGGATCAGATAAAAATTTTAGGAATTGTTTTTAATCAAGAAAACGATGGGAGACCCAATTGGGATTCAGTAATTGCCAAAATGGAAAAAAAGGTTTTAATGTGGAATTTGAGAAATCTCACCATGGAGGGAAAAGTTTTAATAATTAAATCTGTTTTATTACCCATAATGCTTTATGTAGCTATGGTTTTCCCTCCAACAATTTTATATATTAAAAAAGTGACCAGGATCTGTTTTATGTTTTTATGGGGTTCCAAAATGGAAAAACTAAAACGTGATTTTATGTACAGATGTAAGGACAATGGCGGGAGAGATGTTCCTAACCTTTTTAACTTCTTTTACATTAAATACTTTTGCTTCTGTTTTAAAATGTATAATTCTGATGGTATTTTTAGCTACTTTTTAAAGTACGCTACGGGCATGATTTTTAAACGATGGTTTCGTGTCCCTTTGAATTCTCCTGTGCTTCTGTGTCCCCCAAAACAATATGCGGTGCTCGAAAAAACTGTCAGGCTCCTAGGTCTCCAAGAATTGGAGCCTGACATATTGGGGGACCAGAAAAAAGTGTCACTCTCCTGTAGGCGGCAGGAGGATACACTGGCAGTTTCAAATTTCTCACAGGCAAGGTCCAAGGTGGTGTGGCGGAACGTTTTCGGGAAATTTATGGCAAATGTGCACAAGGACCTTGCCTGGGCAATCGTTCACCAGTGCCTCCCTACTCGTGAATTCCAGCATAGGCGAGGACTGGTGGCGAGAGCCAAGTGCCCGAGAGACAGGTGTGGTGACGACGAGACGATAATGCACCTGTTTTGGAACTGCCCATATGCACAGGAGGTTTGGAGGAAGGTAGGCCCATTGCTGAAATGGGCCTGCGGTCTTAAAGATCTTAAATTTGAATACGTGTTTTATGGTCTTTTTAACTGCCCAAGTTTTAAACAGCAAATGGTCTGTTGGATCATTTTAAACTGTTTTAAGAATGCCATTTGGAAGGTTAGGAACATTCTGCTTTTTAAACATGATTTTATTGACGTTAAAAATTGTGTGAAATATGCCCTAAGTGAAATGTATATTTATTATCTTAGGGACAAAAAGCAGCTAGGGGTAAAAGAAGCAACATCCATGTGGTGTTTGCAAATGTGGAATACCATAACATTGTAAATAAAAATGGTTTTATTCTTTTATGTCTTTTATGCCCTGTATAAATTTTATCCTGCTATTGTTCTGTACTTTTATTATAACATCTGTATTAATGGTCTTATTATTATTACCTTTGTATTCATTTAAATGTATGAATATTCATGTATTATGCTGTTGATTTTATCTTGTGGTTTCAATTTTAAAAAAAAAAGTCTGTAAAATATATTATTTTTGCCAATAAAAAACTTTGTTGAAACCTTATCTGTTCTTATCAGTTTAATATCTGATACGTCCCCTATCTGGGGACCATATATTAAATGGATTTTTAGAACAGGGAGATGGAAATAGAGCTTGCTCTGTCCACTCCACGCATTGACCTGGTATTGCAGTATTTCCAGGACCGGTGCACCCTTCCCTTATGTGTTGACTAAAATCAGATTCCAAAAGTGCTATTTGTGTTTGCTATTGTTTTTGTCTTTCTGATGGGATCTCCCCTTTTAATCCCATTATTTCAACACCTGTTGGACAATGCATTTGTACAGTCATGTGTGATAATGAGCTCATTTATTAAATGCAATTAATGAATACATTGCCACCTCTTGTTGTGTGTGTGTGTGTGTGTGTGTGTGTCTTCTGTGTTTCTGTGTTTCCGGCATTTCACATTGGAACAGCTCATTCACCTTCCTTGTCTTCTCTCCGCCCTCCCTCCTAGGTAAGTTAAAGAGCTGCACCTGAGCCAGCCACTGATTGATGCAGCACCACAGTCAAATAGTGGAGTGGAGTGGAGTAGGGGAACAGCAAACAGCCATTAAAGCAGCCAGCCGCCTACCCGCCACAATGGACCTACCTGTGTACACTAGATGGATGTGATGGAATGTACTGTCGTCCCTACATTTCAAGAAGAAGTAAGAATTGCAGTTGCAACAAACCCTTGCTTGCCTACAAAGAGAGCAGCAATTTGGATTTGTTACTTTGTTACCTGGAAGAATAACAAACTGTGCAAGGATGGAGGTTGTAGGAGCAAGGAGAAGTTGTCTGTAAAGTTGGTGGATGCTTATTTTCCATTTTGCAGTCCCTTGTCTCCCTCTTGTGGCCTCCTGGAGGCAAATAAATGTGCAAAAAAAAGACAGCCTGGCGGCCGGCTGTTGCAGTGTTGCCCTCTCAGGCAACACTGAGTGACTGACTGAGCCTCACCGTCTTATATAAAGTTCAGACGGAACTTTGCACGTGTCATAGTGGAGCCCTCAGGATTCCAGAGCCAGCTTTCTGACATCATAATGGGGCCTCAGAGATAGATAAAAGCCTGGGCCCAGGCAGTGTTGGTCAGTGCTGCTCAGCAGGCAGCACTGGACTGGATTAAAGCTGATACAAGGTGTGAAGGAACAAGGGGTGGCTGTGGGCATGCACTTGCTGCCGCTGCCAGTGTTTATCTGCATGGCAGGAGGGCATTTGGGCGTTGCCAGGAAGGCGTTTTTATGTAGATTCCTCCTCTTTCAGCACTGCATTGTGGTGCAAGCAAAAGAAGCAAATCCTGTGTAGCTTCCTCTCCGGCCTTTATTCACCTCCCTCCCGCTTAGTAGCTGTAAATGTGTGTGAGCCTGCAGGGCCCCATGGAATTGCCTAGGAGTAGGCTGAATCAATCGCTGCAAGGGGTGAACAGCAGTATGGGACAGGCTCGGGCAAGGCAAGGGCCGCTCGGGTTATCGCTTCTCGGCCTTTTGGCAAGATCAGGTGTAGTATTTCTGCATCTGGTTTTGTTGGGAGGTGTCCGGGGTACCCTGCTCCTTGGCCTTGGGGGATCGTCTCTTTTCACAGAGAGACTTCACCCCCTTGCTGCTATTTGGGGAGTGGGCTTAGCCCCCGGACAACGAGTTGCGATCGCGCCTTACCCAAGAGGTCAACCGGCCTTGAGGCGTTTTTCTAAGAGCGTTCCGAGGGCGTTTATCGGGCTTCGTAGGTGTCTGGGGTACCCTAATCCTTGGCCTTGGGGGAGGGTTCCACTTAATTGTGGAATCTGAGCCCTTGCTGCTATAAGGGACAGGCTTAGCCCCCAGGCACTGAAAATGCCATATACATTTGGATTTGCATCCGGGGACACCCGGTTGCGCCAGTCCGTCCGCATCGAGGTGGAAGAAGGCCATCGCCAGCGGAAGAACCTTCGCTTCATTGTGGAGGTGATTCTGCTGGACTTCCTGGGGCTCAAGCGGGCGGACATCCTGTGTCTCAACGACCAGGAAAGCCGCGGTCGGTACACCGTATCCTTTACGGCCGCGGCATGTTGCGACAACATGCACAAAAGATTGTCTGATGCGGACCAGAGTGAGGAGCGGCTAAATGGACTGAACTTTTTATTCCTCTACGGGGAGGAAGAAGTCCCGCTCGTGATGTGCATGTTCAGTCCATTTGTCTCAGAGTGTGACATTGAAACCTTCCTCAGTCGTTACTGCAGGGAGGTCCGCTTCTCACATAAAATCTTGAACACCCAGAGCTTCTGGAATGGCAAAAGAAAATATTGGGTGAAGTTCCGCCAGGATCCCAATGGCATTGGAGGCTTACATCACCCACCCCAGAACTTTGCCATTGGGAAGAATCGAGGATTCCTATTTTACCCCCAGATGCCAATAGCCTGCCGGAACTGCTTGAGATATGGCCACACCAGAGAACATTGTGACCGGCCCCATGTGGTGCAGTGTAACAGGTGTGGCCAGGTTGGACACGTAGCGGCAAAATGCAGTTCCGAGGTGTTGTGCAATCTGTGCGGCATGACTGGGCATGCTTTTAAAGATTGCCCCCGCAGAGCGAAATCTGGGCCACCCAGACCAGGGCCAGAGCGGCAGTTTGCAACATGTGCAGACGCCGCTGGTAATGCCCCAAAACGAGCATTGACGACTGAGGGGTCCAGGCCAAAGTCCTTCACAGCTCCATCGGGGGGCCCACCGATGTCAGCCTCGAGGGACGGCCATAGGGATTCCACCGGGTCCAGGCAGAGCAGGAGGAATTCTGACTCTGCTGGACATAAGTTGACCGGCACCTCTGCAAACAGGTCCTCTGCTCCGCCTGCAGTGGACCCTGTTGAGGCAGTGGTTAGCGACAGGCGTCGTGGCTCCGTAGGTTCTGCAGTAGGACCTGACGCCTGTCCCAAGAGTGTGGGCATGGAGCGGAGACACTCTGTGTCAGACGAGGGCTCCATTAAGAAAACCCTAAAATATGCTGGATTGGAGCCTCGTTTTGACCATTTCCGGTCAACGGGGGGGTCGGAGCAAAGTTCCTCCACTGCGGTTGTGGAGGGGCTTGCGATGAAGGCTCCCCGTAAGCAGGCAAAGGTTGCCAAGAGTGATGGGACCTCACAGGCCCCTGTGCAGCTGCCCAGGAAGGACATCAGCGATATCTTCAGCCAGGGGCCAGAGATGGGTGAGAGCGACTTCGAGGAGATGGATAGGAGCCATTCTGCAAAGAGACAGCGAGAGGAAGAGGAGTCCGGAGTTCGGAGGAAAGCTGCCTATCGGAGTTCGGATGAGAGCAGTGTGGGGGTTGGAGCCGCCCACGTATCTGGCTCTGACCCTACCAACATCCAAGATTTATTGACCCCTCAAAAAGGGGGTCCAGACTCGCAGCTGATCTCCGAGTACGACTCTTCTGGTTCGGACCCTGACCTCAACTAAGACTATGTTGGTTCCTATCAAAGTCGCCTCACTAAATGTGAGGTCCCTAAAGAGCCCTGTCCGCAGGACTGCTTTATTTTCATTTTTAGAGACTGTGGACTTTGACCTTTGCCTGCTTCAAGAATGTGGAATCCCTAATGACTTGGAATATCAAGATTTAAAGATGGACTGGAAACTAGGCCCCTCAGTCTGGTCTGGTGGAAATGACTGTCGCTCTGCGGGGGTTGGATTGCTCTGCCGAGGTCGTTTTATCTCCATCCAAACAGTGACTGAAATCATGCCCGGCAGAGCTATTTTAATACATTTGCTTTTTAATGGAATTTTAATTCGTGTTTTAAACGTTTATGCCCCTCCTACCAAACAGGAGAGGGCAGAACTATTAGAGATTTTACCATTGTTTTGTGTTGGGTCTACCCCCCTGCTGGTGGGTGGTGATTTTAACTGTGTGCGAGATGGAGAACACCGGCAGGGTGGGGATTTTAATCGAAAAATTGACCGTACTTCTTACCTGCTCAAGAATTTTATTGGTGATTTTAAATTGAAAGATTGCTGGAGGGAACTCTTGCCTGCGGACCCAGGCCCCACCTGGTCCAATGGAAGAGTGAGCTCCAGAATTGATTTTATTTTCACTTCTAATAGTTTTATTCCCAAAAAATGTTTGCTTTTAACAAATATTTTATCTGATCACAAGCTCCTTTCAGTGCACCTGGAGCTAGAGGGAGAGCAAAAAGCTTGTAGGGGTCCCTGGAGACTAAACACCACACTCCTGGAGGACCCCATCATTAAAGAGGAGTTTGTGCGGACCTACCAGTGTTGGCAGTCCCATAGAGCGCCCAGTCAGCCTATGCTACACTGGTGGGAGGGCATTAAACCCAAAATCAGAGCTTTTTTTATTCGAGCAGGTAAGAAGAAAGCAAAAGAGAAAAAACAATGGTTTTATGTTCTTAATAAACGTTTACATGTACTTTTTAAATTGAAGGAGATTGGTATGGATGTTGATGATGATATCTTAAATCTTAAAGCTGAAATAAAATATGCCATAGAAGAGAAAGGGAAACAAATAATTTTTAATTCACATGTAAAGCACCTCGAGGATGGCGAGAAGTGTTCCCGGTTCTTCTTCAAAAAGGTAATGGATAAACGAGATGTCATTTTAAACCTTGAAGGAGAAATCACTATGGTCGGCATTTTAAATTCTGCTTTTAATTTCTACCAATCTCTTTTTAACAAGAAAAATATTGATCCTTCCTTTTTAGAACATGTTCTTAATTCCCTTGATGCCAAGCTAGATATTTTAGACCAGGAAGTTTTATCCCGTAATATTACCTTGGAGGAACTTTTATTTGCTTTTAAAAGTTTTTCTAATGGGAAAGCTCCTGGGGAAGATGGTCTGCCCATCGAATTTTATCATGCTTTTTGGGAAATTTTAAAGAATGACATGTTTTTATTGTATAAGGAAGTTTTTATTACTGAAGAGCTGCCCCCTTCCTGGAGGAGGGGGATTGTGTCCTTAATTTTTAAAAAAGGTGAGAGGGACCAGTTAAAAAACTGGCGCCCTATTACTCTTTTAAACGTTGATTGTAAAATTTTAGCTAAACTAATAACAATCCGTTTTAAACCTTTTATTCATAAATTAATCCATCCAAACCAGGTATGTGGGGTACCTGGGAGGTCAATTACTGAGTCCCTGAATATTTTACGTGACATCATTTGGTATTTTAAAGAAAGGGGTCAAAGCCTTGCTATTTTATCCTTAGATTTCGAGAAGGCTTTTGACCGGGTCTCCCATGAATATCTTTTCATGGTTCTTAAAAAGATGGCTGTTCCTGAAATTATTTTAACACGTATTAAGCTTTTATATCGATCCTGTTTTAGCCAAATTTCTATCAACGGATTTTTAACTAAAGGTGTTCCTCTTTTATCAGGGGTGAAACAGGGGTGCCCGTTGTCTCCGCTCCTTTTTATTTGTGCCATAGAACCTCTGTTCACCCTAATAAGAGATGATAAAGTCATCAGAGGCGTGCCCATACCTGGAGGAAGGGGGAACCAGGTAAAAATCCTAGGCTATATGGATGACGCCACCGTCCTATGCCCAGACGCCGCTTCTATGAGACGGGCATTGAGGAACACCGGCTTTTTTTGTGAAGCCTCTGGTTTTAAATTAAACGTTGATAAGTGTGACTGTTTTTATACTGGTGTATGGGATTCCTCTGTGACACCAGGAGTTAACATGCAGCAGGATCAGATAAAAATTTTAGGAATTGTTTTTAATCAAGAAAACGATGGGAGACCCAATTGGGATTCAGTAATTGCCAAAATGGGAAAAAAGGTTTTAATGTGGAATTTGAGAAATCTCACCATGGAGGGAAAAGTTTTAATAATTAAATCTGTTTTATTACCCATAATGCTTTATGTAGCTATGGTTTTCCCTCCAACAATTTTATATATTAAAAAAGTGACCAGGATCTGTTTTATGTTTTTATGGGGTTCCAAAATGGAAAAACTAAAACGTGATTTTATGTACAGATGTAAGGACAATGGCGGGAGAGATGTTCCTAACCTTTTTAACTTCTTTTACATTAAATACTTTTGCTTCTGTTTTAAAATGTATAATTCTGATGGTATTTTTAGCTACTTTTTAAAGTACGCTACGGGCATGATTTTTAAACGATGGTTTCGTGTCCCTTTGAATTCTCCTGTGCTTCTGTGTCCCCCAAAACAATATGCGGTGCTCGAAAAAACTGTCAGGCTCCTAGGTCTCCAAGAATTGGAGCCTGACATATTGGGGGACCAGAAAAAAGTGTCACTCTCCTGTAGGCGGCAGGAGGATACACTGGCAGTTTCAAATTTCTCACAGGCAAGGTCCAAGGTGGTGTGGCGGAACGTTTTCGGGAAATTTATGGCAAATGTGCACAAGGACCTTGCCTGGGCAATCGTTCACCAGTGCCTCCCTACTCGTGAATTCCAGCATAGGCGAGGACTGGTGGCGAGAGCCAAGTGCCCGAGAGACAGGTGTGGTGACGACGAGACGATAATGCACCTGTTTTGGAACTGCCCATATGCACAGGAGGTTTGGAGGAAGGTAGGCCCATTGCTGAAATGGGCCTGCGGTCTTAAAGATCTTAAATTTGAATACGTGTTTTATGGTCTTTTTAACTGCCCAAGTTTTAAACAGCAAATGGTCTGTTGGATCATTTTAAACTGTTTTAAGAATGCCATTTGGAAGGTTAGGAACATTCTGCTTTTTAAACATGATTTTATTGACGTTAAAAATTGTGTGAAATATGCCCTAAGTGAAATGTATATTTATTATCTTAGGGACAAAAAGCAGCTAGGGGTAAAAGAAGCAACATCCATGTGGTGTTTGCAAATGTGGAATACCATAACATTGTAAATAAAAATGGTTTTATTCTTTTATGTCTTTTATGCCCTGTATAAATTTTATCCTGCTATTGTTCTGTACTTTTATTATAACATCTGTATTAATGGTCTTATTATTATTACTTTTGTATTCATTTAAATGTATGAATATTCATGTATTATGCTGTTGATTTTATCTTGTGGTTTCAATTTTAAAAAAAAGTCTGTAAAATATATTATTTTTGCCAATAAAAAACTTTGTTGAAACCTTATCTGTTCTTATCAGTTTAATATCTGATACGTCCCCTATCTGGGGACCATATATTAAATGGATTTTTAGAACAGGGAGATGGAAATAGAGCTTGCTCTGTCCACTCCACGCATTGACCTGGTATTGCAGTATTTCCAGGACCGGTGCACCCTTCCCTTATGTGTTGACTAAAATCAGATTCCAAAAGTGCTATTTGTGTTTGCTATTGTTTTTGTCTTTCTGATGGGATCTCCCCTTTTAATCCCATTATTTCAACACCTGTTGGACAATGCATTTGTACAGTCATGTGTGATAATGAGCTCATTTATTAAATGCAATTAATGAATACATTGCCACCTCTTGTTGTGTGTGTGTGTGTGTGTGTGTGTGTCTTCTGTGTTTCTGTGTTTCCGGCATTTCACATTGGAACAGCTCATTCACCTTCCTTGTCTTCTCTCCGCCCTCCCTCCTAGGTAAGTTAAAGAGCTGCACCTGAGCCAGCCACTGATTGATGCAGCACCACAGTCAAATAGTGGAGTGGAGTGGAGTAGGGGAACAGCAAACAGCCATTAAAGCAGCCAGCCGCCTACCCGCCACAATGGACCTACCTGTGTACACTAGATGGATGTGATGGAATGTACTGTCGTCCCTACATTTCAAGAAGAAGTAAGAATTGCAGTTGCAACAAACCCTTGCTTGCCTACAAAGAGAGCAGCAATTTGGATTTGTTACTTTGTTACCTGGAAGAATAACAAACTGTGCAAGGATGGAGGTTGTAGGAGCAAGGAGAAGTTGTCTGTAAAGTTGGTGGATGCTTATTTTCCATTTTGCAGTCCCTTGTCTCCCTCTTGTGGCCTCCTGGAGGCAAATAAATGTGCAAAAAAAAGACAGCCTGGCGGCCGGCTGTTGCAGTGTTGCCCTCTCAGGCAACACTGAGTGACTGACTGAGCCTCACCGTCTTATATAAAGTTCAGACGGAACTTTGCACGTGTCATAGTGGAGCCCTCAGGATTCCAGAGCCAGCTTTCTGACATCATAATGGGGCCTCAGAGATAGATAAAAGCCTGGGCCCAGGCAGTGTTGGTCAGTGCTGCTCAGCAGGCAGCACTGGACTGGATTAAAGCTGATACAAGGTGTGAAGGAACAAGGGGTGGCTGTGGGCATGCACTTGCTGCCGCTGCCAGTGTTTATCTGCATGGCAGGAGGGCATTTGGGCGTTGCCAGGAAGGCGTTTTTATGTAGATTCCTCCTCTTTCAGCACTGCATTGTGGTGCAAGCAAAAGAAGCAAATCCTGTGTAGCTTCCTCTCCGGCCTTTATTCACCTCCCTCCCGCTTAGTAGCTGTAAATGTGTGTGAGCCTGCAGGGCCCCATGGAATTGCCTAGGAGTAGGCTGAATCAATCGCTGCAAGGGGTGAACAGCAGTATGGGACAGGCTCGGGCAAGGCAAGGGCCGCTCGGGTTATCGCTTCTCGGCCTTTTGGCTCAGATCAGGTTTATTGCCTGGTCTGGGCCGGGGGTTCGGTCTTTCGTGGAGTCCTCTCCGACGTTTTTGGGAGCGATCATCGTGCCGTTGGGCATTCCTCATCAAGATGGCAGCTGTGCGGAATACAATTCGTTTTGTGGTGAATGAGCAGAGGAGAGAAGAAGTGGATACTGGGCACATCATTGAGAACATCCTTCTGGACCTGGCTGGAGTCACATTGGTAGAGGTATTCTGTATCCAAGCTTTCAGCAATATTGCTACGTATGACGTATCCTTTTTTGAGGCCGCCTACTGTCTAAATGTTTTTCAGTTGCTCAAGGAGAAACATATGCATGAGGCTTTAAAATCTATTGAAGTGCTACCTCTTTTCTCAGCAGTGGAGAAATGTATTACCATCCACATGTATAACCCATTTCTGGATAGAAGGCTGGTCAGGGCCTTTTTAGCTCACTACTGTACCCATGTTAGAGGAGGTGTGGAGCAGAAGAACCTATGGGGAGTTTTCAATGGTGATATCAAGTACTGGGTCAGGCTGAAACCTGACTCCAGCTGTATTGGAGGAGTGATGAATCCTCCTGCTAATTTTTCCATTGGTGGGAACAAGGGATATCTTTACTACCAAGATATGCCATCATTTTGCAGATCATGTTTTTCCTACGGGCATACTAAAGATGCATGTAAAGGCAAGGTTTGCAGAAATTGCAAGGAAACAGGACATGAGGTTAGTGCATGCATTTCCCCATCCAGGTGTGATATTTGTGGTTTGCCTGGTCATACCTGTAGAAAATGCCCAAAGGTGTTTCCCTTCTTAGGGCAAGAGAGAAGGACATGGGGCAGACAGGTGAGAACAACAAGTTCCCTTGCTGCCTCTTCTGATGTAATTTCAGAGCCTGCTGGCAGTGTTTCTGTGGCTGCTTCTCAGGACCCTGGGAAAGCTGGATTAGGAGAGGTTCTAACCTCACATACTGACAGCATGGAGTTGGGTGTGGTCCCTCCTGCAGAGCCAACTGTTGATGAGACACCTGTGGTTATACCTATGGAAGGTGAAGACACAGCGCCACCTAGTGGGTGTGCATACCCTGATAATGGTGCAAGTATGCAAATTTTGTCTTTCTCTAGCCCAGAGTCAAAAACGGAAGACTCAGCTAAAGTGGAGTGGTCAATATCGGAGGAGGACGAGAAGGAGGCCAGGATGCCTAGTGCCACTAGTGCGGAAATTTTCCACAAAGTTGTCTCAAAAAGGGGGAAATCTGGAAAGGCGGTGAAGAGACTGAAGATTGGTTTGTTGGAAGATTCTGCTCATGCAAATCCTTTCTCATTGCTGGACAGTGACTCTAGTTGTAGCCCTAAGTCATCTGAGGTGGCCTCAGAAGTACCCAGCTCTCCTGGGGAAGGTTTCCTCAGTGAAGTCAATGTGGCAAATCTGGAAAGAGCAATGTATTTCCCTGGGACGTGATATGTTCTGGCTATTTCATGGCTTGCTTTTCCACTAACCATACTATGCCCGCATGTCTTTGAGATTAAAGATTGTCTCACAAAATGTACGGGTGTTCTCCTCTGCTCACAAGCGTGCTGCAGTCCTGGACTTTTTGGCCTCTAAGGGCAGTGACATTGTTTGCGTACAAGAGTGTGGTTTATCAAAAATGCCTAGGAAAGAAGAATGGAAGTTTGGGGAAGCAATTTGGTCCTTTTCTTCCACAAATAGGAATGATGGAATTGGTATTCTCTTCAAAAATAATGAGTTTGTCATCAAACAGACTCAGATCATTCAGGAAGGAAGATGTGTCTGTGTGTTACTATCCTATAAGGGATGGCAGTTTAGGCTTATCAATATCTATGGCCATGCTGTGAAATCTGATAGGTTGGCACTTTTTGATAGTTTAAAATTTTTTCTACATGGTAAAGTTCCTGTTATTATTGTCGGTGATATTAACTGTATCCTGGAGAAGCAGGCCCGAGCTGGATCCACAGAGTCAAATGTGGACGCTACCGGAAGTTTGTGGAATAAAATTTTGCAGGACTTTGCTTTGCAGGACGCTGTCACCAGGAAACCAGGTCCATTTACGTACCATGCCGATGACGGAAGAACGGATTCTCGTCTGGACTTTTTCTTTTTTTCTATTTCAGCAATGAAATGTGTAGATTATGCGCAGGAGAGAGTGTGGTTTTCAGATCACGAGTGTTTGTTGGGGGTTTTTGTTATAAATAATTTCTTTTATGGTAGAGGGGTATGGAAGATGAATGTTAGTTTTTTGAGTGATGAAAGGGTAAAAACTAGGTTTGGGAAAAAATATGGGTTTTGGGTTAGGAAGAAAAGTTCTTTCTCTAATGTGTGTGAATGGTGGGTATGGGTGAAAAAAAAGATTGGTGGGTTTTTTAGACAGATAGGGTATAGAAGAGCGAGAAGGAAAAGATTGCAATATTCACGCTTTAATATGCGGATGACGTTCCTTCAACAATGTAAAAATTTGGGTATGGATGTAAGACACGATTTGGAAAAAACAAAAAAAGATATTAAGGAGTGGTTCCGAGAGAAAGGGAAAGAAATAATATTTAGGTCTAAGGTGGAGGTTAGAGATAATCACGAGAAGTGCACTAGATTTTTCTTTAAAAAAATGTGTGGTGGGAAAAGTGGTATGAATGTGTTATTGGATAAGGATGATAAAGAGGTGTTTGGTAAGGATGTGATTGATGTGGTGTCTGATTTTTATAAACAACTGTATGATGTGAAGAAGTGTGATCTGGGTGACGATGATGAGTTTTTGGATATTGTGTGTAATTTTGTTCCTGAAAGTGAATGTGAGCTTTTGCTTGGTGAGATTATGGATGGTGAAGTAAAGGATGTGGTGGGAAGTATGGCCAAAAATAAGTCTCCAGGGACCGATGGAATACCAGCTGATTTCTATGGGAAATATTGGGATATAATTGGGAAGGATGTTATTGATGTTATGAGAGTGTTGTTTTCTGGGACGAATATGTGTGATGTGATGAAGAAGGGTATGGTAGTTCTGTTGCATAAAAAAGGAGATAAGAGACGGTTAGAAAATTGGCGACCAATTACTTTGCTGAATACGGATTATAAAATTTTTGCCAAGCTGATTGCGAATCGTATGAGAGATGTGATTGGGTGTGTAATTGATGAGGATCAGGTATGTGCGGTACCGAAAAGGAAATTGCATGAGAACGTGGCGTTGGTGCGGGACATGCTTGAGGATTGTAAGGGTCGGAATAAGAAGGTGATTGTGTGTGCGTTAGATTTTGAGAAAGCGTTTGATCGTGTGGCGCATGTGTTTTTGTTCAAAGTGTTAGAGAGAATGGGTTTTCCGGTTCAGTTTGTGAGTTTGTTGAAGAAATTATACGCGAATGCAAAGAGTTGTGTGCAGGTGAATGGGTTTTTTTCAGAATCATTTAGTATTATGTCTGGTGTGCGACAGGGTTGTCCGTTGTCTCCCATCCTTTTTATTTGTGCGATTGAACCATTGTTGCAAATGATTAGAAATGATAAGGTTGTGAAAGGTTTGGTGGTGCCCGGGTGTGATGGAAAGCGTGTGAAAGCTTTGGGATATATGGATGATATTTGTGTATTGTGTGATTCAGTGTATGATATGTCCAGAGTGAAGTTGATTGTAAATATGTTTTGTATTGCGTCTGCTTTTAAAATAAATTGGGGTAAGAGCAAATTTAAAATTTTTTTCAGTAATGAGCGAGTGTGTGATTCTGATATGGAACAGGTGAATGGTGTGAGAATTTTGGGTATTGTGTTTGATGATGAGCTGAAAGGGAAAGA
Organism: Rhinoderma darwinii; assembly: GCF_050947455.1. Lineage (NCBI taxonomy): Eukaryota > Metazoa > Chordata > Amphibia > Anura > Rhinodermatidae > Rhinoderma > Rhinoderma darwinii. The sequence goes on from NW_027461785.1 coordinate 295,705, forward strand.
AAGTTGGGATGAGTTAGGTGGTAGGATTGTGCGAAAGTTGGAAATGTGGAGAATGAGGGATCTTTCTTTTTCGGGGAAGGTTTTAATTGTCAAAAGTATTATTCTACCTATGATTTTATATGTTGCTCTGGTTTTTCCTCCTGCTGTTGCTATGTTAAAAAAAGTGAATAGAGTTTTGTTCCTTTTTCTATGGGGGAGCGGGATTGAGAAGGCAAGGAGAGAAATTCTAATGAAAAGCAGACGTAATGGAGGCCTTGATTTCCCAAATTTGGAGATTTTCATTGGAATTAATTGTGTACGTTTTTTTGTAGAGCTTTTATTTAAGGAATCCAAGGCTTCCAGAATGTCTAAATATCTAGCTGGAACGGTGATTCAGCGTCTAAGTTGGGAAAAACGAAATTTATGTAAACCAATTGCTTTCCAGTGCACGGGGTGGTATTTGTATGTAGAAAAATTTATCAAAAAGTTCCAGCTAGAGGATGTAAGAATGGAGAGATTTTTGAGAGAAAAGAATGTTGTGAGAAGTATGTGTATGAATAATGTGATGTGTTCTGTAAATGGTTTGAATTCGATGGAGTCTAAGTCTGTGTGGAAGAAGATTGTTACGTATGATGTGTCAAATAAGCAGAAAGATTTATTATGGATGTCGGTACATGGAGTGTTGCCTGTAAGGAGTGTTCAGAAAAGAAGAGGTTTGGTTGCATCTGAAAGGTGTCCGAGAGAAGGTTGTGGGGATGATGAGGATGTGAGTCATGTGTTTTGGTCGTGTAAGCATGCAAAGGATGTTTGGAAAAAGTTGAGTGGGTTGTGCGAAGAATTGACTGGTTTGAAGAGTTTGACGTATGAAATTGTCTTGTTTGGTTTGTGTAGTTTGGGTAGTGAAAAGGATAGAGTGTTGTGGATTTTTTTGACTTGTGTGAAAGAGGTATTGTGGAATACGAGGAATTTGAATGTGTATAAAAGAGAAGTATTTGAGATGGAGGATGTGGTTAGTATGGTATTGGCTAAATTGTATTTTTATTATAAATGGGATCTAGAAAGAGGTATGGATGCGGAAGGGATATGGCGAATGTTAAAATGGAGGTATTTAGTTTGAGGAATTTTGTTTGATTTATCTTGTATTTGATGGAAAAATAAAATAATGAACCAGAATGATGAGATTTTTTGAAAAATAGAGAGGTGGTTTGAACAACTACAGTTCTCGGTTTTATTCAAAAAAACCTGAATGGTTTAATAAAAAAAAAAAAAAAAAAAAAAAAAAAAAAAAAAAAAAAATCTGTTCTTATCAGTTTAATATCTGATACGTCCCCTATCTGGGGACCATATATTAAATGGATTTTTAGAACAGGGAGATGGAAATAGAGCTTGCTCTGTCCACTCCACGCATTGACCTGGTATTGCAGTATTTCCAGGACCGGTGCACCCTTCCCTTATGTGTTGACTAAAATCAGATTCCAAAAGTGCTATTTGTGTTTGCTATTGTTTTTGTCTTTCTGATGGGATCTCCCCTTTTAATCCCATTATTTCAACACCTGTTGGACAATGCATTTGTACAGTCATGTGTGATAATGAGCTCATTTATTAAATGCAATTAATGAATACATTGCCACCTCTTGTTGTGTGTGTGTGTGTGTGTGTGTGTGTCTTCTGTGTTTCTGTGTTTCCGGCATTTCACATTGGAACAGCTCATTCACCTTCCTTGTCTTCTCTCCGCCCTCCCTCCTAGGTAAGTTAAAGAGCTGCACCTGAGCCAGCCACTGATTGATGCAGCACCACAGTCAAATAGTGGAGTGGAGTGGAGTAGGGGAACAGCAAACAGCCATTAAAGCAGCCAGCCGCCTACCCGCCACAATGGACCTACCTGTGTACACTAGATGGATGTGATGGAATGTACTGTCGTCCCTACATTTCAAGAAGAAGTAAGAATTGCAGTTGCAACAAACCCTTGCTTGCCTACAAAGAGAGCAGCAATTTGGATTTGTTACTTTGTTACCTGGAAGAATAACAAACTGTGCAAGGATGGAGGTTGTAGGAGCAAGGAGAAGTTGTCTGTAAAGTTGGTGGATGCTTATTTTCCATTTTGCAGTCCCTTGTCTCCCTCTTGTGGCCTCCTGGAGGCAAATAAATGTGCAAAAAAAAGACAGCCTGGCGGCCGGCTGTTGCAGTGTTGCCCTCTCAGGCAACACTGAGTGACTGACTGAGCCTCACCGTCTTATATAAAGTTCAGACGGAACTTTGCACGTGTCATAGTGGAGCCCTCAGGATTCCAGAGCCAGCTTTCTGACATCATAATGGGGCCTCAGAGATAGATAAAAGCCTGGGCCCAGGCAGTGTTGGTCAGTGCTGCTCAGCAGGCAGCACTGGACTGGATTAAAGCTGATACAAGGTGTGAAGGAACAAGGGGTGGCTGTGGGCATGCACTTGCTGCCGCTGCCAGTGTTTATCTGCATGGCAGGAGGGCATTTGGGCGTTGCCAGGAAGGCGTTTTTATGTAGATTCCTCCTCTTTCAGCACTGCATTGTGGTGCAAGCAAAAGAAGCAAATCCTGTGTAGCTTCCTCTCCGGCCTTTATTCACCTCCCTCCCGCTTAGTAGCTGTAAATGTGTGTGAGCCTGCAGGGCCCCATGGAATTGCCTAGGAGTAGGCTGAATCAATCGCTGCAAGGGGTGAACAGCAGTATGGGACAGGCTCGGGCAAGGCAAGGGCCGCTCGGGTTATCGCTTCTCGGCCTTTTGGCTCAGATCAGGTTCATTGCCTGGTCTGGGCCGGGGGGTTCGGCCTTTTCGTGGAGTCCTATCCGACGTTTTTGGGAGCGATCACCGTGCCGTTGGGCATTCCTTTTCAAGATGGCAGCTGTGCGTAACACTATCCGTTTTGTGGTGAATGAGCAGAGGAGAGAAGAAGTTGATACTGGACATATCATTGAGAACATCCTTCTGGACCTGGCTGGAGTTAAGTTGGTAGAGGTATTCTGTATCCAAGCTTTCAGCAATATTGCTACATATGATGTATCCTTTTTTGAGGCCGCCTACTGTCTAAATGTTTTTCAGTTGCTCAAGGAGAAACACATGCATGAGGCTTTAAAATCTATTGAAGTGCAACCTCTTTTTTCAGCAGTGGAGAAATGTATTACCATCCACATGTATAACCCATTTCTGGATAGAAGGCTGGTCAGGGCCTTCTTAGCTCACTACTGTACCCATGTTAGAGGAGGTGTGGAGCAGAAGAACCTATGGGGAGTTTTCAATGGTGATATTAAGTACTGGGTCAGGCTGAAACCTGACTCCAGCTGTATTGGAGGAGTGATGAATCCTCCTGCAAATTTTTCAATTGGTGGTAATAAGGGATATCTTTATTACCAAGATATGCCATGTTTTTGCAGATCATGTTTTTCCTACGGGCATACCAAAGATGCATGTAAAGGCAAAGTATGCAGGAATTGCAAAGAAACAGGACATGAGGCTAGTGCATGTATTTCCCCATCCAGGTGTGACATTTGTGGTTTGCCGGGTCATACTTGTAGGAAATGTCCAAAGGTGTTTCCCTTTTTAGGGCAAGAGAGAAGAACATGGGGCAGACAGGTGAGAACAACAAGTTCCCTTGCTGCCACTTCTGATGCAATTTCAGAGCCAGCTGGCAGTGTTTCTGTGCCTGCTTCTCAGGACCCTGGGAAAGCTGGATTAGGAGAGGTTCTAACCTCACATACTAACAGCATGGAGTTGGGTGTGGTCCCTCCTGCAGAGCAAAGTGTTGATGAAACACCTGGGGTTATGCCTATGGAAGGTGAAGACACAGCGCCACCTATTGGGTGTGCTTCCCCTGATGATGGTGCAAGTATGCAAATTTTGTCTTTTTCTAGCCCAGAGTCAAAAATGGAAGACTCAGCTAAAGTGGAGTGGTCAATATCGGAGGAGGACGAGAAGGAGGCCAGGATGCCTAGTGCCACTAGTGCTGAAATTTTTCATAAAGTGGTCTCAAAAAGGGGGAAGTCTGGAAAGGCGGTGAAGAGACTGAAGATAGGCTTATTGGAAGATTCTGCTCATGCAAATCCCTTCTCATTGCTGGACAGTGACTCTAGTTCTAGCCCTAAGTCATCTGAGGTGGCCTCAGAAGTACCCAGCTCTCCTGGGGAAGGTTTCCTCAGTGAAGTCAATGTGGCAAATCTGGAAAGAGCTATGTATTTCCCTGGGACGTGATATGTTCTGGTTATCTCATGGCTTTCCTTTGCACTAACCATACTATGCCCGCATGTCTTTGAGATTAAAGATTGTCTCTCAAAATGTACGGGTGTTCTCCTCTGCTCACAAGCGTGCTGCAGTCCTGGACTTTTTGGCCTCTAAGGGCAGTGACATTGTTTGTGTACAAGAATGTGGTTTGTCAAAAAATCCTAGTAAAGAAGAATGGAAGTTTGGGGAAGCAATTTGGTCCTTTTCTTCCACAAATAGGAACGATGGAATTGGTATTCTCTTTAAAAATAATGAGTTTGTCATCAAACAGACTCAAATCATTCAGGAAGGAAGATGTGTCTGCGTGTTACTATCCTACAAGGGGTGGCAGTTTAGGCTTATCAATATCTATGGCCATGCTGTGAAATCTGATAGGTTGGCACTTTTTGATACTTTAAAATTTTTTCTACACGGTAAAGTTCCTGTAATTATTGTTGGTGACATTAACTGTATCCTGGAGAAGCAGGCCCGAGCTGGATCCACAGAGTCTAATGTGGACGCTACCGGAGTTTTGTGGAATAAAATTTTGCAGGACTTTGCTTTGCAGGACGCTGTCACCAGGAAACCAGGTCCATTTACCTATCATGCCGATGACGGAAGAACGGATTCTCGTCTGGACTTTTTCTTTTTTTCTACCTCTGCAATGAAATGTGTAGATTATGCGCAGGAGAGAGTGTGGTTTTCAGATCACGAGTGTTTGTTGGGGGTTTTTGTTATAAATAATTTCTTTTATGGTAGAGGGGTATGGAAGATGAATGTTAGTTTTCTGAGTGATAAAAGGGAAAAAACTAGGTTTGGGAAAAAATATGGGTTTTGGGTTAGGAAGAAAAGTTCTTTCTCTAATGTGTGTGAATGGTGGGTATGGGTGAAAAAAAAGATTGGTGGGTTTTTTAGACAGATAGGGTATAGAAGAGCGAGAAGGAAAAGATTAGAATATTCACGCTTTAATATGCGGATGACGTTCCTTCAACAATGTAAAAATTTGGGTATGGATGTAAGACACGATTTGGAAAAAACAAAAAAAGATATTAAGGAGTGGTTCCGAGAGAAAGGGAAAGAAATTATATTTAGGTCTAAGGTGGAGGTTAGAGATAATCACGAGAAGTGCACTAGATTTTTCTTTAAAAAAATGTGTGGTGGAAAAAGTGGAATGAATGTATTATTGGATAAGGATGATAAGGAGGTGTTCGGTAAGGATGTGATTGATGTGGTGTCTGATTTTTATAAAAAACTGTATGATGTGAAGAAATGTGATTTGGGCGATGATGAGGAGTTTTTGGATATTGTGTGTAATTTTGTTCCTGAAAGTGAATGTGCGTTTTTGCTTGGTGAGATTATGGATGGTGAAGTAAAGGATGTGGTGGGAAGTATGGCTAAAAATAAGTCTCCAGGGATCGATGGAATACCAGCTGATTTCTATGGGAAATATTGGGATATAATTGGGAAGGATGTTATAGAAGTTATGAGAGTGTTGTTTTCTGGGATTAATATGTGTGATGTGATGAAGAAGGGTATGGTAGTTTTGTTGCATAAAAAAGGAGACAAGAGACGGTTAGAAAACTGGCGACCAATTACTTTGCTTAATACGGATTATAAAATTTTTGCCAAGCTGATTGCGAATCGTATGAGAGATGTGATTGGGTGTGTGATTGATGAGGATCAGGTATGTGCGGTACCGAAAAGGAAATTGCATGAAAACGTGGCGTTGGTGCGGGACATGCTTGAGGATTGTAAGGGTCGGAATAAGAAGGTGATTGTGTGTGCGTTAGATTTTGAGAAAGCGTTTGATCGTGTGGCGCATGTGTTTTTGTTCAAAGTGTTAGAGAGAATGGGTTTTCCGGTTCAGTTTGTGAGTTTGTTGAAGAATTTATACGCGAATGCAAAGAGCTGTGTGCAGGTGAATGGGTTTTTTTCAGAATCGTTTAATATTATGTCTGGTGTGCGACAGGGTTGTCCGTTGTCTCCCATCCTATTTATTTGTGCGATTGAACCATTGTTGCAAATGATTAGAAATGATAAGGTTGTGAAAGGTTTGGTGGTGCCCGGGTGTGATGGAAAACGTGTGAAAGCTTTGGGATATATGGATGATATTTGCGTATTGTGTGATTCAGTGTATGATATGTCCAGAGTGAAGTTGATCGTAAATATGTTTTGTATTGCGTCTGCTTTTAAAATAAATTGGGGTAAGAGCAAATTTAAAATTTTTTTCAGTAATGAGCGGGTGAGTGATTCTGATATGGAACAGGTGAATGGTGTGAAAATTTTGGGTATTGTGTTTGATGATGAGCTGAAAGGGAGAGAAAGTTGGGATGAGTTAGGTGGTAGGATTGTGAGAAAGTTGGAAATGTGGAGAATGAGGGATCTTTCTTTTTCGGGGAAGGTTTTAATTGTCAAAAGTATTATTCTTCCTATGATTTTATATGTTGCTCTGGTTTTTCCTCCTGCTGTAGCTATGTTAAAAAAAGTGAATAGAGTTTTGTTCCTTTTTTTATGGGGGAGCGGGATTGAGAAGGCAAAGAGAGAAATTCTAATGAAAAGCAGACGTAATGGAGGCTTGGATTTCCCAAATTTGGAGATTTTCATCGGAATTAATTGTGTACGTTTTTTTGTAGAGCTTTTATTTAAAGAATCCAAGGCTTCCAGAATGTCGAAATATTTAGCTGGAACGGTGATTCAGCGTCTAAGGTGGGAAAAACGTAATTTATGTAAACCAATTGCTTTTCAGTGCACAGGGTGGTATTTGTATGTTGAAAAATTTATTAAAAAGTTCCAGCTAGAGGATGTAAGAATGGAGAGATTTTTGAGTGAAAAGAATGTTGTGAGAAGTATGTGTATGAATAATGTGATGTGTTCTGTAAATGGTTTGAATTCGATGGAGTCTAGGTCTGTGTGGAAGAAGATTGTTACGTATGATGTGTCAAATAAGCAGAAAGATTTGTTATGGATGTCGGTACATGGAGTGTTGCCTGTAAGGAGTGTTCAGAAAAGAAGAGGTTTGGTTGCATCTGAAAGGTGTCCGAGAGAAGGTTGTGGGGATGATGAGGATGTGAGTCATGTGTTTTGGTCGTGTAAGCATGCAAAGGATGTTTGGAAAAAGTTGAGTGGGTTGTGCGAAGAATTGACTGGTTTGAAGAGTTTGACGTACGAAATTGTCTTGTTTGGTTTGTGTAGTTTGGGTAGTGAAAAGGATAGAGTGTTGTGGATTTTTTTGACTTGTGTGAAAGAGGTTTTGTGGAATACGAGGAATTTGAATGTGTATAAAAGAGAAGTATTTGAGATGGAGGATGTGGTTAGTATGGTATTGGCTAAATTGTATTTTTATTATAAATGGGATCTAGAAAAAGGTATGGATGCGGAAGGGATATGGCGAATGTTAAAATGGCGGTATTTAGTTTGAGGAATTTTGTTTGACTTATCTTGTATTTGATGGGAAAATAAAATAATGAACCAGAGTGATGAGATTTTTTGAAAAATAGAGAGGTGGTTTGAACAACTACAGTTCTCGGTTTTATTCAAAAAAACCTGAATGGTTTAATAAAAAAAAAAAAAAAAAAAAAAAAAAAAAAAAAAAAAAATCTGTTCTTATCAGTTTAATATCTGATACGTCCCCTATCTGGGGACCATATATTAAATGGATTTTTAGAACAGGGAGATGGAAATAGAGCTTGCTCTGTCCACTCCACGCATTGACCTGGTATTGCAGTATTTCCAGGACCGGTGCACCCTTCCCTTATGTGTTGACTAAAATCAGATTCCAAAAGTGCTATTTGTGTTTGCTATTGTTTTTGTCTTTCTGATGGGATCTCCCCTTTTAATCCCATTATTTCAACACCTGTTGGACAATGCATTTGTACAGTCATGTGTGATAATGAGCTCATTTATTAAATGCAATTAATGAATACATTGCCACCTCTTGTTGTGTGTGTGTGTGTGTGTGTGTGTGTGTCTTCTGTGTTTCTGTGTTTCCGGCATTTCACATTGGAACAGCTCATTCACCTTCCTTGTCTTCTCTCCGCCCTCCCTCCTAGGTAAGTTAAAGAGCTGCACCTGAGCCAGCCACTGATTGATGCAGCACCACAGTCAAATAGTGGAGTGGAGTGGAGTAGGGGAACAGCAAACAGCCATTAAAGCAGCCAGCCGCCTACCCGCCACAATGGACCTACCTGTGTACACTAGATGGATGTGATGGAATGTACTGTCGTCCCTACATTTCAAGAAGAAGTAAGAATTGCAGTTGCAACAAACCCTTGCTTGCCTACAAAGAGAGCAGCAATTTGGATTTGTTACTTTGTTACCTGGAAGAATAACAAACTGTGCAAGGATGGAGGTTGTAGGAGCAAGGAGAAGTTGTCTGTAAAGTTGGTGGATGCTTATTTTCCATTTTGCAGTCCCTTGTCTCCCTCTTGTGGCCTCCTGGAGGCAAATAAATGTGCAAAAAAAAGACAGCCTGGCGGCCGGCTGTTGCAGTGTTGCCCTCTCAGGCAACACTGAGTGACTGACTGAGCCTCACCGTCTTATATAAAGTTCAGACGGAACTTTGCACGTGTCATAGTGGAGCCCTCAGGATTCCAGAGCCAGCTTTCTGACATCATAATGGGGCCTCAGAGATAGATAAAAGCCTGGGCCCAGGCAGTGTTGGTCAGTGCTGCTCAGCAGGCAGCACTGGACTGGATTAAAGCTGATACAAGGTGTGAAGGAACAAGGGGTGGCTGTGGGCATGCACTTGCTGCCGCTGCCAGTGTTTATCTGCATGGCAGGAGGGCATTTGGGCGTTGCCAGGAAGGCGTTTTTATGTAGATTCCTCCTCTTTCAGCACTGCATTGTGGTGCAAGCAAAAGAAGCAAATCCTGTGTAGCTTCCTCTCCGGCCTTTATTCACCTCCCTCCCGCTTAGTAGCTGTAAATGTGTGTGAGCCTGCAGGGCCCCATGGAATTGCCTAGGAGTAGGCTGAATCAATCGCTGCAAGGGGTGAACAGCAGTATGGGACAGGCTCGGGCAAGGCAAGGGCCGCTCGGGTTATCGCTTCTCGGCCTTTTGGCTAAGATCAGAGTTTATTGCTCTGGTCTTGGTCAGGGGGTGCGGGTTTTCCCTTGGGAGGAACCAGAGTGGTGATCGTTCTGTGATCGTGGATCGGCAGGTATAGTCAGCATGGATGCAGCAAGGACAACACCAGTGGAGAGAACCATTCGAATTAAGGTAGACCCAAGTGATTCTGGTAAGAACACCATTGAATTTGTTGGAAGGAAGCTGGTGGTCGACATGGCAGGTATCCCTCTTTATAAATTATTCTGTGTGCAAGAAAACAGAAAGCAAGGATTGTATGATGTGTCCTTTCAAGAAGAAAATGACTGTTTAAATTTCTATGAAGCCTTAAAAGTGAATGCTAACTGTGAGGTTTTGAAAAATGTCTCTTTTGTGCCTCTATTTGCTATGGGAGAGAGGGTACTATTTGTACATGTCTTCAACCCATTTACCCAGCTGGACTTAATCAAGAACTTTTTGAGTTTATATTGCACCAGTGTGAAAGGGGGAACCAAAATGACCAGCTCATTGAAAGTGTTCAATGGAACTTATAAATTTTTCGTCCAGTTTAAGCTGGACCCGGATTGTATTGGTGGAGTTAAGAGCCCTCCATTGTCCTTTTCCATTGCTGGCTATAGAGGATATTTGTATTATCAAAATATGCCAAAATTTTGCCGGTTCTGTCACCAGTTTGGTCACACTAAGGAGTGCTGCCCTGGGGTGAAGGTGTGCAGGAATTGTAAGATGGCTGGACATGAGGCAGGTGCATGTACGGAACCCCGATCGTGTGATTTGTGTGGTGAAGTGGGGCACCTGTATAGAGATTGCCCAGTGGGCAAGAAGAGAAAGGAGAAAGAGGAAAAGGAAAGAGAGGCACAGAGACAGAAGAATATCCAGAAGCAAGAGGAAGCCAATGAGAGGTTAAGGATAGAAAGGGAGGTGGAGGAGCAAAGGCAGAAAGAAATCCTTGATGCAATATTGGCTGAGGCTGAGCGAGATAGCACGCAGGTGCAGGCAATTGAGGAAACTTTCATTGAGGACATGCCAAGCCCTGTGGTAGAAGAATCTCAGAGGATATCAGAATGGTCTTCCTCTGGAGTGTTGAGTCCAGTGAGAGAAGTGGAGATGTCTTTTCGCCCACAGAGAGTGGGGAACTTTCCAAAAAAACAGAGAATTGAAGTGGTGGAGACGCAAAGTGTGGAGACGGCGAACGCCTTTCAGGCATTGTTTGAGCCGAACATGGAGTATGAGACTAGTGAAGAAAACTCTCCCGGGCCTTTAACCCGGAAAGTTTGAGGGTTCTGCTTTGTGTTTTTTCACCTTTTTCTGCCTAGGGCAGTTATAAAATGTCGTTTAAAATTTTGTCTTCCAATGTCCGGGTGTTTAAAAACCGGGCCAGGAGAGCAGCCATTTTGGAGGAATTGTCTTTCAGTGGAGCAGATTTAATTTGTGTGCAGGAGTGTGGGATAGAGTATATAGTTAAGCAGGAGGAGTGGGGTTTTGGTGCAGCAATATGGTCATGTTCTAGTCACAATAGAAATGATGGTGTGGGGGTTTTGGTTAGGAGTAGCAGGGTGGAGGTTTGTAGCTACACAGTGATTGAGGAGGGGCGGTGCCTGTTAGTGGTTATAAAAGTATGTGGTGTGAATGTGCGTGTAATTAATGTGTATGCGTCTGCAAAAAAGGAAGAGAGAGTGGAGTTGTTTGAGAGAATTAAACTGTTTTTGCCAGGTAGGGAACATATTGTGTGGGTGGGGGATTTTAACTGTGATACTAGAGGGGATTTGGATGTGTCTGGGAATGTGCTAAAGTCTGTACTCACTGATTTTGGATTGAGGGATGTAGTGCACCTGTGTGGTGTTAACCCTATAGTAGATACTTATTATGCGGATAGTGGGAGACACAGTAGTAGAATTGATATGATTTTTGTTTCTAAGGGGGTGATGGGTAAGGGATATATGCAAATGAAGGTAGGATATTCTGATCACGAGTGCATTAAGTGTGAGTTGGTCTGGGATGAGGATTGTGGGAGTGGGAGGGGTTTATGGAAATTGAATGTGAGTTTGTTGGATGATGAGAGTGTTTGTGGAAAATATGTGGATACATATAGGTTTTGGTGTGAGAAAAAAGGTGATTTTGTGGATATAATAACATGGTGGGATTGGGTTAAAGAAAGAACACGTGTGTTTTTTAGAAAGGTTGGTTATAGGAAAGCTGTGGAGAGAAGGAAGAGGTATGAATGTTATAATATAAGGTTGAATTTTCTCCAGAAGGTTAAAAAGAGAGGTTGGAGTGTGGATGAGGAGATTGATTGTGTGAAAAATGAGATGAGGGAATGGTTGTTAGAAAAAGGTAGAAAGATTATGTATCAGTCAAAATTAGATAAATTGGAAAAGGGGGAAAAATGTTCTAGGTATTTTTTCAAAAAAGTAGTGGGGAAAAAGGAGGATTTGGTGAGAGTGTATGATAAAAATGGAAGGGTGGTGAAAGGAAAAGCAGTGTTTCCTGTGGTTGAAAGTTTTTATAAAGAATTGTATGCAGTGAAAGAGATTGATAGGGACTTGGAGGCTGAAGTGGTGAGTATGATTGAAAATAGGGTGGAAGTAATTGAATATGCAAATTTGATGAGAAACATTGAGGAGGATGAAGTAAAGAGAGTGTTGGATAGTATGGCTGTGAATAAGACTCCAGGGGATGATGGGTTACCGATGGAATTTTACATAAAAATGTGGGACGTGATTAAGGATGATGTGGTGCAAGTTTATAAATTTATGTGGGAGAATGGTAGGATGGTTGAAAGTATGAAAAGTGGGGTGGTGGTTTTGATTTATAAGAAAGGGGATGTGAATGATGTTAAAAATTGGAGGCCGATTACTTTGTTGAATGTGGACTATAAGGTGTTTGCTAAGCTGATTGCAAATAGGATGAGAGATGTGATTGGTCAGGTGGTTGGGGAGGAGCAAGTGTGTGGAGTGCCGGGGAGGAGGATTAGTGAGAATTTGTGTTTGCTGAGAGATGTGATATGGGATAGCATGGAGAGGAAACAAGTATTGAATGTTCTGTCAATTGATTTTGAAAAGGCTTTTGATCGTTTGGCGCATGATTTTTTATTTAGAGTTTTGGTAAGAATGGGTTTTCCTAGTGACTTTGTGAATGTTGTAAGAGTGTTGTATAAGAATGTGTATAGTAAGATTCTCATTAATGGATGGGTTGGTGGTGAGATAAGTGTGGGTTCCGGTGTGAGGCAGGGGTGTCCCCTGTCTCCGATTGCCTTTATTTGTGCGATTGAGCCTTTATTACAGATGTTTCGGAAGGATAAATGTATGAGAGGTGTGAAGATTCCTGGTTGTGGTGGGAAAGAAGTAAAAGTATTAGCATACATGGATGATGTGTGTGTGATTTGTGAATCCGATGCTGCGGTAAGGCGTGCTAAATTGTTAGTTGCTTTGTTCTGTGGGGCATCTGCATTTAGAGTTAATTGGGATAAGAGTGAATGTAAGAGGTTTGGGAACATTGGGAGGAGAGAAGATTTAGGTGTAAAATGTGTGGAAGGAGCGATTCAGATTTTGGGGGTGAAATTTGATGAAAAATTGGATGGGAATGAAAGTTGGGAGGATGTTGGTAAAAAGATTATTAAGAAAATGAATTTCTGGCGTTTGAGAGAATTGTCTTTTGCTGGGAAGATTCTTGTGATTAAAAGTGTGATTTTACCAATTTTGTTGTATGTTGCTTTTGTCTTTCCGCCAGGGTCTATGATGCTGAGAAGATTGAATAGAGTGCTGATGGTATTTTTTTGGGGTTCTAAGATGGAGAGAGTGAAGAGAGAGACTGTGAGGAAAAGTGTAAAGAATGGGGGAATGGGGTTTCCTAATATTGAGGTATATTTGGGAGTGAATAGTGTGTTTGCAGTAAGAAGGATGATGGGAGGTGATTGGAAATTTGCATGTATGGTAAGATATCTGAGTGGGAGTGTGTTATGCAGATTAGGATGGATAGGGAGAGATTTAAGAGTGCCGTATGCACTTATATGTCCAAAGTGGTATCTGTATGTGGAAAAGTTTTTGAAAAGCTATGAGTTGTTGGGGAAGGGTGATGTGTTGAGAAATAAAAAAGAGATGTTGAGATGTATTGAAGGAAAAGAAGTGCAGTGTCCTATAAATATGGTGAGAAGGGCGAATGTAGGGAGAGTATGGAAGAGTTTGGAAACGGATGGGATAACAAATAGACAGAAAGAGATTGTATGGCAAAGTATGCATGGAGCGTTGCCTGTGAGAGAGTTTCAAAGATATCGTGGGATTGGGAGGAGTGAAGCATGTCCTAGAGTGGGGTGTGGAGGGTGTGAAAATATTTTACATTTATTCTGGAATTGTGATGTGGCTCAGGAGGTGTGGAAGGGTGTGAGTCCTTTGTGTAAAGAGGTGGTTGGGGTTAAAAAACTGTCGTTTGAGGTAATAATGTTTGGGTTGGGAATGTTAGATAGGAAAAAACAGAGGGTGTGGTGTATTATGTTAGCAATCATTAAAGAAGTTTTGTGGGATGTAAGGAATTTGTATGTCTTTAGAAGAAAGGAAGTGACGGTAGAAGGGTGTTTGAGGATGATTTTGGATAGAATGTATGTGGTATATTTGTCGGACAAGAAAAGGTTTGGGGAAGCAGATGCAGAGGGTATTTGGAAATTTTTGAAGTGGAGGTATGTAGTTAAAGTATAAATGGTGGGTGGAGTGAAGGGTTTAGACTAAAGTGATGGGATTGTATGCCTTTTTGTTTAATTGTAAATGTAAATAAATATGTTTAAAAAAGGAAAATAATTGACCCGATGATGAGCTTAAAGAAACGCACTAAATACAGAGTGTACGTTTGGTGAAAGTGTTTGAGGTGCAAAAAATATAATGAATTTATATTTTTACCTCTGAGGGTTAAAAAAAAAAAAAAAAAAAAAAAAAAAAAAAAAAAAAATCTGTTCTTATCAGTTTAATATCTGATACGTCCCCTATCTGGGGACCATATATTAAATGGATTTTTAGAACAGGGAGATGGAAATAGAGCTTGCTCTGTCCACTCCACGCATTGACCTGGTATTGCAGTATTTCCAGGACCGGTGCACCCTTCCCTTATGTGTTGACTAAAATCAGATTCCAAAAGTGCTATTTGTGTTTGCTATTGTTTTTGTCTTTCTGATGGGATCTCCCCTTTTAATCCCATTATTTCAACACCTGTTGGACAATGCATTTGTACAGTCATGTGTGATAATGAGCTCATTTATTAAATGCAATTAATGAATACATTGCCACCTCTTGTTGTGTGTGTGTGTGTGTGTGTGTGTGTCTTCTGTGTTTCTGTGTTTCCGGCATTTCACATTGGAACAGCTCATTCACCTTCCTTGTCTTCTCTCCGCCCTCCCTCCTAGGTAAGTTAAAGAGCTGCACCTGAGCCAGCCACTGATTGATGCAGCACCACAGTCAAATAGTGGAGTGGAGTGGAGTAGGGGAACAGCAAACAGCCATTAAAGCAGCCAGCCGCCTACCCGCCACAATGGACCTACCTGTGTACACTAGATGGATGTGATGGAATGTACTGTCGTCCCTACATTTCAAGAAGAAGTAAGAATTGCAGTTGCAACAAACCCTTGCTTGCCTACAAAGAGAGCAGCAATTTGGATTTGTTACTTTGTTACCTGGAAGAATAACAAACTGTGCAAGGATGGAGGTTGTAGGAGCAAGGAGAAGTTGTCTGTAAAGTTGGTGGATGCTTATTTTCCATTTTGCAGTCCCTTGTCTCCCTCTTGTGGCCTCCTGGAGGCAAATAAATGTGCAAAAAAAAGACAGCCTGGCGGCCGGCTGTTGCAGTGTTGCCCTCTCAGGCAACACTGAGTGACTGACTGAGCCTCACCGTCTTATATAAAGTTCAGACGGAACTTTGCACGTGTCATAGTGGAGCCCTCAGGATTCCAGAGCCAGCTTTCTGACATCATAATGGGGCCTCAGAGATAGATAAAAGCCTGGGCCCAGGCAGTGTTGGTCAGTGCTGCTCAGCAGGCAGCACTGGACTGGATTAAAGCTGATACAAGGTGTGAAGGAACAAGGGGTGGCTGTGGGCATGCACTTGCTGCCGCTGCCAGTGTTTATCTGCATGGCAGGAGGGCATTTGGGCGTTGCCAGGAAGGCGTTTTTATGTAGATTCCTCCTCTTTCAGCACTGCATTGTGGTGCAAGCAAAAGAAGCAAATCCTGTGTAGCTTCCTCTCCGGCCTTTATTCACCTCCCTCCCGCTTAGTAGCTGTAAATGTGTGTGAGCCTGCAGGGCCCCATGGAATTGCCTAGGAGTAGGCTGAATCAATCGCTGCAAGGGGTGAACAGCAGTATGGGACAGGCTCGGGCAAGGCAAGGGCCGCTCGGGTTATCGCTTCTCGGCCTTTTGGCTAAGATCAAGTGTAGTACTTTAGGGTATTGCCTTGTTTCTTGGTCAGGAGGTGCCCTGGTACCCTTTTCCTTGGCCTGGGGGGATCGTCTCTTTTACAAGAGACTTAACCCCTCTGCTGCTATTGGGGGAGAGGATTAGTCCAGGGCAACGGGGAGCGATCACTTGCCTGGCATTTAGGTGCTGAAGGTATTATCGTTGGAGTTCGTTGGATTTCGTTGGATATCGTTGGCTTTTTTGCGGCAGGATGGAGGAAATCCCTGACTACATGCGGACTCGGAATGCTGTTCGTTTTACGATGGAGGAATCTGGAGGACAAAGCAGGGACTTGG
This sequence comes from Rhinoderma darwinii, assembly GCF_050947455.1. Taxonomy (NCBI): domain Eukaryota; kingdom Metazoa; phylum Chordata; class Amphibia; order Anura; family Rhinodermatidae; genus Rhinoderma; species Rhinoderma darwinii. The sequence goes on from NW_027461785.1 coordinate 311,701, forward strand.
AATTCCTAACAAAGGTACTCTTGCTTGGTCTTTTCCAGTTGGAGAGACAATGGATATTGTCTGTAATGGACTATCCAAGAAGAGGATGCTTCGATGTCACCTTTTGTACGGAGGAAATTTATCTGGACTTTCTGGACACTTTGAAGGAGAAGAAGCAGGATCCAAGACTGGTTGGTGTGATTGTAACACCACACTTTGCTCCTAGCAAAAAGTTGGTGATTGTTAAAATGTTTTCCCCCTATGTGTGTAAAGACGATATTATATGTTTTCTCACTAAGTTCTGTGAGGAGGTGGTGGAGAAGGGTAAGGTCTTTAATCCCTTTGGATTTTGGACAGGCAAATGGAAATTCCTGTGTAAAATTAAGGCAGTTGGAGAGGCTGGAAACTTATTGCTTCCTCCAGCACGCTTTAAAATTGGCAGTGCAAGTGGGAATCTCTATTTTTTTGGAATGGGGATTTTTTGCCATAATTGCAAAGAGTATGGACATGTGAAGGAAAATTGTGGGAAAATATTCTGTACAAAATGTTTCCAAGAAGGTCATAGGTACAATGATTGTGAGAAGGGTAAAGTGTGTAACATGTGTAGAGAAGAAGGGCATGTGTTTAAAAATTGTTTAAAGAAAAGCAAAAGTGAAGTAAAGGAGGAGAGTAAGAAGACCGTTAAAAGAAAGGAACAGATAGTTAAAAGAAAGGAAGAGAAAGTTACCTCAGGAAAAGAGGATAAGCCACAGGAAGTGGGAGGAGGATGGAAAAGCGTTGAGGTTAAAAGGAGTGATGAAACAAAAAGGAGAAAAATTGTGGAAAAAAATGTTGTTTCAGATGAAAATAGAGCAGAAAGAGATAAATTAGTAAAAGACATAGAGGAATTAAGAGAGAAAATTAATTTTGAGAAGGTTCGGAGGCGGGTACGAACTTGTCTAAGAGGAGATATATCTGATTTTCTTGAAAGATATAAAGTGCCAACCTGGTTGGCGTGTATTGTAAATTTGGAGTGGGATGGTCAAGATCTTCGAGAACATCTTGTGGATATGGTAGGTGTAATCGCTGTAAGAAATGGTTTGTTTTATTAATTTTACTTACAAAAAAAAGAGAAATGAAAATTATATTTTGGTTTTTCATAATGATGATCAAGTCTTTAAATTTGAAGTTTAAAATTTAACTCGAGACGGATCTGAGTGGAAACCTGATCTGTTCTTATCAGTTTAATATCTGATACGTCCCCTATCTGGGGACCATATATTAAATGGATTTTTAGAACAGGGAGATGGAAATAGAGCTTGCTCTGTCCACTCCACGCATTGACCTGGTATTGCAGTATTTCCAGGACCGGTGCACCCTTCCCTTATGTGTTGACTAAAATCAGATTCCAAAAGTGCTATTTGTGTTTGCTATTGTTTTTGTCTTTCTGATGGGATCTCCCCTTTTAATCCCATTATTTCAACACCTGTTGGACAATGCATTTGTACAGTCATGTGTGATAATGAGCTCATTTATTAAATGCAATTAATGAATACATTGCCACCTCTTGTTGTGTGTGTGTGTGTGTGTGTGTGTGTCTTCTGTGTTTCTGTGTTTCCGGCATTTCACATTGGAACAGCTCATTCACCTTCCTTGTCTTCTCTCCGCCCTCCCTCCTAGGTAAGTTAAAGAGCTGCACCTGAGCCAGCCACTGATTGATGCAGCACCACAGTCAAATAGTGGAGTGGAGTAGGGGAACAGCAAACAGCCATTAAAGCAGCCAGCCGCCTACCCGCCACAATGGACCTACCTGTGTACACTAGATGGATGTGATGGAATGTACTGTCGTCCCTACATTTCAAGAAGAAGTAAGAATTGCAGTTGCAACAAACCCTTGCTTGCCTACAAAGAGAGCAGCAATTTGGATTTGTTACTTTGTTACCTGGAAGAATAACAAACTGTGCAAGGATGGAGGTTGTAGGAGCAAGGAGAAGTTGTCTGTAAAGTTGGTGGATGCTTATTTTCCATTTTGCAGTCCCTTGTCTCCCTCTTGTGGCCTCCTGGAGGCAAATAAATGTGCAAAAAAAAGACAGCCTGGCGGCCGGCTGTTGCAGTGTTGCCCTCTCAGGCAACACTGAGTGACTGACTGAGCCTCACCGTCTTATATAAAGTTCAGACGGAACTTTGCACGTGTCATAGTGGAGCCCTCAGGATTCCAGAGCCAGCTTTCTGACATCATAATGGGGCCTCAGAGATAGATAAAAGCCTGGGCCCAGGCAGTGTTGGTCAGTGCTGCTCAGCAGGCAGCACTGGACTGGATTAAAGCTGATACAAGGTGTGAAGGAACAAGGGGTGGCTGTGGGCATGCACTTGCTGCCGCTGCCAGTGTTTATCTGCATGGCAGGAGGGCATTTGGGCGTTGCCAGGAAGGCGTTTTTATGTAGATTCCTCCTCTTTCAGCACTGCATTGTGGTGCAAGCAAAAGAAGCAAATCCTGTGTAGCTTCCTCTCCGGCCTTTATTCACCTCCCTCCCGCTTAGTAGCTGTAAATGTGTGTGAGCCTGCAGGGCCCCATGGAATTGCCTAGGAGTAGGCTGAATCAATCGCTGCAAGGGGTGAACAGCAGTATGGGACAGGCTCGGGCAAGGCAAGGGCCGCTCGGGTTATCGCTTCTCGGCCTTTTGGCTAAGATCAAGTGTAGTACTTTAGGGTATTGCCTTGTTTCTTGGTCAGGAGGTGCCCTGGTACCCTTTTCCTTGGCCTGGGGGGATCGTTTCTCTTAGGAGAGACTTCACCCCTCTGCTGCTATTGGGGAGGAGGATTAGTCCAGGGCAACGGGGAGCGATCACCTGCCTGGTACTCCGGTACTGAAGGTATTTCTTTGGAGATTGCTGGAATTCTTTTGGAGCAGGATGGAGGAAATTCCCGAACATATGCGAACCAGGAATGCGGTCCGGTTTTTCGTGGAGGAATCTGAGAGGCAAAGGAAGGATTTGGAGTACATCACGAAGGTCCTTTTGTTGGATTTCTTTCAGCTGGAGAGATCGTGCATTTTGGCGGTGATGGACTATCCGAGGAGAGGGTGCTTTGACGTTACCTTCGCCACAGAAGAAATTTATGCTGTCTTTTTAGAACGCTTGAAGGAAGGTAAAAGGGACCCAAGACTTGTGGGTGTGAAGGTAACACCACATTTTGCGCCAAACAAAAAGTTGGTGGTCGTAAAAATGTTTTCGCCTTACGTGGATGAAGAGGACATTAAGTTATTTCTCAATAAGTTTTGTGAGGAGGTGGTGGGGAAGGGGAAAGTGTTTAACCCTTTTGGATTTTGGACTGGGAAGTGGAAATTTCTTTGTAAATTTGTGAGAATTGGTGAATCTAGAAACCTATTGTTTCCTCCAGCGCGGTTCAAGATTGGAAGTGCATGTGGAAATTTATTTTTTCCTGGAATGGATATGTTTTGTTTGAATTGTAAAGAGTATGGTCATGAGAGAGAAACCTGTGAGAGAGTAATGTGTACAAAATGTCTGCAAGAGGGACATAAGTATAATGAATGTCAGAAAGGGAAAGTATGTAATATGTGTGGAGAGGAGGGGCACATATTCAAATCATGCCCAAAGAAAAGCAAACGTGAGGTACAAGAGGAAAATAAGAAGATAGTCAAAAGAAAGGAAGCGGAAGTTAGTTTGGAAGAAGGCAAGCTTCAGAAATTGGAAGGAAGTGGGCAAAGTGATGAGAAAAAAAGGAAAAAAGCAGAGAGAAAGAAAAAAAGTGTCATTTCAGAAGAGGAAAGAGCAGAAAGAGACAGGTTACTGGAAGAAGTAGAGCAGTTACGTAGTAGAATTAATTTTGAAAAAATGCGGAGGAGGGTGCGGCTCTGTGTAAGAGAAAATTTACCAGGGTTTCTTGAAAGGTATGGTGTGCCAACGTGGTTAACGTGCATTGTAAACTGTGAATGGGATGGTAATGATTTGCAGGAACATCTAGTGGATATGTTAGGAACTATTGCTGTTAAAAAAGGAATGTTTTTTTGATTTCTTAAGAAAAAAAGGAAAGAGGAAAACAAAAATTAATTGTACGTTTTCAGTTTTCATTGTGATGATCTAAGTCTTTTTTATTTTGAATTTTATGATTTTTAAGACGTGATCTGAATGAAAAAAAAAAAAAAAAAAAAAAATCTGTTCTTATCAGTTTAATATCTGATACGTCCCCTATCTGGGGACCATATATTAAATGGATTTTTAGAACAGGGAGATGGAAATAGAGCTTGCTCTGTCCACTCCACGCATTGACCTGGTATTGCAGTATTTCCAGGACCGGTGCACCCTTCCCTTATGTGTTGACTAAAATCAGATTCCAAAAGTGCTATTTGTGTTTGCTATTGTTTTTGTCTTTCTGATGGGATCTCCCCTTTTAATCCCATTATTTCAACACCTGTTGGACAATGCATTTGTACAGTCATGTGTGATAATGAGCTCATTTATTAAATGCAATTAATGAATACATTGCCACCTCTTGTTGTGTGTGTGTGTGTGTGTGTGTGTGTCTTCTGTGTTTCTGTGTTTCCGGCATTTCACATTGGAACAGCTCATTCACCTTCCTTGTCTTCTCTCCGCCCTCCCTCCTAGGTAAGTTAAAGAGCTGCACCTGAGCCAGCCACTGATTGATGCAGCACCACAGTCAAATAGTGGAGTGGAGTGGAGTAGGGGAACAGCAAACAGCCATTAAAGCAGCCAGCCGCCTACCCGCCACAATGGACCTACCTGTGTACACTAGATGGATGTGATGGAATGTACTGTCGTCCCTACATTTCAAGAAGAAGTAAGAATTGCAGTTGCAACAAACCCTTGCTTGCCTACAAAGAGAGCAGCAATTTGGATTTGTTACTTTGTTACCTGGAAGAATAACAAACTGTGCAAGGATGGAGGTTGTAGGAGCAAGGAGAAGTTGTCTGTAAAGTTGGTGGATGCTTATTTTCCATTTTGCAGTCCCTTGTCTCCCTCTTGTGGCCTCCTGGAGGCAAATAAATGTGCAAAAAAAAGACAGCCTGGCGGCCGGCTGTTGCAGTGTTGCCCTCTCAGGCAACACTGAGTGACTGACTGAGCCTCACCGTCTTATATAAAGTTCAGACGGAACTTTGCACGTGTCATAGTGGAGCCCTCAGGATTCCAGAGCCAGCTTTCTGACATCATAATGGGGCCTCAGAGATAGATAAAAGCCTGGGCCCAGGCAGTGTTGGTCAGTGCTGCTCAGCAGGCAGCACTGGACTGGATTAAAGCTGATACAAGGTGTGAAGGAACAAGGGGTGGCTGTGGGCATGCACTTGCTGCCGCTGCCAGTGTTTATCTGCATGGCAGGAGGGCATTTGGGCGTTGCCAGGAAGGCGTTTTTATGTAGATTCCTCCTCTTTCAGCACTGCATTGTGGTGCAAGCAAAAGAAGCAAATCCTGTGTAGCTTCCTCTCCGGCCTTTATTCACCTCCCTCCCGCTTAGTAGCTGTAAATGTGTGTGAGCCTGCAGGGCCCCATGGAATTGCCTAGGAGTAGGCTGAATCAATCGCTGCAAGGGGTGAACAGCAGTATGGGACAGGCTCGGGCAAGGCAAGGGCCGCTCGGGTTATCGCTTCTCGGCCTTTTGGCACGATCCCGTGTCAAGAGGAGGTCAGCATGTCATGCCCTTGGCCTTTTGGCATCGCCACTTCGGTGGCTTAAGCCAACTGCTGCTATAAGGGGGTAGGCTGGGTGATCAACTGTCGAGCGATCATGGGAGCTAGGCTTCGATACGCTGGGATCGGGGAAACCCGGATCAAGAATGGATTTGGCATTGACGTACCCGTGAACAAGAAGGACCTTTTTTCATTGAAACACCTGGTGAATGAAGTCATTTTCAAGACCCTCAACGTGAGTAGGAACGACATCCTTTGTCTTCAAGATCCCAGAGGTAATCGCTTCACTTTGGTTCTTAAAAGTTTGAATGCTTGTTACAACTTGTATGCCGCAATTAATGCTAACTTGCAAAACCCTGGGTTGGATGGACTTATCTTCACCGTTTTATATAACAACGATGTTCCACTGGTTGTTTTGATGTACAATCCTTATGTGATGGTGGATGATATTACTTCCTTCTTAAAGAAGTACTGCTCTTACGTCAGCTATTCTCACCAGGTGTTAAATGCTGAATCCCTCTGGACAGGGAAGCATAAATTCTTTGTGAGATTTGAGGAGGATCCTTCAGGGCCTCTGGGTGTGAAATACCCTCCCAGGAATTTTGCCATCGGCCGGGACAAAGGCTACTTATTTTTTCCCCAGCCTCCTGTGTTTTGCAGGAAATGTAAAAGATATGGCCATGTTCATGAAGATTGTACGCAAGAAGGTGTTACATGTAACAAATGTAATCAGGACGGTCACCTGGCCAAGGATTGCAAAAACCCAATTGTGTGTAACATGTGCAGCATTGTGGGTCATGCCTTTAAAGACTGTCCAGAGCGTGCTAAAAACAGAAGGGTTAGGACTCTGGCGGAAGTAGTTGCAGGTGAACCTGGCAGTATGAGGTCTAATGTGATTCAGGGCCCAGCTGCCCCGGGAACTGAGGAGTCAGTGCCTGCCCAGGTGTCTGATGGGACTCTCCCTGAGTTAAATCGGTCTGGAAATACGCTGGCTGATGAAATGGAGGTAGCACCTGTTGAGAAAGACCTGCCTCACCCCTCTGATGACCTGACTGGGTTAAGAGGTGATGGGGAGGTGGATGGTTCTTTATCCAAATCACCTGTCTTTTCCTGGGAAGGAATTCTGGTGGACCAACAAGGTGAAGGTGGTCAAGGGGACTTTTCAACTGCACTTGTGAGGCCTTCTGAGGAGGAGGAAGGAGGTTCATCTTCTAAGAGACTTCGCACCATGTTGTCTCCTCTGAGTGAAGATGGAGTGAGCCCGGATAGGGGAGTCTACCCCATTTCTCATTTTCCTGAGGACTTTCCTTTTTTAGGAGAAGATGTGGACAAAGCTATCTTTGTGTCCGGTTGTCAGCCACCAGGAGGTGTAGGCTGATTAAACAGTGGGGTATTGGTGGATATCTACGGAAAAAGATCAAAATATGGACCCCAAAATTACACTTAATGTCTTATCCTTGAATGTTAGGCAAATTACATCAAAGCCTAGACGTGCTGTTGTGCTGGACTATGTTAGGAATCTTGGGGCAGAGATCATATGCCTGCAAGAGTGTGGTATATCTGAGTCACTGGGGGAGGGGGATTGGCCATATGGGCAGTATGTCTGGTCAGGATCTAGTTCCAATAAGAATGATGGGGTGGGGATCCTATTAGGAAATATGGGTATGGATCTGGAGAGTTATACAGTGGTGGAAACAGGTAGATGTGTAATTGCAGTGGTATGTTGCAGGGGAGTTAGGGTTAGGGTGGTGAATACTTATTGTCCTATAGATAGAGCAAAAAGGCTGGCGTTGTTGGAAAAGCTAAGTTTGTTCTTACCTGGAAGGATTCCTACCTTTTTTTTGGGAGACTTTAATTGTTCTTTTGATGGGGATGGTCTGGATGTAACTGGGAAAAAGCTTAACCAACTTATATCTGATTTTTCTTTTATAGATGCAGCCGAATTGTCATTGGGTAAACCACCACCGCCAACATATAAATCAGATAGAGGGGGTATTGAGTCAAGAATTGATCGTATTTGCATATCTAAGGGTTTAGTGTGTAATAAGATGGTTCAGAATGAGGTACCTTTTTCAGACCATGTATGTTTACGGGTATGGGTGGAGGTAAGTAGTAAACTTTGTTTTGGGAAAGGGGTGTGGAAGTTGAATACTAGATTATTGGAGGATGTTGAAGTGATGGATGAGTTCAAACGAAAGTATGATGTGTGGAAGGGAGAAAAAGATAGTTTTGTGGATGTGCTTAAATGGTGGGATTGGATGAAAGGGCAGATTAAAAAATTTTTTGTGAGATGGGGATACAAGCAGGCTGCTAGGAAACGTAACCAGTATAAGGAATTGAATATTAGGATAGAATGGTTGCGGAAGATGGGTGAGAAGGGAATTGATTTGAGTGATTTGCTAGAGGAGGCAAGGAACGAGTTAAAGCAAGTTTTGGAAAGAAAGGGAAAGGAGATTATTTTTAGGTCTAAAGTGGAGTACTTAGATAAAAATGAAAAATGCACAAGGTTTTTTTTCAAGAAAATGTGTGGTAAGAAAGATGATATGGATGAAATTGTTAATGCGAAGGGGGAGCGTATAGTGGGTATGGATGTGTTAAAAGTGGTGGAATCGTTTTATTCAGAACTATATGGCAAAAAGTGGATTGATATCGGGTTGATGGATGAAGTTTTGAATGGTTTGGAAAATGTTCTTAGAGAGGAGGATTGTGTGGGGTTGAATGAGGATGTAACGTCTGAAGAAGTAAAGAAAGTGATAATGAGTGCGGGGAAAAATAAAACACCTGGTAAAGATGGTATTCCTGTGGAATTTTATGTGAAGGCCTGGGAGATAATAGGGTTGGATTTGGTGGAAGTATGTAAGTTTATATGGGATAAGGGGGTTTTGTGTGAGTCTATGAAAGAGGGTGTGATTGTTTTGATTTATAAGAAAGGGGATAAGAAGTGTTTGGGTAATTGGAGACCGATTTCACTGCTGAATGTGGATTATAAATGTTTTAGTAAAATTTTGGCTAATCGTATGCGTGAGGTGGTAGGAAAGGTTGTGGGTGAAGACCAAGTCTGTGCTGTGCCAGGTAGGAGTATGTCTGATAATTTGGTTTTGCTGAGAGATTTGATTGGGGACTGTATGAGTAGGAAACAGAAGTGTATGATGCTTGCGTTAGATTTCGAAAAGGCGTTTGATAGAGTGTCGCATGTGTTTATGTTTGCTGTACTTGTTAGGATGGGCTTCCCAGTGAGGTTTTTGGAAGGTGTGAAGTGTTTGTATAGGGATGTGTCAAGTGAAGTGTTGGTGAATGGTAATTTAAGTTCAAAAGTATGTGTGAGATCTGGGGTAAGACAGGGGTGTCCTATGTCCCCAGTTTTGTTTATTTGTGTGATCGAAAGTTTGATGTGTTTGGTAAGAAAAGATAAAGTGGTGAAAGGTTTTTTGATCCCAGGGAGTGGAGGTAAATACGTTAAAATTCTGGGTTATATGGATGATGTTGTGGTTATGAGTGATTGTATGGCTGGGTTGAATAGAGCAAAATTATGGTTGGATTTTTTTTGTGGGGCATCAGCTTTTAAGGTGAATTGGGATAAGTGTGTCTTTAAGTGCTTTGGGGATAGGAGGGTAAGTATGGAGGGAGTGAGGAATGAAGTGGGTGCAGTAAAAGTGTTGGGGATACAGTTTAATGAGGACTTGAGAGGGAATGAGAGTTGGGATGAATGTGGCAAGAGGATTGAGAAGAAATTGAATTTTTGGAGACTTAGAGACCTGACTTTATCAGGGAAGGTGTTGATAATTAAGACAGTGATTTTGCCTATTTTGGTTTTTGTGGCTAGTATTTTTCCCTCCGCTAGTAGGAAAATCAAAAAGTCAGAGAAAATGGTGTTTACCTTTCTGTGGGGAAGTAAAATGGAAAAGTTGAAGCGTGAGTATGTTTATAAGTCTTGTGAGAATGGAGGTTTGGGTTTTCCGAATGTGGAGGTCTTTCTTGGGTTAAATTATATTAAAACAGTGGTGGGGCTCTTGGGAAAAGGAAATAAGAGTGCGTATATGGTAAGGTATATGGCCGGTTGGATGCTTTATGGGTTAAATTGGTTTAAGAGAGATGCTACTGTGCCTGTTGCTTATGTATGTCCGGTATGGTATGTTGTGATTGAAAGGTTCATTAGGAAATATGATTTGATTGCAGTGCCTATGGGTGGGTTTCTGGATAAGAAGGCTGTGCTAAAAAGATTGTGTGTGAATGAGGTTGTGTGTAACATTGTGGGTTTGCGAGGAGAGGATGTTGTGGATACTTGGAAGAAGTTAGGCGTGAGAGGTATGTCCAATAGACAAAAGGACATAGTGTGGATGGCGTTGCATGATATATTGCCTGTTAGAGATGTGCAGAGGAGGAGAATGCTAGTTAGATTTGAGGTGTGTCCAAGGGGTGGGTGTAATTCACGGGAGACTGTTAGGCATCTTTTTTGGGACTGCAATTATTCGTATGAGGTATGGAGGAGGATGGGTGGCGTCTGTAAGGAGTTAGCTGGGGTGAAGTTTGTGGATTGGAAGGTTGCGATGTTTGCTATAGGGGCTTGTAACAGAGTAAGTGATAGGATCTTATGGTTGATTATGGCGTGTATAATGGAAAGCTTATGGGATGTACGTAATTTAGGTGTTTTCAAACATAAGTGGGTACCCATTGGTGAGTGTGTGAGGATGGTTTTGTCAAGACTATACGTAGTCTATCGTTGGGATAGTCAGTGCGGTGGTGGTATAGACGCAGAGGGGATATGGAAATTTAAGAAGTGGAGAAGGTTGGTGAAATATAGCTAATTGATAAGATTTATTCCTGTTTTATTTTTGTTCTTCACAATCCTTTCTGTGTCTTGATTATTATTGTTTGGAATAAAATAGCCATGATGATGTACGACTAAGGAAAAAAAAAAAAAAAAAAAAAAAAAATCTGTTCTTATCAGTTTAATATCTGATACGTCCCCTATCTGGGGACCATATATTAAATGGATTTTTAGAACAGGGAGATGGAAATAGAGCTTGCTCTGTCCACTCCACGCATTGACCTGGTATTGCAGTATTTCCAGGACCGGTGCACCCTTCCCTTATGTGTTGACTAAAATCAGATTCCAAAAGTGCTATTTGTGTTTGCTATTGTTTTTGTCTTTCTGATGGGATCTCCCCTTTTAATCCCATTATTTCAACACCTGTTGGACAATGCATTTGTACAGTCATGTGTGATAATGAGCTCATTTATTAAATGCAATTAATGAATACATTGCCACCTCTTGTTGTGTGTGTGTGTGTGTGTGTGTGTGTGTCTTCTGTGTTTCTGTGTTTCCGGCATTTCACATTGGAACAGCTCATTCACCTTCCTTGTCTTCTCTCCGCCCTCCCTCCTAGGTAAGTTAAAGAGCTGCACCTGAGCCAGCCACTGATTGATGCAGCACCACAGTCAAATAGTGGAGTGGAGTGGAGTAGGGGAACAGCAAACAGCCATTAAAGCAGCCAGCCGCCTACCCGCCACAATGGACCTACCTGTGTACACTAGATGGATGTGATGGAATGTACTGTCGTCCCTACATTTCAAGAAGAAGTAAGAATTGCAGTTGCAACAAACCCTTGCTTGCCTACAAAGAGAGCAGCAATTTGGATTTGTTACTTTGTTACCTGGAAGAATAACAAACTGTGCAAGGATGGAGGTTGTAGGAGCAAGGAGAAGTTGTCTGTAAAGTTGGTGGATGCTTATTTTCCATTTTGCAGTCCCTTGTCTCCCTCTTGTGGCCTCCTGGAGGCAAATAAATGTGCAAAAAAAAGACAGCCTGGCGGCCGGCTGTTGCAGTGTTGCCCTCTCAGGCAACACTGAGTGACTGACTGAGCCTCACCGTCTTATATAAAGTTCAGACGGAACTTTGCACGTGTCATAGTGGAGCCCTCAGGATTCCAGAGCCAGCTTTCTGACATCATAATGGGGCCTCAGAGATAGATAAAAGCCTGGGCCCAGGCAGTGTTGGTCAGTGCTGCTCAGCAGGCAGCACTGGACTGGATTAAAGCTGATACAAGGTGTGAAGGAACAAGGGGTGGCTGTGGGCATGCACTTGCTGCCGCTGCCAGTGTTTATCTGCATGGCAGGAGGGCATTTGGGCGTTGCCAGGAAGGCGTTTTTATGTAGATTCCTCCTCTTTCAGCACTGCATTGTGGTGCAAGCAAAAGAAGCAAATCCTGTGTAGCTTCCTCTCCGGCCTTTATTCACCTCCCTCCCGCTTAGTAGCTGTAAATGTGTGTGAGCCTGCAGGGCCCCATGGAATTGCCTAGGAGTAGGCTGAATCAATCGCTGCAAGGGGTGAACAGCAGTATGGGACAGGCTCGGGCAAGGCAAGGGCCGCTCGGGTTATCGCTTCTCGGCCTTTTGGCTAAGATCAAGTGTAGTATCTGTTCTTATCAGTTTAATATCTGATACGTCCCCTATCTGGGGACCATATATTAAATGGATTTTTAGAACAGGGAGATGGAAATAGAGCTTGCTCTGTCCACTCCACGCATTGACCTGGTATTGCAGTATTTCCAGGACCGGTGCACCCTTCCCTTATGTGTTGACTAAAATCAGATTCCAAAAGTGCTATTTGTGTTTGCTATTGTTTTTGTCTTTCTGATGGGATCTCCCCTTTTAATCCCATTATTTCAACACCTGTTGGACAATGCATTTGTACAGTCATGTGTGATAATGAGCTCATTTATTAAATGCAATTAATGAATACATTGCCACCTCTTGTTGTGTGTGTGTGTGTGTGTGTGTGTGTGTCTTCTGTGTTTCTGTGTTTCCGGCATTTCACATTGGAACAGCTCATTCACCTTCCTTGTCTTCTCTCCGCCCTCCCTCCTAGGTAAGTTAAAGAGCTGCACCTGAGCCAGCCACTGATTGATGCAGCACCACAGTCAAATAGTGGAGTGGAGTGGAGTAGGGGAACAGCAAACAGCCATTAAAGCAGCCAGCCGCCTACCCGCCACAATGGACCTACCTGTGTACACTAGATGGATGTGATGGAATGTACTGTCGTCCCTACATTTCAAGAAGAAGTAAGAATTGCAGTTGCAACAAACCCTTGCTTGCCTACAAAGAGAGCAGCAATTTGGATTTGTTACTTTGTTACCTGGAAGAATAACAAACTGTGCAAGGATGGAGGTTGTAGGAGCAAGGAGAAGTTGTCTGTAAAGTTGGTGGATGCTTATTTTCCATTTTGCAGTCCCTTGTCTCCCTCTTGTGGCCTCCTGGAGGCAAATAAATGTGCAAAAAAAAGACAGCCTGGCGGCCGGCTGTTGCAGTGTTGCCCTCTCAGGCAACACTGAGTGACTGACTGAGCCTCACCGTCTTATATAAAGTTCAGACGGAACTTTGCACGTGTCATAGTGGAGCCCTCAGGATTCCAGAGCCAGCTTTCTGACATCATAATGGGGCCTCAGAGATAGATAAAAGCCTGGGCCCAGGCAGTGTTGGTCAGTGCTGCTCAGCAGGCAGCACTGGACTGGATTAAAGCTGATACAAGGTGTGAAGGAACAAGGGGTGGCTGTGGGCATGCACTTGCTGCCGCTGCCAGTGTTTATCTGCATGGCAGGAGGGCATTTGGGCGTTGCCAGGAAGGCGTTTTTATGTAGATTCCTCCTCTTTCAGCACTGCATTGTGGTGCAAGCAAAAGAAGCAAATCCTGTGTAGCTTCCTCTCCGGCCTTTATTCACCTCCCTCCCGCTTAGTAGCTGTAAATGTGTGTGAGCCTGCAGGGCCCCATGGAATTGCCTAGGAGTAGGCTGAATCAATCGCTGCAAGGGGTGAACAGCAGTATTAGGCAGGCTCGGTCAACGGCCGGCCCATTCGGGTTATCGCTTCTCGGCCTTTTGGCTGCGACCAAGTGTATTCGTACAGGAGGTTTCAGTCAGAAGGTGCCTGGGGTACCCGGCTACTTGGCCTGGGGGGATCGTCACTGGTTTATCGCCTTGACTTCACCCCCCTGCAGCTATTGGGTAGTCGGACTAGTCCTCAGGCAACGGGAAGGGATCGCTAGGCGGACAGCTTGCGCTGGACGGCCTAGAAGGGCGGAAAAACTTGTTGGGACAAGCAGGAATGCCGTTCACCTATGGGTTTGTAACTGGGGAGACCCAGTTACGCCAAACCATCCGGATCGAGGTCGGAGAGGAACATCGCCAGCGGAAGAACCTGAAATTCATAGTAGGGGAAATCCTGCTTGGCTCCTTCGGCCTCAGACGGGAAAATATCCTGTGTCTGAATGACCAGGAAGGCCGCGGTCGGTATACCATCTCCTTCTGCACCGCGGCCTGCTGCGATACGATCTGTGCAGCCCTGTCTGGTTCCGACCAGACAGATGAGCGCCTAGATGGGCTTCATTTTTCTCTCCTCTACGGAGAAGAGTCTATTCCACTGGTCGTGGTAATGCATAGCCCCTTTGTCCCCGCCAAGGACATTGACACATTCCTAGGGCGCTATTGCAAGGAAATTCACTTCTCGCATGAAGTAAAAAATGCTGAGGGATTTTGGAACGGAAAGAGAAAGTACTTTGTCAAGTTCTTTCAAGACCCCAATGGCATACGTGGCTTTGTGCACCCTCCAGCGAATTTTGCCATTGGGAAGAACCGGGGATACCTGTTTTACCCCCAGATGCCCCGGTTTTGCTGGAACTGCCAAAAATATGGGCACACAAAAGAGTCATGCAGTGAAAACCGTGTTGTTCGCTGTAACAAATGTGGAGGCCTGGGGCACGTGGCCGCCAAGTGCAGTTCCAGAGCAACATGTAACCTGTGCGGGGAGGCAGGTCACATGTATAAAGACTGTCCTAAAAGAACGCAGTCATTGAGGGGTGGGCCTAGGCCTGGTCCATCCCGTCCAGGGCCAGGGCAGCAGTCCACAACAGGTGCGGACTCTGCTGGTAATGCCCCGGAAACGGCACCCGCCGAAGGGCCAGGACCAAGACCCTCCAAGTCACGAGTGGAGGGTGGTCCTGGGGATTCCAAAGGGCCGGAGCAGGGCTGTTCTGGTTCTGCGATGAAGGCCCCGAGCTCCATACCTGAGTCGGTTGGTAGGAAATCTCGCCGGTCCTCGGTGCCGTCAAAGGAGGACTGGGCAGAGGTGGTGGCTGGTGATGATCCAATTAAGGGATCTAGAAGGAGGGGCTCCACGCTGGACCTCCCTGCCACCAGCTGCCTCCGACCGACTGAGAAGCCCGAGTCTGACCCTCTTATTACGCCAACAGGGGGTCGGGCATTGACGGCTTCAGGTGCAGTAGGCAAGATGACGAGAGAGAAGGAGGGGACCTCACAGGCTCCTGAGCGCCCTGAGCAGATGAGTGACCCGGAGATACCTGCAGCCGTACCGGAGGTAGCAGCGGCCGGAGTTCGCGATGGTGATGACAACAGCCAGGAGTCGGAGGTGACATCCAGTGACGGGGAGGAGGAATCAAGGATGGACCTGACGAGTACGGGGAAAAGGCTAAGAGAAGAAGATGTGCCCACCATAAAGAGGAAGACAATATGCCGCAGCTCGGATGAGAGTGAGTTCAGGGGAAGAGTCGGGTCGATTCATATATCTGGCTCTGACCCTGGGAAAATCCTGGAGTTTGCATCCCCTGATACAGGGGAGTCTGGCTCCCAATTTATATCGGAGTCGGATTCCTCGGAGGTGGACACTGACGCCTAACAATAACTATGCCTTGTATTCCTCTGAAAGTTGCCTCGCTAAATGTGAGGTCCCTAAAGAGCCCTGTTCGCAGGGCTGCTTTATTCTCTTTTCTACAGACTATGGACTTTGATTTTTGCCTACTGCAGGAGTGTGGAATCCCTAACAGCATGGACTATATGGACTTGAAAAAAGACTGGAAGCTGGGCCCTTCGGTGTGGTCGGGTGCTAATGACTGTCGTTCTTCAGGTGTGGGATTGCTCTGCCGTGGCCATTCTATTTCGATACAAACCGTCACTGAGGTTATGCCTGGCAGAGCTATTTTAACCCACCTGCACATTAATGGACTTTTAATACGTATTTTAAATGTCTATGCCCCTCCTGATAAACAGGAGCGGGCAGAGCTTTTTAATATTTTACCACTGTTTTGTGTTGGGTCTACCCCCCTGCTGGTAGGAGGTGATTTTAACTGCACAAGAGAAGGAGAAGGCCGGCAGGGTGGGGATGCAAATAGAAAAGACCGCACTACCTACCTGCTCAAAAATTTTATTGAAGATTTTAAATTGCGCGATTGCTGGAGGGAACTCTTGCCAGGAGACGCAGGTGCCACATGGTCTAATGGAAGAGTGAGCTCCAGAATCGATTTTATTTTTGCTTCCCATGATTTTATCTCTCAAAAATGTATGATTTTAATAAATATATTTTCAGACCATAAGCTCCTTAGTGTGTCCCTGGAGCTGGAGGGAGAGCAAAAAGTGAGTAAGGGCCTCTGGAGGTTAAACACCACGCTCCTAGAGGACCCTGAAAACAAAAGTGAGTTTGTGCGGACCTACCAGTGCTGGCAATCACAGAAAAAGCCCCACGAGACCATGCTGCACTGGTGGGAGGGCATTAAACCCAGAATTAAATTATTTTTTATCCGAGCAGGTAGGAAGAAAGCTAGAGAAAAGAAACAGTGGTTTTATGTTCTTAATAAGCGTTTGCATGTGCTTTTTAAACTAAAGGATGTTGGGTTTGAGGTGGATTCGGATATTTTAAATTTAAAAGCTGAAATAAAAAAATGTTTAGATGATAAAGGCAAACAAATCATTTTTAACTCCCATGTAAAACACCTTGAAGAAGATGAGAAGTGCTCCCGATTCTTTTTTAAAAAGGTAAATGGTAGGCGAGATGCTATTTTGAACCTAGAAGGGGAGACTTCTATGGGAGGAATGTTGAATGCAGCTTTTAACTTTTACCAACTCCTTTTTAGTAAAAAAGCTATTGATAAATCCTTTTTAAATCATGCTCTTAACTCCCTTGATTTTAAGTTAGATATTTTAGACCAGGAGGTTTTATCCCGAGATCTTAATTTAGAGGAACTTTTATCTGTTTTTAAAAGTTTTTCAGCGGGAAAGGCCCCTGGGGAGGATGGGTTGCCTATTGAATTTTATCTAACTTTTTGGGATGTTTTAAAAGAGGATATGATTTTACTGTACAAAGAGGTTTTTATCACTGAAGAGCTGCCCCCTTCCTGGAGAAGGGGGATCGTGTCTTTAATTTTTAAAAAAGGTGAAAAGGACCAACTGAAAAATTGGCGTCCCATTACACTTTTAAATGTAGACTACAAGATTTTAGCCAAATTGATAGCGGTCCGTTTTAAACCTTTTATCAGTAAGCTAATCCACCCAAACCAGGTCTGTGGGGTACCTGGTAGATCTATCACTGAGTCCCTTAATATTTTAAGAGATGTTATTTGGTATTTTAAAGATCGAGGCCAAAATCTTGCTATTTTATCACTAGACTTTGAAAAGGCCTTTGATAGAGTGTCCCATGAGTTCCTTTTTATGGTTCTTCAAAAGATGGCGGTGCCTGATTTTATGATAAGTCGTGTTATGCTTTTATATCGGTCCTGTTTTAGTGAAATTTCTGTAAATGGATTTTTAACTAAAGGTGTTCCTCTTTTATCTGGAGTCAAGCAAGGGTGCCCATTGTCTCCCCTACTATTTATATGCGCAATGGAGCCCCTGTTAGCTATGCTCAGAAGTGACAAAGTAGTCAGAGGCGCCCCGATACCTGGTGGGAGGGGTAACCAAATAAAGGTATTGGGCTACATGGATGACGTAACAATTTTATGCCCTGATTCAACATCCATGAGGAGGGCGCTGAGGAACACCACCTTTTTCTGCGAGGCTTCTGGTTTTAAACTAAACATTGATAAATGTGATTGTTTTAATATAGGAGGCTGGGATTCCTCCCTGACCCCAGGAGTCAGAATGCAGAAGGACCAGATTAAAATTTTAGGCATTGTTTTTAATCAGGCGAACAATGGGACCTCTAACTGGGACTCAGTGATAGCAAAAATAGAGAAGAAGGTTTTAATGTGGAATCTTAGGAGCCTCACGATGGAGGGGAAAATTTTAATTATAAAAATGGTTTTAATCCCAATAATGCTTTATGTTGCCATGGTTTTCCCTCCGTCCATTTTATATATTAAAAAGCTAACACGCATTTGTTTTATGTTTCTGTGGGGCTCCAAGATGGAAAAATTAAAACGTGATTTTATGTATAAATGTAAGGACAATGGCGGGAGAGATGTTCCTAACCTTTTTACATTTTTTTATATCAAATATTTCTGCTTCTGTTTTAAAATGTTTAAATCCGATGGCATTTTTAGCTGCTTTTTAAAATATGCAGCGGGCATGGTTTTTAAGCGTTGGTCTCGTATCTCCCTAAATTCTCCTGTGCTTCTGTGTCCCCCAAAACACTATGTGGTGCTGGAGAAGACTGTCAGGCTCCTGAGCCTCCATGAGTTGGAGCCTGATATATTGGGGGACCAGAGGAAGGTGTCAGTGGCGTGTAGACACAGAGAAGAAATGGTGGCAGTTTCCAATCTCTCACAGGCAAGGTCCAAGCAAGTGTGGCGGAATGTCTTTGGGAAATACCTTGCAAATGTGCATAAGGACCTTGCCTGGGCGATCGTGCACCAGTGCCTCCCTACACGTGAGTTCCAACACAGGCGAGGACTGGTGGCGAGAGCCAAGTGCCCGAGAGATATGTGCAGAAATGATGAGACGGTAATGCACTTATTCTGGAACTGCCACTATGCACAGGAGATTTGGAGGAAGGCTGGCCTTTTATTAAAATGGATTTGCGGTCTTAACGATTTTAAATACGAGTACGTTTTTTATGGCCTTTTTACCTGCCCATCATTCAGACAGCAGATGATCTGCTGGATGATTATTAATTGTTTTAAAAATGCCATCTGGAAGGTTAGGAACATTCTTCTTTTTAAACGTGATTTTATTGATATTAAAGATTGTGTTAAAATCGCGTTGAGTGAATTATACGTATATTATCTAAGAGACAAAAAACATCTCGGAGCAAAAGAGGCGGCATCCATGTGGTGTCTGTCTCTATGGAACACAATTATTATGTAAATTATCCATGTATTTATAATTGTGATTTTATTGCTTGTTTTATGATGTTTTATCCTGCCATTGTCATACTTTTAAAGAAACCTTCTTCTCGTTGAAAATATATTGCCTTTATCGTTTTAATGAAATGTATTAAAAATAAACATTTTTAGTACCGAATTTTATGCTATAAAAAGGTTTTTTAATGAAATGTATTAAAAACGTTTTATTACTAATCTTATTGGACAATTGAATGTATAAACAAATTTATTATTACGGAATTTTATTTAACAGCATTTTATTACTGAATTTTATTTTGTAAAAATTGCATTCTATGTATGTGAATATTTGTCAATAAAATTTTGTTGAAACCTTATCTGTTCTTATCAGTTTAATATCTGATACGTCCCCTATCTGGGGACCATATATTAAATGGATTTTTAGAACAGGGAGATGGAAATAGAGCTTGCTCTGTCCACTCCACGCATTGACCTGGTATTGCAGTATTTCCAGGACCGGTGCACCCTTTCCTTATGTGTTGACTAAAAGCAGATTCCAAAAGTGTTTTTTCTCTTTGCCATTGTTTCTGTCTTTCTGAAGGGATCTCCCCTTTTAATCCCATTATTTCAACACCTGTTGGACAATGCATTTGTACAGTCATGTGTGATAATGAGCTCATTTATTAACTGCAATTAATTAATGAATAGATTGCCACCTCTTGTTTTGTGTCGTCTGTGTTTCTGTGTTTCCGGCATTTCACATTGGAACAGCTCATTCACCTTCCTTGTCTTCTCTCCGCCCTCCCTTTTAGGTAAGTTAAAGAGCTGCACCTGAGCCAGCCACTGATTGATGCAGCACCACAGTCAAATAGTGGAGTGGAGTGGAGTAGGGGAACAGCAAACAGCCATTAAAGCAGCCAGCCGCCTACC
Source organism: Rhinoderma darwinii (assembly GCF_050947455.1). Lineage (NCBI taxonomy): Eukaryota > Metazoa > Chordata > Amphibia > Anura > Rhinodermatidae > Rhinoderma > Rhinoderma darwinii. Next base: position 331,311 of record NW_027461785.1, read on the forward strand.
CGCCACAATGGACCTACCTGTGTACACTAGATGGATGTGATGGAATGTACTGTCGTCCCTACATTTCAAGAAGAAGTAAGAATTGCAGTTGCAACAAACCCTTGCTTGCCTACAAAGAGAGCAGCAATTTGGATTTGTTACTTTGTTACCTGGAAGAATAACAACCTGTGCAAGGATGGAGGTTGTAGGAGCAAGGAGAACAAGTTGTCTGTAAAGTTGGTGGATGCCTATTTTCCATTTTGCAGTCCCTTGTCTCCCTCTTGTGGCCTCCTGGAGGCAAATAAATGTGCAAAAAAAAAGACAGCCTGGCGGCCGGCTGTTGCAGTGTTGCCCTCTCAGGCAACACTGAGTGACTGACTGAGCCTCACCGTCTTATATAAAGTTCAGACGGAACTTTGCACGTGTCATAGTGGAGCCCTCAGGATTCCAGAGCCAGCTTTCTGACATCATAATGGGGCCTGCCTCAGAGATAAAAGCCTGGGCCCAGGCAGTGTTGGTCAGTGCTGCTCAGCAGGCAGCACTGGACTGGACTGGATTACAGCTGATACAAGGTGTGAAGGAACAAGGGGTGGCTGTGGGCATGCACTTGCTGCCGCTGCCAGTGTTTATCTGCATGGCAGGAGGGCATTTGGGCGTTGCCAGGAAGGCGTTTTTATGTAGATTCCTCCTCTTTCAGCACTGCATTGTGGTGCAAGCAAAAGAAGCAAATCCTGTGTAGCTTCCTCTCCGGCCTTTATTCACCTCCCTCCCGCTTAGTAGCTGTAAATGTGTGTGAGCCTGCAGGGCCCCATGGAATTGCCTAGGAGTAGGCTGAATCAATCGCTGCAAGGGGTGAACAGCAGTATTAGGCAGGCTCGGTCAACGGCCGGCCCATTCGGGTTATCGCTTCTCGGCCTTTTGGCTAAGATCAAGTGTAGTTCTGATTACTTGTAGTCAGTGCTGCCTGGTCTTGGTTAGGAGGTGCTCAGGTACCCTCTTTCTCGGCCTCGGGGGATCGTCCAGGTTCGCCTGGACTTCACCCCCGTGCTGCTATTTGGGAGAGAGGCTTAGTCCTGAGCAACGAGTTGCGATCCACATACCCCCGTGTAGGCTTCGGCCGAAAAGGGGAGGCTGCGTAGACGTTACGTCACCAACGGGTGGCGTGACTATTCCAAAAAAATAAAAGATTCACTATGGATGAAAATCCAGGTGACATACCGGCGTATGCCCGGATTAAGAATACCGTGCGAGTTATTCTTTCGGAGGAGAAGGCGACGACTTGCGGCTTGAAATTCGTGGTGGAGACCGTGCTTGTTGGCATTTTCAATGTCCAAAAGAGGGAGATTTTGGCAGTGCAGGACTACCCAAGAAGAAGAACCTATGACATCACATTTATACAGAATGGAGTATTCCAAGATCTGCTGGCGGCATATGCAGTAAAAAAGGACCCGAGACTGGACGGAGTGGATTTTTACGAGCATGTTTTGGACATCACAAAAATGATTGTTATTAAGATGTACTGCCCATTTGCTGACGTAAAAGATGTGATGTCCTTTTTATCCCCCTATTTTAAAACGGTAAAGTGTATTGGCAAAGTCATGAATGAGGTTGGGGTCTGGACCTCTAAATGGAGATTTCTAGTGACATGCTACAGAGATGCCAATTTTACAGGAGGGATAATGCTGCCGCCAGCACGTTTTAAATTAGGAGATATGGCAGGAGACTTTTATTTTTCAGGGATGCCTCCATTCTGTAGGAAATGCCAAAAGTACGGTCACACCAATGAGTCCTGCGAGAGCACCTGTAGGAACTGTGGCAGCTCTGAGCACGAGGCCAAAACTTGCCCTCTGGGGAAAAGGTGTCGATATTGCAGCCGAGTTGGTCACCTTTTTGCATTTTGTCCCCACAGATCGGAACAACCCGAGGTCCGGCCGAGGCGTCCCGAGCAGCCAGCAGGCCAGATCGTACCCCCAGAAGGAGAGGAACCCCAAGGAGAAGGTCAGGATGAGATGGATACCTCTAGCAGACCCCCCCAAACAGGTGACCCAAAAGAGCAGAGACGGAACAAGCGTCGATCCAGTGATCAGCGGACGAAAAAGCCCCCCCAGGAAACTGGGGAGACGGGTAGTTCGGATGAAGCTGATCCTACTGGTCCGCAAGAGATGCTGGGTCAGCCTGTACCTGAGGCAGAGGACCCGGGCGGAGCGGCAGCGACACACAAGCGACGTAGGGCGTACTCGGAGGTGGCAGCGGGGGTGCCGATGGAAGTACCTGCATTGGCGAAGGCAGGGAAACCACTGGACGTGCCCCCGAAAGTGACAACTAAAGGTCCACCCCCTTCTAGCCAGTTGGGGGATACACGGACAGCTGCCTCCGAGGTGACGGAGGTCCCAGAGACGTCAGGGAGCGCAATTCCTGCCCCTATCGAAGGGGAGGTCGCTGCCAAAAAAGCTCCTGCAGATGAAATATTGCCCGTGGAGTCCATATGGGATCCTTTCATGATTAGTGCCTCAGGTTTGGCGGGGGGTCAGCTAAGTGATGGGAGTTCCTCTCCTACCTTCTCTATTTTTTCCGTGGACTCCAGAATAGAAGGTTATGAGAGTCCTAGTGGGGTCTCTGGCGATGCGGAGGACTGCTGAGGCCACCTCGGGTAAGATTATAAAGACTGTCTCTCTCCCTTTTCCTCATGGCTGAGTTATGTGGTCTTTCCTTAAATGTAAGAAGCGTGCATTCTAAGACAAGAAGAGCTGCCCTGTTTGATTACCTCTCTATTCTTACCGCGTCAGTTTTTTTCCTACAGGAATGCTGCATCCCACATCGCATGGACTATAAAAAATATGAAAGAGATTGGAGACTCGGACCTTCGGTGTGGTCCGGGTCTAACGAATCTAAAGCCGCAGGTGTCGCCATTTTATTTAAAGGGAACGTTTTAATTGACAGTTTTTATGAAATTTTACCAGGCAGAATTTTAATGGTCAAAGCTTTTATAGACGGTATTAAATGGCAGTTTTTAAACTTTTATGGTTCTCCTGAGAGAAATGAAAGAGCTAGAATGCTAGAGATTTTACCCCTTTTTATTAATGATTCAGAACCACTTGTTTTAGCGGGTGATTTTAATTGTATTTTAAAGGGGGAACGCCGGTTCTCTAATTCAGTAAGCAGGAACTACGACAAGACCTCGTCAATTTTAAAAGATATTGTTACTGATTTTAAACTCACCGATGTTTTTAAAAAATGTAACAGGGATTTATGTGAAGAGGCCGGCGTTACCTGGAGCAACGTGACCTGCAGCTCCAGGATTGATTTTATCTTCTGCTCTTATCAAATACTGCCTTTTAAATGTGATATTAACCCAAACGTCTTTTCTGACCATAAGTTATTGTATTTTAAAGTGAAATGTGATAACCAAAGAAGAACTCCGAAAAAAAGCCTGGAAATTAAACGTATCCCTTTTAGAAGATCCGCAAATTTTAGCTGATTTTATTACCTTTTACAAAGGCTGCAGACGGGTAAGACATCCCAATATGCCCATCGTCACCTGGTGGGAAAAAATGAAAGTTAAAATAAGAGATTTTTTTATTAAGATTGGGATGAGAAAAGCAAAAGAGAAATGCAAATTTTATGCAAATTTAAATACCCGTCTGCAGACCCAATATAAATTCAGAGAACAGGGTATGCTGGTGGACAAGGAGATCATTGAGATTAAAAAAGAGATCTCCCAGTGCCTGGAGCAGAGGGGAAAGGAAATAATCTTTCGCTGTAAGGTAAAACATCTTGAGGAGAACGAGACCTGCTCCAGGTACTTTTTTAAGAAAATCAATGATAAGCATACCCTGTTGGATAATATTGAAGGTGAAACAAATACCCAAAATATTTTAAAAAAGGTACAGGGGTTTTATGCGGATCTTTTTAATGTTAAAAACATTGACAATGCTTTTATGAATGACTCATTGAAGGAGGTTGATGCTGTTTTAGATCCTGTCTCCCAAAACTTTTTATTACAGGAGATTTCAGAACAAGAAATTTTAGAAACTACCAAGAGCTTTAAAACAGGTAAAGTCCCTGGTCCTGATGGTATACCCATAGAGTTTTATGTTCTATTTTACGGTGTTTTAAAGGAAGATCTCCACTCTCTTTTTACACAAGTTTTTAGAACAAAAGCCCTCCCGGGGTCCTGGAAGAAAGGTGAGGTGTCCCTGCTGTACAAAAAGGGGGACAAAACCGACATTAAAAACTGGAGACCAATTACACTGCTAAATTGCGACTACAAGATAATGGCTAAAATTTGTGCAAATAGATTAAAAGCAGTCGTAAACAAAATAATTCACTCCAACCAGGTCTGTGGGATACCCGGGAGGAGCATATGGGATAACCTGAACCTTTTAAAAGATGTTATTAATGACACAAAGGAGAGGAAAGGCAAAATGGCAGTTTTAACAATCGACTTTGAGAAAGCCTTTGACAGAGTGTCACACTTTTATCTTTTTAAGGTTTTAGAGAAAATGGGTATACCGGAAGGTTTTATACAGTCTCTGAAGGCCTTTTATGACAACTGCACTAGCAAGATTTTAGTCAAAGGTTTTAAAACACAGGATGTCCTTTTAAATTCCGGAGTGAAGCAGGGGTGTCCCTTGTCCCCACTACTTTTTATTTGTGCAATTGAGCCTCTACTGTGCACCTTGAGGAAAAGCAAACAGATACGTGGAGTCCCCCTGCCGGGCGGGGGGGGACTAGAGGCAAAGGTAGTGGGGTACATGGATGATGTCGCGGTACTGTGTAGGGACACCCTATCACTACAAACAACTTTAAGACAGATCTATAAGTTTTGTTGCTCCTCCGGTTTTAAAGTCAATTTTAATAAAAGTAACATTTTAAACATTGGCAATATGATTTTACAGGACATTCCAGTCCCTGTGTCAGAGACTGTGCAGATTTTAGGGGTCTCCTTCAATGAGTTAAACAATGGTTTTAACAGTTGGGACTTGGTGGCACAAAAAGTTAATAAAAAGATTTGTATGTGGAATTTGAGAAAGCTGACTATGGAGGGAAAAGTTTTAATTATGAAAATGGTGATTTTACCGATTTTATTATATTTGAGTATGGTTTTCCCTCCCCCTGATATTTTATTAAAAAAAATAAATAAAGCTTGTTTTACATTTCTATGGAACTCCAAAATGGAAAAACTCAGGAGAGAGAAGGTGATGATGCCAAAACTAATGGGTGGTAAGGATTTCCCTGACATAAAGACCTTTCTTTTAATCAAATTTTTTACTGCATGTCTTAACGCTGTTTTTAAGGATCACTACTGGTCATATTTTATCCGTTTTAACACCGGTTATTTTATGAAGAGGAACGGATGGTTCTCCACGGTTTTAAGCTCCCCGTATGCTTTTAACCTCCCTGACCAGTACAAGATTTTAGAGAAAATTGTGAACCTTTTTAACTTGAAAGGCAAGAGAATTGAAGACGTGCAAAATAGTAAAAGTGTTTTAAAAAAGATAAAAGAAAATGTTTTAGTAGCCCCCATTAGTAATTTTAGTGAACAAAAGTGCAAACAAATATGGAGAATGGTAAATATTAATTATCTTTTTAATCCTCAGAAAGATCTGGCCTGGAGTTGTGCCCACGAGTGTCTTCCATGCCGGGCATTCCAGCATCGAAGGGGACTGACCAACTCGGCTGCGTGTCCAAGGGGAGGTTGCAGAGATGATGAGACAGTCTACCACCTTTTCTGGCAGTGCTACTACGCACAATTGGTGTGGTCAAGAATCCTCCCCTTGGCACAGAAGATTACAGGACTACAGAGATTTACTAGCGATGGCGTTTTTTATGGATGTCTGGAATGCCCAACACAGACCCGAAAAATGATGGCATGGAAGATCACTAACTGCGTCAAAGCAGCTCTGTGGGCGGCCAGAAACATTCTTTTATTCAAACATGACGTTTTAACTGTGGATGATGTTTTAGCCATTTGTTTAAGTGAGATGCACAAGTATTTTCTTTTAGATAAAAAAACTCTCTCCTGTTTTATGTAGAAAATGGTTTTTTAGTGAATGGAGTTCCATAATTTGATGCCACCAAGTGCCCTTTTATAAGTTATGTGATTTTATCTGATAACTTGTATTTATTATTATACCATTGTTGTAAACCCTGTGTATTTATTGATTTATTGTAAAAATGTAAAAAATTTGTAAATCCTTTTTATGTCAAAAATTTTAAATAAACGGTTACCTCCTTTGTTGGGGTAGTCAACTCAAAAAAAATCTGTTCTTATCAGTTTAATATCTGATACGTCCCCTATCTGGGGACCATATATTAAATGGATTTTTAGAACAGGGAGATGGAAATAGAGCTTGCTCTGTCCACTCCACGCATTGACCTGGTATTGCAGTATTTCCAGGACCGGTGCACCCTTTCCTTATGTGTTGACTAAAAGCAGATTCCAAAAGTGTTTTTTCTCTTTGCCATTGTTTCTGTCTTTCTGAAGGGATCTCCCCTTTTAATCCCATTATTTCAACACCTGTTGGACAATGCATTTGTACAGTCATGTGTGATAATGAGCTCATTTATTAACTGCAATTAATTAATGAATAGATTGCCACCTCTTGTTTTGTGTCGTCTGTGTTTCTGTGTTTCCGGCATTTCACATTGGAACAGCTCATTCACCTTCCTTGTCTTCTCTCCGCCCTCCCTTTTAGGTAAGTTAAAGAGCTGCACCTGAGCCAGCCACTGATTGATGCAGCACCACAGTCAAATAGTGGAGTGGAGTGGAGTAGGGGAACAGCAAACAGCCATTAAAGCAGCCAGCCGCCTACCCGCCACAATGGACCTACCTGTGTACACTAGATGGATGTGATGGAATGTACTGTCGTCCCTACATTTCAAGAAGAAGTAAGAATTGCAGTTGCAACAAACCCTTGCTTGCCTACAAAGAGAGCAGCAATTTGGATTTGTTACTTTGTTACCTGGAAGAATAACAACCTGTGCAAGGATGGAGGTTGTAGGAGCAAGGAGAACAAGTTGTCTGTAAAGTTGGTGGATGCCTATTTTCCATTTTGCAGTCCCTTGTCTCCCTCTTGTGGCCTCCTGGAGGCAAATAAATGTGCAAAAAAAAAGACAGCCTGGCGGCCGGCTGTTGCAGTGTTGCCCTCTCAGGCAACACTGAGTGACTGACTGAGCCTCACCGTCTTATATAAAGTTCAGACGGAACTTTGCACGTGTCATAGTGGAGCCCTCAGGATTCCAGAGCCAGCTTTCTGACATCATAATGGGGCCTGCCTCAGAGATAAAAGCCTGGGCCCAGGCAGTGTTGGTCAGTGCTGCTCAGCAGGCAGCACTGGACTGGACTGGATTACAGCTGATACAAGGTGTGAAGGAACAAGGGGTGGCTGTGGGCATGCACTTGCTGCCGCTGCCAGTGTTTATCTGCATGGCAGGAGGGCATTTGGGCGTTGCCAGGAAGGCGTTTTTATGTAGATTCCTCCTCTTTCAGCACTGCATTGTGGTGCAAGCAAAAGAAGCAAATCCTGTGTAGCTTCCTCTCCGGCCTTTATTCACCTCCCTCCCGCTTAGTAGCTGTAAATGTGTGTGAGCCTGCAGGGCCCCATGGAATTGCCTAGGAGTAGGCTGAATCAATCGCTGCAAGGGGTGAACAGCAGTATTAGGCAGGCTCGGTCAACGGCCGGCCCATTCGGGTTATCGCTTCTCGGCCTTTTGGCTCAGATCTGTAGTGGGTTTGAAACCATTAGGCAAGGTTCCTACAGTGGAAACCTACCTGCTCGGCCTTTTCGGTTTTCGGACCGAACTGCTGCTATTGAGGGGTGGCTGAAAGCTGTAGTGCCTTTTCCTTAGGAGGATCCGGATTCTTTTCGTGGAGGGAGAAATTCTTTGGACGTGGGATTCTGGATTATCGATTTGGATCAGGAGGCGATCGAGCTTGGATTTCTGGGCTGTGAGTATATTTTTCATTTGGAACGATGGAAGGAAGATCGGATAATTTCCAGGACTTCTTTGCGGATGATACTCCTTTGAAGGACACGATTCGTTTTGTCATCTCGCCGCAATACCGCCAGGTAAAAGAACTGGGGTTTCTTTATTCCAATGTGTTTGGTCCTATCCTGAAGATCAAGGATGGGGATTATTTTTGTGTTCAATCGTTTAACTCCCGTGGAATTCACGATGTTACTTTGAACTCTTGTGGGATTTGTGAAGCAGCGTATGCTCTCTATGAGCGAAATAGAGGACATGCTATGTTGGAGGGAGTAAAGGTCCTTCCTTTGTTTCAATATCAATATAAACTGCTGACAGTGCAAATGTACAACCCATTTATTTCTGATATGGAAGTCACATCTTTTTTGTACAACTTTTGTGAGAAGGTGACCCTTAAGAAACATGGGATTACTAATTTCGGTGCATGGAATGGGAAAAGGATCTACAGTGTGGTCTTTAAAAAAGATCCGACTGCTGAGGGGGGTGTTCTGAGACCACCCCCTATTATTTTCATCAACAGGAGTAGGGGTTATCTTTTTTTTACGGGGATGCCCCAATACTGTCGTAGATGTCGCAAATATGGACATGCTGACATGGCCTGTAAGCGTTGCATGAAATGCCATGATTCCGTTCATCAGGAAACAGATTGTCCTAAAAAAAGAGTGGAGGAAATTTTGTCAGATGAGGACTTCGTGCCTCCAGAAGAGGCGCAGGCTCCTATAGGTTCTGTGGTACAGAATAAGGGCAAGGAAAAAAAAGAGGAAAAAAAGAAGGATAAAAAGAGCTCCCAGGGGAAAACAAAATCCTCAGGTGTGGAGGCTTCAGTGGTAGAAAAAGAGAAAAAAATATCAAAAGAGAAAAAGGAGAAGAAAAAAGAGGAATTAACTGTGGTGTTGGAGACTCCCCTTTCACCCCCTGGGCAAGCAGGTTCGTCTGGTGCTCAGGAGGAGATGGAGGTGGCAACAAAAAGTTTAAAAAGATATACTAGAGAAGAAGAGAAAGTGAGTGATGAAGAGACTGACCAAAGTGGGAAGAAAAGCAAGGTTTATGATCTTCTTGGAGATATTTCTCCCTCTGACTCATCTGGAGCTGAAGATCTGAAGATTGATACTTCTCCACCATTTATCGATGAGGGCGGGGGAGAAAGCCCTGGCATCTTGGTTAAAAGATGATCAGGGCTGCCTCCCTGAATGTTCAGGGGTTTAATAACCAATATAAACGTACAGCCATTTATGATTTTTTTAATAATGAAAATTATGACTTTGTTTTCTTACAGGAATGTAATTTAGAAAAGAGATTATGTTATAAGTATCTACAAGGTATATGGAAAGGTAAATCTTGTTTTTCAGGTGGAAACGAATTCAAAAGTGACGGGATAGGTTTTTTATGTTCTAAAGATTGGGAAATTGTTCGGCATGAAGAAATATACCCAGGGCGCATACTTATGGTGGAGGTTTTAAAAGATAGCAAAAAAATCAAGTGTTTTTGCATATATGCAAATACAGAAAAAAAATTGAGAATTCACCTTTTTGAGTTACTACAGTTGTTTATTGTTGGTTCAGATCCCATCATCATTGGTGGTGATTTTAACTGCCAAATCTGTAAAAAAAAAGAAGGATCAGTATCTGTTTTGAAAAATATTCTTTCTGCCTGTAACCTTAAAGATACCTGGGAACTAGGTGGAAAAAGGAAAGAGTATGAGCTTACTTGGAGTAATCGTGGATGCTCATCTAGACTAGATTATATTTTTGTATCTAGTGATTTGATGTGTTCTTCTTTTAAATCCTTTGACAGTTGTTTTTCAGATCACAAGTTAATTGAATGTACACTAAATTATGAGGTTTCAGAAGGTAAGGTGCCATCACACTGGAAACTTAATGTGTCCCTCTTGGAAGGAAGTAAGGTTAAAGAAGAATTCTGTAAGTTTTATGATAAACTAAAACAAAAAGAGGGCGAGTTTAATAATGTATTGGAGTGGTGGGATTTCATGAAGAGGGGTTTTAAAACCTTCTTTGTTAAATATGGGAAGAAGATAGCCTATGCAAAAAAGAAACTATACATTGATCTTAGTTCTAGGCTCCAGTGTTTTTACCTATTTAGAAACAATGGTATAGAAATGGATGATCAAATTGAGGATGTAAAAAGTCAGATAAAAAATTTATTAAAAGAAAAAGGGAAAGAGATTATTTTCAACTCTCGTGTAAGAATCCTTGAAAAGGATGAGAAATGCTCTCATTTCTTTTTTAAAAAAATTAACGGGAAAAAAGATTTTATTGAGTGTCTAGAAGGGGAAACAAACCGTGAAGAAAAATTATTAAAAGCAAAAAATTTTTATGAGGAATTATTTTCCGAAAAGGTGCTTGATGCCTCTTTAAAGGAACATTTTATGGGGTTGTTAGATAAAAAGCTTAGCACTGATGAGATGATGTTTCTAGAGGAGGAATTTACTAAAAATGAAATATTAGATACGATTAATAGTTTTCAGAATTTAAAAACCCCTGGTATGGATGGTCTACCAATAGAATTCTATAAAAAATTTTGGGATGTAATAGGTGAGGATGTGTTCAAAGTTTTTTCTCAAATTGAATCTTCATTAATAATCCCGGAGTCCTGGTTGGAGGGTCTTATTGTTTTAATTTTTAAAAAAGGTGATAAAAAATTAATCAAGAATTGGAGGCCAATTACGCTACTGAACACCGATTATAAAATGTATGCAAAATTGTTAGGGAATCGTTTAAAAAAAGTGATAGCATCAATAATTGGGGTTGACCAGACATGCGCTGTGCCAAAAAGAAAAATTGTCGATTCTTTGGTTTTGCTACGGGATATTATTTGGGACAGCAAGGACCGCAATCAGGATTTAGCTTTGATCTCCTTTGATTTTGAAAAAGCTTATGATCGAGTTTCACACGATTTCTTATTCACAGTTTTAAGCAAATTAGGATGTTCAGAGGGTTTTATTAATCGTATTAAAATCTTATACAATGGAGGTTTTAGTAAAATTTCAGTTAATGGTTCCTTATCTGATAAAGTTCATATTCGATGTGGGGTGAAACAGGGCTGCCCTCTGTCACCTATCTTATTTATATGTGCAATTGAACCCCTCTTAGAGGCCTTTAGGAAAGATAAAGTAATTAACGGTTTTTTTATCCCGGGCTGTAAAAATGAACAAGTTAAAGTTATTGCATATATGGATGACGTGACAGTTTTGGTGCGTGATCTTAGAAGTTTTAATAGGGTTTTAAGAACAGTGGATTGGTTCTGTGGAGCATCAGGTTTCAAAGTGAATTTAGATAAAACCGGTGTTTTAACAATTGGGAAATTTACCCTTGAACCTGATTGTAAGTTGCTTAAAATGCATGACATGAAGATTTTAGGTATCTATTTTTCAGAATCTTGTGGGAATATAAAAAATTGGGAATCCTTGCTGGAAAGGGTAAGGAAAAAGATTTCCTTTTGGAATTTGCGAACTTTGACTCTTGAAGGTAAAATTTTGATCATAAAACAGGTTTTACTCCCCATGATTTTGTACATATCTGCTGTTTTTATCCCCCCAAATAATATCATGAAAAAACTTATTAAAATCTGTTTTTATTTCCTATGGAAATCAAATATGGAAAGAGTCAAAAGGGAGGAGTTGTATAAACCTAAGAATAAAGGAGGGAAAGGCTTCCCCGATATTAGGTCTTTTTTGTATATTAAATATTTGGCCTATTGTACAAGCACTTTATTGGGGCCCAGTTCAAAGATAAAAACTTTTCTTATTTATAATCTTGGGTTTTATATAAGGAAATACAAGTGGTTAGAAATTGACTTAAACAGACCATATAAGTTTTTACCACCAGAACATTATATTATTTTAGAGAAAATTTTAAGGGAGTTTGAGTTGTTAAAATCTGACTTAAGTATTATTACTAATCATAGAAAAGTGTTAAAGATCTTAGATGAGAGGAAAATTATGAGTTCTGTAACAGGTTTCTCTGTAAGAATTGTACAAGGTATTTGGATCAATGTTAACCTGTTTTACTTGTCTAACGAACACAAGGACCTGTTGTGGTGTATGTTGAAGGATTGCTTACCTACAAGAGAATTTCAGCATAGAAGAGGTTTGGTAAGACATGAAAGATGCCCAAGAGTAAGATGTAGCGGAAGTGAAACGCCAACGCATATTTTTTGGAATTGCTCATTTGCACAAAAGATTTGGAGGAAAGTTAGCATCTTAGTTAAATATTTGAGCAAAATTGATCATTTTGATTTTAATATGATCTTTTATGGATTGGGCATTGGTAAAGAGGATTTTAAAGTCGTATGGTTAATATTTACATGTGTTAAGATGGCTTTATGGAAAGCAAGAAATATTGTATTATTTAAAAGAGATCAGCTATCTGTTGAAAACTGTCTTAAACTATGTTTAAGCTATCTGTATGTATATTTTTGGAGAGATAAATTATTACTAGGTACTGTGAGAGCAAATGAGATTTGGAAACCAGAAATGTGGAATGTACTTACCTTGTGATGTGTAATCTTGTATTGTTTTCTTCTTTGTTATACCTGTAAAAAAAAAAAAAAAAAAAAAAAGTTAAAATATAATTAAAAAAAAACAGAAAACAAAACATATTAAAAAAAGAGAAAAAAAGTAATAATAACAATTAAAAAATGGATAAGATCATGAAAATTATATATTCATACTACAATGATGGTTTTGATGAAATCTAAGACTTTCAACCTATGTTTTGCGTTTTAAGATTTCAAATCTGAGTAGAGAAAAAAAAAAAAAAAAAAAATCTGTTCTTATCAGTTTAATATCTGATACGTCCCCTATCTGGGGACCATATATTAAATGGATTTTTAGAACAGGGAGATGGAAATAGAGCTTGCTCTGTCCACTCCACGCATTGACCTGGTATTGCAGTATTTCCAGGACCGGTGCACCCTTTCCTTATGTGTTGACTAAAAGCAGATTCCAAAAGTGTTTTTTCTCTTTGCCATTGTTTCTGTCTTTCTGAAGGGATCTCCCCTTTTAATCCCATTATTTCAACACCTGTTGGACAATGCATTTGTACAGTCATGTGTGATAATGAGCTCATTTATTAACTGCAATTAATTAATGAATAGATTGCCACCTCTTGTTTTGTGTCGTCTGTGTTTCTGTGTTTCCGGCATTTCACATTGGAACAGCTCATTCACCTTCCTTGTCTTCTCTCCGCCCTCCCTTTTAGGTAAGTTAAAGAGCTGCACCTGAGCCAGCCACTGATTGATGCAGCACCACAGTCAAATAGTGGAGTGGAGTGGAGTAGGGGAACAGCAAACAGCCATTAAAGCAGCCAGCCGCCTACCCGCCACAATGGACCTACCTGTGTACACTAGATGGATGTGATGGAATGTACTGTCGTCCCTACATTTCAAGAAGAAGTAAGAATTGCAGTTGCAACAAACCCTTGCTTGCCTACAAAGAGAGCAGCAATTTGGATTTGTTACTTTGTTACCTGGAAGAATAACAACCTGTGCAAGGATGGAGGTTGTAGGAGCAAGGAGAACAAGTTGTCTGTAAAGTTGGTGGATGCCTATTTTCCATTTTGCAGTCCCTTGTCTCCCTCTTGTGGCCTCCTGGAGGCAAATAAATGTGCAAAAAAAAAGACAGCCTGGCGGCCGGCTGTTGCAGTGTTGCCCTCTCAGGCAACACTGAGTGACTGACTGAGCCTCACCGTCTTATATAAAGTTCAGACGGAACTTTGCACGTGTCATAGTGGAGCCCTCAGGATTCCAGAGCCAGCTTTCTGACATCATAATGGGGCCTGCCTCAGAGATAAAAGCCTGGGCCCAGGCAGTGTTGGTCAGTGCTGCTCAGCAGGCAGCACTGGACTGGACTGGATTACAGCTGATACAAGGTGTGAAGGAACAAGGGGTGGCTGTGGGCATGCACTTGCTGCCGCTGCCAGTGTTTATCTGCATGGCAGGAGGGCATTTGGGCGTTGCCAGGAAGGCGTTTTTATGTAGATTCCTCCTCTTTCAGCACTGCATTGTGGTGCAAGCAAAAGAAGCAAATCCTGTGTAGCTTCCTCTCCGGCCTTTATTCACCTCCCTCCCGCTTAGTAGCTGTAAATGTGTGTGAGCCTGCAGGGCCCCATGGAATTGCCTAGGAGTAGGCTGAATCAATCGCTGCAAGGGGTGAACAGCAGTATTAGGCAGGCTCGGTCAACGGCCGGCCCATTCGGGTTATCGCTTCTCGGCCTTTTGGCAAGATCAGGTGTAGTATTTCTGCATCTGGTTTTGTTGGGAGGTGTCCGGGGTACCCTGCTCCTTGGCCTTGGGGGATCGTCTCTTTTCACAGAGAGACTTCACCCCCTTGCTGCTATTTGGGGAGTGGGCTTAGCCCCCGGACAACGAGTTGCGATCGCGCCTTACCCAAGAGGTCAACCGGCCTTGAGGCGTTTTTCTAAGAGCGTTCCGAGGGCGTTTATCGGGCTTCGTAGGTGTCTGGGGTACCCTAATCCTTGGCCTTGGGGGAGGGTTCCACTTAATTGTGGAATCTGAGCCCTTGCTGCTATAAGGGACAGGCTTAGCCCCCAGGCACTGAAAATGCCATATACATTTGGATTTGCATCCGGGGACACCCGGTTGCGCCAGTCCGTCCGCATCGAGGTGGAAGAAGGCCATCGCCAGCGGAAGAACCTTCGCTTCATTGTGGAGGTGATTCTGCTGGACTTCCTGGGGCTCAAGCGGGCGGACATCCTGTGTCTCAACGACCAGGAAAGCCGCGGTCGGTACACCGTATCCTTTACGGCCGCGGCATGTTGCGACAACATGCACAAAAGATTGTCTGATGCGGACCAGAGTGAGGAGCGGCTAAATGGACTGAACTTTTTATTCCTCTACGGGGAGGAAGAAGTCCCGCTCGTGATGTGCATGTTCAGTCCATTTGTCTCAGAGTGTGACATTGAAACCTTCCTCAGTCGTTACTGCAGGGAGGTCCGCTTCTCACATAAAATCTTGAACACCCAGAGCTTCTGGAATGGCAAAAGAAAATATTGGGTGAAGTTCCGCCAGGATCCCAATGGCATTGGAGGCTTACATCACCCACCCCAGAACTTTGCCATTGGGAAGAATCGAGGATTCCTATTTTACCCCCAGATGCCAATAGCCTGCCGGAACTGCTTGAGATATGGCCACACCAGAGAACATTGTGACCGGCCCCATGTGGTGCAGTGTAACAGGTGTGGCCAGGTTGGACACGTAGCGGCAAAATGCAGTTCCGAGGTGTTGTGCAATCTGTGCGGCATGACTGGGCATGCTTTTAAAGATTGCCCCCGCAGAGCGAAATCTGGGCCACCCAGACCAGGGCCAGAGCGGCAGTTTGCAACATGTGCAGACGCCGCTGGTAATGCCCCAAAACGAGCATTGACGACTGAGGGGTCCAGGCCAAAGTCCTTCACAGCTCCATCGGGGGGCCCACCGATGTCAGCCTCGAGGGACGGCCATAGGGATTCCACCGGGTCCAGGCAGAGCAGGAGGAATTCTGACTCTGCTGGACATAAGTTGACCGGCACCTCTGCAAACAGGTCCTCTGCTCCGCCTGCAGTGGACCCTGTTGAGGCAGTGGTTAGCGACAGGCGTCGTGGCTCCGTAGGTTCTGCAGTAGGACCTGACGCCTGTCCCAAGAGTGTGGGCATGGAGCGGAGACACTCTGTGTCAGACGAGGGCTCCATTAAGAAAACCCTAAAATATGCTGGATTGGAGCCTCGTTTTGACCATTTCCGGTCAACGGGGGGGTCGGAGCAAAGTTCCTCCACTGCGGTTGTGGAGGGGCTTGCGATGAAGGCTCCCCGTAAGCAGGCAAAGGTTGCCAAGAGTGATGGGACCTCACAGGCCCCTGTGCAGCTGCCCAGGAAGGACATCAGCGATATCTTCAGCCAGGGGCCAGAGATGGGTGAGAGCGACTTCGAGGAGATGGATAGGAGCCATTCTGCAAAGAGACAGCGAGAGGAAGAGGAGTCCGGAGTTCGGAGGAAAGCTGCCTATCGGAGTTCGGATGAGAGCAGTGTGGGGGTTGGAGCCGCCCACGTATCTGGCTCTGACCCTACCAACATCCAAGATTTATTGACCCCTCAAAAAGGGGGTCCAGACTCGCAGCTGATCTCCGAGTACGACTCTTCTGGTTCGGACCCTGACCTCAACTAAGACTATGTTGGTTCCTATCAAAGTCGCCTCACTAAATGTGAGGTCCCTAAAGAGCCCTGTCCGCAGGACTGCTTTATTTTCATTTTTAGAGACTGTGGACTTTGACCTTTGCCTGCTTCAAGAATGTGGAATCCCTAATGACTTGGAATATCAAGATTTAAAGATGGACTGGAAACTAGGCCCCTCAGTCTGGTCTGGTGGAAATGACTGTCGCTCTGCGGGGGTTGGATTGCTCTGCCGAGGTCGTTTTATCTCCATCCAAACAGTGACTGAAATCATGCCCGGCAGAGCTATTTTAATACATTTGCTTTTTAATGGAATTTTAATTCGTGTTTTAAACGTTTATGCCCCTCCTACCAAACAGGAGAGGGCAGAACTATTAGAGATTTTACCATTGTTTTGTGTTGGGTCTACCCCCCTGCTGGTGGGTGGTGATTTTAACTGTGTGCGAGATGGAGAACACCGGCAGGGTGGGGATTTTAATCGAAAAATTGACCGTACTTCTTACCTGCTCAAGAATTTTATTGGTGATTTTAAATTGAAAGATTGCTGGAGGGAACTCTTGCCTGCGGACCCAGGCCCCACCTGGTCCAATGGAAGAGTGAGCTCCAGAATTGATTTTATTTTCACTTCTAATAGTTTTATTCCCAAAAAATGTTTGCTTTTAACAAATATTTTATCTGATCACAAGCTCCTTTCAGTGCACCTGGAGCTAGAGGGAGAGCAAAAAGCTTGTAGGGGTCCCTGGAGACTAAACACCACACTCCTGGAGGACCCCATCATTAAAGAGGAGTTTGTGCGGACCTACCAGTGTTGGCAGTCCCATAGAGCGCCCAGTCAGCCTATGCTACACTGGTGGGAGGGCATTAAACCCAAAATCAGAGCTTTTTTTATTCGAGCAGGTAAGAAGAAAGCAAAAGAGAAAAAACAATGGTTTTATGTTCTTAATAAACGTTTACATGTACTTTTTAAATTGAAGGAGATTGGTATGGATGTTGATGATGATATCTTAAATCTTAAAGCTGAAATAAAATATGCCATAGAAGAGAAAGGGAAACAAATAATTTTTAATTCACATGTAAAGCACCTCGAGGATGGCGAGAAGTGTTCCCGGTTCTTCTTCAAAAAGGTAATGGATAAACGAGATGTCATTTTAAACCTTGAAGGAGAAACCACTATGGTCGGCATTTTAAATTCTGCTTTTAATTTCTACCAATCTCTTTTTAACAAGAAAAATATTGATCCTTCCTTTTTAGAACATGTTCTTAATTCCCTTGATGCCAAGCTAGATATTTTAGACCAGGAAGTTTTATCCCGTAATATTACCTTGGAGGAACTTTTATTTGCTTTTAAAAGTTTTTCTAATGGGAAAGCTCCTGGGGAAGATGGTCTGCCCATCGAATTTTATCATGCTTTTTGGGAAATTTTAAAGAATGACATGTTTTTATTGTATAAGGAAGTTTTTATTACTGAAGAGCTGCCCCCTTCCTGGAGGAGGGGGATTGTGTCCTTAATTTTTAAAAAAGGTGAGAGGGACCAGTTAAAAAACTGGCGCCCTATTACTCTTTTAAACGTTGATTGTAAAATTTTAGCTAAACTAATAACAATCCGTTTTAAACCTTTTATTCATAAATTAATCCATCCAAACCAGGTATGTGGGGTACCTGGGAGGTCAATTACTGAGTCCCTGAATATTTTACGTGACATCATTTGGTATTTTAAAGAAAGGGGTCAAAGCCTTGCTATTTTATCCTTAGATTTCGAGAAGGCTTTTGACCGGGTCTCCCATGAATATCTTTTTATGGTTCTTAAAAAGATGGCTGTTCCTGAAATTATTTTAACACGTATTAAGCTTTTATATCGATCCTGTTTTAGCCAAATTTCTATCAACGGATTTTTAACTAAAGGTGTTCCTCTTTTATCAGGGGTGAAACAGGGGTGCCCGTTGTCTCCGCTCCTTTTTATTTGTGCCATAGAACCTCTGTTCACCCTAATAAGAGATGATAAAGTCATCAGAGGCGTGCCCATACCTGGAGGAAGGGGGAACCAGGTAAAAATCCTAGGCTATATGGATGACGCCACCGTCCTATGCCCAGACGCCGCTTCTATGAGACGGGCATTGAGGAACACCGGCTTTTTTTGTGAAGCCTCTGGTTTTAAATTAAACGTTGATAAGTGTGACTGTTTTTATACTGGTGTATGGGATTCCTCTGTGACACCAGGAGTTAACATGCAGCAGGATCAGATAAAAATTTTAGGAATTGTTTTTAATCAAGAAAACGATGGGAGACCCAATTGGGATTCAGTAATTGCCAAAATGGAAAAAAAGGTTTTAATGTGGAATTTGAGAAATCTCACCATGGAGGGAAAAGTTTTAATAATTAAATCTGTTTTATTACCCATAATGCTTTATGTAGCTATGGTTTTCCCTCCAACAATTTTATATATTAAAAAAGTGACCAGGATCTGTTTTATGTTTTTATGGGGTTCCAAAATGGAAAAACTAAAACGTGATTTTATGTACAGATGTAAGGACAATGGCGGGAGAGATGTTCCTAACCTTTTTAACTTCTTTTACATTAAATACTTTTGCTTCTGTTTTAAAATGTATAATTCTGATGGTATTTTTAGCTACTTTTTAAAGTACGCTACGGGCATGATTTTTAAACGATGGTTTCGTGTCCCTTTGAATTCTCCTGTGCTTCTGTGTCCCCCAAAACAATATGCGGTGCTCGAAAAAACTGTCAGGCTCCTAGGTCTCCAAGAATTGGAGCCTGACATATTGGGGGACCAGAAAAAAGTGTCACTCTCCTGTAGGCGGCAGGAGGATACACTGGCAGTTTCAAATTTCTCACAGGCAAGGTCCAAGGTGGTGTGGCGGAACGTTTTCGGGAAATTTATGGCAAATGTGCACAAGGACCTTGCCTGGGCAATCGTTCACCAGTGCCTCCCTACTCGTGAATTCCAGCATAGGCGAGGACTGGTGGCGAGAGCCAAGTGCCCGAGAGACAGGTGTGGTGACGACGAGACGATAATGCACCTGTTTTGGAACTGCCCATATGCACAGGAGGTTTGGAGGAAGGTAGGCCCATTGCTGAAATGGGCCTGCGGTCTTAAAGATCTTAAATTTGAATACGTGTTTTATGGTCTTTTTAACTGCCCAAGTTTTAAACAGCAAATGGTCTGTTGGATCATTTTAAACTGTTTTAAGAATGCCATTTGGAAGGTTAGGAACATTCTGCTTTTTAAACATGATTTTATTGACGTTAAAAATTGTGTGAAATATGCCCTAAGTGAAATGTATATTTATTATCTTAGGGACAAAAAGCAGCTAGGGGTAAAAGAAGCAACATCCATGTGGTGTTTGCAAATGTGGAATACCATAACATTGTAAATAAAAATGGTTTTATTCTTTTATGTCTTTTATGCCCTGTATAAATTTTATCCTGCTATTGTTCTGTACTTTTATTATAACATCTGTATTAATGGTCTTATTATTATTACTTTTGTATTCATTTAAATGTATGAATATTCATGTATTATGCTGTTGATTTTATCTTGTGGTTTCAATTTTATAAAAAAAGTCTGTAAAATATATTATTTTTGCCAATAAAAAACTTTGTTGAAACCTTATCTGTTCTTATCAGTTTAATATCTGATACGTCCCCTATCTGGGGACCATATATTAAATGGATTTTTAGAACAGGGAGATGGAAATAGAGCTTGCTCTGTCCACTCCACGCATTGACCTGGTATTGCAGTATTTCCAGGACCGGTGCACCCTTCCCTTATGTGTTGACTAAAATCAGATTCCAAAAGTGCTATTTGTGTTTGCTATTGTTTTTGTCTTTCTGATGGGATCTCCCCTTTTAATCCCATTATTTCAACACCTGTTGGACAATGCATTTGTACAGTCATGTGTGATAATGAGCTCATTTATTAAATGCAATTAATGAATACATTGCCACCTCTTGTTGTGTGTGTGTGTGTGTGTGTGTGTGTCTTCTGTGTTTCTGTGTTTCCGGCATTTCACATTGGAACAGCTCATTCACCTTCCTTGTCTTCTCTCCGCCCTCCCTCCTAGGTAAGTTAAAGAGCTGCACCTGAGCCAGCCACTGATTGATGCAGCACCACAGTCAAATAGTGGAGTGGAGTGGAGTAGGGGAACAGCAAACAGCCATTAAAGCAGCCAGCCGCCTACCCGCCACAATGGACCTACCTGTGTACACTAGATGGATGTGATGGAATGTACTGTCGTCCCTACATTTCAAGAAGAAGTAAGAATTGCAGTTGCAACAAACCCTTGCTTGCCTACAAAGAGAGCAGCAATTTGGATTTGTTACTTTGTTACCTGGAAGAATAACAAACTGTGCAAGGATGGAGGTTGTAGGAGCAAGGAGAAGTTGTCTGTAAAGTTGGTGGATGCTTATTTTCCATTTTGCAGTCCCTTGTCTCCCTCTTGTGGCCTCCTGGAGGCAAATAAATGTGCAAAAAAAAGACAGCCTGGCGGCCGGCTGTTGCAGTGTTGCCCTCTCAGGCAACACTGAGTGACTGACTGAGCCTCACCGTCTTATATAAAGTTCAGACGGAACTTTGCACGTGTCATAGTGGAGCCCTCAGGATTCCAGAGCCAGCTTTCTGACATCATAATGGGGCCTCAGAGATAGATAAAAGCCTGGGCCCAGGCAGTGTTGGTCAGTGCTGCTCAGCAGGCAGCACTGGACTGGATTAAAGCTGATACAAGGTGTGAAGGAACAAGGGGTGGCTGTGGGCATGCACTTGCTGCCGCTGCCAGTGTTTATCTGCATGGCAGGAGGGCATTTGGGCGTTGCCAGGAAGGCGTTTTTATGTAGATTCCTCCTCTTTCAGCACTGCATTGTGGTGCAAGCAAAAGAAGCAAATCCTGTGTAGCTTCCTCTCCGGCCTTTATTCACCTCCCTCCCGCTTAGTAGCTGTAAATGTGTGTGAGCCTGCAGGGCCCCATGGAATTGCCTAGGAGTAGGCTGAATCAATCGCTGCAAGGGGTGAACAGCAGTATGGGACAGGCTCGGGCAAGGCAAGGGCCGCTCGGGTTATCGCTTCTCGGCCTTTTGGCACGATCCCGTGTCAAGAGGAGGTCAGCATGTCATGCCCTTGGCCTTTTGGCATCGCCACTTCGGTGGCTTAAGCCAACTGCTGCTATAAGGGGGTAGGCTGGGTGATCAACTGTCGAGCGATCATGGGAGCTAGGCTTCGATACGCTGGGATCGGGGAAACCCGGATCAAGAATGGATTTGGCATTGACGTACCCTTGAACAAGAAGGACCTTTTTTCATTGAAACACCTGGTGAATGAAGTCATTTTCAAGACCCTCAACGTGAGTAGGAACGACATCCTTTGTCTTCAAGATCCCAGAGGTAATCGCTTCACTTTGGTTCTTAAAAGTTTGAATGCTTGTTACAACTTGTATGCCGCAATTAATGCTAACTTGCAAAACCCTGGGTTGGATGGACTTATCTTCACCGTTTTATATAACAACGATGTTCCACTGGTTGTTTTGATGTACAATCCTTATGTGATGGTGGATGATATTACTTCCTTCTTAAAGAAGTACTGCTCTTACGTCAGCTATTCTCACCAGGTGTTAAATGCTGAATCCCTCTGGACAGGGAAGCATAAATTCTTTGTGAGATTTGAGGAGGATCCTTCAGGGCCTCTGGGTGTGAAATACCCTCCTAGGAATTTTGCCATCGGCCGGGACAAAGGCTACTTATTTTTTCCCCAGCCTCCTGTGTTTTGCAGGAAATGTAAAAGATATGGCCATGTTCATGAAGATTGTACGCAAGAAGGTGTTACATGTAACAAATGTAATCAGGACGGTCACCTGGCCAAGGATTGCAAAAACCCAATTGTGTGTAACATGTGCAGCATTGTGGGTCATGCCTTTAAAGACTGTCCAGAGCGTGCTAAAAACAGAAGGGTTAGGACTCTGGCGGAAGTAGTTGCAGGTGAACCTGGCAGTATGAGGTCTAATGTGATTCAGGGCCCAGCTGCCCCGGGAACTGAGGAGTCAGTGCCTGCCCAGGTGTCTGATGGGACTCTCCCTGAGTTAAATCGGTCTGGAAATACGCTGGCTGATGAAATGGAGGTAGCACCTGTTGAGAAAGACCTGCCTCACCCCTCTGATGACCTGACTGGGTTAAGAGGTGATGGGGAGGTGGATGGTTCTTTATCCAAATCACCTGTCTTTTCCTGGGAAGGAATTCTGGTGGACCAACAAGGTGAAGGTGGTCAAGGGGACTTTTCAACTGCACTTGTGAGGCCTTCTGAGGAGGAGGAAGGAGGTTCATCTTCTAAGAGACTTCGCACCATGTTGTCTCCTCTGAGTGAAGATGGAGTGAGCCCGGATAGGGGAGTCTACCCCATTTCTCATTTTCCTGAGGACTTTCCTTTTTTAGGAGAAGACGTGGACAAAGCTATCTTTGTGTCCGGTTGTCAGCCACCAGGAGGTGTAGGCTGATTAAACAGTGGGGTATTGGTGGATATCTACGGAAAAAGATCAAAATATGGACCCCAAAATTACACTTAATGTCTTATCCTTGAATGTCAGGCAAATTACATCAAAGCCTAGACGTGCTGTTGTGCTGGACTATGTTAGGAATCTTGGGGCAGAGATCATATGCCTGCAAGAGTGTGGTATATCTGAGTCACTGGGGGAGGGGGATTGGCCATATGGGCAGTATGTCTGGTCAGGATCTACTTCCAATAAGAATGATGGGGTGGGGATCCTATTAGGAAATATGGGTATGGATCTGGAGAGTTATACAGTGGTGGAAACAGGTAGATGTGTAATTGCAGTGGTATGTTGCAGGGGAGTTAGGGTTAGGGTGGTGAATACTTATTGTCCTATAGATAGAGCAAAAAGGCTGGCGTTGTTGGAAAAGCTAAGTTTGTTCTTACCTGGAAGGATTCCTACCTTTTTTTTGGGAGACTTTAATTGTTCTTTTGATGGGGATGGTCTGGATGTAACTGGGAAAAAGCTTAACCAACTTATATCTGATTTTTCTTTTATAGATGCAGCCGAATTGTCATTGGGTAAACCACCACCGCCAACATATAAATCAGATAGAGGGGGTATTGAGTCAAGAATTGATCGTATTTGCATATCTAAGGGTTTAGTGTGTAATAAGATGGTTCAGAATGAGGTACCTTTTTCAGACCATGTATGTTTACGGGTATGGGTGGAGGTAAGTAGTAAACTTTGTTTTGGGAAAGGGGTGTGGAAGTTGAATACTAGATTATTGGAGGATGTTGAAGTGATGGATGAGTTCAAACGAAAGTATGATGTGTGGAAGGGAGAAAAAGATAGTTTTGTGGATGTGCTTAAATGGTGGGATTGGATGAAAGGGCAGATTAAAAAATTTTTTGTGAGATGGGGATACAAGCAGGCTGCTAGGAAACGTAACCAGTATAAGGAATTGAATATTAGGATAGAATGGTTGCGGAAGATGGGTGAGAAGGGAATTGATTTGAGTGATTTGCTAGAGGAGGCAAGGAACGAGTTAAAGCAAGTTTTGGAAAGAAAGGGAAAGGAGATTATTTTTAGGTCTAAAGTGGAGTACTTAGATAAAAATGAAAAATGCACAAGGTTTTTTTTCAAGAAAATGTGTGGTAAGAAAGATGATATGGATGAAATTGTTAATGCGAAGGGGGAGCGTATAGTGGGTATGGATGTGTTAAAAGTGGTGGAATCGTTTTATTCAGAACTATATGGCAAAAAGTGGATTGATATCGGGTTGATGGATGAAGTTTTGAATGGTTTGGAAAATGTCCTTAGAGAGGAGGATTGTGTGGGGTTGAATGAGGATGTAACGTCTGAAGAAGTAAAGAAAGTGATAATGAGTGCGGGGAAAAATAAAACACCTGGTAAAGATGGTATTCCTGTGGAATTTTATGTGAAGGCCTGGGAGATAATAGGGTTGGATTTGGTGGAAGTATGTAAGTTTATATGGGATAAGGGGGTTTTGTGTGAGTCTATGAAAGAGGGTGTGATTGTTTTGATTTATAAGAAAGGGGATAAGAAGTGTTTGGGTAATTGGAGACCGATTTCACTGCTGAATGTGGATTATAAATGTTTTAGTAAAATTTTGGCTAATCGTATGCGTGAGGTGGTAGGAAAGGTTGTGGGTGAAGACCAAGTCTGTGCTGTGCCAGGTAGGAGTATGTCTGATAATTTGGTTTTGCTGAGAGATTTGATTGGGGACTGTATGAGTAGGAAACAGAAGTGTATGATGCTTGCGTTAGATTTCGAAAAGGCGTTTGATAGAGTGTCGCATGTGTTTATGTTTGCTGTACTTGTTAGGATGGGCTTCCCAGTGAGGTTTTTGGAAGGTGTGAAGTGTTTGTATAGGGATGTGTCAAGTGAAGTGTTGGTGAATGGTAATTTAAGTTCAAAAGTATGTGTGAGATCTGGGGTAAGACAGGGGTGTCCTATGTCCCCAGTTTTGTTTATTTGTGTGATCGAAAGTTTGATGTGTTTGGTAAGAAAAGATAAAGTGGTGAAAGGTTTTTTGATCCCCGGGAGTGGAGGTAAATACGTTAAAATTCTGGGTTATATGGATGATGTTGTGGTTATGAGTGATTGTATGGCTGGGTTGAATAGAGCAAAATTATGGTTGGATTTTTTTTGTGGGGCATCCGCTTTTAAGGTGAATTGGGATAAGTGTGTCTTTAAGTGCTTTGGGGATAGGAGGGTAAGTATGGAGGGAGTGAGGAATGAAGTGGGTGCAGTAAAAGTGTTGGGGATACAGTTTAATGAGGACTTGAGAGGGAATGAGAGTTGGGATGAATGTGGCAAGAGGATTGAGAAGAAATTGAATTTTTGGAGACTTAGAGACCTGACTTTATCAGGGAAGGTGTTGATAATTAAGACAGTGATTTTGCCTATTTTGGTTTTTGTGGCTAGTATTTTTCCCTCCGCTAGTAGGAAAATCAAAAAGTCAGAGAAAATGGTGTTTACCTTTCTGTGGGGAAGTCAAATGGAAAAGTTGAAGCGTGAGTATGTTTATAAGTCTTGTGAGAATGGAGGTTTGGGTTTTCCGAATGTGGAGGTCTTTCTTGGGTTAAATTATATTAAAACAGTGGTGGGGCTCTTGGGGAAAGGAAATAAGAGTGCGTATATGGTAAGGTATATGGCCGGTTGGATGCTTTATGGGTTAAATTGGTTTAAGAGAGATGCTACTGTGCCTGTTGCTTATGTATGTCCGGTATGGTATGTTGTGATTGAAAGGTTCATTAGGAAATATGATTTGATTGCAGTGCCTATGGGTGGGTTTCTGGATAAGAAGGCTGTGCTAAAAAGATTGTGTGTGAATGAGGTTGTGTGTAACATTGTGGGTTTGCGAGGAGAGGATGTTGTGGATACTTGGAAGAAGTTAGGCGTGAGAGGTATGTCCAATAGACAAAAGGACATAGTGTGGATGGCGTTGCATGATATATTGCCTGTTAGAGATGTGCAGAGGAGGAGAATGCTAGTTAGATTTGAGGTGTGTCCAAGGGGTGGGTGTAATTCACGGGAGACTGTTAGGCATCTTTTTTGGGACTGCAATTATTCGTATGAGGTATGGAGGAGGATGGGTGGCGTCTGTAAGGAGTTAGCTGGGGTGAAGTTTGTGGATTGGAAGGTTGCGATGTTTGCTATAGGGGCTTGTAACAGAGTAAGTGATAGGATCTTATGGTTGATTATGGCGTGTATAATGGAAAGCTTATGGGATGTACGTAATTTAGGTGTTTTCAAACATAAGTGGGTACCCATTGGTGAGTGTGTGAGGATGGTTTTGTCAAGACTATACGTAGTCTATCGTTGGGATAGTCAGTGCGGTGGTGGTATAGACGCAGAGGGGATATGGAAATTTAAGAAGTGGAGAAGGTTGGTGAAATATAGCTAATTGATAAGATTTATTCCTGTTTTATTTTTGTTCTTCACAATCCTTTCTGTGTCCTGATTATTATTGTTTGGAATAAAATAGCCATGATGATGTACGACTAAGGCAACTTATGCCTTAAAATGCAAAATGGTTTGTGTACTGTTGCTTTAAGTTAAACTGAATGGTTTTAATTTAAAAAAAAAAAAAAAAAAAAAAAAAAAAAAAAAAAAAAAAATCTGTTCTTATCAGTTTAATATCTGATACGTCCCCTATCTGGGGACCATATATTAAATGGATTTTTAGAACAGGGAGATGGAAATAGAGCTTGCTCTGTCCACTCCACGCATTGACCTGGTATTGCAGTATTTCCAGGACCGGTGCACCCTTCCCTTATGTGTTGACTAAAATCAGATTCCAAAAGTGCTATTTGTGTTTGCTATTGTTTTTGTCTTTCTGATGGGATCTCCCCTTTTAATCCCATTATTTCAACACCTGTTGGACAATGCATTTGTACAGTCATGTGTGATAATGAGCTCATTTATTAAATGCAATTAATGAATACATTGCCACCTCTTGTTGTGTGTGTGTGTGTGTGTGTGTGTGTCTTCTGTGTTTCTGTGTTTCCGGCATTTCACATTGGAACAGCTCATTCACCTTCCTTGTCTTCTCTCCGCCCTCCCTCCTAGGTAAGTTAAAGAGCTGCACCTGAGCCAGCCACTGATTGATGCAGCACCACAGTCAAATAGTGGAGTGGAGTGGAGTAGGGGAACAGCAAACAGCCATTAAAGCAGCCAGCCGCCTACCCGCCACAATGGACCTACCTGTGTACACTAGATGGATGTGATGGAATGTACTGTCGTCCCTACATTTCAAGAAGAAGTAAGAATTGCAGTTGCAACAAACCCTTGCTTGCCTACAAAGAGAGCAGCAATTTGGATTTGTTACTTTGTTACCTGGAAGAATAACAAACTGTGCAAGGATGGAGGTTGTAGGAGCAAGGAGAAGTTGTCTGTAAAGTTGGTGGATGCTTATTTTCCATTTTGCAGTCCCTTGTCTCCCTCTTGTGGCCTCCTGGAGGCAAATAAATGTGCAAAAAAAAGACAGCCTGGCGGCCGGCTGTTGCAGTGTTGCCCTCTCAGGCAACACTGAGTGACTGACTGAGCCTCACCGTCTTATATAAAGTTCAGACGGAACTTTGCACGTGTCATAGTGGAGCCCTCAGGATTCCAGAGCCAGCTTTCTGACATCATAATGGGGCCTCAGAGATAGATAAAAGCCTGGGCCCAGGCAGTGTTGGTCAGTGCTGCTCAGCAGGCAGCACTGGACTGGATTAAAGCTGATACAAGGTGTGAAGGAACAAGGGGTGGCTGTGGGCATGCACTTGCTGCCGCTGCCAGTGTTTATCTGCATGGCAGGAGGGCATTTGGGCGTTGCCAGGAAGGCGTTTTTATGTAGATTCCTCCTCTTTCAGCACTGCATTGTGGTGCAAGCAAAAGAAGCAAATCCTGTGTAGCTTCCTCTCCGGCCTTTATTCACCTCCCTCCCGCTTAGTAGCTGTAAATGTGTGTGAGCCTGCAGGGCCCCATGGAATTGCCTAGGAGTAGGCTGAATCAATCGCTGCAAGGGGTGAACAGCAGTATGGGACAGGCTCGGGCAAGGCAAGGGCCGCTCGGGTTATCGCTTCTCGGCCTTTTGGCTCAGATCAGGTTTATTGCCTGGTTTGGGCTGGAGGTGCGAGTTTGGAGCGATCCTCCGTTTCCGTTTACGGGAAACTTTTTTTGCTGTGGTTTTGTACCGACAGGTTTATTGTGAAGAATGGCTGCCATCAAGAATACCATCCGGATTGAAGTGCCCCCGAGAGAAGCCAACAAGAACAACGTGAAATTTGTGGTTGCAGATCTTATCGAAAAAAAGGCTGGAGCAGAAAGGCAAGACATCTATGCTGTACAAGACTTTCCAAAAACAGGTGCGTACGATGTCACGTTCCATGAGGATTTTACTTGCCTTAATGTATATGAGTGGCTGAGAAACAACACTGAAGATCCCATGATGCAAGGAGTTAAAGTTACACCATTGTTTGGATTCAATGAAATTAACTTGCTTGTACATGTGTATAACCCTTACACCAAGATTGATCTGCTGGTGGATTTCCTGCTCAAGTACTGTGAGTATGTGAAAGGAGGAGTTGCACAGACCAACATCCTAGGGATTTTTAACTGTAAGTACAGATTTCAAGTCAAGCTGAAACGTGACTTAAACTGTGTTGGGGGTTTTCAACACCCACCGTCAAGTTTCTCTGTCGCAGGGCACCGTGGTTTTCTAAGTTATCCAGGACAGCCAAGGTATTGCAGGAAATGTTTTTCCTTTGGTCACACACAGGTCTTCTGTGATAAATCAGTGTGTTGCAGAAATTGCAAACAAGAAGGCCACACTGCAGGTGAGTGCCCCACCCCAAAATCCTGTGATGCGTGTGGGGGGACTGACCACATGTACAAGTTTTGTCCTGTAGCAGATGCTCAAAGGGCTGCAAATGAGGAAAAAACCAAAGCAGCACAGCAGAGACAGGAGGAGCAAAGAAAGCAAAGACAAATGCAACAGGTAAAGTCTTATGCTAGTGTGGTGAAAGACTCGGGCGGAGCACAGAAGCTGAAAGTAAGTGAGCCACAGATTTTGCAACCAGGTGGGCCCCACCCTTTCTTACCCCTGATGAGGCACTTTGAGGAGCTGTTTGAAGAGGCAGGGGAGGCGGTGCATGAATCAGATCCAACGAATATTCATGAGTTCCCATCAAGCATAGAGACGGTAAAGAGTCAAAGGGAGGGTGGTGGGGATGAATCAGACGAAGATGGCCAAGCATTGTGCGTGCAGAGGAGGGTTTTCAAGAAAAGACGTAGTGAGGAGGGTGAAAACCAAACCCCGCAAGCCGGCTCTTCGTTGCAAACGCTGGAGGAAGACATTGCGGACGTTGTGGATGGTGGTGGAACTTTATAGATAATGTTTTTCCTTTGTTCTGTTTTTTCAGTGTTCTCCATGAGCTAAAAGTTTTTTGGCAATATGGGAGTCAAAATCGCTTCACAAAATGTGAGAGTGTTTAAAACTAAGAATAGAAGAACTGCCATATTAGAGTTTCTTGCACAAGAAAATGCAGTCATATATTGTTTGCAAGAATGTGGTTTGAATGAAGCAATTAGTAGTGATGAATGGGTGCATGGAAGTTCAATTTGGTCATGGAGTGTATCAAATAAAAATGATGGGCTGGGAATTTTAGTTAAGGGAAAAGAAGTGTCTCTTATTAGTTATACAGTTATAGAGGAGGGGAGGTGTATCTTGGCCTTTTTTAGCTATAAAAATGTTAAGTTTTGTATCATTAATGTTTATGCGTCAACGGACAAAGTTGAAAGAAAAAATTTGTTTGATAAAATTAAGTTTTTCGTTCCAGGAGGGCTACCGGTAATATTAGTTGGAGACATGAACTGTGATATTGGTAAAAGTACTGTCGATATTTCAGGGAAAGTATTATTAGAAATAATTAATGATTTTCATTTATCGGACATGCAGAAATTATGCAAAATCGATCCCAGGTTGAATACCTATCATGCAGATAGAGGTAGAATACATAGTTGTTTAGATTATTGTTTTATTTCTCGGAACTTAGTTCCTTTAAGTTACAGTCAACAGCAAGTGGTATTTTCTGACCATGAATTGGTTATATGTGAAGTAGATGTGGATGTAAACAATGTGTCTGGGCGTGGTTTATGGAAATTAAATGTTAAATTGATGGAAAGTGAAGATGTGAGAAAGGAGTATGCTAGAAAGTATGAGAGTTGGTGTAGACAAAAAGGAACTTTCAATAATATAGGTAAATGGTGGGATTGGGTTAAATGGAAAACAAAAATATTTTTTAGGAATCTTGGGTATAAAACTGCTGCAGTTAAAAGAGAGAAGTATGTGAGACTAAATGCACGTCTGAATTTATTGTATAAATTGAGAGAGAGCGGTGCGGAAGTGAATGAAGATATCTTGTGTGTAAGAAGAGAGATTAATGAATATTTGAATGATAGAGGA
The DNA here is from genome assembly GCF_050947455.1 of Rhinoderma darwinii. Taxonomy (NCBI): domain Eukaryota; kingdom Metazoa; phylum Chordata; class Amphibia; order Anura; family Rhinodermatidae; genus Rhinoderma; species Rhinoderma darwinii. The sequence goes on from NW_027461785.1 coordinate 361,427, forward strand.
AAAAGTATTATTTATAGGGCAAAATTAGATAAAATGGAGTTTGATGAGAAGTGTAGCAGGTTTTTTTTCAAAAAAGTCTTTAGTAAAAGACAAAGTATGAATGTGTTGGTTGGAAGAGATGGCAATGAGGTGAGCGGTGATGGAGTAAGTGAAGAAGTTGCGAGTTTTTATGAGGATTTGTATGCAAATAAGTGGAGAGATGAAGATATGGAAAGTGATGTGCTAAAAGTTTTGGATGGTAAGTTGAGTGATGTAGAAAAACAAGGTGTCATGAAAGAGTTGGTGATAGAAGAATTATGGAAGGTAATAAATAGTATGGCGGTAAATAAAACGCCTGGTGAAGACGGATTACCAATAGAATTTTATAGACGTATGTGGGATGTGATAGGGCGTGATTTCTTCGAAGTATGTAAATATATGTGGACGAATGAAGAAATGGTTGAGAGTATGCGTGCAGGAGTAATTGTATTGATACCAAAAAAAGGGGATTTGAAAGATTTGAAGAATTGGCGTCCAATAACGTTGCTCAATTGTGATTATAAAATTTATGCAAAGGTGATCGCGAATAGGATGCGTGATGTGATAGAGAGTGTGATTGGGGAAGAACAGTGTTGTGCAGTGCCTGGAAGAAGATTGCATGAGAATGTGTGTATGCTGAGAGATTGTTTATGGGACTCTATGGAGAGGAAAAATGATGTCTTTTTATTAAGTTTAGACTTTGAAAAAGCCTATGACAGGTTATCTCATAGTTATTTATTTAAGGTTTTAGTTAGAATGGGGTTTCCAGTTGAGTTTGTCTGGCGTATTAGAAGCCTATATAAAGGGATATATAGTCGGGTGTTATTGAATGGGCATGTAGGAAGGAAAGTGAATGTGTTGTCAGGCGTGCGTCAAGGATGTCCGTTGTCTGCGATTGTTTTTATTTGTTCAATTGAACCTTTGTTGTGTATGATAAGAAAGGACAAAGTTATTCGTGGTGTACATGTGCCAGGTGGAGGAGGGAAAGAATGGAAAGTAAGTGGTTATATGGATGATGTTTGTGTTTGGTGTGATTCTGAGTGTTCAGTGAGACGAGTGAAATTGCTAGTGTCCTTCTTTTGTAGCGTGTCTGCTTTTCGTGTGAATTGGGACAAGAGCGAATGTAAAAATTTTGGAAAAGGCGTTTTGAGGAGGGATATAGGAGTGAATGTAGTGAATGGACCAATTAAGGTTTTGGGTGTAAAGTTCAATGAAAGATTGGATGGTGCGGAATGTTGGGAAGATGCTAAGAAAAAAGTTGAAAACAAGTTAAATTTTTGGAAAATGAGGAGTTTATCCTTCTTTGGGAAAATCTTAGTAATCAAAAGCATTATTTTACCGATCTTTTTGTTTATTGCCATAGTCTTTCCACCAAGCTATATGGGTCTTAGGAGTCTAAATAGAATTTTGTTTGTTTTTTTATGGGGATCCAAAATGGAGAGGGCTAAAAGAGAAATTTTAGTGAAAAGTATAGATAAGGGAGGTCTTGGGTTTCCAAATTTAGAAATTTATTTTGGGGTAAATTTGGTTATCTTTCTATTGAGAGTAGTTAGATCAGATGGAAAGTACGCATATATGTGTAGATATTTATTTGGTACCTATTTGATTCGAATGAAGTGGTGTGTGCGAGATTTGCGTCGTCCTGTTTCCTTCGTCATTCCTGTGTGGTATGTATGGATGTACAAGTTCCTTGGTAAATATGAATTACGGGATGTGGATGTCAGAATGTTGCGAAATAAGAGTCTAGTGTATAGGATGATTGAATGTAGAGAGACTGAGTGTAGTATAAATATGGTGAGAGGAAGAGATGTAAGTAAAGTATGGAAGAAAGTAAGAATGGATGGCTTAACGAATAAACAGAGAGAGTTAGTCTGGCAAAGCCTTCACGGAGTACTACCGGTTAGAGAGTTCCAGAGGAATCGAGGTTTGGTCAGGAGTGATGCGTGCCCGAGGTCTGGCTGTAATGGAAAAGAGAGTATTGTTCATTTGTTTTGGAATTGCCAGTATGCAAGAAAAGTGATAAAGAGAATGGGACCGTTATGTAAAGAGTTGACTGGGGTAAGTTTGTTATCTTTTGAAATGTTTATGTTTGGTTTGTGTGCGTGTAATGGAGAAAAAGAGAGAGTGTTGTGGTTGCTGCTTGCATGTATAAAAGAAGTATTATGGGATGTTAGAAATGTGTATGTATTTAAAAGAAAAGAATTTCCTGTAAAAGACAGTGTAAGAATGGTGTTAGGAAAATTATATGTTTGTTTTTTGTGGGATAAAAGGAGAAGAGGAGAAGATGCTGAAGGAGTGTGGAAAGTGAGAAAGTGGATAGATGTAGTAAATTGTTCCTAATAGCTATTTTATGTTTATTTATGTGTATTATTTGTTGGAAATAAAGAAAGTCCACATGATGATGGGAAACAGTGCCCTATAACTGTTACTGATGTTCTAATGGTAGTTTTGGACCGTTGAATATCCCATCTGAGGATTTAAAAAAAAAAAAAAAAAATCTGTTCTTATCAGTTTAATATCTGATACGTCCCCTATCTGGGGACCATATATTAAATGGATTTTTAGAACAGGGAGATGGAAATAGAGCTTGCTCTGTCCACTCCACGCATTGACCTGGTATTGCAGTATTTCCAGGACCGGTGCACCCTTCCCTTATGTGTTGACTAAAATCAGATTCCAAAAGTGCTATTTGTGTTTGCTATTGTTTTTGTCTTTCTGATGGGATCTCCCCTTTTAATCCCATTATTTCAACACCTGTTGGACAATGCATTTGTACAGTCATGTGTGATAATGAGCTCATTTATTAAATGCAATTAATGAATACATTGCCACCTCTTGTTGTGTGTGTGTGTGTGTGTGTGTGTGTCTTCTGTGTTTCTGTGTTTCCGGCATTTCACATTGGAACAGCTCATTCACCTTCCTTGTCTTCTCTCCGCCCTCCCTCCTAGGTAAGTTAAAGAGCTGCACCTGAGCCAGCCACTGATTGATGCAGCACCACAGTCAAATAGTGGAGTGGAGTGGAGTAGGGGAACAGCAAACAGCCATTAAAGCAGCCAGCCGCCTACCCGCCACAATGGACCTACCTGTGTACACTAGATGGATGTGATGGAATGTACTGTCGTCCCTACATTTCAAGAAGAAGTAAGAATTGCAGTTGCAACAAACCCTTGCTTGCCTACAAAGAGAGCAGCAATTTGGATTTGTTACTTTGTTACCTGGAAGAATAACAAACTGTGCAAGGATGGAGGTTGTAGGAGCAAGGAGAAGTTGTCTGTAAAGTTGGTGGATGCTTATTTTCCATTTTGCAGTCCCTTGTCTCCCTCTTGTGGCCTCCTGGAGGCAAATAAATGTGCAAAAAAAAGACAGCCTGGCGGCCGGCTGTTGCAGTGTTGCCCTCTCAGGCAACACTGAGTGACTGACTGAGCCTCACCGTCTTATATAAAGTTCAGACGGAACTTTGCACGTGTCATAGTGGAGCCCTCAGGATTCCAGAGCCAGCTTTCTGACATCATAATGGGGCCTCAGAGATAGATAAAAGCCTGGGCCCAGGCAGTGTTGGTCAGTGCTGCTCAGCAGGCAGCACTGGACTGGATTAAAGCTGATACAAGGTGTGAAGGAACAAGGGGTGGCTGTGGGCATGCACTTGCTGCCGCTGCCAGTGTTTATCTGCATGGCAGGAGGGCATTTGGGCGTTGCCAGGAAGGCGTTTTTATGTAGATTCCTCCTCTTTCAGCACTGCATTGTGGTGCAAGCAAAAGAAGCAAATCCTGTGTAGCTTCCTCTCCGGCCTTTATTCACCTCCCTCCCGCTTAGTAGCTGTAAATGTGTGTGAGCCTGCAGGGCCCCATGGAATTGCCTAGGAGTAGGCTGAATCAATCGCTGCAAGGGGTGAACAGCAGTATGGGACAGGCTCGGGCAAGGCAAGGGCCGCTCGGGTTATCGCTTCTCGGCCTTTTGGCTAAGATCAAGTGTAGTATCTGTTCTTATCAGTTTAATATCTGATACGTCCCCTATCTGGGGACCATATATTAAATGGATTTTTAGAACAGGGAGATGGAAATAGAGCTTGCTCTGTCCACTCCACGCATTGACCTGGTATTGCAGTATTTCCAGGACCGGTGCACCCTTCCCTTATGTGTTGACTAAAATCAGATTCCAAAAGTGCTATTTGTGTTTGCTATTGTTTTTGTCTTTCTGATGGGATCTCCCCTTTTAATCCCATTATTTCAACACCTGTTGGACAATGCATTTGTACAGTCATGTGTGATAATGAGCTCATTTATTAAATGCAATTAATGAATACATTGCCACCTCTTGTTGTGTGTGTGTGTGTGTGTGTGTGTGTCTTCTGTGTTTCTGTGTTTCCGGCATTTCACATTGGAACAGCTCATTCACCTTCCTTGTCTTCTCTCCGCCCTCCCTCCTAGGTAAGTTAAAGAGCTGCACCTGAGCCAGCCACTGATTGATGCAGCACCACAGTCAAATAGTGGAGTGGAGTGGAGTAGGGGAACAGCAAACAGCCATTAAAGCAGCCAGCCGCCTACCCGCCACAATGGACCTACCTGTGTACACTAGATGGATGTGATGGAATGTACTGTCGTCCCTACATTTCAAGAAGAAGTAAGAATTGCAGTTGCAACAAACCCTTGCTTGCCTACAAAGAGAGCAGCAATTTGGATTTGTTACTTTGTTACCTGGAAGAATAACAAACTGTGCAAGGATGGAGGTTGTAGGAGCAAGGAGAAGTTGTCTGTAAAGTTGGTGGATGCTTATTTTCCATTTTGCAGTCCCTTGTCTCCCTCTTGTGGCCTCCTGGAGGCAAATAAATGTGCAAAAAAAAGACAGCCTGGCGGCCGGCTGTTGCAGTGTTGCCCTCTCAGGCAACACTGAGTGACTGACTGAGCCTCACCGTCTTATATAAAGTTCAGACGGAACTTTGCACGTGTCATAGTGGAGCCCTCAGGATTCCAGAGCCAGCTTTCTGACATCATAATGGGGCCTCAGAGATAGATAAAAGCCTGGGCCCAGGCAGTGTTGGTCAGTGCTGCTCAGCAGGCAGCACTGGACTGGATTAAAGCTGATACAAGGTGTGAAGGAACAAGGGGTGGCTGTGGGCATGCACTTGCTGCCGCTGCCAGTGTTTATCTGCATGGCAGGAGGGCATTTGGGCGTTGCCAGGAAGGCGTTTTTATGTAGATTCCTCCTCTTTCAGCACTGCATTGTGGTGCAAGCAAAAGAAGCAAATCCTGTGTAGCTTCCTCTCCGGCCTTTATTCACCTCCCTCCCGCTTAGTAGCTGTAAATGTGTGTGAGCCTGCAGGGCCCCATGGAATTGCCTAGGAGTAGGCTGAATCAATCGCTGCAAGGGGTGAACAGCAGTATGGGACAGGCTCGGGCAAGGCAAGGGCCGCTCGGGTTATCGCTTCTCGGCCTTTTGGCTAAGATAGTGGATCGAACTTCACTGGCTGGTGATATGGAGGCTCAGGGGATCCGAAATACCATCCGCTTCCTGGTAAAGCCAGACTGCAACCGAAGATATGAGCTTGGACCTTTCGTTCAGACCGTCCTTTTCAGGATGCTGAAACTCAGAGCGACTGACATTTTCTGCCTTCAAGACAGTGCTGCCCAAGGCTTTTTCGATGTCTCTTTTGAGACAAACGGACAATGCCTGACTGTCTTTGAAAAAAGCAAAAAGCTGCTAACTGAGCCGGAGCTGACGGATTTCCTCTTGATACCGCTGTTCCAGATGGATGAGAAGCCGATTACCCTCCACCTCTTCAACCCCTTCACGGAGCTGGCGCATGTGGTGGCCTTCCTGCAGCGATACTGTAGCAGCGTCAGAGGAGGCAACAAGCTGAGGAACGTCTTCGGGATCCCCAACGGCAAGCTTCGTTTCTGGGTGAGATTTCGTCCAGACCCTGAGGGAATCGGTGGAGTTTGTCACCCTCCTGCCTCCTTCTCCCTTGGAGGAAACAGAGGATATCTGGTCTACCCAGGCCAGCCCAAGTACTGCAGGCAGTGTCTCAACTTCGGGCACACCAAGGAGTCCTGCCCGACTGGTCGCTGCTGCCGGAACTGTGGAAGCGCGAGCCATGATGCTGGGCACTGTTCCCAACCTCGCACCTGTGACCTGTGTGGCTCCAAAGAACATTTGGTGCGAGCCTGCCCCAGAGGAATGATGACGAATCGTAGCTACGCTGATGCCGCCCGATCGGGACGAGGGCCCATCTTCCTGGAGGTCCAGCTGGCAGAGGCAGAGCCTGAGGCACCCGCAAATGAGCTACCTATGGCCCAGGCTCTGACCCTCTTGCCGCCTCTGAATTGTCCTGGCCTGGTGCCAGCTTCTACATCAGATTCTCTGAAGGACTTGCCTGCTGTTTCCCAGACGGATGCTGTTCCAGCTTCTTCTTCGTTGAGCCAGGTTACAGAGCTGCAGAAGCCGGCTGAGGTCTCCCCTGCTCCAAGGGTTGAGGCTCCCTCGCCACAGCACACCGCATCATCTGCTACAGAGATTGAAGAGTTCCTTTCTTCTTTCCAGTCCGACACAGAGGAAAGTGGCATGACCATCGTATGGGCGGATACAGAGCCGGCGGGTATGGACCTCTCTGCACCCACTACCTCTGGGTCTGTGATATCACCTACTCCCCATCAGGATCTAGATCGATCTGTTTTCTCTGTTGTGAAGGCCCGTCGCAAGCCTGGTAAGGACGGAGCAGGCCCTCCAAAGAAAAAGATGATGGACTCCATTGCCAGTCCCAACCGCTACAGTGCCTTATCCTGCTCTTCTGAAGAGGACACGGCTCTTCCGCATCACCAGGACCCGCCTCTAATTTCCCCGTCTTCCGAATTTCTGGACTCCGTTGGCGTTCAACTTCTACAGGAGGTATGTGGCTTTTCCGAAGGCCCTCCTTGACTGGTTTAGTACTTTTTAACTGTATATAGTTTATTCTAATGTTACGGGTGCTTTCCCTAAATGTCAGGGGTATTGCCTCGACAAACAGACGGGCTGCTGTTTTAGACTTTTTACGTACTCAGCCTGTGGACCTGATTTGCCTCCAGGAATGTGCTTTAAATGTTATGCCCTCTAATTTGGAGTGGCAAGCTGGGCCAGCTTACTGGGCTCCTTCAGACTTAACTAGAAATACTGGAGTCGGGGTTCTTCTCAAATCTTCTGTGATAAACTGTTTCCATCATACTGTTTTAATACCAGGTCGGCTTCAGCAACTCGACATGGACTTGTCCGGGACTCCTTTTCGATTATTTAATGTTTATGCCCCTGCAAACAAGGCTGACCGTTTAGAATTTTTTCATAATTTAAAGGTTTTCCTGCCAGGTACTTTACCAACTGTACTTGCAGGAGATTTCAATAGTATCATTGACACTAGAGGGCGCTGTGGTACTACAAATAACTGTAAACTGGACAGCACTGGAACTTTGCTAAATTCTATCTTACAGGATTTCTCCTTAAAGGACATTTGTGCTGTTCCACATCACTCTGACCCTATTTACACCTACTATGCTGATCATGGCAAGGTGAAATCACGCATTGACTTTATGTTTTGCACATCTCATTTTACAGTTATGCAATTTTCCATTGTTAATGTTGGTTTTTCTGACCATGTGGGTTTATTATGTGATGTGTCCTTACAAGGTGCCATTGTGCAAGGCAAGGGGTTTTGGAAACTCAACAACTTACTTTTAGGGGAACCCGATGTTCATAAATTGTTTGAAATGCAATTTAATGTATGGGTTTCAAAGGAAACCTCCTTCGCCTCACCTCTGTTGTGGTGGGATTGGATAAAAGTAAATGTTGCCTCCTTCTTCCAGCGTTACGGCAGAAGTTTGGCCAAGCAGCATAGAAGGCAATATACCAAACTAATCAACAACCTTGTGGTTTTGGGGAAATTACAAAGAGAAGGGATTGATGTTTCTGACGAATTACAAACTGCCAAACAGGCTTTCAATGACACCCTTGCCCGACGGGGTAAAAGCATTATGTTTCGTGCTAAGGTGCAGCATATGGAGGAAAATGAGTGCTGCACCAGGTATTTCTTTAAAAAATCTGTTCGTGTTCATTCTGTGTTCAAAACTGTTTTAGATGACCAAGGCAATGAGGTGCAGGGCCCAGGTGTGGGACCTGTTATATCTAACTTTTACTCTGCATTGTATTCTAATCGTGATGCTGCTTCAAGTGAAGAAATTGATGACTATTGTTCTGTCCTTGATAAGCAGGTCCATGATACCGCTGTCCCCTCCTTAGTGGCACCTGTGACGGAGGAAGAAGTTCTGAATACCTTAAAGTCCATGCAGAATAATAAGACTCCAGGTTTAGATGGATTATCTAAGGAATTTTATATTACCTTTTGGGACATCATCAAAATAGTTTTTGTCCAAATCATTCACTTGATTATTTCTACAGGGGAATTATCTGCTTCTATGAAGAATGGAGTGATTACTTTATTGTATAAGAAGGGTGACCGTAGGGATGTCAAAAACTGGCGCCCTATTACATTACTCAATGTTGATTATAAGGTGGTGGCGAAAATTCTCACATCCAGACTTAGCGCTGTGTTACCAGATCTTATCGGGCCTGCTCAGACATGTGCAGTGCCTGGTAGGCGTATTCATGAAAACCTTTTGCTAGTTAGGGATATTATTCATACGTCTCTGTCTAATCGTTCGCTATTGGTTCTTACTTCCATTGATCTGCAAAAAGCGTATGACACAGTTTCACATCAATTTTTATTTTCTGTTTTACGTGCTTTTGGTATCCCTGCACAGATGCTGCGAGTCATTCAAAGTATGTATTCGGAGGTTACTAGCTGTGTTCAGGTTAATGGTTCCCTAGGCGACCCTTTCACGGTTTCTTCTGGGGTGCGACAGGGGTGCCCTTTGTCGCCAGTACTTTTCATAAGTGTCATGGAAACTTTTATTCAGTCTGTTATTAAAGATAAAATAATAAAAGGTTTCTTTCTCCCAGGGTCTCAAGGTGAGGCAGTAAAATTACTGGCCTATATGGATGATGTGGTGTTGGTTAACACATCCCAAGCGGACTTGAATAGAGCAAAATTACATTTACGTATTTTCTGTAATGTGTCTGCCATGTCTGTAAACTGGGATAAATGCAAATACTCAACGTTTGCGGCTGTCACACCTGTACAAGACACACAGGTGCCCCATGACCCACAGGGACTGACTATTCTGGGGGTTCATTATGATCAGGCGTTAAAAGGTAGCCAATCCTTTCAGAAGTTGGGTGAAAGAGTAACACAGAAGCTGAACTTCTATAAGACCAGGCAAATGTCTCTTTTTGGGAAGGTGCTCATAATAAAGGCAGTCATCTTGCCCATGATTTTTTATCTCACCTGTGTTTTCACTCCCTCCAGCAGGTGGATACAGCAAATGACCAGAATATTGTGTATCTTTCTATGGGGGTCAAAAGCTGAGAAAGTTGCTCGTGTCAAATGTCTGAAATTACCCATTAACGGTGGTCTACATTTTCCTGACATTGCTTTTCTATCTCACATGCACTACTGGTTATTAATACACAAGTTAGTACTATCTAAAAGATGGGCCGGTCACATGATCCGATATTTGGGTGGCTGGATGTTTCATAAATGGGGTTGGTTACCGTTAGATAGAACCAAACCTTGGGCCTTTGTTGCGCCTCCTTTTTACTTTGCACTACAATATTTCAAGAATAAATATAATCTAGAATCCTTGGGATTATTAAGCACCAGTAAAATTCATATTCTGAAATGGTACCGGAAGGATGAAATTGTAACGAACATAGCTGACCTGTCTAGCTCTCAGGCTAAAAATGCATGGAAAATGGTCAGTGCTTTGCCAGTGTCACCCAAACAAAGGGAGGTGACATGGTTATCCTTTCATGAGGCTCTTCCAACAAAGGCGTTCTTAAAACGCAGAGATATGGCGCCATCTGAACAGTGTCCGAGGGAAAATTGCGGTGACATAGAAACCGTATTTCACTTGCTTTATGGTTGTCCCTATGCCAAACAGGTCATTGCTAAGTTAAAGCGTTTGTTTTTAGAACTTACTGGCATCTCTTCTGCCTCTGTCAGCATGTTACTTTATGGGGTAGGCCTTACAATGTCTGTGCAACACAGACTAGTGTGGATGTTTACTATTGCCCTGCGTGAAACTTTATGGGACTCACGAAATATTCTGGTTTATAAAAAAGACAAAATGTCTGTTGATGACTGTATTAAATTGTTTCTCAGTAGATTGTATTTTATGTACAAGCTTGATTGTAAACGTTCTGGGTCAGATTCTGAGGGGATCTGGAAGGTTAAGAAATGGAAACATTGGGTGTGATTATTTTGTACATTACTTGTGTGAACTGAAACGATTGTATGACACTGACATTGTTCTGATTGTATTATGATGTATATTGTACTTGTATTTTGTTTCAATTGATCAATAAAAACTTTTGTAAAAAAAAAAAAAAAAAAAATCTGTTCTTATCAGTTTAATATCTGATACGTCCCCTATCTGGGGACCATATATTAAATGGATTTTTAGAACAGGGAGATGGAAATAGAGCTTGCTCTGTCCACTCCACGCATTGACCTGGTATTGCAGTATTTCCAGGACCGGTGCACCCTTCCCTTATGTGTTGACTAAAATCAGATTCCAAAAGTGCTATTTGTGTTTGCTATTGTTTTTGTCTTTCTGATGGGATCTCCCCTTTTAATCCCATTATTTCAACACCTGTTGGACAATGCATTTGTACAGTCATGTGTGATAATGAGCTCATTTATTAAATGCAATTAATGAATACATTGCCACCTCTTGTTGTGTGTGTGTGTGTGTGTGTGTGTGTCTTCTGTGTTTCTGTGTTTCCGGCATTTCACATTGGAACAGCTCATTCACCTTCCTTGTCTTCTCTCCGCCCTCCCTCCTAGGTAAGTTAAAGAGCTGCACCTGAGCCAGCCACTGATTGATGCAGCACCACAGTCAAATAGTGGAGTGGAGTGGAGTAGGGGAACAGCAAACAGCCATTAAAGCAGCCAGCCGCCTACCCGCCACAATGGACCTACCTGTGTACACTAGATGGATGTGATGGAATGTACTGTCGTCCCTACATTTCAAGAAGAAGTAAGAATTGCAGTTGCAACAAACCCTTGCTTGCCTACAAAGAGAGCAGCAATTTGGATTTGTTACTTTGTTACCTGGAAGAATAACAAACTGTGCAAGGATGGAGGTTGTAGGAGCAAGGAGAAGTTGTCTGTAAAGTTGGTGGATGCTTATTTTCCATTTTGCAGTCCCTTGTCTCCCTCTTGTGGCCTCCTGGAGGCAAATAAATGTGCAAAAAAAAGACAGCCTGGCGGCCGGCTGTTGCAGTGTTGCCCTCTCAGGCAACACTGAGTGACTGACTGAGCCTCACCGTCTTATATAAAGTTCAGACGGAACTTTGCACGTGTCATAGTGGAGCCCTCAGGATTCCAGAGCCAGCTTTCTGACATCATAATGGGGCCTCAGAGATAGATAAAAGCCTGGGCCCAGGCAGTGTTGGTCAGTGCTGCTCAGCAGGCAGCACTGGACTGGATTAAAGCTGATACAAGGTGTGAAGGAACAAGGGGTGGCTGTGGGCATGCACTTGCTGCCGCTGCCAGTGTTTATCTGCATGGCAGGAGGGCATTTGGGCGTTGCCAGGAAGGCGTTTTTATGTAGATTCCTCCTCTTTCAGCACTGCATTGTGGTGCAAGCAAAAGAAGCAAATCCTGTGTAGCTTCCTCTCCGGCCTTTATTCACCTCCCTCCCGCTTAGTAGCTGTAAATGTGTGTGAGCCTGCAGGGCCCCATGGAATTGCCTAGGAGTAGGCTGAATCAATCGCTGCAAGGGGTGAACAGCAGTATGGGACAGGCTCGGGCAAGGCAAGGGCCGCTCGGGTTATCGCTTCTCGGCCTTTTGGCTAAGATCAAGTGTAGTACCTGCTCAAGCTGAGGTTAGTAATCATCCCTGCCGGTGGTACGTGGGCCATCGTAGGGGGATGACAGAACGCCGAGGTGAGGGCAGGGAACCACAACGGTCATCGCTCTGGTGTACGCATTTGGTTTAAAGGTACCATTTGTAGGTGACCAGGCGACCGCCGGATCGAGGTCATTAGGCCGGGTAGTTTGGAAGCCCGAGTTGCTATGTGCCCCAGGGCTGGTGACCCTGGGGTGCCCTAACTCACTGGGGGTGGGATCCCACTGAGTGAAGGCACACTTGCACGCACTCTCTTTCACGCTATATGAGCACACACCTTTATTCTCCCGGCCTTCTGGCTGGGAGATGAGGAATTTTTTATACCTGGCGGATGTCCAGGCTGTATCACAGCGCACATCCACTTATTTAATTTTGTTTTTCACTGTGTGTTTGTCACGTTTGTCACAAGGATTTTGGGATGCGGTGCCCTTTTGGGACCCTCCTGAGGTCTAGGGGGAAAATGTGTGGCCTTCTGGTTCCTTTTTCCCCTGCAACCCGGCCTCCCTTCTTCGGAGGGGAGGTGCAACTAGGATGCAGGCTCCTAGGTGGACACTGGGGTGGCAGCCCAGGTAGAAGCCTAGGAGTGTGTTTGGGTCTCCCTAAGCTTCGGCGAGGGGGGACCATCGATCCTTGATCCTCTAGGCCTATGGTTTGGAGGGTCAGGGAATGGTTATGCGGGGCCTCTCTCTTTTAAGAGAAGGGCTGCGATAGACCGCATCCTTGTGCACTTTTTGTGTGGCACCTCTGCACTTTTTATGCACTTGGGTGACAGAAAGCACGGCTCGGGCTTTCAAAAAAAAAATCTGTTCTTATCAGTTTAATATCTGATACGTCCCCTATCTGGGGACCATATATTAAATGGATTTTTAGAACAGGGAGATGGAAATAGAGCTTGCTCTGTCCACTCCACGCATTGACCTGGTATTGCAGTATTTCCAGGACCGGTGCACCCTTCCCTTATGTGTTGACTAAAATCAGATTCCAAAAGTGCTATTTGTGTTTGCTATTGTTTTTGTCTTTCTGATGGGATCTCCCCTTTTAATCCCATTATTTCAACACCTGTTGGACAATGCATTTGTACAGTCATGTGTGATAATGAGCTCATTTATTAAATGCAATTAATGAATACATTGCCACCTCTTGTTGTGTGTGTGTGTGTGTGTGTGTGTGTCTTCTGTGTTTCTGTGTTTCCGGCATTTCACATTGGAACAGCTCATTCACCTTCCTTGTCTTCTCTCCGCCCTCCCTCCTAGGTAAGTTAAAGAGCTGCACCTGAGCCAGCCACTGATTGATGCAGCACCACAGTCAAATAGTGGAGTGGAGTGGAGTAGGGGAACAGCAAACAGCCATTAAAGCAGCCAGCCGCCTACCCGCCACAATGGACCTACCTGTGTACACTAGATGGATGTGATGGAATGTACTGTCGTCCCTACATTTCAAGAAGAAGTAAGAATTGCAGTTGCAACAAACCCTTGCTTGCCTACAAAGAGAGCAGCAATTTGGATTTGTTACTTTGTTACCTGGAAGAATAACAAACTGTGCAAGGATGGAGGTTGTAGGAGCAAGGAGAAGTTGTCTGTAAAGTTGGTGGATGCTTATTTTCCATTTTGCAGTCCCTTGTCTCCCTCTTGTGGCCTCCTGGAGGCAAATAAATGTGCAAAAAAAAGACAGCCTGGCGGCCGGCTGTTGCAGTGTTGCCCTCTCAGGCAACACTGAGTGACTGACTGAGCCTCACCGTCTTATATAAAGTTCAGACGGAACTTTGCACGTGTCATAGTGGAGCCCTCAGGATTCCAGAGCCAGCTTTCTGACATCATAATGGGGCCTCAGAGATAGATAAAAGCCTGGGCCCAGGCAGTGTTGGTCAGTGCTGCTCAGCAGGCAGCACTGGACTGGATTAAAGCTGATACAAGGTGTGAAGGAACAAGGGGTGGCTGTGGGCATGCACTTGCTGCCGCTGCCAGTGTTTATCTGCATGGCAGGAGGGCATTTGGGCGTTGCCAGGAAGGCGTTTTTATGTAGATTCCTCCTCTTTCAGCACTGCATTGTGGTGCAAGCAAAAGAAGCAAATCCTGTGTAGCTTCCTCTCCGGCCTTTATTCACCTCCCTCCCGCTTAGTAGCTGTAAATGTGTGTGAGCCTGCAGGGCCCCATGGAATTGCCTAGGAGTAGGCTGAATCAATCGCTGCAAGGGGTGAACAGCAGTATGGGACAGGCTCGGGCAAGGCAAGGGCCGCTCGGGTTATCGCTTCTCGGCCTTTTGGCAAGATCAGGTGTAGTATTTCTGCATCTGGTTTTGTTGGGAGGTGTCCGGGGTACCCTGCTCCTTGGCCTTGGGGGATCGTCTCTTTTCACAGAGAGACTTCACCCCCTTGCTGCTATTTGGGGAGTGGGCTTAGCCCCCGGACAACGAGTTGCGATCGCGCCTTACCCAAGAGGTCAACCGGCCTTGAGGCGTTTTTCTAAGAGCGTTCCGAGGGCGTTTATCGGGCTTCGTAGGTGTCTGGGGTACCCTAATCCTTGGCCTTGGGGGAGGGTTCCACTTAATTGTGGAATCTGAGCCCTTGCTGCTATAAGGGACAGGCTTAGCCCCCAGGCACTGAAAATGCCATATACATTTGGATTTGCATCCGGGGACACCCGGTTGCGCCAGTCCGTCCGCATCGAGGTGGAAGAAGGCCATCGCCAGCGGAAGAACCTTCGCTTCATTGTGGAGGTGATTCTGCTGGACTTCCTGGGGCTCAAGCGGGCGGACATCCTGTGTCTCAACGACCAGGAAAGCCGCGGTCGGTACACCGTATCCTTTACGGCCGCGGCATGTTGCGACAACATGCACAAAAGATTGTCTGATGCGGACCAGAGTGAGGAGCGGCTAAATGGACTGAACTTTTTATTCCTCTACGGGGAGGAAGAAGTCCCGCTCGTGATGTGCATGTTCAGTCCATTTGTCTCAGAGTGTGACATTGAAACCTTCCTCAGTCGTTACTGCAGGGAGGTCCGCTTCTCACATAAAATCTTGAACACCCAGAGCTTCTGGAATGGCAAAAGAAAATATTGGGTGAAGTTCCGCCAGGATCCCAATGGCATTGGAGGCTTACATCACCCACCCCAGAACTTTGCCATTGGGAAGAATCGAGGATTCCTATTTTACCCCCAGATGCCAATAGCCTGCCGGAACTGCTTGAGATATGGCCACACCAGAGAACATTGTGACCGGCCCCATGTGGTGCAGTGTAACAGGTGTGGCCAGGTTGGACACGTAGCGGCAAAATGCAGTTCCGAGGTGTTGTGCAATCTGTGCGGCATGACTGGGCATGCTTTTAAAGATTGCCCCCGCAGAGCGAAATCTGGGCCACCCAGACCAGGGCCAGAGCGGCAGTTTGCAACATGTGCAGACGCCGCTGGTAATGCCCCAAAACGAGCATTGACGACTGAGGGGTCCAGGCCAAAGTCCTTCACAGCTCCATCGGGGGGCCCACCGATGTCAGCCTCGAGGGACGGCCATAGGGATTCCACCGGGTCCAGGCAGAGCAGGAGGAATTCTGACTCTGCTGGACATAAGTTGACCGGCACCTCTGCAAACAGGTCCTCTGCTCCGCCTGCAGTGGACCCTGTTGAGGCAGTGGTTAGCGACAGGCGTCGTGGCTCCGTAGGTTCTGCAGTAGGACCTGACGCCTGTCCCAAGAGTGTGGGCATGGAGCGGAGACACTCTGTGTCAGACGAGGGCTCCATTAAGAAAACCCTAAAATATGCTGGATTGGAGCCTCGTTTTGACCATTTCCGGTCAACGGGGGGGTCGGAGCAAAGTTCCTCCACTGCGGTTGTGGAGGGGCTTGCGATGAAGGCTCCCCGTAAGCAGGCAAAGGTTGCCAAGAGCGATGGGACCTCACAGGCCCCTGTGCAGCTGCCCAGGAAGGACATCAGCGATATCTTCAGCCAGGGGCCAGAGATGGGTGAGAGCGACTTCGAGGAGATGGATAGGAGCCATTCTGCAAAGAGACAGCGAGAGGAAGAGGAGTCCGGAGTTCGGAGGAAAGCTGCCTATCGGAGTTCGGATGAGAGCAGTGTGGGGGTTGGAGCCGCCCACGTATCTGGCTCTGACCCTACCAACATCCAAGATTTATTGACCCCTCAAAAAGGGGGTCCAGACTCGCAGCTGATCTCCGAGTACGACTCTTCTGGTTCGGACCCTGACCTCAACTAAGACTATGTTGGTTCCTATCAAAGTCGCCTCACTAAATGTGAGGTCCCTAAAGAGCCCTGTCCGCAGGACTGCTTTATTTTCATTTTTAGAGACTGTGGACTTTGACCTTTGCCTGCTTCAAGAATGTGGAATCCCTAATGACTTGGAATATCAAGATTTAAAGATGGACTGGAAACTAGGCCCCTCAGTCTGGTCTGGTGGAAATGACTGTCGCTCTGCGGGGGTTGGATTGCTCTGCCGAGGTCGTTTTATCTCCATCCAAACAGTGACTGAAATCATGCCCGGCAGAGCTATTTTAATACATTTGCTTTTTAATGGAACTTTAATTCGTGTTTTAAACGTTTATGCCCCTCCTACCAAACAGGAGAGGGCAGAACTATTAGAGATTTTACCATTGTTTTGTGTTGGGTCTACCCCCCTGCTGGTGGGTGGTGATTTTAACTGTGTGCGAGATGGAGAACACCGCCAGGGTGGGGATTTTAATCGAAAAATTGACCGTACTTCTTACCTGCTCAAGAATTTTATTGGTGATTTTAAATTGAAAGATTGCTGGAGGGAACTCTTGCCTGCGGACCCAGGCCCCACCTGGTCCAATGGAAGAGTGAGCTCCAGAATTGATTTTATTTTCACTTCTAATAGTTTTATTCCCAAAAAATGTTTGCTTTTAACAAATATTTTATCTGATCACAAGCTCCTTTCAGTGCACCTGGAGCTAGAGGGAGAGCAAAAAGCTTGTAGGGGTCCCTGGAGACTAAACACCACACTCCTGGAGGACCCCATCATTAAAGAGGAGTTTGTGCGGACCTACCAGTGTTGGCAGTCCCATAGAGCGCCCAGTCAGCCTATGCTACACTGGTGGGAGGGCATTAAACCCAAAATCAGAGCTTTTTTTATTCGAGCAGGTAAGAAGAAAGCAAAAGAGAAAAAACAATGGTTTTATGTTCTTAATAAACGTTTACATGTACTTTTTAAATTGAAGGAGATTGGTATGGATGTTGATGATGATATCTTAAATCTTAAAGCTGAAATAAAATATGCCATAGAAGAGAAAGGGAAACAAATAATTTTTAATTCACATGTAAAGCACCTCGAGGATGGCGAGAAGTGTTCCCGGTTCTTCTTCAAAAAGGTAATGGATAAACGAGATGTCATTTTAAACCTTGAAGGAGAAACCACTATGGTCGGCATTTTAAATTCTGCTTTTAATTTCTACCAATCTCTTTTTAACAAGAAAAATATTGATCCTTCCTTTTTAGAACATGTTCTTAATTCCCTTGATGCCAAGCTAGATATTTTAGACCAGGAAGTTTTATCCCGTAATATTACCTTGGAGGAACTTTTATTTGCTTTTAAAAGTTTTTCTAATGGGAAAGCTCCTGGGGAAGATGGTCTGCCCATCGAATTTTATCATGCTTTTTGGGAAATTTTAAAGAATGACATGTTTTTATTGTATAAGGAAGTTTTTATTACTGAAGAGCTGCCCCCTTCCTGGAGGAGGGGGATTGTGTCCTTAATTTTTAAAAAAGGTGAGAGGGACCAGTTAAAAAACTGGCGCCCTATTACTCTTTTAAACGTTGATTGTAAAATTTTAGCTAAACTAATAACAATCCGTTTTAAACCTTTTATTCATAAATTAATCCATCCAAACCAGGTATGTGGGGTACCTGGGAGGTCAATTACTGAGTCCCTGAATATTTTACGTGACATCATTTGGTATTTTAAAGAAAGGGGTCAAAGCCTTGCTATTTTATCCTTAGATTTCGAGAAGGCTTTTGACCGGGTCTCCCATGAATATCTTTTTATGGTTCTTAAAAAGATGGCTGTTCCTGAAATTATTTTAACACGTATTAAGCTTTTATATCGATCCTGTTTTAGCCAAATTTCTATCAACGGATTTTTAACTAAAGGTGTTCCTCTTTTATCAGGGGTGAAACAGGGGTGCCCGTTGTCTCCGCTCCTTTTTATTTGTGCCATAGAACCTCTGTTCACCCTAATAAGAGATGATAAAGTCATCAGAGGCGTGCCCATACCTGGAGGAAGGGGGAACCAGGTAAAAATCCTAGGCTATATGGATGACGCCACCGTCCTATGCCCAGACGCCGCTTCTATGAGACGGGCATTGAGGAACACCGGCTTTTTTTGTGAAGCCTCTGGTTTTAAATTAAACGTTGATAAGTGTGACTGTTTTTATACTGGTGTATGGGATTCCTCTGTGACACCAGGAGTTAACATGCAGCAGGATCAGATAAAAATTTTAGGAATTGTTTTTAATCAAGAAAACGATGGGAGACCCAATTGGGATTCAGTAATTGCCAAAATGGAAAAAAAGGTTTTAATGTGGAATTTGAGAAATCTCACCATGGAGGGAAAAGTTTTAATAATTAAATCTGTTTTATTACCCATAATGCTTTATGTAGCTATGGTTTTCCCTCCAACAATTTTATATATTAAAAAAGTGACCAGGATCTGTTTTATGTTTTTATGGGGTTCCAAAATGGAAAAACTAAAACGTGATTTTATGTACAGATGTAAGGACAATGGCGGGAGAGATGTTCCTAACCTTTTTAACTTCTTTTACATTAAATACTTTTGCTTCTGTTTTAAAATGTATAATTCTGATGGTATTTTTAGCTACTTTTTAAAGTACGCTACGGGCATGATTTTTAAACGATGGTTTCGTGTCCCTTTGAATTCTCCTGTGCTTCTGTGTCCCCCAAAACAATATGCGGTGCTCGAAAAAACTGTCAGGCTCCTAGGTCTCCAAGAATTGGAGCCTGACATATTGGGGGACCAGAAAAAAGTGTCACTCTCCTGTAGGCGGCAGGAGGATACACTGGCAGTTTCAAATTTCTCACAGGCAAGGTCCAAGGTGGTGTGGCGGAACGTTTTCGGGAAATTTATGGCAAATGTGCACAAGGACCTTGCCTGGGCAATCGTTCACCAGTGCCTCCCTACTCGTGAATTCCAGCATAGGCGAGGACTGGTGGCGAGAGCCAAGTGCCCGAGAGACAGGTGTGGTGACGACGAGACGATAATGCACCTGTTTTGGAACTGCCCATATGCACAGGAGGTTTGGAGGAAGGTAGGCCCATTGCTGAAATGGGCCTGCGGTCTTAAAGATCTTAAATTTGAATACGTGTTTTATGGTCTTTTTAACTGCCCAAGTTTTAAACAGCAAATGGTCTGTTGGATCATTTTAAACTGTTTTAAGAATGCCATTTGGAAGGTTAGGAACATTCTGCTTTTTAAACATGATTTTATTGACGTTAAAAATTGTGTGAAATATGCCCTAAGTGAAATGTATATTTATTATCTTAGGGACAAAAAGCAGCTAGGGGTAAAAGAAGCAACATCCATGTGGTGTTTGCAAATGTGGAATACCATAACATTGTAAATAAAAATGGTTTTATTCTTTTATGTCTTTTATGCCCTGTATAAATTTTATCCTGCTATTGTTCTGTACTTTTATTATAACATCTGTATTAATGGTCTTATTATTATTACTTTTGTATTCATTTAAATGTATGAATATTCATGTATTATGCTGTTGATTTTATCTTGTGGTTTCAATTTTAAAAAAAAGTCTGTAAAATATATTATTTTTGCCAATAAAAAACTTTGTTGAAACCTTATCTGTTCTTATCAGTCCTTGTAAGGATAGATAGCTCGGAGAACCACTGGGGGCTATAAACACTAGCTTAGCGATCCAAGAGCGTTCCAGACGAAGCCGGCGACGAACTGCGGAGAAGAACCAGCGAAGACGACGATCCAGAAGGGAGAAGCCGCCATCGGGGAAGAAGCTCCGGGAGATCGCTGCCGGGAAGAAGAAGGAGAACTTCGGAGAAGAGCCGCTGCTGAAGGGGATCTTCGAAGAAGCTCGGCCGCAGAAGAAGAAGCTCGACGAGGAACCGCTGCGGAAGAAACTTCGTGGAAGAACCTCGGCCAGCAAGGAGAAGATTTGCATAGCTCCGCCCCCTTCGGGAAAGAGCTATCGAAGATCCTCCCCAAGCGACAGGAACAGCTGGAAGAAGCCATGGCCTCAACCAGCAACCCTGCCACCCAGAAGAAGAAGGCTGATGGACCAGGTGAGCCGGCCCAGGCCAGGACATCTCCTCCTGAAGCCTCCTCAAGCCAACAGGCCACCAGGAAGCCGAACCAGGCTGCTCCAACCCTGGAGCCCTGGATGAAGCAGACGGTGGCCCTGAAGCTGAAGGAGGTGGACGGGAGAGTGCCGGACATGACGGAAGAAGTGTTCTGCCAGAAGATGCTCCTGGACCAGGGCTTCGCTAAGCCGGAGACCATCAGCATCCAGGCCTTCATGACCGGGATGTTCTTCGTGACCTTCGCTTCGATCAACATCTGCAGAAGGTACTGGGAGATGGTGAAAGCGGCGAGGCCTGAATCCCCTTTCTCTCGCTTTGTGGGCAACTGCCCTGTCCAAAGAGAGGAAAGGCGGGTGACGGTCTCAATGCGGAACCCACACACCCCCGGCAAAGACATCACCACGCTCCTGAAGCGGTTCTGCACAGTGGTGAGGGAACCCACCCACATCCTGAACGGACTCGGCTTCTGGACTGGCAAGTGGTCGGTAATCGTCCGACTGAACAAGGATTCCAGCGCGGAAGACGGCCTCCAACACCTGCCCCAGTCATTCTCGCTGGGCAACTCCTACGGCCTCATCTACTACCCGGACATGCCGCAGATCTGCAGGAGATGCAGCAAGAAGGGTCATTCGGTGAAGGACTGCAAGGAGGACGCCTGCAAGAACTGCCGGGTAACAGGACACGAGACCAAAGACTGCCCGAAACGGACAATGTGCAACCTCTGCGGACAAGCAGCCCACTCCTACAAGGACTGCCCGAAGAGGGATCGATCCTGGGCAACTGTAGCGGCGAAAGCTCCGGCCAGAGGGAACCCCGCCCCAGCCAGAGCTCCAGCGGCGCAGAAGACCGGGAATAAGAAGGATGGTAAGAAGACGACAGTCCCTCCCCCCCGTCTCCCGGCCCTCCCTCGCCCTACCCTTCCCACCCTCCCTCACCCGGCCCTCCCCACCCCCCCGTCCCCAACCCCTGTCACCCCCACTGAGGCTCTCACCTTCTCCTACCCACCCATCTCAGTGGTCCTGTCACCTGCACCTCTCCCAACCCAGCCTCCCTTCTCCCCAGCTCCAGCAGCACTAACATCTTCCCCTCCAGCTGCTGGAGTCCTCTCCCTGGAGGATTTTCCCCCTCTTGTCTCCTCAGGTGCCATCCAGAGGAAGAGAAAGGTGAGGGACAGCCCAGCTGCTGAGTCCTCAAAGCGACAAGTCGTGGAAATCTGCGAAGATTCCCTTGCGCAGCAGGAGGAAATGGAGCAGATGGTGGAGGAACTCGTGTCTGAACCTGAGGTCATCGACTTCACAACAGACATCCAGGTGGCTACAATCCTGGAACAATTTTTGTCAGAGGGCCTGCTGGATCTTTCGGACCCGCCAGGAGAGGAGGATCCGCCCGACCGGACTGGTAACTAAGGTGTATCGTTTGCACTAACCTTCTTTATTCTCCCCCATGGCTGCTAAACTTAACATCTTTAGCCTCAATGTGAGGAGTGTTAGAGATAGGACTAGATGTCAGATGGTGCTAACTTTTCTTTCCAAGCAGTCGAGTGATGTATTTATGCTGCAGGAATGTACTCTCCCCTCTTCCAGGTCATACCATCATCTGGCCAGGCAGTGGACCCATGGCCCGTCCTACTGGTCTGGTGGGGGCGACTGTAAGTCTGCAGGGGTTGCCATCCTGATTAGGGGAAGCGTATTTACTGTTGACTCTGTCCAGGAGCTCGCCTGCGGCCGCTTGTTGGTCGTAGACGGTTCCTGGGCAGGAGAGCCGATTAGGCTCATCAACGTGTACGCTCCCCCTATGAAGGCTGAGCGCCTGGAACTATTCCAGACCCTGCGGACCCAGCTCGCCACCACTAGGGCAGTGGTGATGGCCGGGGACTTCAACTGCCCCATCGAAGAGGATGGACGAAGTTCCGGCACTTCAATCAAACTGGATGTCAGTTCCAAACTGCTTATCGAGATGGTAACCGAAGCATCCTTGCAGGACGTTGTGGGCTCCATGGGGATTGGCTCTGTGAACTATTCATGGAGCCGACCCGATGGCTCACTTCGTTCTCGGATTGACTTTGTGTTCACCTCCCGGGCAGTCAAGCAGCATGGGCACTCCATGGTCCCCTGCTTCTTCTCTGACCACAGGGCCATTCTCTTCCAGGGTGCCATCGGCCACGGTTTTCCTCCCGGCCCTGGCTCCTGGAAGCTGAATTGTGCCCTGCTGGAAAGAGAGGAGGTACTGGCGGAACTTAGAGACGCCTATATTGTTTGGAGGAATGATAAAGTTTTCTTTGACAAAACCTGTGACTGGTGGGAATATGTTAAAGTTGAATTTCGTTGTTTCTTTCAGGCAAAAAGTCGTCAACAGGCGTGTGAGAGGAAGAGAGACTTCAGAGAGATGCAGCGTCAGCTGCGATCCCTGCAAGACCTCCTTCAATGCGGCTGGGACGTCAGGAAGGAGCTGGAGGAAGCCAAAAAGGGCCTGAAAAGGCACTTTGAGGAGGAATCCAAGCGAATTGTCTTTCGTTCCAAGGTGGAGAACCTGGAGAAGGGTGAGAAATGTAACTCGTTCTTTTTCAGGAAACTCCATGCCGGCCACACGCCCCTGAAGGAACTTCGAGATGAGACCGGAAACATGCATTCTGGGAAGAAGGAGGTGATGGGAGTCGTCACAGACTACTACCGAAGCCTCTACTCCCGGAAAACCACTGACCCCGAAGCCGCCGATAAATTCCTGTCAGGTATCACTAATCATCTTGATCCTGCAGGTACGGAGGCTATGGATGTACCCCTGACGGTGGAGGAACTGCTCTCTGCCGCTAAATCCTTCAGACCCGGCAGGACCCCGGGCAGTGATGGTCTCCCAGCAGAGCTCTATGTAGCGCTGGGGGACTTGATCAGTCCGGACCTGCTGGAGCTCTATGAGGAGATGGTGGTGGAGGGTAGAATGCCACCGTCCTTGAGAGAAGGCATGATCACGATCTTGTATAAGCGGAAGGGGGAGAGATGTGACCTGAAAAACTGGCGTCCCATCTCTCTCCTGAACGTGGACTACAAGATCCTCGCCAAAGTATTGGCCAACAGACTGAAGGTTGTCATCGGACAGATCATCGGATCGGACCAAACCTGCGGCATTCCTGGCCGTAGGGTGGCCGACAGTCTTGCCCTGGTGAGGGACACGGTGCATTACATGCAAAGCCGCCGTACACACGCGGCCCTGGTCAGTCTGGATCAGGAGAAGGCTTTTGACCGGGTCTCTCACGAATTCATGGGTAAGGCTCTGCGTAGGCTGCGGCTTGGCAGGTTGTTCTGTTTGTATGTTAACCTGATGTATTGCGACATTTACAGCTCGGTGCTGGTGAACGGCTGGAAGACTGACCCCTTTCCTGTATCGTCGGGGGTTAGACAAGGCTGTCCTCTTTCACCTCTCCTTTTTGTTTGTGTTATAGAGCTCTTCGCAGAGGCTATCCGGCAGAATGGAGAGATCAGAGGGATCACCGCACCAGGTCCAGGGCACTTCGAGGTCAAATGCTCGCTGTACATGGACGACGTGACCGTCTTCTGCGCTGACCAGAGTTCGGTGACTGCACTCGTCCAGACCTGTGAGGAGTTCGGACGCGCTTCAGGGGCAAAAGTCAACTGCGGGAAGTCGGAAGCCATGCTCTTCGGAAAGTGGTACCTGCCTTCTCCTGCCTCCTTCCCGTTTACTATCAAGCCGGACTTCATCAAAATTCTGGGAGTCTGGTTCGGTAAGGAAGGTGCAGCCCTAAAGTCGTGGGAAGAACGCTTGGCCAAAGTCAACCAAAGGATCGGACTGTGGAGCCTCAGACAACTCACTATTGAGGGCAAAGCAATGGTCCTGCGTAACGAAGTCTTGCCTGTGCTACAATACACTGCACAGGCATGGCCCCCTCTTGCCACCGTCTCGAGGGCCATTACCAGGACTGTGTTTCGCTTCATCTGGGGCTCGAAAATGGACAGAGTAAAGCGGACTGTTATGTACAAGGAGCCCCGCAAAGGTGGGAAGGGTATACCCGACATTCCCACTCTGCTGCGGATCGCTTTTGTATGTGACTGTGTTCGTAGGACTCTGAGGACAGCAAACGGCTCTGCGGGCAAGGCCATGTCCCGCTACTTCCTCCTTCCCCTCTGGCGAGGTTTTGGCTGGGACAAGTGGGACAGCTCCTTCCCTTACAACTGGCACGCTCCCTGGTTCTACGGAGATGTCGTCCGGTTCGTGAGGGAGCATCAACTGGAGGGTCTTAAGCCCGACTTGTGGAAACCTAAGACGATCCACAAGCACATCAGAGCAAAGGACTCACTGGAGTCTGTTCCAGGGCTTCATGCCGACACGTTGGAGACTGTTTGGACTAACGTGTCATCTGGCAGGTTGACCAACGGGCACAAGGACATTTCATGGATGGCCATCCAGGGAGGACTGCCTCTTAGGTCATTCATGCATGCCCGCAACCTGTGCAAGACCCGGTACTGCCCCAGGTGCCCCTTCACGGAGGAAACATCTTTGCACATTTTCTGGCAGTGCCCCTTTGCACAGGGTCTGTTGAAAGCCTTGGAACATGAACTCAAGGACTCAGTACCCAGGAACAGACTGTCGTACCGCTCGGTACTTTATGGACTATTTCCTGGGAATACCACGGATGGAGCAATCCAGGAAGCCTGGCGCCTTATGAACTGCTTTAAGGACGCTATATGGTTTGCCAGGAACCGTCTGATTTTGCGGAGAGAGAGTGTGTCCGTCCAGGACTGCCGCAGGCTGATCCACAGCCTGCTCAGAGACTATTCCACCTGGGACAGCCCGGACGTCGATGAGGAAGAGGACTGATACTCCCCTTCCCCCCACTCTCCCTTCTTGTGTGTTGTCTTTCAATAAAGCTTCGGGCCTGTGATTTCCCCCTTCCCTATCCCCTCCTACCCACTCCCCTATCCCATCACTTGTCTGTAATGCTTTGTTGTTTGGCTTTAGTGAATGCAAGAATGTTAGTGTAGCATGTGGTGTAATGTATAGCATAGGCTAGCCTGTACTGTGTATTATACTGTCATGTTATGTTTGACGACTGTTATTATTTATTATTTGCTGCTTCATGGCTTGCGCTGCGTCGCAGTAATGTTTGTATGATGACGATTGATTGTCAATAAAGCATTTTTCAATCAAAAAATCTGTTCTTATCAGTTTAATATCTGATACGTCCCCTATCTGGGGACCATATATTAAATGGATTTTTAGAACAGGGAGATGGAAATAGAGCTTGCTCTGTCCACTCCACGCATTGACCTGGTATTGCAGTATTTCCAGGACCGGTGCACCCTTCCCTTATGTGTTGACTAAAATCAGATTCCAAAAGTGCTATTTGTGTTTGCTATTGTTTTTGTCTTTCTGATGGGATCTCCCCTTTTAATCCCATTATTTCAACACCTGTTGGACAATGCATTTGTACAGTCATGTGTGATAATGAGCTCATTTATTAAATGCAATTAATGAATACATTGCCACCTCTTGTTGTGTGTGTGTGTGTGTGTGTGTGTGTCTTCTGTGTTTCTGTGTTTCCGGCATTTCACATTGGAACAGCTCATTCACCTTCCTTGTCTTCTCTCCGCCCTCCCTCCTAGGTAAGTTAAAGAGCTGCACCTGAGCCAGCCACTGATTGATGCAGCACCACAGTCAAATAGTGGAGTGGAGTGGAGTAGGGGAACAGCAAACAGCCATTAAAGCAGCCAGCCGCCTACCCGCCACAATGGACCTACCTGTGTACACTAGATGGATGTGATGGAATGTACTGTCGTCCCTACATTTCAAGAAGAAGTAAGAATTGCAGTTGCAACAAACCCTTGCTTGCCTACAAAGAGAGCAGCAATTTGGATTTGTTACTTTGTTACCTGGAAGAATAACAAACTGTGCAAGGATGGAGGTTGTAGGAGCAAGGAGAAGTTGTCTGTAAAGTTGGTGGATGCTTATTTTCCATTTTGCAGTCCCTTGTCTCCCTCTTGTGGCCTCCTGGAGGCAAATAAATGTGCAAAAAAAAGACAGCCTGGCGGCCGGCTGTTGCAGTGTTGCCCTCTCAGGCAACACTGAGTGACTGACTGAGCCTCACCGTCTTATATAAAGTTCAGACGGAACTTTGCACGTGTCATAGTGGAGCCCTCAGGATTCCAGAGCCAGCTTTCTGACATCATAATGGGGCCTCAGAGATAGATAAAAGCCTGGGCCCAGGCAGTGTTGGTCAGTGCTGCTCAGCAGGCAGCACTGGACTGGATTAAAGCTGATACAAGGTGTGAAGGAACAAGGGGTGGCTGTGGGCATGCACTTGCTGCCGCTGCCAGTGTTTATCTGCATGGCAGGAGGGCATTTGGGCGTTGCCAGGAAGGCGTTTTTATGTAGATTCCTCCTCTTTCAGCACTGCATTGTGGTGCAAGCAAAAGAAGCAAATCCTGTGTAGCTTCCTCTCCGGCCTTTATTCACCTCCCTCCCGCTTAGTAGCTGTAAATGTGTGTGAGCCTGCAGGGCCCCATGGAATTGCCTAGGAGTAGGCTGAATCAATCGCTGCAAGGGGTGAACAGCAGTATGGGACAGGCTCGGGCAAGGCAAGGGCCGCTCGGGTTATCGCTTCTCGGCCTTTTGGCTAAGATCAAGTGTAGTACCTGCTCAAGCTGAGGTTAGTAATCATCCCTGCCGGTGGTACGTGGGCCATCGTAGGGGGATGACAGAACGCCGAGGTGAGGGCAGGGAACCACAACGGTCATCGCTCTGGTGTACGCATTTGGTTTAAAGGTACCATTTGTAGGTGACCAGGCGACCGCCGGATCGAGGTCAGGAGGTCGGGTAGTTTGAAAGCCCGAGTTGCTATGTGCCCCAGGGCTGGTGACCCTGGGGTGCCCTAACTCACTGGGGGTGGGATCCCACTGAGTGAAGGCACACTTGCACGCACTCTTCTTTCACACTTTTAAGCACACACCTTTATTCTCCCGGCCTTCTGGCTGGGAGATGAGGAATTTTTATATACCTGGCGGATGTCCAGGCTGTATCACAGCGCACATCCACTTATTTAATTTTGTTTTTCACTGTGTGTTTGTCACGTTTGTCACAAGGATTTTGGGATGCGGTGCCCTTTTGGGACCCTCCTGAGGTCTAGGGGGAAAATGTGTGGCCTTCTGGTTCCTTTTTCCCCTGCAACCCGGCCTCCCTTCTTCGGAGGGGAGGTGCAACTAGGATGCAGGCTCCTAGGTAGAAGCCTAGGAGTGTGTTTGGGTCTCCCTAAGCTTCGGCGAGGGGGGACCATCGATCCTTGATCCTCTAGGCCTATGGTTTGGAGGGTCAGGGAATGGTTATGCGGGGCCTCTCTCTTTTAAGAGAAGGGCTGCGATAGACCGCATCCTTGTGCACTTTTTGTGTGGCACCTCTGCACTTTTTATGCACTTGGGTGATAGAAAGCACGGCTCGGGCTTTTAAAAAAAAAAAAAAAAAAAAAAAAAAAAAAATCTGTTCTTATCAGTTTAATATCTGATACGTCCCCTATCTGGGGACCATATATTAAATGGATTTTTAGAACAGGGAGATGGAAATAGAGCTTGCTCTGTCCACTCCACGCATTGACCTGGTATTGCAGTATTTCCAGGACCGGTGCACCCTTCCCTTATGTGTTGACTAAAATCAGATTCCAAAAGTGCTATTTGTGTTTGCTATTGTTTTTGTCTTTCTGATGGGATCTCCCCTTTTAATCCCATTATTTCAACACCTGTTGGACAATGCATTTGTACAGTCATGTGTGAT
The DNA here is from genome assembly GCF_050947455.1 of Rhinoderma darwinii. NCBI lineage: Eukaryota > Metazoa > Chordata > Amphibia > Anura > Rhinodermatidae > Rhinoderma > Rhinoderma darwinii. Next base: position 389,514 of record NW_027461785.1, read on the forward strand.
AATGAGCTCATTTATTAAATGCAATTAATGAATACATTGCCACCTCTTGTTGTGTGTGTGTGTGTGTGTGTGTGTGTGTGTCTTCTGTGTTTCTGTGTTTCCGGCATTTCACATTGGAACAGCTCATTCACCTTCCTTGTCTTCTCTCCGCCCTCCCTCCTAGGTAAGTTAAAGAGCTGCACCTGAGCCAGCCACTGATTGATGCAGCACCACAGTCAAATAGTGGAGTGGAGTGGAGTAGGGGAACAGCAAACAGCCATTAAAGCAGCCAGCCGCCTACCCGCCACAATGGACCTACCTGTGTACACTAGATGGATGTGATGGAATGTACTGTCGTCCCTACATTTCAAGAAGAAGTAAGAATTGCAGTTGCAACAAACCCTTGCTTGCCTACAAAGAGAGCAGCAATTTGGATTTGTTACTTTGTTACCTGGAAGAATAACAAACTGTGCAAGGATGGAGGTTGTAGGAGCAAGGAGAAGTTGTCTGTAAAGTTGGTGGATGCTTATTTTCCATTTTGCAGTCCCTTGTCTCCCTCTTGTGGCCTCCTGGAGGCAAATAAATGTGCAAAAAAAAGACAGCCTGGCGGCCGGCTGTTGCAGTGTTGCCCTCTCAGGCAACACTGAGTGACTGACTGAGCCTCACCGTCTTATATAAAGTTCAGACGGAACTTTGCACGTGTCATAGTGGAGCCCTCAGGATTCCAGAGCCAGCTTTCTGACATCATAATGGGGCCTCAGAGATAGATAAAAGCCTGGGCCCAGGCAGTGTTGGTCAGTGCTGCTCAGCAGGCAGCACTGGACTGGATTAAAGCTGATACAAGGTGTGAAGGAACAAGGGGTGGCTGTGGGCATGCACTTGCTGCCGCTGCCAGTGTTTATCTGCATGGCAGGAGGGCATTTGGGCGTTGCCAGGAAGGCGTTTTTATGTAGATTCCTCCTCTTTCAGCACTGCATTGTGGTGCAAGCAAAAGAAGCAAATCCTGTGTAGCTTCCTCTCCGGCCTTTATTCACCTCCCTCCCGCTTAGTAGCTGTAAATGTGTGTGAGCCTGCAGGGCCCCATGGAATTGCCTAGGAGTAGGCTGAATCAATCGCTGCAAGGGGTGAACAGCAGTATGGGACAGGCTCGGGCAAGGCAAGGGCCGCTCGGGTTATCGCTTCTCGGCCTTCTGGCTGAGATCAAGTGTAGTGCTGTTTATTCGTATCAGTACTGCCTTGGTTTTGGTTGGGAGGTGCTCCGGTACCCTCTCTCTCGGCCTCGGGGGATTGTCCAGGTTCGCCTGGACTTCACCCCCGTGCTGCTATTTGGGAGAGAGGCTTAGTCCGGAGCAACGAGCGGCGATCCCCCTGGCCACAGTGACCCGTGTGTCTCTGTGGTGCGATACCCAGTGAGTTATCATGGCGGCAGATGATACTCTCACGTTCGAGCCGAACTTCACTCGGCTAAAAAACTCGGTACGTTTTACGTATACGGAGGAGGCTCCAGCCAATCGTGGATTGAAACACCTGATCGAAGAGGTGCTTTTGGGAGTATTTGCGATCCGGCCATTGGAGATTTTGGCAATCCAGGACTATCCTAGGCGTGGGATCTATGATGTGACCTTGCGATATGACGGTATATACTTGGATTTTGCAAATCGCTTGAAAAAGGTAGGCAGAGATCCCAGGCTTAAAGGGGTCCAGATTATGGAGCATTTTTCTTCAGATCGGAAACTCATGGTGATTAAAATGTATTCTCCTTATATAACTGAAGATGAGATAATATTTTTTTTAAAAAATTTTTGTACTTTGGTTATTCCTAAGGGGAAGGTTATGAATGAGTTTGATGTATGGACCTCTAAATGGAAATTTTTTGTTGAACTTAAAGACGACCCAAAAGCACCTGAGGAAAAATTGGTACCCCCAGCTCGTTTTAAATTGGGCAATATTAACGGTGATATTTTTTTTAACGGTATGGAGGAATTTTGTAGAATTTGCAAAAAATATGGGCATACAAAAAATGATTGTGAGAGTACTTGCACAAATTGTGGTAGCCAAAACCATACTGTTAAAAATTGTAACAAACCAAAAAAGTGTAGTCTGTGTCAAGACACCAGTCACTTTTACATAGCTTGTCCCCACAGACAGAAACCGCAGAAGAGACCACAAATTTCTACATACCGACCCCAACGAGAGAAACAACTGGAAAACCAGCCGGCCCCCGAAGAGGAAGCAAGAATGGAGACCCAAGAAGCAAGTCACACTTTGGACATTAATACTGGTAAGTCTGTTGCCTCTCTGGATAACGAAGGATTTCAGTCTCAAATTAGGATGAAGGACCGACAAAAGGAGAGGAAGCGAATAGAGAAGCAGGGGACGGGGATGCCTTTTTCTCGAAAGGAAGGTAGAAACCCGGAGGAAGCTGTTTCTCAAGAAAAACAAGAAGATCTAGGTGCGAAAAAACGGAAGACAGGTGAGCCTCAAAATCAGGACGTACTAAGGATGACAAACCGGTACTTAGCAATACAACCTGTAGGTGAACCTGGAGCAACCAGCACTGTCCCGGAAACCCCAGAAGAGATGGCCCAGATGTCTGTTGGACAGCCTGGCGCTTCCCATTCAGGAGGCCCTATGGAAGAGACGGACTACGGGTCAAAAACACCAGAGAGGGGAAAGACGGGTTTAACGATCATTCCAAATACTCTCCTTAGTCCTCTGTGTGAGGATTTTTCGGAGGAGGCAACAGACAGCGATTCCAGTTCTACAAGCTTCTTGCACTGCGTAACTTCTAGAGGTGACCTGGAAAACTCTGACAGCTCTCAGGGGTTGGCTAGGCTGGAAGAAGAAATAAAGGTTTTAAGGGGTTGAAAATTGTGTTTTATCCCACCTTTTATATCTCATCAATGGCAGTTTTAAAAGGACTCTCCCTAAATGTAAGGGGACTCAAGTCAAAAATACGCAGAACAGTCCTTTTTAATTATTTATCCCTGCTTTCTGCTTCAGTGTTCTTTTTGCAGGAGTGTGGCATCCCTCATCGGGCAGAATATCAAAAATACGAAACAGATTGGAAATATGGAACTTCGGTATGGTCTGGTTCTAACCTATCAAAATCTGCAGGAGTGGCAATCCTTTTTAAGGGTAATATTAACATTACTTTTAAACAAGAAATTTTACCAGGCAGGATTTTATTAGTAAAGGCTTTTATAAATGGTATTAAGTGGCAGTTTTTAAATTTTTATGGATCACCAGATAAAAAAGAAAGAGAAGAAATGCTGGGAATTTTACCTCTTTTTATAACCGATTCCTGTCCCTTGGTTTTAGCTGGGGATTTTAATTGTGTTTTAAGAGGTGAAAAAAGAATTACGCAGTCCTCCAGTAGAAACTACGATAAAACTTCTGGTCTTTTAAGTAACATTGTGAGTGATTTTAAACTTACAGATGTCTTCAAAAATTGTAATAAAAAAATGTCAGATCTAGATAGCACTACTTGGAGTAACATACGATGTAGCTCAAGAATTGATTTTATTTTTTCTTCTCAGCAAATTTTACCTGTCCACTGTGAACTTTTAACAAACATGTTCTCTGACCATAAAGGCCTTTTATTTGTTCTAAATTTTGACTCTGGTTTTAGAAGAGGCTCCAGTTCATGGAAGATGAATGTAGCACTTTTAAAGGATGAAAAAATAATTGCAGATTTTATTAGGTTTTATAATAGGTGTAAGCGAAAGAGAGACCCTACAGAATCCATGACGTTATGGTGGGATAAGATGAAGAAGAAGATCAAAAATTTTTTCATAAGGTATGGAATTCAAAGAGCAAAAGAAAAAAGAGCGGTCTATGAAAAATTAAATATTCAATTGCAAACTCTTTACAAAATAAGGTCTGTGGGGGTAGAAGTGACTGAGGAGATAATACAGGTTAAAAAAGAAGCCCAAATGTTTCTGGAAGATAAAGGAAAAGAGATAATTTTTAAAGCAAAAATACAACACATGGAAGAAAACGAGAAATGCTCCAGATACTTTTTTAAAAAAAGTATACAAAAGAAGATTCATATAGATAAAATGGAAGGAGAAACCGATATTGACAACATTTTAAAAAAAACTCATATTTATTATAAAAATCTTTTTAGCGAAAAAAATGTGGATACTAATTTTATGGAGAACGTTTTAAAAGAAGTTTCATGTGTTTTAGATTTTAATGCCCAATCTGCTTTATTACAGCCCATCACCGAGAAAGAGATGCTGGATACTATAAATAGTTTTAAGTTGGGCAAGGTTCCAGGAGCTGATGGGGTACCAATCGAATTTTACAGAACTTTTTATGAGGTTTTAAAGGATGATTTTTTATCTCTCCTTTTAGAAGTTTTTAGCTCAAAGATTTTACCAGAATCCTGGAAAATGGGTGATGTATCATTACTGCACAAAAAAGGTAATAAAGAAGAGATCAAGAACTGGAGGCCGATAACTTTATTAAATTGCGACTACAAGGTAATGGCCAAGATCTGTGCAAACAGACTCAAAACTGTGATTGAGAAACTTATTCACCCCAATCAAGTCTGTGGAATTCCAGGAAGAAGTATATGGGAAAATCTTAACCTCATAAAAGATCTGATAAATGATGCAAACAGCAGGAAAAGCAACTTGGCAATTTTAATGGTAGATTTTGAAAAAGCATTTGACAGGGTCTCACACCAGTTTTTATTCAATGTTTTAGGAAAGATGGGCGTACCAGAAAATTTTATAAATTCTTTAAAAGCATTTTATAGGGACTGTCAAAGTAGAATTTTAATTAATGGTTTTAAGTCCCAGGCTGTTCCCCTCAGGTCCGGTGTGAAACAAGGTTGTCCCCTATCACCTCTACTTTTTATCTGTGCCCTTGAACCCCTTTTATGCATGATTAGGAGAGATAATGACATTTGTGGGGTAGCTCTCCCGGGTAGCAAGGGTACTGAAGCCAAGGTTGTAAGTTATATGGATGATGTTGCAATAACCTGTAAGGATAATATATCATTAAAAAAGACCTTAAAACAAATCCATTATTTCTGCTGTGCATCAGGTTTTAAAGTAAATTTTAATAAATGTGAGATTTTAAAGATTGGTGCAATAGATATGCAAGACATTGAGATTCCAATTGTAGAGAAAGTGAAGATTTTAGGTATTTATTTTAATGAATACAATAATGTAACGGAGAACTGGGAGGGGATCATGCAAAAAGTAAACCAGAAGTTATGTATATGGAGAATGAGAGATCTGACTATGGAGGGCAAAGTGCTTATTATTAAAATGGTGATCCTGCCTTTGATTTTATACTTGAGCTTAGTCTTCCCCCCTCCCACCCGTATTTTATGCAAATTGCAAAAAGCATGTTTCACTTTCTTTTGGAATTCAAAAATGGAAAAATTAAAAAGAGAAATCGTTTTTAAACCCAAAGATAAAGGAGGAAAAGATTTTACTGATTTTAGAGTTTTCTTATACACTAAGTTCTTTTCATTATGTTTTAAGAATTTTTTTAAAGAAAACTACTGGTCATTCTTCTTGAGATATAATTTGGGAAATTTCATGAGGCGTTTTGGGTGGTTTCAAACTGATCTTAAACATCCCTACAGTTTTAACATGCCAGATATTTATGAGATTTTAGAGAAAATTGTTATCCTTTTTAATCTCACTAAGGTAAAAACAGATGTCTTAATGAATGGCAAAGTTTTAACAAAATTTATTTCAAAATCCACTGAGGTTTGTTTTATTGGGAATTTTAATGAGATACAATGTAAGAATATATGGAAAATGCTGAATTCTTTTTATCTTTTTAATTCCCAGAAAGACCTAGCCTGGAGCTGCGTCCACAGTTGCCTGCCATGCCGTTCCTTCCAACACAGAAGGCATTTGTCATCTACAGCCAATTGCCCAAGAGAGGGATGCCACAACGAGGAAACTGTTTTTCATCTATTATGGACTTGCGATTTTGCGAAGGACGTTTGGAAGAAGATTTTACCGCTACTAAAAACAATCACGGCAATAAAGACTTTGAACTATTACGTCATATTATATGGACAAATAGACTGTGTTTCCTTTCCAGACAGATGGACGGCATGGAGGATCATAAACTGTGTGAAGGCAGCTCTTTGGAAGGCACGGAACATTTTACTTTTTAAAAAGGATATTTTATCGGTGGATAATGTAATTGGGATGATTTTAAGTGAAATGTTTTTATATCTTTTACTTGATAAACAAAAGGACGCTTCTGCATATGTAAAATGGCATTTTAATGATTGGAATTCTATATTGTAAATGTCTTGCACCTGTATGTAAAATCTTTTGAAATTTGAATAAACGGTTTTGTATCCTTGTGGTACAGCCAAAACAAAAAAAAAAAATCTGTTCTTATCAGTTTAATATCTGATACGTCCCCTATCTGGGGACCATATATTAAATGGATTTTTAGAACAGGGAGATGGAAATAGAGCTTGCTCTGTCCACTCCACGCATTGACCTGGTATTGCAGTATTTCCAGGACCGGTGCACCCTTCCCTTATGTGTTGACTAAAATCAGATTCCAAAAGTGCTATTTGTGTTTGCTATTGTTTTTGTCTTTCTGATGGGATCTCCCCTTTTAATCCCATTATTTCAACACCTGTTGGACAATGCATTTGTACAGTCATGTGTGATAATGAGCTCATTTATTAAATGCAATTAATGAATACATTGCCACCTCTTGTTGTGTGTGTGTGTGTGTGTGTGTGTGTCTTCTGTGTTTCTGTGTTTCCGGCATTTCACATTGGAACAGCTCATTCACCTTCCTTGTCTTCTCTCCGCCCTCCCTCCTAGGTAAGTTAAAGAGCTGCACCTGAGCCAGCCACTGATTGATGCAGCACCACAGTCAAATAGTGGAGTGGAGTGGAGTAGGGGAACAGCAAACAGCCATTAAAGCAGCCAGCCGCCTACCCGCCACAATGGACCTACCTGTGTACACTAGATGGATGTGATGGAATGTACTGTCGTCCCTACATTTCAAGAAGAAGTAAGAATTGCAGTTGCAACAAACCCTTGCTTGCCTACAAAGAGAGCAGCAATTTGGATTTGTTACTTTGTTACCTGGAAGAATAACAAACTGTGCAAGGATGGAGGTTGTAGGAGCAAGGAGAAGTTGTCTGTAAAGTTGGTGGATGCTTATTTTCCATTTTGCAGTCCCTTGTCTCCCTCTTGTGGCCTCCTGGAGGCAAATAAATGTGCAAAAAAAAGACAGCCTGGCGGCCGGCTGTTGCAGTGTTGCCCTCTCAGGCAACACTGAGTGACTGACTGAGCCTCACCGTCTTATATAAAGTTCAGACGGAACTTTGCACGTGTCATAGTGGAGCCCTCAGGATTCCAGAGCCAGCTTTCTGACATCATAATGGGGCCTCAGAGATAGATAAAAGCCTGGGCCCAGGCAGTGTTGGTCAGTGCTGCTCAGCAGGCAGCACTGGACTGGATTAAAGCTGATACAAGGTGTGAAGGAACAAGGGGTGGCTGTGGGCATGCACTTGCTGCCGCTGCCAGTGTTTATCTGCATGGCAGGAGGGCATTTGGGCGTTGCCAGGAAGGCGTTTTTATGTAGATTCCTCCTCTTTCAGCACTGCATTGTGGTGCAAGCAAAAGAAGCAAATCCTGTGTAGCTTCCTCTCCGGCCTTTATTCACCTCCCTCCCGCTTAGTAGCTGTAAATGTGTGTGAGCCTGCAGGGCCCCATGGAATTGCCTAGGAGTAGGCTGAATCAATCGCTGCAAGGGGTGAACAGCAGTATGGGACAGGCTCGGGCAAGGCAAGGGCCGCTCGGGTTATCGCTTCTCGGCCTTTTGGCTAAGATCAAGTGTAGTATCTGCTCAAGCTGAGGTTAGTAATCATCCCTGCCGGTGGTACGTGGGCCATCGTAGGGGGATGACAGAACGCCGAGGTGAGGGCAGGGAACCACAACGGTCATCGCTCTGGTGTACGCATTTGGTTTAAAGGTACCATTTGTAGGTGACCAGGCGACCGCCGGATCGAGGTCATTAGGCCGGGTAGTTTGGAAGCCCGAGTTGCTATGTGCCCCAGGGCTGGTGACCCTGGGGTGCCCTAACTCACTGGGGGTGGGATCCCACTGAGTGAAGGCACACTTGCACGCACTCTCTTTCACGCTATATGAGCACACACCTTTATTCTCCCGGCCTTCTGGCTGGGAGATGAGGAATTTTTTATACCTGGCGGATGTCCAGGCTGTATCACAGCGCACATCCACTTATTTAATTTTGTTTTTCACTGTGTGTTTGTCACGTTTGTCACAAGGATTTTGGGATGCGGTGCCCTTTTGGGACCCTCCTGAGGTGTAGGGGGAAAATGTGTGGCCTTCTGGTTCCTTTTTCCCCTGCAACCCGGCCTCCCTTCTTCGGAGGGGAGGTGCAACTAGGATGCAGGCTCCTAGGTGGACACTGGGGTGGCAGCCCAGGTAGAAGCCTAGGAGTGTGTTTGGGTCTCCCTAAGCTTCGGCGAGGGGGGACCATCGATCCTTGATCCTCTAGGCCTATGGTTTGGAGGGTCAGGGAATGGTTATGCGGGGCCTCTCTCTTTTAAGAGAAGGGCTGCGATAGACCGCATCCTTGTGCACTTTTTGTGTGGCACCTCTGCACTTTTTATGCACTTGGGTGATAGAAAGCACGACTCGGGCTTTCAAAAAAAAAAAAAAAAAAAAAAAAATCTGTTCTTATCAGTTTAATATCTGATACGTCCCCTATCTGGGGACCATATATTAAATGGATTTTTAGAACAGGGAGATGGAAATAGAGCTTGCTCTGTCCACTCCACGCATTGACCTGGTATTGCAGTATTTCCAGGACCGGTGCACCCTTCCCTTATGTGTTGACTAAAATCAGATTCCAAAAGTGCTATTTGTGTTTGCTATTGTTTTTGTCTTTCTGATGGGATCTCCCCTTTTAATCCCATTATTTCAACACCTGTTGGACAATGCATTTGTACAGTCATGTGTGATAATGAGCTCATTTATTAAATGCAATTAATGAATACATTGCCACCTCTTGTTGTGTGTGTGTGTGTGTGTGTGTGTGTCTTCTGTGTTTCTGTGTTTCCGGCATTTCACATTGGAACAGCTCATTCACCTTCCTTGTCTTCTCTCCGCCCTCCCTCCTAGGTAAGTTAAAGAGCTGCACCTGAGCCAGCCACTGATTGATGCAGCACCACAGTCAAATAGTGGAGTGGAGTGGAGTAGGGGAACAGCAAACAGCCATTAAAGCAGCCAGCCGCCTACCCGCCACAATGGACCTACCTGTGTACACTAGATGGATGTGATGGAATGTACTGTCGTCCCTACATTTCAAGAAGAAGTAAGAATTGCAGTTGCAACAAACCCTTGCTTGCCTACAAAGAGAGCAGCAATTTGGATTTGTTACTTTGTTACCTGGAAGAATAACAAACTGTGCAAGGATGGAGGTTGTAGGAGCAAGGAGAAGTTGTCTGTAAAGTTGGTGGATGCTTATTTTCCATTTTGCAGTCCCTTGTCTCCCTCTTGTGGCCTCCTGGAGGCAAATAAATGTGCAAAAAAAAGACAGCCTGGCGGCCGGCTGTTGCAGTGTTGCCCTCTCAGGCAACACTGAGTGACTGACTGAGCCTCACCGTCTTATATAAAGTTCAGACGGAACTTTGCACGTGTCATAGTGGAGCCCTCAGGATTCCAGAGCCAGCTTTCTGACATCATAATGGGGCCTCAGAGATAGATAAAAGCCTGGGCCCAGGCAGTGTTGGTCAGTGCTGCTCAGCAGGCAGCACTGGACTGGATTAAAGCTGATACAAGGTGTGAAGGAACAAGGGGTGGCTGTGGGCATGCACTTGCTGCCGCTGCCAGTGTTTATCTGCATGGCAGGAGGGCATTTGGGCGTTGCCAGGAAGGCGTTTTTATGTAGATTCCTCCTCTTTCAGCACTGCATTGTGGTGCAAGCAAAAGAAGCAAATCCTGTGTAGCTTCCTCTCCGGCCTTTATTCACCTCCCTCCCGCTTAGTAGCTGTAAATGTGTGTGAGCCTGCAGGGCCCCATGGAATTGCCTAGGAGTAGGCTGAATCAATCGCTGCAAGGGGTGAACAGCAGTATGGGACAGGCTCGGGCAAGGCAAGGGCCGCTCGGGTTATCGCTTCTCGGCCTTTTGGCAAGATCAGGTGTAGTATTTCTGCATCTGGTTTTGTTGGGAGGTGTCCGGGGTACCCTGCTCCTTGGCCTTGGGGGATTGTCTCTTTTCACAGAGAGACTTCACCCCCTTGCTGCTATTTGGGGAGTGGGCTTAGCCCCCGGACAACGAGTTGCGATCGCGCCTTACCCAAGAGGTCAACCGGCCTTGAGGCGTTTTTCTAAGAGCGTTCCGAGGGCGTTTATCGGGCTTCGTAGGTGTCTGGGGTACCCTAATCCTTGGCCTTGGGGGAGGGTTCCACTTAATTGTGGAATCTGAGCCCTTGCTGCTATAAGGGACAGGCTTAGCCCCCAGGCACTGAAAATGCCATATACATTTGGATTTGCATCCGGGGACACCCGGTTGCGCCAGTCCGTCCGCATCGAGGTGGAAGAAGGCCATCGCCAGCGGAAGAACCTTCGCTTCATTGTGGAGGTGATTCTGCTGGACTTCCTGGGGCTCAAGCGGGCGGACATCCTGTGTCTCAACGACCAGGAAAGCCGCGGTCGGTACACCGTATCCTTTACGGCCGCGGCATGTTGCGACAACATGCACAAAAGATTGTCTGATGCGGACCAGAGTGAGGAGCGGCTAAATGGACTGAACTTTTTATTCCTCTACGGGGAGGAAGAAGTCCCGCTCGTGATGTGCATGTTCAGTCCATTTGTCTCAGAGTGTGACATTGAAACCTTCCTCAGTCGTTACTGCAGGGAGGTCCGCTTCTCACATAAAATCTTGAACACCCAGAGCTTCTGGAATGGCAAAAGAAAATATTGGGTGAAGTTCCGCCAGGATCCCAATGGCATTGGAGGCTTACATCACCCACCCCAGAACTTTGCCATTGGGAAGAATCGAGGATTCCTATTTTACCCCCAGATGCCAATAGCCTGCCGGAACTGCTTGAGATATGGCCACACCAGAGAACATTGTGACCGGCCCCATGTGGTGCAGTGTAACAGGTGTGGCCAGGTTGGACACGTAGCGGCAAAATGCAGTTCCGAGGTGTTGTGCAATCTGTGCGGCATGACTGGGCATGCTTTTAAAGATTGCCCCCGCAGAGCGAAATCTGGGCCACCCAGACCAGGGCCAGAGCGGCAGTTTGCAACATGTGCAGACGCCGCTGGTAATGCCCCAAAACGAGCATTGACGACTGAGGGGTCCAGGCCAAAGTCCTTCACAGCTCCATCGGGGGGCCCACCGATGTCAGCCTCGAGGGACGGCCATAGGGATTCCACCGGGTCCAGGCAGAGCAGGAGGAATTCTGACTCTGCTGGACATAAGTTGACCGGCACCTCTGCAAACAGGTCCTCTGCTCCGCCTGCAGTGGACCCTGTTGAGGCAGTGGTTAGCGACAGGCGTCGTGGCTCCGTAGGTTCTGCAGTAGGACCTGACGCCTGTCCCAAGAGTGTGGGCATGGAGCGGAGACACTCTGTGTCAGACGAGGGCTCCATTAAGAAAACCCTAAAATATGCTGGATTGGAGCCTCGTTTTGACCATTTCCGGTCAACGGGGGGGTCGGAGCAAAGTTCCTCCACTGCGGTTGTGGAGGGGCTTGCGATGAAGGCTCCCCGTAAGCAGGCAAAGGTTGCCAAGAGCGATGGGACCTCACAGGCCCCTGTGCAGCTGCCCAGGAAGGACATCAGCGATATCTTCAGCCAGGGGCCAGAGATGGGTGAGAGCGACTTCGAGGAGATGGATAGGAGCCATTCTGCAAAGAGACAGCGAGAGGAAGAGGAGTCCGGAGTTCGGAGGAAAGCTGCCTATCGGAGTTCGGATGAGAGCAGTGTGGGGGTTGGAGCCGCCCACGTATCTGGCTCTGACCCTACCAACATCCAAGATTTATTGACCCCTCAAAAAGGGGGTCCAGACTCGCAGCTGATCTCCGAGTACGACTCTTCTGGTTCGGACCCTGACCTCAACTAAGACTATGTTGGTTCCTATCAAAGTCGCCTCACTAAATGTGAGGTCCCTAAAGAGCCCTGTCCGCAGGACTGCTTTATTTTCATTTTTAGAGACTGTGGACTTTGACCTTTGCCTGCTTCAAGAATGTGGAATCCCTAATGACTTGGAATATCAAGATTTAAAGATGGACTGGAAACTAGGCCCCTCAGTCTGGTCTGGTGGAAATGACTGTCGCTCTGCGGGGGTTGGATTGCTCTGCCGAGGTCGTTTTATCTCCATCCAAACAGTGACTGAAATCATGCCCGGCAGAGCTATTTTAATACATTTGCTTTTTAATGGAACTTTAATTCGTGTTTTAAACGTTTATGCCCCTCCTACCAAACAGGAGAGGGCAGAACTATTAGAGATTTTACCATTGTTTTGTGTTGGGTCTACCCCCCTGCTGGTGGGTGGTGATTTTAACTGTGTGCGAGATGGAGAACACCGCCAGGGTGGGGATTTTAATCGAAAAATTGACCGTACTTCTTACCTGCTCAAGAATTTTATTGGTGATTTTAAATTGAAAGATTGCTGGAGGGAACTCTTGCCTGCGGACCCAGGCCCCACCTGGTCCAATGGAAGAGTGAGCTCCAGAATTGATTTTATTTTCACTTCTAATAGTTTTATTCCCAAAAAATGTTTGCTTTTAACAAATATTTTATCTGATCACAAGCTCCTTTCAGTGCACCTGGAGCTAGAGGGAGAGCAAAAAGCTTGTAGGGGTCCCTGGAGACTAAACACCACACTCCTGGAGGACCCCATCATTAAAGAGGAGTTTGTGCGGACCTACCAGTGTTGGCAGTCCCATAGAGCGCCCAGTCAGCCTATGCTACACTGGTGGGAGGGCATTAAACCCAAAATCAGAGCTTTTTTTATTCGAGCAGGTAAGAAGAAAGCAAAAGAGAAAAAACAATGGTTTTATGTTCTTAATAAACGTTTACATGTACTTTTTAAATTGAAGGAGATTGGTATGGATGTTGATGATGATATCTTAAATCTTAAAGCTGAAATAAAATATGCCATAGAAGAGAAAGGGAAACAAATAATTTTTAATTCACATGTAAAGCACCTCGAGGATGGCGAGAAGTGTTCCCGGTTCTTCTTCAAAAAGGTAATGGATAAACGAGATGTCATTTTAAACCTTGAAGGAGAAACCACTATGGTCGGCATTTTAAATTCTGCTTTTAATTTCTACCAATCTCTTTTTAACAAGAAAAATATTGATCCTTCCTTTTTAGAACATGTTCTTAATTCCCTTGATGCCAAGCTAGATATTTTAGACCAGGAAGTTTTATCCCGTAATATTACCTTGGAGGAACTTTTATTTGCTTTTAAAAGTTTTTCTAATGGGAAAGCTCCTGGGGAAGATGGTCTGCCCATCGAATTTTATCATGCTTTTTGGGAAATTTTAAAGAATGACATGTTTTTATTGTATAAGGAAGTTTTTATTACTGAAGAGCTGCCCCCTTCCTGGAGGAGGGGGATTGTGTCCTTAATTTTTAAAAAAGGTGAGAGGGACCAGTTAAAAAACTGGCGCCCTATTACTCTTTTAAACGTTGATTGTAAAATTTTAGCTAAACTAATAACAATCCGTTTTAAACCTTTTATTCATAAATTAATCCATCCAAACCAGGTATGTGGGGTACCTGGGAGGTCAATTACTGAGTCCCTGAATATTTTACGTGACATCATTTGGTATTTTAAAGAAAGGGGTCAAAGCCTTGCTATTTTATCCTTAGATTTCGAGAAGGCTTTTGACCGGGTCTCCCATGAATATCTTTTTATGGTTCTTAAAAAGATGGCTGTTCCTGAAATTATTTTAACACGTATTAAGCTTTTATATCGATCCTGTTTTAGCCAAATTTCTATCAACGGATTTTTAACTAAAGGTGTTCCTCTTTTATCAGGGGTGAAACAGGGGTGCCCGTTGTCTCCGCTCCTTTTTATTTGTGCCATAGAACCTCTGTTCACCCTAATAAGAGATGATAAAGTCATCAGAGGCGTGCCCATACCTGGAGGAAGGGGGAACCAGGTAAAAATCCTAGGCTATATGGATGACGCCACCGTCCTATGCCCAGACGCCGCTTCTATGAGACGGGCATTGAGGAACACCAGCTTTTTTTGTGAAGCCTCTGGTTTTAAATTAAACGTTGATAAGTGTGACTGTTTTTATACTGGTGTATGGGATTCCTCTGTGACACCAGGAGTTAACATGCAGCAGGATCAGATAAAAATTTTAGGAATTGTTTTTAATCAAGAAAACGATGGGAGACCCAATTGGGATTCAGTAATTGCCAAAATGGAAAAAAAGGTTTTAATGTGGAATTTGAGAAATCTCACCATGGAGGGAAAAGTTTTAATAATTAAATCTGTTTTATTACCCATAATGCTTTATGTAGCTATGGTTTTCCCTCCAACAATTTTATATATTAAAAAAGTGACCAGGATCTGTTTTATGTTTTTATGGGGTTCCAAAATGGAAAAACTAAAACGTGATTTTATGTACAGATGTAAGGACAATGGCGGGAGAGATGTTCCTAACCTTTTTAACTTCTTTTACATTAAATACTTTTGCTTCTGTTTTAAAATGTATAATTCTGATGGTATTTTTAGCTACTTTTTAAAGTACGCTACGGGCATGATTTTTAAACGATGGTTTCGTGTCCCTTTGAATTCTCCTGTGCTTCTGTGTCCCCCAAAACAATATGCGGTGCTCGAAAAAACTGTCAGGCTCCTAGGTCTCCAAGAATTGGAGCCTGACATATTGGGGGACCAGAAAAAAGTGTCACTCTCCTGTAGGCGGCAGGAGGATACACTGGCAGTTTCAAATTTCTCACAGGCAAGGTCCAAGGTGGTGTGGCGGAACGTTTTCGGGAAATTTATGGCAAATGTGCACAAGGACCTTGCCTGGGCAATCGTTCACCAGTGCCTCCCTACTCGTGAATTCCAGCATAGGCGAGGACTGGTGGCGAGAGCCAAGTGCCCGAGAGACAGGTGTGGTGACGACGAGACGATAATGCACCTGTTTTGGAACTGCCCATATGCACAGGAGGTTTGGAGGAAGGTAGGCCCATTGCTGAAATGGGCCTGCGGTCTTAAAGATCTTAAATTTGAATACGTGTTTTATGGTCTTTTTAACTGCCCAAGTTTTAAACAGCAAATGGTCTGTTGGATCATTTTAAACTGTTTTAAGAATGCCATTTGGAAGGTTAGGAACATTCTGCTTTTTAAACATGATTTTATTGACGTTAAAAATTGTGTGAAATATGCCCTAAGTGAAATGTATATTTATTATCTTAGGGACAAAAAGCAGCTAGGGGTAAAAGAAGCAACATCCATGTGGTGTTTGCAAATGTGGAATACCATAACATTGTAAATAAAAATGGTTTTATTCTTTTATGTCTTTTATGCCCTGTATAAATTTTATCCTGCTATTGTTCTGTACTTTTATTATAACATCTGTATTAATGGTCTTATTATTATTACTTTTGTATTCATTTAAATGTATGAATATTCATGTATTATGCTGTTGATTTTATCTTGTGGTTTCAATTTTAAAAAAAAGTCTGTAAAATATATTATTTTTGCCAATAAAAAACTTTGTTGAAACCTTATCTGTTCTTATCAGTTTAATATCTGATACGTCCCCTATCTGGGGACCATATATTAAATGGATTTTTAGAACAGGGAGATGGAAATAGAGCTTGCTCTGTCCACTCCACGCATTGACCTGGTATTGCAGTATTTCCAGGACCGGTGCACCCTTCCCTTATGTGTTGACTAAAATCAGATTCCAAAAGTGCTATTTGTGTTTGCTATTGTTTTTGTCTTTCTGATGGGATCTCCCCTTTTAATCCCATTATTTCAACACCTGTTGGACAATGCATTTGTACAGTCATGTGTGATAATGAGCTCATTTATTAAATGCAATTAATGAATACATTGCCACCTCTTGTTGTGTGTGTGTGTGTGTGTGTGTGTGTCTTCTGTGTTTCCGGCATTTCACATTGGAACAGCTCATTCACCTTCCTTGTCTTCTCTCCGCCCTCCCTCCTAGGTAAGTTAAAGAGCTGCACCTGAGCCAGCCACTGATTGATGCAGCACCACAGTCAAATAGTGGAGTGGAGTGGAGTAGGGGAACAGCAAACAGCCATTAAAGCAGCCAGCCGCCTACCCGCCACAATGGACCTACCTGTGTACACTAGATGGATGTGATGGAATGTACTGTCGTCCCTACATTTCAAGAAGAAGTAAGAATTGCAGTTGCAACAAACCCTTGCTTGCCTACAAAGAGAGCAGCAATTTGGATTTGTTACTTTGTTACCTGGAAGAATAACAAACTGTGCAAGGATGGAGGTTGTAGGAGCAAGGAGAAGTTGTCTGTAAAGTTGGTGGATGCTTATTTTCCATTTTGCAGTCCCTTGTCTCCCTCTTGTGGCCTCCTGGAGGCAAATAAATGTGCAAAAAAAAGACAGCCTGGCGGCCGGCTGTTGCAGTGTTGCCCTCTCAGGCAACACTGAGTGACTGACTGAGCCTCACCGTCTTATATAAAGTTCAGACGGAACTTTGCACGTGTCATAGTGGAGCCCTCAGGATTCCAGAGCCAGCTTTCTGACATCATAATGGGGCCTCAGAGATAGATAAAAGCCTGGGCCCAGGCAGTGTTGGTCAGTGCTGCTCAGCAGGCAGCACTGGACTGGATTAAAGCTGATACAAGGTGTGAAGGAACAAGGGGTGGCTGTGGGCATGCACTTGCTGCCGCTGCCAGTGTTTATCTGCATGGCAGGAGGGCATTTGGGCGTTGCCAGGAAGGCGTTTTTATGTAGATTCCTCCTCTTTCAGCACTGCATTGTGGTGCAAGCAAAAGAAGCAAATCCTGTGTAGCTTCCTCTCCGGCCTTTATTCACCTCCCTCCCGCTTAGTAGCTGTAAATGTGTGTGAGCCTGCAGGGCCCCATGGAATTGCCTAGGAGTAGGCTGAATCAATCGCTGCAAGGGGTGAACAGCAGTATGGGACAGGCTCGGGCAAGGCAAGGGCCGCTCGGGTTATCGCTTCTCGGCCTTTTGGCTAAGATCAAGTGTAGTATCTGTTCTTATCAGTTTAATATCTGATACGTCCCCTATCTGGGGACCATATATTAAATGGATTTTTAGAACAGGGAGATGGAAATAGAGCTTGCTCTGTCCACTCCACGCATTGACCTGGTATTGCAGTATTTCCAGGACCGGTGCACCCTTCCCTTATGTGTTGACTAAAATCAGATTCCAAAAGTGCTATTTGTGTTTGCTATTGTTTTTGTCTTTCTGATGGGATCTCCCCTTTTAATCCCATTATTTCAACACCTGTTGGACAATGCATTTGTACAGTCATGTGTGATAATGAGCTCATTTATTAAATGCAATTAATGAATACATTGCCACCTCTTGTTGTGTGTGTGTGTGTGTGTGTGTGTGTGTCTTCTGTGTTTCTGTGTTTCCGGCATTTCACATTGGAACAGCTCATTCACCTTCCTTGTCTTCTCTCCGCCCTCCCTCCTAGGTAAGTTAAAGAGCTGCACCTGAGCCAGCCACTGATTGATGCAGCACCACAGTCAAATAGTGGAGTGGAGTGGAGTAGGGGAACAGCAAACAGCCATTAAAGCAGCCAGCCGCCTACCCGCCACAATGGACCTACCTGTGTACACTAGATGGATGTGATGGAATGTACTGTCGTCCCTACATTTCAAGAAGAAGTAAGAATTGCAGTTGCAACAAACCCTTGCTTGCCTACAAAGAGAGCAGCAATTTGGATTTGTTACTTTGTTACCTGGAAGAATAACAAACTGTGCAAGGATGGAGGTTGTAGGAGCAAGGAGAAGTTGTCTGTAAAGTTGGTGGATGCTTATTTTCCATTTTGCAGTCCCTTGTCTCCCTCTTGTGGCCTCCTGGAGGCAAATAAATGTGCAAAAAAAAGACAGCCTGGCGGCCGGCTGTTGCAGTGTTGCCCTCTCAGGCAACACTGAGTGACTGACTGAGCCTCACCGTCTTATATAAAGTTCAGACGGAACTTTGCACGTGTCATAGTGGAGCCCTCAGGATTCCAGAGCCAGCTTTCTGACATCATAATGGGGCCTCAGAGATAGATAAAAGCCTGGGCCCAGGCAGTGTTGGTCAGTGCTGCTCAGCAGGCAGCACTGGACTGGATTAAAGCTGATACAAGGTGTGAAGGAACAAGGGGTGGCTGTGGGCATGCACTTGCTGCCGCTGCCAGTGTTTATCTGCATGGCAGGAGGGCATTTGGGCGTTGCCAGGAAGGCGTTTTTATGTAGATTCCTCCTCTTTCAGCACTGCATTGTGGTGCAAGCAAAAGAAGCAAATCCTGTGTAGCTTCCTCTCCGGCCTTTATTCACCTCCCTCCCGCTTAGTAGCTGTAAATGTGTGTGAGCCTGCAGGGCCCCATGGAATTGCCTAGGAGTAGGCTGAATCAATCGCTGCAAGGGGTGAACAGCAGTATGGGACAGGCTCGGGCAAGGCAAGGGCCGCTCGGGTTATCGCTTCTCGGCCTTTTGGCACGATCTCGTGTCATTAGGTGATCAGCATGTCATGCCCTTGGCCTTTTGGCATCGCCACCTCGGTGGCTTAAGCCATCTGCTGCTATTAGGGGGTAGGCTGGGTGATCATTAGTAGAGCGATCATGGGAGCTAGGCTCCGCTACGCTGGGATCGGGGAAACCCGGATCAAGAACGCTTTCGGTATCGACGTACCCTTGGATAAAAGAGATCTATTTTCGTTGAAGCATCTGGTGCAAGACATCCTCTTCAAGACCCTCAATGTCAGCAGGAGCGACATTCTATGCCTTCAGGACCCTAGAGGTAACCGTTTTACTCTTGTTCTCAACAGTCTCAATGCTTGTTACAATTTGTATGCGACAATCAAGGCAAACCTGCAAAATACTGATCTGGATGGACTTGTCTTCACTGTGCTGTATAACAATGATGTGCCATTGGTTGTGCTTATGTACAATCCTCATGTGTTGGTGGAGGACATTCTTTCTTTTCTAAGGAAGTACTGCTCCTATGCAAGTTATTCCCACCAGGTTCTAAACACTGAGTCTATATGGACTGGAAAACATAAGTTTTTTGTGCGCTTTGAAGAGGACCCTGCAGGACCATTGGGGGTTAAATACCCTCCCAGAAATTTTGCAATTGGCCGTGATAAAGGTTATTTATTTTTTCCCCAGCCCCCTGTGTTTTGCAGGAAGTGTAAAACGTATGGGCATACTTATGAAGACTGCACACAGGAAGGGGTTACATGCAACAAATGCAACCAGGATGGTCATCTGGCTAAAGACTGTAAGAATCCTATTGTGTGCAATATGTGTAGTACAGTGGGACATGCATTTAAAAACTGCCCAATGCGTGCAAAAAATAAGAGGGTGAGGACTATGGCAGAGGTAGTAGCAGGTGAAGCCAGTGGCAGTACATTTAATGTGGTTCTAAGCTCTGTTGTCCAGGGAATTCAGGAGCCGACGCCTAAGGAGCCTGCTGAGCCGACGCCTCCCAGAGGGCCTGCTGGGCCATCACCTCCTGGGGAGCCTGCTGAATCTCTCACTGAGCTAACTCATGCTAGCAAAACGGTGGCTGAAGAAATGGAAGTGGCTTTGTTGGAAGGAGACCTGCCTCACCCCTCTGATGACTTGACTGGTTTGAGGGGGGATGGTGAGATAGATGCTTCTCTCTCCAGGACTGCGGTCTTGTCCTGGGAAGGAATTTACATAGAACAAGATGGCGGAGGTGGCCAAGGAGACTTTCCATCTTCTCTTGTGAGATCTGCTGAGGAGGAGGGAGAAGGGTCGTCTTCCAAAAGACTACGTACTATGCTGTCACCCTTGAGTGAGGATGGAGCCAGCCCAGACAGGGGAATTTACCCTATCTCTCATTTCTCTGAGGATTTTCCTTTTTTAGGGGAGGACGCAGAAAAAGCTGTCTTTGTGTCCGGTTGCCAGCCTCCAGGAGGCGTAGGCTGATCAGACAGTGGGGTATCGGTGGTTACGTTCGTAAAAAGATCAAGATATGGGCTCCAAAACTACATTTAATGTCATATCCATAAATGTCAGACAAATAGCATCTAAGTCTAGACGTGCTTTAGTTTTGGATCATGTCAGGAATCTTGGAGCAGAAATTTCTTGCCTGCAGGAATGTGGCATATCTGAACCACCGGGGGAGGGGGATTGGCCCTATGGGCAATGTGTTTGGTCAGGGTCTTCTTTTAATAAAAATGATGGTGTAGGGATACTACTGGGGAATAAGGGTATAAACTTGGAGAGTTACACAGTGGTTGAAATAGGCCGATGTTTGATTGCAGTAGTGTGTTGTAGGGGATTTAGGGTCAGGGTGATAAATACGTATTGCCCTACAGACAGGGCGAGTAGGCTGGCTTTGTTAGAAAAGCTGAGCCTTTTCCTACCTGGGAGGATACCTACAATTTTTGTAGGAGATTTCAATTGCTCCTTTGATGGAGAGGGCCTGGATGTGACCGGGAAAAAGTTAAATCAATTAATGTCTGACTTTTCTTTTCTAGATACGGCAGAAATGCATTTGGGTAAGCCACCACCACCAACGTATAAATCAGACAGAGGAGGGGTTGAGTCTAGGATTGACCGTATATGTGTATCCAAGAATCTAGTTTGTAAGACTTTTGTTCAAAGTGAGGTACCATTTTCGGATCATGTATGTTTGCAAGTATGGATGGAAGGTAATTGTAAATTTAGTTTTGGGAGGGGTGTATGGAAGTTGAATAGTAGATTATTAGAGGATGTGGAAGTGATGGACGAGTTTAAGTGTAAGTATGCTGTGTGGAAAAGGGAGAAAAATAGTTTTAAAGATGTGCTTAAGTGGTGGGATTGGGTGAAAGTGCAGATTAAAATTTTTTTTGTAAGATGGGGACGTAAACAAGCTACTAGACTACGTAATCAGTATAAAGATCTGAATGTTAGGATAGAATGGTTACGTAAGATGGGTGAAAATGGGATTGATATGAGTGATTTGTTGGAAGAGGCCAGAAAGGAGTTAAAGCAGGTTTTGGAAAGAAAAGGTAAAGAAATCATTTTTAGATCAAAAGTGGAATATCTAGATAAAAATGAAAAATGTACAAGATTTTTTTTCAAAAAAATGTGTGGTAAGAAAGAAGATATGAATGAAGTGGTTAATGAGAAAGGTGAGTGTATGGAGGGTGTAGATGTGGTAAAAGTGGTGGAATCATACTATTCAGAGTTGTATGGGAAAAAATGGATTGATAATGGTTTGATGAATGAGGTTTTGGGTGGTTTGGAAAGTGTCCTTGGTGAGGATGACTGCGTGGGGTTGAATGAAGAGATAACTCTTGAAGAAGTGAAGAATGTGATAATGAGTGCAGGGAAAAATAAAACTCCTGGTAAAGATGGTATTCCGGTGGAATTCTACGTAAAGATGTGGGAGGTAATTGGGGTAGACTTGCTGGAAGTGTGTAAGAATATATGGGATAAAGGGGTTTTGTGTGAGTCTATGAAAGAAGGTGTGATTGTTTTGATCTACAAGAAAGGAGACAAGAAGTGTCTGGGTAATTGGAGGCCAATTTCATTATTGAATGCAGATTATAAATGCTTTAGTAAAATCCTGGCTAATCGCATGCGTGAGGTGGTAGGTAAAATTGTAGGGGAGGAGCAAGTGTGTGCTGTGCCAGGTAGAAGTATGACTGATAATTTGGTTTTGTTGAGAGATTTGATTGGTGACTGTATGAGTAGGAAACAGAAGTGTATGATGCTTGCATTGGATTTTGAAAAGGCTTTCGATAGGGTGTCGCACGGGTTTATGTTTGCTGTACTTGCTAGGATGGGTTTCTCCACTAGGTTTTTGGAAGGTGTGAAGTGTTTGTACAGGGATGTGTCAAGTGAAGTTTTGGTGAATGGTAATTTAAGTTCAAAAGTATGTGTAGAATCTGGGGTTAGACAGGGGTGCCCTATGTCCCCTGTTTTGTTTATTTGTGTAATTGAAGTTTTGATGTGTTTAGTAAGAAGAGATAAGGTAATGAGAGGTTTTCTGATTCCAGGGAGTGGGGGTAAATGTGTTAAAATTTTGGGTTATATGGATGATGTGGTGGTTGTGAGTGATTGTATGGCTGGGCTGAATAGAGTTAAATTATGGTTGGATTTCTTCTGTGGTGCATCTGCTTTTAAAGTGAATTGGGGTAAGTGTGTATTCAAGTGTTTTGGGGACAGGGGAGTAAGAATGGGAGGGGTGCGAAATGAAGTGGGTGCAGTGAAAGTGTTGGGGATTCAGTTTAATGATGATTTAAGAGGGAATGAGAGTTGGGATGAATGTGGCTTGAGAATTGAGAGGAAGTTAAATTTTTGGAGGCTTAGGGACCTGACCCTATCGGGGAAGGTATTAATAATAAAATCGGTTATTCTGCCAATTCTGGTCTTTGTGGCTTGTGTTTTTCCAACCGCCAGTAGGAAGATTAAGAAGTTAGAGAAAATGGTTTTTACTTTTTTTTGGGGAAGCCGAATGGAGAAACTGAAGCGTGAATTTGTATATAAGTCTTGTGAGAATGGGGGTTTGGGTTTTCCACATGTTGAGGTTTTTCTTGGGCTTAATTATATTAAAATGGTGGTGGTTCTTTTGGGAAAAGG
Source organism: Rhinoderma darwinii (assembly GCF_050947455.1). Taxonomy (NCBI): domain Eukaryota; kingdom Metazoa; phylum Chordata; class Amphibia; order Anura; family Rhinodermatidae; genus Rhinoderma; species Rhinoderma darwinii. The sequence continues at coordinate 412,266 of NW_027461785.1, forward strand.
AAGTAAGAGCGCGTATATGGTTAGGTATATGGCTGGTTGGATGCTTTATGGGTTAGATTGGGTTAAGAGAGATGCCACTGTGCCTGTTGCTTATGTATGTCCTGTATGGTATATTCTGATTGAAAAATTTATTAGGAAGCATGATTTGATTGCAGTTCCAATGGGTGAGTTTAAGAATAAGAAGGCTGTGTTAAAAAGGTTGTGTGTGAATGAGGTTGTGTGTAATATTGTGGGTTTGAGAGGACAGGATGTTGTGAATGTTTGGAAGAAGTTAAGTGTGACAGGTATGTCAAATAGGCAAAAAGACATAGTGTGGATGGCGATGCATGATATTTTGCCTGTTAGAGATGTGCAGAGGAGGAGGATGTTAGTTAGATTTGAGGTTTGTCCGAGAGTTGGGTGTGGTTCGTGTGAGACTGTAAGACATCTCTTTTGGGACTGTGATTATGCTTATGAGGTTTGGAGAAGAATGGGTGGTTTGTGTAAGGAATTGGCTGGGGTAAGTTTTATGGATTGGAAGGTCGCAATGTTCGCTATAGGTGCATGTAATAGGGCAAGTGATAGGGTATTATGGTTGATTATGGTGTGTATAATGGAGAGCTTGTGGGATGTGCGCAATTTAGGTATTTTCAAGCATAAGTGGGTACCAATTAATGATTGTGTGAGGATGATACTGTCGAGATTATATGTGGTTTATCGCTGGGATAGTCAGTGTGGTGGTGGCATAGACGCAGAGGGAGTTTGGAAATTTAAGAAATGGAGAAGGTTAGTGAAATACAGTTAATTGTTGTTTTCTATCTCTGTTTCAAATGTTGTCCCTTGTTTTATTATGTTCCTTTTTGATCGGAATAAAGTATTACCATGATGATGTATGACTAAGGCAACTTATGCCTTAAAGATGCAAAATGGTTCTTGCGTTGTACTGTTGCTTTAAGTTGAACTGAATGGTATTAAAAGACAAAAAAAAAAAAAAAAAAAAAAAAAAAAAAAAAAAAATCTGTTCTTATCAGTTTAATATCTGATACGTCCCCTATCTGGGGACCATATATTAAATGGATTTTTAGAACAGGGAGATGGAAATAGAGCTTGCTCTGTCCACTCCACGCATTGACCTGGTATTGCAGTATTTCCAGGACCGGTGCACCCTTCCCTTATGTGTTGACTAAAATCAGATTCCAAAAGTGCTATTTGTGTTTGCTATTGTTTTTGTCTTTCTGATGGGATCTCCCCTTTTAATCCCATTATTTCAACACCTGTTGGACAATGCATTTGTACAGTCATGTGTGATAATGAGCTCATTTATTAAATGCAATTAATGAATACATTGCCACCTCTTGTTGTGTGTGTGTGTGTGTGTGTGTGTGTCTTCTGTGTTTCTGTGTTTCCGGCATTTCACATTGGAACAGCTCATTCACCTTCCTTGTCTTCTCTCCGCCCTCCCTCCTAGGTAAGTTAAAGAGCTGCACCTGAGCCAGCCACTGATTGATGCAGCACCACAGTCAAATAGTGGAGTGGAGTGGAGTAGGGGAACAGCAAACAGCCATTAAAGCAGCCAGCCGCCTACCCGCCACAATGGACCTACCTGTGTACACTAGATGGATGTGATGGAATGTACTGTCGTCCCTACATTTCAAGAAGAAGTAAGAATTGCAGTTGCAACAAACCCTTGCTTGCCTACAAAGAGAGCAGCAATTTGGATTTGTTACTTTGTTACCTGGAAGAATAACAAACTGTGCAAGGATGGAGGTTGTAGGAGCAAGGAGAAGTTGTCTGTAAAGTTGGTGGATGCTTATTTTCCATTTTGCAGTCCCTTGTCTCCCTCTTGTGGCCTCCTGGAGGCAAATAAATGTGCAAAAAAAAGACAGCCTGGCGGCCGGCTGTTGCAGTGTTGCCCTCTCAGGCAACACTGAGTGACTGACTGAGCCTCACCGTCTTATATAAAGTTCAGACGGAACTTTGCACGTGTCATAGTGGAGCCCTCAGGATTCCAGAGCCAGCTTTCTGACATCATAATGGGGCCTCAGAGATAGATAAAAGCCTGGGCCCAGGCAGTGTTGGTCAGTGCTGCTCAGCAGGCAGCACTGGACTGGATTAAAGCTGATACAAGGTGTGAAGGAACAAGGGGTGGCTGTGGGCATGCACTTGCTGCCGCTGCCAGTGTTTATCTGCATGGCAGGAGGGCATTTGGGCGTTGCCAGGAAGGCGTTTTTATGTAGATTCCTCCTCTTTCAGCACTGCATTGTGGTGCAAGCAAAAGAAGCAAATCCTGTGTAGCTTCCTCTCCGGCCTTTATTCACCTCCCTCCCGCTTAGTAGCTGTAAATGTGTGTGAGCCTGCAGGGCCCCATGGAATTGCCTAGGAGTAGGCTGAATCAATCGCTGCAAGGGGTGAACAGCAGTATGGGACAGGCTCGGGCAAGGCAAGGGCCGCTCGGGTTATCGCTTCTCGGCCTTTTGGCTAAGACCAAGTGTATTTATACAGGAGGTTTTGTCAGAAGGTGCCTGGGGTACCCGGCTACTTGGCCTGGGGGGATCGTCACAGGTTTATCGCCTTGACTTCACCCCCCTGCAGCTATTGGGTAGTCGGACTAGTCCTCAGGCAACGAGAAGGGATCACTAGGCGGACGGCTTGCGCCGGACGGCCTAGAAGGGCGATTCCTTGTTGCGACAAGCTGTGTTGGGACAAGCTGTGATGCCGTTCACATACGGATTCGTGACTGGGGAGACCCAGTTGCGACAATCTATCCGGATTGAGGTCGAGGAGAAACATCGCCAGCGGAGGAACCTGAAGTTCATAGTAGGGGAAATCTTGCTTGGCTTCTTCGGCCTCAGACGGGAGAATATCCTGTGTCTTAATGACCAGGAAGGCCGCGGACGATATACCATCTCCTTTTGTACCGCGGCCTGCTGCGACACCATCTGTGCAGCCCTGTCTGGTGCGGACCAGACAGATGAGCGCCTGGACGGGCTCAATTTCTCGTTCCTCTACGGCGAGGAATCCATTCCACTCGTCGTGGTGATGCATAGCCCGTTTGTCCCTGCCAGGGACATCGAGATTTTCCTAGGGCGATATTGTAAAGAGATACACTTCAGCCATGAAGTAAAAAATGCAGAGGGCTTCTGGAATGGCAAACGGAAGTACTTCGTGAAGTTCTTCCAAGACCCAAGTGGCATACGAGGCTTTGTACATCCGCCAGCCAACTTTGCCATTGGGAGGAACCGGGGTTATCTCTTTTACCCCCAGATGCCCCGGTTCTGCTGGAACTGCCAGTCGTATGGACATACAAAAGACGCATGCAGTGAAGGTCATGTCATACGCTGTAACAAATGTGGAGGCCTTGGGCACGTGGCCTCCAAGTGCAGTTCCAGCACCATGTGTAACCTGTGCGGGGAGACAGGACACATGTACAAAGATTGTCCAAAGAGAACGCAGTCATTGAGGGGTGAACCCAAACCTGGGCCACCCCGACCGGGGCCAGGGCAGCAGCCTGCAACAGGTGTGGGCACTGCTGGTAATGCCCCGGGACCTACCGAAGGGTCAGGGCCAATACCCTCCACTCCACGTGTGGAGGGTGGTCCTAGGGATTCCAAGGGGGCCGAGCAGGGCTGTTCTAGCTCTGTAATGAAGGCCCCAAGCTCCAACCCGGAACCGGTCGGAAAAAAGTCTCGCCGGTCCTCGATACCCACGAAAGGGGACTGGGCAGAGATGGTGGCTGGTGAAGAGCCAAATAAGGAGTCCAGACGCAGGGGCTCCTTGCGGGATACCCCAAGCACCAGCCGCCACCGATCGGCTGGGGAGCTAGAGTCCGTCCCTCTTGTTACGCCAATAGAGGGTCGGATGCAGACGGCTTTAGATGCAGTAGGCGGAATGATGAGAAAGAAGGAAGGGACCTCACAGGCTCCTGAGCAACCCGAGATGACCAGCGATCCGGAGAGACCTGTAGCCGCACCTGAGGTAGCAGAGGCCGGAGATCGTGACGGAGATGACATCAGCCAGGAGACCGAGGAGACATCGAGTGAGGAGGACGAGGACGGAGCGCGTATGGATTTATCCAGTACGGGGAAGAGGACGAGAGAAGAGGACGTGTCCACAATTAAGAGGAAAACACTATGCCGCAGCTCGGATGAAAGCGAATTCAGGGGAAGAGTCGGGTCTAAACATCTATCCGGCTCTGACCCTGTGAACATCTTGGAGTTCGCGTCCCCGGATGCGGGGCAGCCTGACTCCCAGAGTATATCGGGGTCGGGCTCCTCAGAGGTGGACACTGACTCTCCATAAGCGATGCCTTCTAGTACCCTAAAATTCTCCTCACTGAATGTGAGGTCCCTAAAGAGCCCTGTTCGCAGGGCTGCTTTATTTTCTTTTCTTGAGACAATGGACTTTGATTTTTGCCTACTGCAGGAGTGTGGAATCCCTAACAGCATGGACTATATGGATTTAAAACAAGACTGGAAGCTGGGCCCTTCGGTGTGGTCTGGAGCCAATGACTGTCGTTCTTCAGGTGTGGGATTACTCTGCCGTGGCCGTTTTATTTCCATACAAAATGTGATTGAGATTATGCCCGGCAGAGCTGTTTTAACCCACCTACATATTAATGGACTTTTAATTCGTATTTTAAATGTGTATGCCCCTCCTGACAAACAGGAGCGGGCAGAACTTTTTAATATATTACCACTGTTTTGTGTTGGGTCTACCCCCCTGCTGGTAGGGGGTGATTTTAACTGCATAAGAGAAGGAGAGTGCCGGCAGGGGGGTGATGCAAATAGAAAAGACCTAACTACCTACCTGCTCAAAAATTTTATTGATGATTTTAAATTACGCGATTGCTGGAAGGATCTCTTGCCAGGAGACCCAGGCGCCACATGGTCGAATGGAAGAGTGAGCTCCAGAATCGATTTTATCTTTGCCTCTCATGATTTTACCCCACAAAAATGCATGCTTTTAAATAATATCTTTTCAGATCATAAACTCCTAAATGTGTCTCTGGAGCTCGAGGGAGAGCAAAAAGTAAGTAAGGGCCTCTGGAGGTTGAACGCCACACTCCTGGAGGACCCCGAAATTAAAAATGAGTTTGTGCGGACCTACCAGTGCTGGCAATTACAGAGAAAACCCCACGAGACCATGCTGCACTGGTGGGAGGGCATTAAACCAAAAATTAAATTATTTTTTATCCGAGCAGGTAGGAAGAAAGCTAGAGAAAAGAAACAGTGGTTTTATGTTCTTAATAAGCGTCTACATGTGCTTTTTAAATTGAAGGATGTTGGGTTTGATGTGGATTCTGATATTTTAAACTTAAAAGCTGAAATAAAAAAATGTCTTGATGATAAAGGTAAACAAATAATTTTTAACTCCCACGTGAAGCATCTAGAAGAAGACGAGAAGTGCTCCCGATTCTTTTTTAAAAAGGTAAATGACAAAAGAGACGCTATTTTAAACCTAGAAGGGGAGACTTCCGTGGGAGGAATGTTAAATGCAGCTTTTAATTTTTACCAACTCCTTTTTAGTAAAAAAGCCATTGATGAATCCTTTTTAAATCATGCTCTTAACTCCCTTGATTTTAAGTTAGATACTTTGGACCAGGAGGTTTTATCCCGGGATCTTAATTTAGAGGAACTTTTATTTGTTTTTAAAAGTTTTTCAGCGGGAAAGGCCCCTGGGGAGGATGGGTTGCCTATTGAATTTTATCTAACTTTTTGGGATGTTTTAAAAGAGGATATGATTTTACTATATAAAGAGGCTTTTATTGTAAAAGAGCTGCCCCCTTCTTGGAGAAGGGGGATTGTGTCCCTAATTTTTAAAAAGAAGGGTGGGAAGGACCAGCTCAAAAATTGGCGCCCGATTACGCTTTTAAATGTAGATTATAAAATTTTAGCCAAACTGATAGCGGTCCGTTTTAAACCTTTTATCAGTAAATTAATCCACCCAAATCAGGTCTGTGGGGTACCTGGTAGATCTATCACTGAGTCCCTTAATATTTTAAGAGATGTTATTTGGTATTTTAAAGATCGAGGCCAAAACCTTGCTATTTTATCCCTTGACTTTGAAAAGGCCTTTGATAGAGTGTCCCATGAGTTCCTTTTTATGGTTCTTAAAAAAATGGCGGTGCCTGATTTTATTATAAGTCGTGTGATGCTTTTATATCGGTCCTGTTTTAGTGAGATTTCTATAAATGGATTTTTAACTAGTGGTGTTCCTCTTTTATCTGGAGTCAAGCAAGGGTGCCCATTGTCTCCCCTACTATTTATTTGCGCAATGGAGCCCCTTTTAGCCATGCTCAGGAACGATAAAGTTATTAGAGGCGCCCCAATACCTGGTGGGAGGGGCAACCAAGTAAAGGTATTAAGCTACATGGATGATGTGACAATTCTGTGCCCCGATTCATCATCCATGAGGAGGGCGCTGAGGAACACCACCTTTTTCTGCGAGGCTTCTGGTTTTAAACTTAACATTGATAAATGTGACTGTTTTAATATAGGAGGCTGGGATTCCTCCCTGACCCCAGGAGTCAGAATGCAGAAGGACCAGATTAAAATTTTAGGGATTGTTTTTAATCAGGCGAACAATGGGACCTCTAACTGGGACTCAGTGATAGCAAAAATAGAGAAGAAGGTTTTAATGTGGAATCTTAGGAGCCTCACGATGGAGGGGAAAATTTTAATCATAAAAATGATTTTAATCCCAATAATGCTCTATGTGGCCATGGTTTTCCCTCCATCCATTTTATATATTAAAAAGCTAACACGCATTTGTTTTATGTTTCTGTGGGGCTCCAAGATGGAAAAATTAAAACGTGATTTTATGTATAAAGGTAAAGACAATGGCGGGAGAAATGTTCCTAACCTTTTTACATTTTTTTATATCAAATATTTCTGCTTCTGTTTTAAAATGTTTAAATCCGATGGCATTTTTAGCTGCTTTTTAAAATACGCAGCGGGCATGGTTTTTAAACGTTGGGTTCGTATCTCCTTAAATTCTCCTGTGCTTCTGTGTCCCCCAAAACACTATGTGGTGCTAGAAAAGACTGTTAGGCTCCTGAGCCTCCAAGAATTGGAGCCTGACATATTGGGGGACCAGAGGAAGGTGTCAGTGGCGTGCAGACACGGAGAAGAGACAGTGGCAGTGTCCAATTTCTCGCAGGCAAGGTCCAAGCAAGTGTGGCGAAATGTGTATGGAAAATATCTTGCAAATGTGCATAAGGACCTTGCCTGGGCAATCGTCCACCAGTGCCTCCCTACACGTGCATTCCAACATAGGAGAGGACTGGTGGCGAGAGCCAAGTGCCCACGAGATAGGTGCGGGAATGACGAAACAGTAATGCACTTGTTCTGGAACTGCCACTATGCACAGGAGGTATGGAGAAAAGCAGGCCTTTTACTAAAATGGATCTGTGGTCTTAAAGATTTTAAGTACGAATACGTTTTTTATGGCCTTTTTACCTGCCCATCATTCAGACAGCAGATGATCTGCTGGATGATTATTAATTGTTTTAAAAATGCCATCTGGAAGGTTAGGAACATTCTTCTTTTTAAACGTGATTTTATTGACATTACAGACTGTGTCAAGATTGCGCTAAGTGAGCTGTATGTCTACTACCTCAGAGACAAAAAAAATCTAGGAGCAAAAGAGGCGGCATCCATGTGGTGTCTGTCTCTGTGGAACACGATTACCATGTAAATAATTTATGTATTTGTAATTGTGATTTTACTGCTTGTTTTATCCTGCCATTGTCATATTTTTAAAGAAACCTTCTTCTCGTTAAAAATGTATTGCTTTTATCATTTTAATGAAATGTATGAAAATAAACATTTTATTACTGAATTTAATTTTACAAAAAGGTTTTAATGAAATGAATTATAAAAACTTTTTGTTACTGAATTTTATTAAAGAAAAATGTACAAACAAATAATTTATTACAGAATTGTATTACACCAAAAATTATTTTATGAAATGTACAACAAGCATTTTATTACTGAATTTTATTCTATGAAAATGTATTCTCTGTATATATATATGTGCCAATAAAATTTTGTTGAAACCTTATCTGTTCTTATCAGTTTAATATCTGATACGTCCCCTATCTGGGGACCATATATTAAATGGATTTTTAGAACAGGGAGATGGAAATAGAGCTTGCTCTGTCCACTCCACGCATTGACCTGGTATTGCAGTATTTCCAGGACCGGTGCACCCTTCCCTTATGTGTTGACTAAAATCAGATTCCAAAAGTGCTATTTGTGTTTGCTATTGTTTTTGTCTTTCTGATGGGATCTCCCCTTTTAATCCCATTATTTCAACACCTGTTGGACAATGCATTTGTACAGTCATGTGTGATAATGAGCTCATTTATTAAATGCAATTAATTAATACATTGCCACCTCTTGTTGTGTGTGTGTGTGTGTGTGTGTGTGTGTGTGTGTGTGTGTGTGTGTGTGTGTGTGTGTGTGTGTGTGTCTTCTGTGTTTCTGTGTTTCCGGCATTTCACATTGGAACAGCTCATTCACCTTCCTTGTCTTCTCTCCGCCCTCCCTTTTAGGTAGGTTAAAGAGCTGCACCTGAGCCAGCCACTGATTGATTGATGCAGCACCACAGTCAAATAGTGGAGTGGAGTAGGGGGAACAGCAAACAGCCATTAAAGCAGCCAGCCGCCTACCCGCCACAATGGACCTACCTGTGTACACTAGATGGATGTGATGGAATGTACTGTCGTCCCTACATTTCAAGAAGAAGTAAGAATTGCAGTTGCAACAAACCCTTGCTTGCCTACAAAGAGAGCAGCAATTTGGATTTGTTACTTTGTTACCTGGAAGAATAACAAACTGTGCAAGGATGGAGGTTGTAGGAGCAAGGAGAAGTTGTCTGTAAAGTTGGTGGATGCTTATTTTCCATTTTGCAGTCCCTTGTCTCCCTCTTGTGGCCTCCTGGAGGCAAATAAATGTGCAAAAAAAAGACAGCCTGGCGGCCGGCTGTTGCAGTGTTGCCCTCTCAGGCAACACTGAGTGACTGACTGAGCCTCACCGTCTTATATAAAGTTCAGACGGAACTTTGCACGTGTCATAGTGGAGCCCTCAGGATTCCAGAGCCAGCTTTCTGACATCATAATGGGGCCTCAGAGATAGATAAAAGCCTGGGCCCAGGCAGTGTTGGTCAGTGCTGCTCAGCAGGCAGCACTGGACTGGATTAAAGCTGATACAAGGTGTGAAGGAACAAGGGGTGGCTGTGGGCATGCACTTGCTGCCGCTGCCAGTGTTTATCTGCATGGCAGGAGGGCATTTGGGCGTTGCCAGGAAGGCGTTTTTATGTAGATTCCTCCTCTTTCAGCACTGCATTGTGGTGCAAGCAAAAGAAGCAAATCCTGTGTAGCTTCCTCTCCGGCCTTTATTCACCTCCCTCCCGCTTAGTAGCTGTAAATGTGTGTGAGCCTGCAGGGCCCCATGGAATTGCCTAGGAGTAGGCTGAATCAATCGCTGCAAGGGGTGAACAGCAGTATGGGACAGGCTCGGGCAAGGCAAGGGCCGCTCGGGTTATCGCTTCTCGGCCTTTTGGCTAAGATCAAGTGTAGTACCTGCTCAAGCTGAGGTTAGTAATCATCCCTGCCGGTGGTACGTGGGCCATCGTAGGGGGATGACAGAACGCCGAGGTGAGGGCAGGGAACCACAACGGTCATCGCTCTGGTGTACGCATTTGGTTTAAAGGTACCATTTGTAGGTGACCAGGCGACCGCCGGATCGAGGTCAGGAGGTCGGGTAGTTTGAAAGCCCGAGTTGCTATGTGCCCCAGGGCTGGTGACCCTGGGGTGCCCTAACTCACTGGGGGTGGGATCCCACTGAGTGAAGGCACACTTGCACGCACTCTTCTTTCACACTTTTAAGCACACACCTTTATTCTCCCGGCCTTCTGGCTGGGAGATGAGGAATTTTTATATACCTGGCGGATGTCCAGGCTGTATCACAGCGCACATCCACTTATTTAATTTTGTTTTTCACTGTGTGTTTGTCACGTTTGTCACAAGGATTTTGGGATGCGGTGCCCTTTTGGGACCCTCCTGAGGTCTAGGGGGAAAATGTGTGGCCTTCTGGTTCCTTTTTCCCCTGCAACCCGGCCTCCCTTCTTCGGAGGGGAGGTGCAACTAGGATGCAGGCTCCTAGGTGGACACTGGGGTGGCAGCCCAGGTAGAAGCCTAGGAGTGTGTTTGGGTCTCCCTAAGCTTCGGCGAGGGGGGACCATCGATCCTTGATCCTCTAGGCCTATGGTTTGGAGGGTCAGGGAATGGTTATGCGGGGCCTCTCTCTTTTAAGAGAAGGGCTGCGATAGACCGCATCCTTGTGCACTTTTTGTGTGGCACCTCTGCACTTTTTATGCACTTGGGTGATAGAAAGCACGGCTCGGGCTTTCAATTAAAAAAAAAAAAAAAAAAAAAATCTGTTCTTATCAGTTTAATATCTGATACGTCCCCTATCTGGGGACCATATATTAAATGGATTTATAGAACAGGGAGATGGAAATAGAGCTTGCTCTGTCCACTCCACGCATTGACCTGGTATTGCAGTATTTCCAGGACCGGTGCACCCTTCCCTTATGTGTTGACTAAAATCAGATTCCAAAAGTGCTATTTGTGTTTGCTATTGTTTTTGTCTTTCTGATGGGATCTCCCCTTTTAATCCCATTATTTCAACACCTGTTGGACAATGCATTTGTACAGTCATGTGTGATAATGAGCTCATTTATTAAATGCAATTAATGAATACATTGCCACCTCTTGTTGTGTGTGTGTGTGTGTGTGTGTGTGTCTTCTGTGTTTCTGTGTTTCCGGCATTTCACATTGGAACAGCTCATTCACCTTCCTTGTCTTCTCTCCGCCCTCCCTCCTAGGTAAGTTAAAGAGCTGCACCTGAGCCAGCCACTGATTGATGCAGCACCACAGTCAAATAGTGGAGTGGAGTGGAGTAGGGGAACAGCAAACAGCCATTAAAGCAGCCAGCCGCCTACCCGCCACAATGGACCTACCTGTGTACACTAGATGGATGTGATGGAATGTACTGTCGTCCCTACATTTCAAGAAGAAGTAAGAATTGCAGTTGCAACAAACCCTTGCTTGCCTACAAAGAGAGCAGCAATTTGGATTTGTTACTTTGTTACCTGGAAGAATAACAAACTGTGCAAGGATGGAGGTTGTAGGAGCAAGGAGAAGTTGTCTGTAAAGTTGGTGGATGCTTATTTTCCATTTTGCAGTCCCTTGTCTCCCTCTTGTGGCCTCCTGGAGGCAAATAAATGTGCAAAAAAAAGACAGCCTGGCGGCCGGCTGTTGCAGTGTTGCCCTCTCAGGCAACACTGAGTGACTGACTGAGCCTCACCGTCTTATATAAAGTTCAGACGGAACTTTGCACGTGTCATAGTGGAGCCCTCAGGATTCCAGAGCCAGCTTTCTGACATCATAATGGGGCCTCAGAGATAGATAAAAGCCTGGGCCCAGGCAGTGTTGGTCAGTGCTGCTCAGCAGGCAGCACTGGACTGGATTAAAGCTGATACAAGGTGTGAAGGAACAAGGGGTGGCTGTGGGCATGCACTTGCTGCCGCTGCCAGTGTTTATCTGCATGGCAGGAGGGCATTTGGGCGTTGCCAGGAAGGCGTTTTTATGTAGATTCCTCCTCTTTCAGCACTGCATTGTGGTGCAAGCAAAAGAAGCAAATCCTGTGTAGCTTCCTCTCCGGCCTTTATTCACCTCCCTCCCGCTTAGTAGCTGTAAATGTGTGTGAGCCTGCAGGGCCCCATGGAATTGCCTAGGAGTAGGCTGAATCAATCGCTGCAAGGGGTGAACAGCAGTATGGGACAGGCTCGGGCAAGGCAAGGGCCGCTCGGGTTATCGCTTCTCGGCCTTTTGACAAGATCAGGTGTAGTATTTCTGCATCTGGTTTTGTTGGGAGGTGTCCGGGGTACCCTGCTCCTTGGCCTTGGGGGATCGTCTCTTTTCACAGAGAGACTTCACCCCCTTGCTGCTATTTGGGGAGTGGGCTTAGCCCCCGGACAACGAGTTGCGATCGCGCCTTACCCAAGAGGTCAACCGGCCTTGAGGCGTTTTTCTAAGAGCGTTCCGAGGGCGTTTATCGGGCTTCGTAGGTGTCTGGGGTACCCTAATCCTTGGCCTTGGGGGAGGGTTCCACTTAATTGTGGAATCTGAGCCCTTGCTGCTATAAGGGACAGGCTTAGCCCCCAGGCACTGAAAATGCCATTTACATTTGGATTTGCATCCGGGGACACCCGGTTGCGCCAGTCCGTCCGCATCGAGGTGGAAGAAGGCCATCGCCAGCGGAAGAACCTTCGCTTCATTGTGGAGGTGATTCTGCTGGACTTCCTGGGGCTCAAGCGGGCGGACATCCTGTGTCTCAATGACCAGGAAAGCCGCGGTCGGTACACCATATCCTTTACGGCCGCGGCATGTTGCGACAACATGCACAAAAGATTGTCTGATGCGGACCAGAGTGAGGAGCGGCTAAATGGACTGAACTTTTTATTCCTCTACGGGGAGGAAGAAGTCCCGCTCGTGATGTGCATGTTCAGTCCATTTGTCTCAGAGTGTGACATTGAAACCTTCCTCAGTCGTTACTGCAGGGAGGTCCGCTTCTCACACAAAATCTTGAACACCCAGAGCTTCTGGAACGGCAAAAGGAAATATTGGGTGAAGTTCCGCCAGGATCCCAATGGCATTGGAGGCTTACATCACCCACCCCAGAACTTTGCCATTGGGAAGAATCGAGGATTCTTATTTTACCCCCAGATGCCAATAGCCTGCCGGAACTGCTTGAGATATGGCCACACCAGAGAACATTGTGACCGGCCCCATGTGGTGCAGTGTAACAGGTGTGGCCAGGTTGGACACGTGGCGGCAAAATGCAGTTCCGAGGTGTTGTGCAATCTGTGCGGCATGACTGGGCATGCTTTTAAAGATTGCCCCCGCAGAGCGAAATCTGGGCCACCCAGACCAGGGCCAGAGCGGCAGTTTGCAACATGTGCAGACGCCGCTGGTAATGCCCCAAAACGAGCATTGACGACTGAGGGGTCCAGGCCAAAGTCCTTCACAGCTCCATCGGGGGGCCCACCGATGTCAGCCTCGAGGGACGGCCATAGGGATTCCACCGGGTCCAGGCAGAGCAGGAGGAATTCTGACTCTGCTGGACATAAGTTGACCGGCACCTCTGCAAACAGGTCCTCTGCTCCGCCTGCAGTGGACCCTGTTGAGGCAGTGGTTAGCGACAGGCGTCGTGGCTCCGTAGGTTCTGCAGTAGGACCTGACGCCTGTCCCAAGAGTGTGGGCATGGAGCGGAGACACTCTGTGTCAGACGAGGGCTCCATTAAGAAAACCCTAAAATATGCTGGATTGGAGCCTCGTTTTGACCATTACCGGTCAACGGGGGGGTCGGAGCAAAGTTCCTCCACTGCGGTTGTGGAGGGGCTTGCGATGAAGGCTCCCCGTAAGCAGGCAAAGGTTGCCAAGAGTGATGGGACCTCACAGGCCCCTGTGCAGCTGCCCAGTAAGGACATCAGCGATATCTTCAGCCAGGGGCCAGAGATGGGTGAGAGCGACTTCGAGGAGATGGATAGGAGCCATTCTGCAAAGAGACAGCGAGAGGAAGAGGAGTCCGGAGTTCGGAGGAAAGCTGCCTATCGGAGTTCGGATGAGAGCAGTGTGGGGGTTGGAGCCGCCCACGTATCTGGCTCTGACCCTACCAACATCCAAGATTTATTGACCCCTCAAAAAGGGGGTCCAGACTCGCAGCTGATCTCCGAGTACGACTCTTCTGGTTCGGACTCTGACCTCAACTAAGACTATGTTGGTTCCTATCAAAGTCGCCTCACTAAATGTGAGGTCCCTAAAGAGCCCTGTCCGCAGGACTGCTTTATTTTCATTTTTAGAGACTGTGGACTTTGACCTTTGCCTGCTTCAAGAATGTGGAATCCCTAATGACTTGGAATATCAAGATTTAAAGATGGACTGGAAACTAGGCCCCTCAGTCTGGTCTGGTGGAAATGACTGTCGCTCTGCGGGGGTTGGATTGCTCTGCCGAGGTCGTTTTATCTCCATCCAAACAGTGACTGAAATCATGCCCGGCAGAGCTATTTTAATACATTTGCTTTTTAATGGAATTTTAATTCGTGTTTTAAACGTTTATGCCCCTCCTACCAAACAGGAGAGGGCAGAACTATTAGAGATTTTACCATTGTTTTGTGTTGGGTCTACCCCCCTGCTGGTGGGTGGTGATTTTAACTGTGTACGTGATGGAGAACACCGGCAGGGTGGGGATTTTAATCGAAAAATTGACCGTACTTCTTACCTGCTCAAGAATTTTATTGGTGATTTTAAATTGAAAGATTGCTGGAGGGAACTCTTGCCTGCGGACCCAGGCCCCACCTGGTCCAATGGAAGAGTGAGCTCCAGAATTGATTTTATTTTCACTTCTAATAGTTTTATTCCCAAAAAATGTTTGCTTTTAACAAATATTTTATCTGATCACAAGCTCCTTTCGGTGCACCTGGAGCTAGAGGGAGAGCAAAAAGCTTGTAGGGGTCCCTGGAGACTAAACACCACACTCCTGGAGGACCCCATCATTAAAGAGGAGTTTGTGCGGACCTACCAGTGTTGGCAGTCCCATAGAGCGCCCAGTCAGCCTATGCTACACTGGTGGGAGGGCATTAAACCCAAAATCAGAGCTTTTTTTATTCGAGCAGGTAAGAAGAAAGCAAAAGAGAAAAAACAATGGTTTTATGTTCTTAATAAACGTTTACATGTACTTTTTAAATTGAAGGAGATTGGTATGGATGTTGATGATGATATTTTAAATCTTAAAGCTGAAATAAAACATGCCATAGAAGAGAAAGGGAAACAAATAATTTTTAATTCACATGTAAAGTACCTCGAGGATGGCGAGAAGTGTTCCCGGTTCTTCTTCAAAAAGGTAATGGATAAACGAGATGTCATTTTAAACCTTGAAGGAGAAACCACTATGGTCGGCATTTTAAATTCTGCTTTTAATTTCTACCAATCTCTTTTTAACAAGAAAAATATTGATCCTTCCTTTTTAGAACATGTTCTTAATTCCCTTGATGCCAAGCTAGATATTTTAGACCAGGAAGTTTTATCCCGTAATATTACCTTGGAGGAACTTTTATTTGCTTTTAAAAGTTTTTCTAATGGGAAAGCTCCTGGGGAAGATGGTCTGCCCATCGAATTTTATCATGCTTTTTGGGAAATTTTAAAGAATGACATGTTTTTATTGTATAAGGAAGTTTTTATTACTGAAGAGCTGCCCCCTTCCTGGAGGAGGGGGATTGTGTCCTTAATTTTTAAAAAAGGTGAGAAGGACCAGTTAAAAAACTGGCGCCCTATTACTCTTTTAAACGTTGATTGTAAAATTTTAGCTAAACTAATAACAATCCGTTTTAAACCTTTTATTCATAAATTAATCCATCCAAACCAGGTATGTGGGGTACCTGGGAGGTCAATTACTGAGTCCCTGAATATTTTACGTGACATCATTTGGTATTTTAAAGAAAGGGGTCAAAGCCTTGCTATTTTATCCTTAGATTTCGAGAAGGCTTTTGACCGGGTCTCCCATGAATATCTTTTTATGGTTCTTAAAAAGATGGCTGTTCCTGAAATTATTTTAACACGTATTAAGCTTTTATATCGATCCTGTTTTAGCCAAATTTCTATCAACGGATTTTTAACTAAAGGTGTTCCTCTTTTATCAGGGGTGAAACAGGGGTGCCCGTTGTCTCCGCTCCTTTTTATTTGTGCCATTGAACCTCTGTTCACCCTAATAAGAGATGATAAAGTCATCAGAGGCGTGCCCATACCTGGAGGAAGGGGGAACCAGGTAAAAATCCTAGGCTATATGGATGACGCCACCATCCTATGCCCAGACGCCGCTTCTATGAGAAGGGCATTGAGGAACACCGGCTTTTTTTGTGAAGCCTCTGGTTTTAAATTAAACGTTGATAAATGTGACTGTTTTTATACTGGTGTATGGGATTCCTCTGTGACACCAGGAGTTAACATGCAGCAGGATCAGATAAAAATTTTAGGAATTGTTTTTAATCAAGAAAACGATGGGAGACCCAATTGGGATTCAGTAATTGCCAAAATGGAAAAAAAGGTTTTAATGTGGAATTTGAGAAATCTCACCATGGAGGGAAAAGTTTTAATAATTAAATCTGTTTTATTACCCATAATGCTTTATGTAGCTATGGTTTTCCCTCCAACAATTTTATATATTAAAAAAGTGACCAGGATCTGTTTTATGTTTTTATGGGGTTCCAAAATGGAAAAACTAAAACGTGATTTTATGTACAGATGTAAGGACAATGGCGGGAGAGATGTTCCTAACCTTTTTAACTTCTTTTACATTAAATACTTTTGCTTCTGTTTTAAAATGTATAATTCTGATGGTATTTTTAGCTACTTTTTAAAGTACGCTACGGGCATGATTTTTAAACGATGGTTTCGTGTCCCTTTGAATTCTCCTGTGCTTCTGTGTCCCCCAAAACAATATGCGGTGCTCGAAAAAACTGTCAGGCTCCTAGGTCTCCAAGAATTGGAGCCTGACATATTGGGGGACCAGAAAAAAGTGTCACTCTCCTGTAGGCGGCAGGAGGATACACTGGCAGTTTCAAATTTCTCACAGGCAAGGTCCAAGGTGGTGTGGCGGAACGTTTTCGGGAAATTTATGGCAAATGTGCACAAGGACCTTGCCTGGGCAATCGTTCACCAGTGCCTCCCTACCCGTGAATTCCAGCATAGGCGAGGACTGGTGGCGAGAGCCAAGTGCCCGAGAGACAGGTGTGGTGACGACGAGACGGTAATGCACCTGTTTTGGAACTGCCCATATGCACAGGAGGTTTGGAGGAAGGTAGGCCCATTGTTGAAATGGGCCTGCGGTCTTAAAGATCTTAAATTTGAATACGTGTTTTATGGTCTTTTTAACTGCCCAAGTTTTAAACAGCAAATGGTCTGTTGGATCATTTTAAACTGTTTTAAGAATGCCATCTGGAAGGTTAGGAACATTCTGCTTTTTAAACATGATTTTATTGATGTTAAAAATTGTGTCAAATATGCCCTAAGTGAAATGTACATTTATTATCTTAGGGACAAAAAGCAGCTAGGGGTAAAAGAAGCAACATCCATGTGGTGTTTGCAAATGTGGAATACCATAACATTGTAAATAAAAATGGTTTTATTCTTTTATGTCTTTTATGCCCTGTATAAATTTTATCCTGCTATTGTTCTGTACTTTTATTATAACATCTGTATTACTGGTCTTATTATTATTACTTTTGTATTCATTTAAATGTATGAATATTTATGTATTATGCCATTGATTTTATCTTGTGGTTTCAATTTTAAAAAAAAGTCTGTAAAATATAATATTTTTGCCAATAAAAAACTTTGTTGGAACCTTATCTGTTCTTATCAGTTTAATATCTGATACGTCCCCTATCTGGGGACCATATATTAAATGGATTTTTAGAACAGGGAGATGGAAATAGAGCTTGCTCTGTCCACTCCACGCATTGACCTGGTATTGCAGTATTTCCAGGACCGGTGCACCCTTCCCTTATGTGTTGACTAAAATCAGATTCCAAAAGTGCTATTTGTGTTTGCTATTGTTTTTGTCTTTCTGATGGGATCTCCCCTTTTAATCCCATTATTTCAACACCTGTTGGACAATGCATTTGTACAGTCATGTGTGATAATGAGCTCATTTATTAAATGCAATTAATGAATACATTGCCACCTCTTGTTGTGTGTGTGTGTGTGTGTGTGTGTGTCTTCTGTGTTTCTGTGTTTCCGGCATTTCACATTGGAACAGCTCATTCACCTTCCTTGTCTTCTCTCCGCCCTCCCTCCTAGGTAAGTTAAAGAGCTGCACCTGAGCCAGCCACTGATTGATGCAGCACCACAGTCAAATAGTGGAGTGGAGTGGAGTAGGGGAACAGCAAACAGCCATTAAAGCAGCCAGCCGCCTACCCGCCACAATGGACCTACCTGTGTACACTAGATGGATGTGATGGAATGTACTGTCGTCCCTACATTTCAAGAAGAAGTAAGAATTGCAGTTGCAACAAACCCTTGCTTGCCTACAAAGAGAGCAGCAATTTGGATTTGTTACTTTGTTACCTGGAAGAATAACAAACTGTGCAAGGATGGAGGTTGTAGGAGCAAGGAGAAGTTGTCTGTAAAGTTGGTGGATGCTTATTTTCCATTTTGCAGTCCCTTGTCTCCCTCTTGTGGCCTCCTGGAGGCAAATAAATGTGCAAAAAAAAGACAGCCTGGCGGCCGGCTGTTGCAGTGTTGCCCTCTCAGGCAACACTGAGTGACTGACTGAGCCTCACCGTCTTATATAAAGTTCAGACGGAACTTTGCACGTGTCATAGTGGAGCCCTCAGGATTCCAGAGCCAGCTTTCTGACATCATAATGGGGCCTCAGAGATAGATAAAAGCCTGGGCCCAGGCAGTGTTGGTCAGTGCTGCTCAGCAGGCAGCACTGGACTGGATTAAAGCTGATACAAGGTGTGAAGGAACAAGGGGTGGCTGTGGGCATGCACTTGCTGCCGCTGCCAGTGTTTATCTGCATGGCAGGAGGGCATTTGGGCGTTGCCAGGAAGGCGTTTTTATGTAGATTCCTCCTCTTTCAGCACTGCATTGTGGTGCAAGCAAAAGAAGCAAATCCTGTGTAGCTTCCTCTCCGGCCTTTATTCACCTCCCTCCCGCTTAGTAGCTGTAAATGTGTGTGAGCCTGCAGGGCCCCATGGAATTGCCTAGGAGTAGGCTGAATCAATCGCTGCAAGGGGTGAACAGCAGTATGGGACAGGCTCGGGCAAGGCAAGGGCCGCTCGGGTTATCGCTTCTCGGCCTTTTGGCTAAGATCAAGTGTAGTATCTGTTCTTATCAGTTTAATATCTGATACGTCCCCTATCTGGGGACCATATATTAAATGGATTTTTAGAACAGGGAGATGGAAATAGAGCTTGCTCTGTCCACTCCACGCATTGACCTGGTATTGCAGTATTTCCAGGACCGGTGCACCCTTCCCTTATGTGTTGACTAAAATCAGATTCCAAAAGTGCTATTTGTGTTTGCTATTGTTTTTGTCTTTCTGATGGGATCTCCCCTTTTAATCCCATTATTTCAACACCTGTTGGACAATGCATTTGTACAGTCATGTGTGATAATGAGCTCATTTATTAAATGCAATTAATGAATACATTGCCACCTCTTGTTGTGTGTGTGTGTGTGTGTGTGTGTGTCTTCTGTGTTTCTGTGTTTCCGGCATTTCACATTGGAACAGCTCATTCACCTTCCTTGTCTTCTCTCCGCCCTCCCTCCTAGGTAAGTTAAAGAGCTGCACCTGAGCCAGCCACTGATTGATGCAGCACCACAGTCAAATAGTGGAGTGGAGTGGAGTAGGGGAACAGCAAACAGCCATTAAAGCAGCCAGCCGCCTACCCGCCACAATGGACCTACCTGTGTACACTAGATGGATGTGATGGAATGTACTGTCGTCCCTACATTTCAAGAAGAAGTAAGAATTGCAGTTGCAACAAACCCTTGCTTGCCTACAAAGAGAGCAGCAATTTGGATTTGTTACTTTGTTACCTGGAAGAATAACAAACTGTGCAAGGATGGAGGTTGTAGGAGCAAGGAGAAGTTGTCTGTAAAGTTGGTGGATGCTTATTTTCCATTTTGCAGTCCCTTGTCTCCCTCTTGTGGCCTCCTGGAGGCAAATAAATGTGCAAAAAAAAGACAGCCTGGCGGCCGGCTGTTGCAGTGTTGCCCTCTCAGGCAACACTGAGTGACTGACTGAGCCTCACCGTCTTATATAAAGTTCAGACGGAACTTTGCACGTGTCATAGTGGAGCCCTCAGGATTCCAGAGCCAGCTTTCTGACATCATAATGGGGCCTCAGAGATAGATAAAAGCCTGGGCCCAGGCAGTGTTGGTCAGTGCTGCTCAGCAGGCAGCACTGGACTGGATTAAAGCTGATACAAGGTGTGAAGGAACAAGGGGTGGCTGTGGGCATGCACTTGCTGCCGCTGCCAGTGTTTATCTGCATGGCAGGAGGGCATTTGGGCGTTGCCAGGAAGGCGTTTTTATGTAGATTCCTCCTCTTTCAGCACTGCATTGTGGTGCAAGCAAAAGAAGCAAATCCTGTGTAGCTTCCTCTCCGGCCTTTATTCACCTCCCTCCCGCTTAGTAGCTGTAAATGTGTGTGAGCCTGCAGGGCCCCATGGAATTGCCTAGGAGTAGGCTGAATCGCTGCAAGGGGTGAACAGCAGTATGGGACAGGCTCGGTCAACGGCCGGCCCATTCGGGTTATCGCTTCTCGGCCTTTTGGCTAAGATCAAGTGTAGTACCTGCTCAAGCTGAGGTTAGTAATCATCCCTGCCGGTGGTACGTGGGCCATCGTAGGGGGATGACAGAACGCCGAGGTGAGGGCAGGGAACCACAACGGTCATCGCTCTGGTGTACGCATTTGGTTTAAAGGTACCATTTGTAGGTGACCAGGCGACCGCCGGATCGAGGTCAGGAGGTCGGGTAGTTTGAAAGCCCGAGTTGCTATGTGCCCCAGGGCTGGTGACCCTGGGGTGCCCTAACTCACTGGGGGTGGGATCCCACTGAGTGAAGGCACACTTGCACGCACTCTTCTTTCACACTTTTAAGCACACACCTTTATTCTCCCGGCCTTCTGGCTGGGAGATGAGGAATTTTTATATACCTGGCGGATGTCCAGGCTGTATCACAGCGCACATCCACTTATTTAATTTTGTTTTTCACTGTGTGTTTGTCACGTTTGTCACGTTTGTCACAAGGATTTTGGGATGCGGTGCCCTTTTGGGACCCTCCTGAGGTCTAGGGGGAAAATGTGTGGCCTTCTGGTTCCTTTTTCCCCTGCAACCCGGCCTCCCTTCTTCGGAGGGGAGGTGCAACTAGGATGCAGGCTCCTAGGTGGACACTGGGGTGGCAGCCCAGGTAGAAGCCTAGGAGTGTGTTTGGGTCTCCCTAAGCTTCGGCGAGGGGGGACCATCGATCCTTGATCCTCTAGGCCTATGGTTTGGAGGGTCAGGGAATGGTTATGCGGGGCCTCTCTCTTTTAAGAGAAGGGCTGCGATAGACCGCATCCTTGTGCACTTTTTGTGTGGCACCTCTGCACTTTTTATGCACTTGGGTGATAGAAAGCACGGCTCGGGCTTTCAAAATAAAAAATCTGTTCTTATCAGTTTAATATCTGATACGTCCCCTATCTGGGGACCATATATTAAATGGATTTTTAGAACAGGGAGATGGAAATAGAGCTTGCTCTGTCCACTCCACGCATTGACCTGGTATTGCAGTATTTCCAGGACCGGTGCACCCTTCCCTTATGTGTTGACTAAAATCAGATTCCAAAAGTGCTATTTGTGTTTGCTATTGTTTTTGTCTTTCTGATGGGATCTCCCCTTTTAATCCCATTATTTCAACACCTGTTGGACAATGCATTTGTACAGTCATGTGTGATAATGAGCTCATTTATTAAATGCAATTAATGAATACATTGCCACCTCTTGTTGTGTGTGTGTGTGTGTGTGTGTGTGTCTTCTGTGTTTCTGTGTTTCCGGCATTTCACATTGGAACAGCTCATTCACCTTCCTTGTCTTCTCTCCGCCCTCCCTCCTAGGTAAGTTAAAGAGCTGCACCTGAGCCAGCCACTGATTGATGCAGCACCACAGTCAAATAGTGGAGTGGAGTGGAGTAGGGGAACAGCAAACAGCCATTAAAGCAGCCAGCCGCCTACCCGCCACAATGGACCTACCTGTGTACACTAGATGGATGTGATGGAATGTACTGTCGTCCCTACATTTCAAGAAGAAGTAAGAATTGCAGTTGCAACAAACCCTTGCTTGCCTACAAAGAGAGCAGCAATTTGGATTTGTTACTTTGTTACCTGGAAGAATAACAAACTGTGCAAGGATGGAGGTTGTAGGAGCAAGGAGAAGTTGTCTGTAAAGTTGGTGGATGCTTATTTTCCATTTTGCAGTCCCTTGTCTCCCTCTTGTGGCCTCCTGGAGGCAAATAAATGTGCAAAAAAAAGACAGCCTGGCGGCCGGCTGTTGCAGTGTTGCCCTCTCAGGCAACACTGAGTGACTGACTGAGCCTCACCGTCTTATATAAAGTTCAGACGGAACTTTGCACGTGTCATAGTGGAGCCCTCAGGATTCCAGAGCCAGCTTTCTGACATCATAATGGGGCCTCAGAGATAGATAAAAGCCTGGGCCCAGGCAGTGTTGGTCAGTGCTGCTCAGCAGGCAGCACTGGACTGGATTAAAGCTGATACAAGGTGTGAAGGAACAAGGGGTGGCTGTGGGCATGCACTTGCTGCCGCTGCCAGTGTTTATCTGCATGGCAGGAGGGCATTTGGGCGTTGCCAGGAAGGCGTTTTTATGTAGATTCCTCCTCTTTCAGCACTGCATTGTGGTGCAAGCAAAAGAAGCAAATCCTGTGTAGCTTCCTCTCCGGCCTTTATTCACCTCCCTCCCGCTTAGTAGCTGTAAATGTGTGTGAGCCTGCAGGGCCCCATGGAATTGCCTAGGAGTAGGCTGAATCAATCGCTGCAAGGGGTGAACAGCAGTATGGGACAGGCTCGGGCAAGGCAAGGGCCGCTCGGGTTATCGCTTCTCGGCCTTTTGGCTAAGATCAAGTGTAGTACTTTAGGGTATTGCCTTGTTTCTTGGTCAGGAGGTGCCCTGGTACCCTTTTCCTTGGCCTGGGGGGATCGTTTCTCTTAGGAGAGACTTCACCCCTCTGCTGCTATTGGGGAGGAGGATTAGTCCAGGGCAACGGGGAGCGATCACCTGCCTGGTACTTCGGTACTGAAGGTATTCTTTGGAGATTGCTGGAATTCGTTTGGAGCAGGATGGAGGAAATTCCCGAATATATGCGTACCAGGAATGCTGTCCGGTTTTTCGTGGAGGAATCTGAGCGACAAAGGAAGGATCTGGAGTTCATCACAAAGGTTCTTTTGTTGGATTTCTTTCAGCTGGAGAGATCATGCATTTTGGCGGTGATGGACTATCCGAGGAGAGGGTGCTTTGACGTTACCTTCGCCACAGAAGAAATTTATGCTGTCTTTTTAGAACGCTTGAAGGAAGGTAAAAGGGACCCAAGACTTGTGGGTGTGAAGGTAACACCACATTTTGTGCCAAACAAAAAGTTGGTGGTTGTAAAAATGTTTTCGCCTTACGTGGATGAAGAGGACATTAAGTTATTTCTCAATAAGTTTTGTGAGGAGGTGGTGGGAAAGGGGAAAGTGTTTAACCCTTTTGGATTTTGGACTGGGAAGTGGAAATTTCTTTGTAAATTTGTGAGAATTGGTGAATCTAGAAACCTATTGTTTCCTCCAGCGCGGTTCAAGATTGGAAGTGCGTGTGGAAATTTATTTTTTCTTGGAATGGATATGTTTTGTTTGAATTGTAAAGAGTATGGTCATGAGAGAGAAGCCTGTGAGAAAGTAATGTGTACAAAATGTCTGCAAGAGGGACATAAGTATAATGAATGTCAGAAAGGGAAAGTATGTAATATGTGTGGAGAGGAGGGGCACATATTCAAATCGTGCCCAAAGAAAAGCAAACGTGAGGTACAAGAGGAAAATAAGAAGATAGTCAAAAGAAAGGAAGCGGAAGTTAGTTTGGAAGAAGGCAAGCTTCACAAATTGGAAGGAAGTGGGCAAAGTGATGAGAAAAAAAGGAAAAAAGCAGAGAGAAAGAAAAAAAGTGTCATTTCAGAAGAGGAAAGAGCAGAAAGAGACAGGTTATTGGAAGAAGTAGAGCAGTTACGTAGTAAAATTAATTTTGAAAAAATGCGGAGGAGGGTGCGGCTCTGTGTAAGAGAAAATTTACCAGGGTTTCTTGAAAGGTATGGTGTGCCAACGTGGTTAACGTGCATTGTAAACTGTGAGTGGGATGGTAATGATTTGCAGGAACATCTAGTGGATATGTTAGGAACTATTGCTGTTAAAAAAGGAATGTTTTTTTGATTTCTTAGGAAAAAAAAAGGAAAGAGGAAAACAAAAATTAATTGTACGTTTTCAGTTTTCATTGTGATGATCTAAGTCTTTTTTATTTTGAATTTTATGATTTTTAAGACGTGATCTGAATGAATCTGTTCTTATCAGTTTAATATCTGATACGTCCCCTATCTGGGGACCATATATTAAATGGATTTTTAGAACAGGGAGATGGAAATAGAGCTTGCTCTGTCCACTCCACGCATTGACCTGGTATTGCAGTATTTCCAGGACCGGTGCACCCTTCCCTTATGTGTTGACTAAAATCAGATTCCAAAAGTGCTATTTGTGTTTGCTATTGTTTTTGTCTTTCTGATGGGATCTCCCCTTTTAATCCCATTATTTCAACACCTGTTGGACAATGCATTTGTACAGTCATGTGTGATAATGAGCTCATTTATTAAATGCAATTAATGAATACATTGCCACCTCTTGTTGTGTGTGTGTGTGTGTGTGTGTGTGTGTCTTCTGTGTTTCTGTGTTTCCGGCATTTCACATTGGAACAGCTCATTCACCTTCCTTGTCTTCTCTCCGCCCTCCCTCCTAGGTAAGTTAAAGAGCTGCACCTGAGCCAGCCACTGATTGATGCAGCACCACAGTCAAATAGTGGAGTGGAGTGGAGTAGGGGAACAGCAAACAGCCATTAAAGCAGCCAGCCGCCTACCCGCCACAATGGACCTACCTGTGTACACTAGATGGATGTGATGGAATGTACTGTCGTCCCTACATTTCAAGAAGAAGTAAGAATTGCAGTTGCAACAAACCCTTGCTTGCCTACAAAGAGAGCAGCAATTTGGATTTGTTACTTTGTTACCTGGAAGAATAACAAACTGTGCAAGGATGGAGGTTGTAGGAGCAAGGAGAAGTTGTCTGTAAAGTTGGTGGATGCTTATTTTCCATTTTGCAGTCCCTTGTCTCCCTCTTGTGGCCTCCTGGAGGCAAATAAATGTGCAAAAAAAAGACAGCCTGGCGGCCGGCTGTTGCAGTGTTGCCCTCTCAGGCAACACTGAGTGACTGACTGAGCCTCACCGTCTTATATAAAGTTCAGACGGAACTTTGCACGTGTCATAGTGGAGCCCTCAGGATTCCAGAGCCAGCTTTCTGACATCATAATGGGGCCTCAGAGATAGATAAAAGCCTGGGCCCAGGCAGTGTTGGTCAGTGCTGCTCAGCAGGCAGCACTGGACTGGATTAAAGCTGATACAAGGTGTGAAGGAACAAGGGGTGGCTGTGGGCATGCACTTGCTGCCGCTGCCAGTGTTTATCTGCATGGCAGGAGGGCATTTGGGCGTTGCCAGGAAGGCGTTTTTATGTAGATTCCTCCTCTTTCAGCACTGCATTGTGGTGCAAGCAAAAGAAGCAAATCCTGTGTAGCTTCCTCTCCGGCCTTTATTCACCTCCCTCCCGCTTAGTAGCTGTAAATGTGTGTGAGCCTGCAGGGCCCCATGGAATTGCCTAGGAGTAGGCTGAATCAATCGCTGCAAGGGGTGAACAGCAGTATGGGACAGGCTCGGGCAAGGCAAGGGCCGCTCGGGTTATCGCTTCTCGGCCTTTTGGCTAAGACCAAGTGTATTTATACAGGAGGTTTTTAGTCAGAAGGTGCTCAGGTACCCTCTCTCTCGGCCTCGGGGGATCGTCCAGGTTCGCCTGGACTTCACCCCCGTGCTGCTATTTGGGAGAGAGGCTTAGTCCTGAGCAACGAGTTGCGATCCCCCCCCCAGCCCTTTGGTACGTCTCAGGACCCCATAGGGCGCAGCATTTTGCTGTGCGGTTCGGCCTGGCCACGGAAATGGCAGGCGAGCCAGATGCGGTGCCGGTGTATGCCCGGCTAAAGAACTCTGCCCGATTTATCGTGGCAGAGGGTGGAGGCGGTCCACGTGGCGTGAAATTTTTGGTCAACACGATCTTGGAAGAACTACTGGCGGTCCACAAAAACGAGATTTTGGCTATCCAGGACTACCCGAAACGAGGAATATTTGATGTAACCTTTATGGGAGAAGGAATCCTCCGTGATGCCATGGACCGAGCTGAGAGGAGAAAAGGTGAACTCGTGGTAGCGGGAGTCCAGGTAATAGAACATGCCTTTGAAATTACCAAACTCGTTGTGATTAAAATGTACTCCCCATATGTGAAGGATATGGAAGTGGCAGCATTTCTAGCTGCCTACTTCAAGAACGTCAAACTATTGGGGAGAGTTATGAACGAGTGTGGAGTGTGGACCGTCAAGTGGAAGTTTTTAGTGACTTTGATAAAGGACCCCTCCACCCAAGAAACGAGATTACCACCGGCTCGTTTTAAAATTGGAAATGTGAATGGCGACCTCTATTTTTCAGGGATGCCAAACTTCTGCAGGGCCTGCGGTACCTATGGACATACCAGTTTTAACTGCGATGTCACCTGTAGAAACTGTGGAAGCAAAGAGCACAATATAAGAGAATGCTCACAAGAGAAAAAATGTAATTTTTGCCAAAAAACTGGTCATCTGTACTATTCTTGTCCCCATAGGTACCGAGGCGAAGAATATGAGCAACCCGAGGCGCCCCCACGTGCTCCACCAGCGGACCAGTCCCACCCCCGGGGAGAGGAGCATGCCGGGGCCGCGAAGGAGCAGCGAGGCACCTGGGCTTCAGTGGTGCGGAATAATGGAGCCAAAGCGGGTGCCTCGCAGCCAGCAACCTCTGAGGAAAGGATGGAGCCCAGCGCCAAAGATAAAAGGCAAGCTAAGAGGAAGGCGGAAAAGGAGCAGGCCACCAATGATACTGTGGCATCCCAGAGGGCTGGTTGTCCAGTGGGTGCCGGGCCTGCTCCTGTACCTGGGTCTCAGGAGTCTGACTCCGAGCAGGAGAACTGGGTAGCGGTGGGTCCCCGAAAAAAGGGAAAACAGGAGCGTGCTGGTAGGAGGGAATCAGGGGAGGAGCAGATGGACACATCCGTGAAGAAAAGTGGGGCTCCTCCTAGGACCACCTCCTCGCCTGACCTGGTGAGGAGGGTGGGCACTGTTCCCTCCCAGATACCGGACACCCCGCCGTGTGCGCAACCTCCCCCTCTAAGACGGCGTCAACAGAGCCTGGGGGGAGAGGCGGGGCCCTTGGGGGACCCACCCGAAATGGACCTACGTGGTCACCCAGTTGAGACCCAGGTGACGCTAAGCGAGAGTGGGCTCCCCTTGTACGAGATAAGAGTTGCTGGCACGGCTCTCAGTGAAGGTAGTTCCTCTCCCTTTTCGTCCCTCTTTGCAGGCGATTCGGACGAGGGTGGGGATATGAGCGCAAACGAGAATTCTGGTAATGCTGGTGGAGGAAATGTCTGATTTTAAGTTCCACGAATATTTATTATTTTAAAATCAAGACGTTATTTTAATCTCCACAATGTCTGAAGTAAAGGGAATCTCCCTCAACGTGAGGGGCGCCAAGTCCAAAGTTAGAAGGGTTGCTCTCTTCAGCTTTTTAGCTGGCCTGGCAGCCTCTGTTTTTTTCCTGCAGGAGTGCGGCATTCCCCATATGATGAAGTACCATAAATACCAAGAGGATTGGAAGTATAGTCCATCAGTCTGGTCTGGATCTAACGAGTCCAGATCAGCAGGGGTCGCCATTCTTTTTAAGGGAAACGTTTTAATCGATTTTATCCAAGAGATCCTTCCAGGACGTATTTTATTGGTTAAGGCTTTTATTGACGGTGTGAAATGGCAGTTCTTAAATTTTTATGGCTCACCTGACAAAAATAAAAGAGAAGAAATGTTAGCGATTTTACCTCTTTTTATTAACACGACTGAGCCTTTTATCCTCGCAGGTGATTTTAATTGTATCCTGAGAGGGGAACGCCGGCTTACCAGTGCTACAAGCAGGAACTATGATAAGACCTCTGGACTGCTCAAAGATATGGTGGGTGATTTTAAGTTAAAAGACGTTTATAAAGAATGTAACAGGAGCAGTCCAGAGGAAGCCGGCGTTACCTGGAGCAACGCCACCTGTAGCTCCAGGATAGATTTTATTTTTTGTAACGAGAATCTACTGCCTTTTAAATGTGAAGTTTTAACCAATGTGTTTTCTGATCACAAGCTTTTATCATTTTATGTAAAGCGTGATTTTAATAACATTATTAGTAAAAAGTCCTGGAAGTTAAATGTTTCCCTTTTAGATGATCCACAGGTTTTTACCGATTTTATTGAATTTTACAAAGAGAGTAGGCGGGTGAGAGACACACGGGCTCCCATCACTGAATGGTGGGAGAAAATGAAAAGAAAAATAAAAGAATTTTTTATTAAAAAAAGTGTGGCAAAAGCCAGAGAGAAGCAGGCTTTTTTTAAAATCCTTAACACCCGCCTACAGACCCTGTACAAGATGAGAGAGCATGAGATAGATGTAAAAGACGACATCACCAACTTAAAAAAAGAGATAGCTCAGTGCCTGGAGCAGAAAGGCAAAGAAATTATTTTTCGTTCTAGGATACAACACGTGGAAGAGAACGAGACCTGCTCCAGGTACTTTTTTAAGAAAATGAACAATAAAAAAGCTATTCTTAAAAATATTGATGGGGTGTCGGATGTACAGGGTCTTTTAAGTAAAGTTCATGAGTTTTATACTGACCTTTTTAATGTGAAAACTGTGGATCGTGATTTTATGCGTGACTCGCTGAAGGAGATTACCACTGTTTTAGACCCTGTCTCCCAGAATTTTTTATTGCAGGAACTGTCGGAGCAGGAGATTTTAGAGACAGTGAAGAGTTTTAAAGCAGGTAAAGTTCCTGGCCCGGACGGTATACCCAGCGAGTTTTATGTCAAATTTTATGATATTTTAAAAGATGATCTCTTAAACCTTTTTACCGAAGTCTTTCATTCCAAGATGCTGCCTAAGTCCTGGCGGAAGGGTGAGGTCTCCTTGCTATACAAGAAAGGTGACATCGCAGTTTTAGAGAATTGGAGACCAATAACCCTTCTGAATAGTGACTACAAAATAATGGCAAAACTATGCGCAAACCGTTTAAAAGCCATAGTACCCCACATCATACACTCTAACCAGGTGTGTGGGGTGCCAGGCCGTAGCATCTGGGATAATATTAATTTAATAAAAGATGCGATTGAAGACACAAAATCTAGAAACGGAAAATTAGCCATTTTATCCATAGATTTTCAAAAAGCTTTCGACCGAGTATCGCACTTTTATCTTTTTAAGGTTTTAGAGCGGATGGGTATACCTGAAGGTTTTTTATTATCTATTAAAGCCTTTTATAAAGATTGCACAAGCAAAATTTTAGTAAATGGTTTTAAGACACAGGACGTTCTTTTAAACTCTGGGGTGAAGCAGGGGTGTCCCTTGTCCCCACTGCTTTTCATATGTGCACTAGAGCCTCTGCTATGCGCAATACGCCGGGACAAACAGATACGTGGAGTCCCCCTGCCAGGGGGAGGCGGCATAGAGGCTAAAGCAGTGGGGTACATGGATGATGTGGCGATACTTTGTAGGGACACCCTCTCGCTTCAGAAAGCCCTAAAACAAATTGAGTTTTATTGCTGTGCTTCCGGTTTTAGAATAAACTTCAGCAAAAGTAATATTTTAAGCATAGGAAGCATGGTTTTTAGAGACGTACCCGTTCCTGTGTCAGATACTATTAAAGTTTTAGGTATCTCCTTCAGTGAGCACGACAATGGTTTTATAAGTTGGGACATGGTGGCGCAGAAGGTAAACAATAAAATTTGTATGTGGAATATGAGGAAACTCACTATGGAGGGAAAAATTTTAATCATAAAAATGGTCATTTTACCCCTTCTTTTATACACAAGCATGGTGTTCCCTCCCCCAACAGTTTTATTACGAAAAATAACAAAAGCATGTTTTACCTTCTTTTGGAGTTCCAGGATGGAGAAATTGAAACGAGAAACGGTAATAAAGTCCAAACCAAAGGGTGGCAAAGATTTTCCTGATTTTAATAGGTTTCTTTTAATTAAGTTCTTTAGTTTCTGTTTTAATTCCCTTTTTAAAGAGCACTATTGGTCTTACTTTTTACGTTTTAATACTGGGTTTTTTATGCGGAGGTTTGGTTGGTTCAACATAATTTTATCCTCACCATACGCTTTTAAATTACCAGCGAATTACGTAATTTTAGAAAAAATAGTGGCTCTCTTCAATTTAAAAGGGAAGACCGTGAACGAACTTAAAAACAGCAAGAAAATAATTAAAGACCTGAGAGAGAGCGAGACGGTCAGCAATGTAGAGAATTTTAATACGCAACGATGTGCTTTTATTTTCAAAATGAGTAATGTGTTTTATCTTTTTAATGCACAGATGGACCTGGCCTGGAGCTGCGTTCATCAATGTCTTCCATGCCGGGCATTCCAGTACAGAAGAGGATTCGCGAGGTCTGCCGTCTGCCCGAGGGAAGGCTGCCAGGCCGAGGAAACTATAAGACATATTTTTTGGACATGTGACTTTGCAAAACAATTTTGGAAAAAAATATTCCCTCTTTTGGTGAAGATGGCAGACCTAAAGGACTTAAACTATGAAGATATTTTATATGGACTTTTTGGATGCCCAACCGCGAGTCAGAAGATAATTGCATGGAAGACGATGAATTGCGCCAAAGAAGCTCTATGGAAGGCCAGGAACATCCTCCTTTTTAAGCACGACGTTTTATCGGTTGATGATGTTTTAGGTCTTTGTTTTAGTGAGATGTATATTTATTTTTTACTAGACAAAAAAAGGAATGCCACCCTTCTAAATAAATGGTTTGTGACTGACTGGAACTCCAAATAAATAAAGATTTGCCCCATGTCCCTCTACAAAAATTTTATGAAAAAATTTTGATTTTACTATTGTTACAATGTAAAAATTCTTTGTATTTATCTATGTAACTAAAATGTGTTTTATTGTAAAATTGAAATTTTTATAAATAAATCATTGACACCCCCGCGAGGGGGTAGCCAACTGAAAAAAAAAAATCTGTTCTTATCAGTTTAATATCTGATACGTCCCCTATCTGGGGACCATATATTAAATGGATTTTTAGAACAGGGAGATGGAAATAGAGCTTGCTCTGTCCACTCCACGCATTGACCTGGTATTGCAGTATTTCCAGGACCGGTGCACCCTTCCCTTATGTGTTGACTAAAATCAGATTCCAAAAGTGCTATTTGTGTTTGCTATTGTTTTTGTCTTTCTGATGGGATCTCCCCTTTTAATCCCATTATTTCAACACCTGTTGGACAATGCATTTGTACAGTCATGTGTGATAATGAGCTCATTTATTAAATGCAATTAATGAATACATTGCCACCTCTTGTTGTGTGTGTGTGTGTGTGTGTGTGTGTCTTCTGTGTTTCTGTGTTTCCGGCATTTCACATTGGAACAGCTCATTCACCTTCCTTGTCTTCTCTCCGCCCTCCCTCCTAGGTAAGTTAAAGAGCTGCACCTGAGCCAGCCACTGATTGATGCAGCACCACAGTCAAATAG
Organism: Rhinoderma darwinii; assembly: GCF_050947455.1. Classification (NCBI taxonomy): domain Eukaryota; kingdom Metazoa; phylum Chordata; class Amphibia; order Anura; family Rhinodermatidae; genus Rhinoderma; species Rhinoderma darwinii. Next base: position 443,803 of record NW_027461785.1, read on the forward strand.
TGGAGTGGAGTGGAGTAGGGGAACAGCAAACAGCCATTAAAGCAGCCAGCCGCCTACCCGCCACAATGGACCTACCTGTGTACACTAGATGGATGTGATGGAATGTACTGTCGTCCCTACATTTCAAGAAGAAGTAAGAATTGCAGTTGCAACAAACCCTTGCTTGCCTACAAAGAGAGCAGCAATTTGGATTTGTTACTTTGTTACCTGGAAGAATAACAAACTGTGCAAGGATGGAGGTTGTAGGAGCAAGGAGAAGTTGTCTGTAAAGTTGGTGGATGCTTATTTTCCATTTTGCAGTCCCTTGTCTCCCTCTTGTGGCCTCCTGGAGGCAAATAAATGTGCAAAAAAAAGACAGCCTGGCGGCCGGCTGTTGCAGTGTTGCCCTCTCAGGCAACACTGAGTGACTGACTGAGCCTCACCGTCTTATATAAAGTTCAGACGGAACTTTGCACGTGTCATAGTGGAGCCCTCAGGATTCCAGAGCCAGCTTTCTGACATCATAATGGGGCCTCAGAGATAGATAAAAGCCTGGGCCCAGGCAGTGTTGGTCAGTGCTGCTCAGCAGGCAGCACTGGACTGGATTAAAGCTGATACAAGGTGTGAAGGAACAAGGGGTGGCTGTGGGCATGCACTTGCTGCCGCTGCCAGTGTTTATCTGCATGGCAGGAGGGCATTTGGGCGTTGCCAGGAAGGCGTTTTTATGTAGATTCCTCCTCTTTCAGCACTGCATTGTGGTGCAAGCAAAAGAAGCAAATCCTGTGTAGCTTCCTCTCCGGCCTTTATTCACCTCCCTCCCGCTTAGTAGCTGTAAATGTGTGTGAGCCTGCAGGGCCCCATGGAATTGCCTAGGAGTAGGCTGAATCAATCGCTGCAAGGGGTGAACAGCAGTATGGGACAGGCTCGGGCAAGGCAAGGGCCGCTCGGGTTATCGCTTCTCGGCCTTTTGGCACGATCCCGTGTCAAGAGGAGGTCAGCATGTCATGCCCTTGGCCTTTTGGCATCGCCACTTCGGTGGCTTAAGCCAACTGCTGCTATAAGGGGGTAGGCTGGGTGATCAACTGTCGAGCGATCATGGGAGCTAGGCTTCGATACGCTGGGATCGGGGAAACCCGGATCAAGAATGGATTTGGCATTGACGTACCCGTGAACAAGAAGGACCTTTTTTCATTGAAACACCTGGTGAATGAAGTCATTTTCAAGACCCTCAACGTGAGTAGGAACGACATCCTTTGTCTTCAAGATCCCAGAGGTAATCGCTTCACTTTGGTTCTTAAAAGTTTGAATGCTTGTTACAACTTGTATGCCGCAATTAATGCTAACTTGCAAAACCCTGGGTTGGATGGACTTATCTTCACCGTTTTATATAACAACGATGTTCCACTGGTTGTTTTGATGTACAATCCTTATGTGATGGTGGATGATATTACTTCCTTCTTAAAGAAGTACTGCTCTTACGTCAGCTATTCTCACCAGGTGTTAAATGCTGAATCCCTCTGGACAGGGAAGCATAAATTCTTTGTGAGATTTGAGGAGGATCCTTCAGGGCCTCTGGGTGTGAAATACCCTCCCAGGAATTTTGCCATCGGCCGGGACAAAGGCTACTTATTTTTTCCCCAGCCTCCTGTGTTTTGCAGGAAATGTAAAAGATATGGCCATGTTCATGAAGATTGTACGCAAGAAGGTGTTACATGTAACAAATGTAATCAGGACGGTCACCTGGCCAAGGATTGCAAAAACCCAATTGTGTGTAACATGTGCAGCATTGTGGGTCATGCCTTTAAAGACTGTCCAGAGCGTGCTAAAAACAGAAGGGTTAGGACTCTGGCGGAAGTAGTTGCAGGTGAACCTGGCAGTATGAGGTCTAATGTGATTCAGGGCCCAGCTGCCCCGGGAACTGAGGAGTCAGTGCCTGCCCAGGTGTCTGATGGGACTCTCCCTGAGTTAAATCGGTCTGGAAATACGCTGGCTGATGAAATGGAGGTAGCACCTGTTGAGAAAGACCTGCCTCACCCCTCTGATGACCTGACTGGGTTAAGAGGTGATGGGGAGGTGGATGGTTCTTTATCCAAATCACCTGTCTTTTCCTGGGAAGGAATTCTGGTGGACCAACAAGGTGAAGGTGGTCAAGGGGACTTTTCAACTGCACTTGTGAGGCCTTCTGAGGAGGAGGAAGGAGGTTCATCTTCTAAGAGACTTCGCACCATGTTGTCTCCTCTGAGTGAAGATGGAGTGAGCCCGGATAGGGGAGTCTACCCCATTTCTCATTTTCCTGAGGACTTTCCTTTTTTAGGAGAAGATGTGGACAAAGCTATCTTTGTGTCCGGTTGTCAGCCACCAGGAGGTGTAGGCTGATTAAACAGTGGGGTATTGGTGGATATCTACGGAAAAAGATCAAAATATGGACCCCAAAATTACACTTAATGTCTTATCCTTGAATGTTAGGCAAATTACATCAAAGCCTAGACGTGCTGTTGTGCTGGACTATGTTAGGAATCTTGGGGCAGAGATCATATGCCTGCAAGAGTGTGGTATATCTGAGTCACTGGGGGAGGGGGATTGGCCATATGGGCAGTATGTCTGGTCAGGATCTAGTTCCAATAAGAATGATGGGGTGGGGATCCTATTAGGAAATATGGGTATGGATCTGGAGAGTTATACAGTGGTGGAAACAGGTAGATGTGTAATTGCAGTGGTATGTTGCAGGGGAGTTAGGGTTAGGGTGGTGAATACTTATTGTCCTATAGATAGAGCAAAAAGGCTGGCGTTGTTGGAAAAGCTAAGTTTGTTCTTACCTGGAAGGATTCCTACCTTTTTTTTGGGAGACTTTAATTGTTCTTTTGATGGGGATGGTCTGGATGTAACTGGGAAAAAGCTTAACCAACTTATATCTGATTTTTCTTTTATAGATGCAGCCGAATTGTCATTGGGTAAACCACCACCGCCAACATATAAATCAGATAGAGGGGGTATTGAGTCAAGAATTGATCGTATTTGCATATCTAAGGGTTTAGTGTGTAATAAGATGGTTCAGAATGAGGTACCTTTTTCAGACCATGTATGTTTACGGGTATGGGTGGAGGTAAGTAGTAAACTTTGTTTTGGGAAAGGGGTGTGGAAGTTGAATACTAGATTATTGGAGGATGTTGAAGTGATGGATGAGTTCAAACGAAAGTATGATGTGTGGAAGGGAGAAAAAGATAGTTTTGTGGATGTGCTTAAATGGTGGGATTGGATGAAAGGGCAGATTAAAAAATTTTTTGTGAGATGGGGATACAAGCAGGCTGCTAGGAAACGTAACCAGTATAAGGAATTGAATATTAGGATAGAATGGTTGCGGAAGATGGGTGAGAAGGGAATTGATTTGAGTGATTTGCTAGAGGAGGCAAGGAACGAGTTAAAGCAAGTTTTGGAAAGAAAGGGAAAGGAGATTATTTTTAGGTCTAAAGTGGAGTACTTAGATAAAAATGAAAAATGCACAAGGTTTTTTTTCAAGAAAATGTGTGGTAAGAAAGATGATATGGATGAAATTGTTAATGCGAAGGGGGAGCGTATAGTGGGTATGGATGTGTTAAAAGTGGTGGAATCGTTTTATTCAGAACTATATGGCAAAAAGTGGATTGATATCGGGTTGATGGATGAAGTTTTGAATGGTTTGGAAAATGTTCTTAGAGAGGAGGATTGTGTGGGGTTGAATGAGGATGTAACGTCTGAAGAAGTAAAGAAAGTGATAATGAGTGCGGGGAAAAATAAAACACCTGGTAAAGATGGTATTCCTGTGGAATTTTATGTGAAGGCCTGGGAGATAATAGGGTTGGATTTGGTGGAAGTATGTAAGTTTATATGGGATAAGGGGGTTTTGTGTGAGTCTATGAAAGAGGGTGTGATTGTTTTGATTTATAAGAAAGGGGATAAGAAGTGTTTGGGTAATTGGAGACCGATTTCACTGCTGAATGTGGATTATAAATGTTTTAGTAAAATTTTGGCTAATCGTATGCGTGAGGTGGTAGGAAAGGTTGTGGGTGAAGACCAAGTCTGTGCTGTGCCAGGTAGGAGTATGTCTGATAATTTGGTTTTGCTGAGAGATTTGATTGGGGACTGTATGAGTAGGAAACAGAAGTGTATGATGCTTGCGTTAGATTTCGAAAAGGCGTTTGATAGAGTGTCGCATGTGTTTATGTTTGCTGTACTTGTTAGGATGGGCTTCCCAGTGAGGTTTTTGGAAGGTGTGAAGTGTTTGTATAGGGATGTGTCAAGTGAAGTGTTGGTGAATGGTAATTTAAGTTCAAAAGTATGTGTGAGATCTGGGGTAAGACAGGGGTGTCCTATGTCCCCAGTTTTGTTTATTTGTGTGATCGAAAGTTTGATGTGTTTGGTAAGAAAAGATAAAGTGGTGAAAGGTTTTTTGATCCCAGGGAGTGGAGGTAAATACGTTAAAATTCTGGGTTATATGGATGATGTTGTGGTTATGAGTGATTGTATGGCTGGGTTGAATAGAGCAAAATTATGGTTGGATTTTTTTTGTGGGGCATCAGCTTTTAAGGTGAATTGGGATAAGTGTGTCTTTAAGTGCTTTGGGGATAGGAGGGTAAGTATGGAGGGAGTGAGGAATGAAGTGGGTGCAGTAAAAGTGTTGGGGATACAGTTTAATGAGGACTTGAGAGGGAATGAGAGTTGGGATGAATGTGGCAAGAGGATTGAGAAGAAATTGAATTTTTGGAGACTTAGAGACCTGACTTTATCAGGGAAGGTGTTGATAATTAAGACAGTGATTTTGCCTATTTTGGTTTTTGTGGCTAGTATTTTTCCCTCCGCTAGTAGGAAAATCAAAAAGTCAGAGAAAATGGTGTTTACCTTTCTGTGGGGAAGTAAAATGGAAAAGTTGAAGCGTGAGTATGTTTATAAGTCTTGTGAGAATGGAGGTTTGGGTTTTCCGAATGTGGAGGTCTTTCTTGGGTTAAATTATATTAAAACAGTGGTGGGGCTCTTGGGAAAAGGAAATAAGAGTGCGTATATGGTAAGGTATATGGCCGGTTGGATGCTTTATGGGTTAAATTGGTTTAAGAGAGATGCTACTGTGCCTGTTGCTTATGTATGTCCGGTATGGTATGTTGTGATTGAAAGGTTCATTAGGAAATATGATTTGATTGCAGTGCCTATGGGTGGGTTTCTGGATAAGAAGGCTGTGCTAAAAAGATTGTGTGTGAATGAGGTTGTGTGTAACATTGTGGGTTTGCGAGGAGAGGATGTTGTGGATACTTGGAAGAAGTTAGGCGTGAGAGGTATGTCCAATAGACAAAAGGACATAGTGTGGATGGCGTTGCATGATATATTGCCTGTTAGAGATGTGCAGAGGAGGAGAATGCTAGTTAGATTTGAGGTGTGTCCAAGGGGTGGGTGTAATTCACGGGAGACTGTTAGGCATCTTTTTTGGGACTGCAATTATTCGTATGAGGTATGGAGGAGGATGGGTGGCGTCTGTAAGGAGTTAGCTGGGGTGAAGTTTGTGGATTGGAAGGTTGCGATGTTTGCTATAGGGGCTTGTAACAGAGTAAGTGATAGGATCTTATGGTTGATTATGGCGTGTATAATGGAAAGCTTATGGGATGTACGTAATTTAGGTGTTTTCAAACATAAGTGGGTACCCATTGGTGAGTGTGTGAGGATGGTTTTGTCAAGACTATACGTAGTCTATCGTTGGGATAGTCAGTGCGGTGGTGGTATAGACGCAGAGGGGATATGGAAATTTAAGAAGTGGAGAAGGTTGGTGAAATATAGCTAATTGATAAGATTTATTCCTGTTTTATTTTTGTTCTTCACAATCCTTTCTGTGTCTTGATTATTATTGTTTGGAATAAAATAGCCATGATGATGTACGACTAAGGCAACTTATGCCTTAAAATGCAAAATGGTTTGTGTACTGTTGCTTTAAGTTAAATTAAAAAAAAAAAAAAAAAAAAAAAAAAAAAAAAAAAAAAAAAAAAATCTGTTCTTATCAGTTTAATATCTGATACGTCCCCTATCTGGGGACCATATATTAAATGGATTTTTAGAACAGGGAGATGGAAATAGAGCTTGCTCTGTCCACTCCACGCATTGACCTGGTATTGCAGTATTTCCAGGACCGGTGCACCCTTCCCTTATGTGTTGACTAAAATCAGATTCCAAAAGTGCTATTTGTGTTTGCTATTGTTTTTGTCTTTCTGATGGGATCTCCCCTTTTAATCCCATTATTTCAACACCTGTTGGACAATGCATTTGTACAGTCATATGTGATAATGAGCTCATTTATTAAATGCAATTAATGAATACATTGCCACCTCTTGTTGTGTGTGTGTGTGTGTGTGTGTGTGTCTTCTGTGTTTCTGTGTTTCCGGCATTTCACATTGGAACAGCTCATTCACCTTCCTTGTCTTCTCTCCGCCCTCCCTCCTAGGTAAGTTAAAGAGCTGCACCTGAGCCAGCCACTGATTGATGCAGCACCACAGTCAAATAGTGGAGTGGAGTGGAGTAGGGGAACAGCAAACAGCCATTAAAGCAGCCAGCCGCCTACCCGCCACAATGGACCTACCTGTGTACACTAGATGGATGTGATGGAATGTACTGTCGTCCCTACATTTCAAGAAGAAGTAAGAATTGCAGTTGCAACAAACCCTTGCTTGCCTACAAAGAGAGCAGCAATTTGGATTTGTTACTTTGTTACCTGGAAGAATAACAAACTGTGCAAGGATGGAGGTTGTAGGAGCAAGGAGAAGTTGTCTGTAAAGTTGGTGGATGCTTATTTTCCATTTTGCAGTCCCTTGTCTCCCTCTTGTGGCCTCCTGGAGGCAAATAAATGTGCAAAAAAAAGACAGCCTGGCGGCCGGCTGTTGCAGTGTTGCCCTCTCAGGCAACACTGAGTGACTGACTGAGCCTCACCGTCTTATATAAAGTTCAGACGGAACTTTGCACGTGTCATAGTGGAGCCCTCAGGATTCCAGAGCCAGCTTTCTGACATCATAATGGGGCCTCAGAGATAGATAAAAGCCTGGGCCCAGGCAGTGTTGGTCAGTGCTGCTCAGCAGGCAGCACTGGACTGGATTAAAGCTGATACAAGGTGTGAAGGAACAAGGGGTGGCTGTGGGCATGCACTTGCTGCCGCTGCCAGTGTTTATCTGCATGGCAGGAGGGCATTTGGGCGTTGCCAGGAAGGCGTTTTTATGTAGATTCCTCCTCTTTCAGCACTGCATTGTGGTGCAAGCAAAAGAAGCAAATCCTGTGTAGCTTCCTCTCCGGCCTTTATTCACCTCCCTCCCGCTTAGTAGCTGTAAATGTGTGTGAGCCTGCAGGGCCCCATGGAATTGCCTAGGAGTAGGCTGAATCAATCGCTGCAAGGGGTGAACAGCAGTATGGGACAGGCTCGGGCAAGGCAAGGGCCGCTCGGGTTATCGCTTCTCGGCCTTTTGGCTAAGACCAAGTGTATTTATACAGGAGGTTTTTAGTCAGAAGGTGCTCAGGTACCCTCTCTCTCGGCCTCGGGGGATCGTCCAGGTTCGCCTGGACTTCACCCCCGTGCTGCTATTTGGGAGAGAGGCTTAGTCCTGAGCAACGAGTTGCGATCCCCCCCCAGCCCTTTGGTGTGTCTCCTTGAACCCAAAGGGCGCAGCGCAAGCTGTGCGGTACCGACCTGGCCACGCAAATGGCAGGCGGACCTGATGCGGTGCCGGTATACGCCCGGTTGCGGAATACTGCAAGATTTATCTTGGCAGAGGGTGGAGGCGGTCCTCGTGGTCTCAAGTTCCTTGTCCACGATATTTTGGAAAAGCGGTTGGCGGTCCACAAGAACGAGATTTTGGCGATCCAGGACTACCCAAGGCGTGGAGTGTACGACGTGACTTTTATGGGAGAAGGAATCCTCCGTGATGCCATGGGAAAAGCTGAGAGGCAACAAGGTGAACTCATGGCCTTGGGAGTCCAGGTAATTGAACACGCTTTTGAAGTAACCAAACTCGTAGTGATTAAAATGTATTCCCCATACGTGAAAGATCAGGAAGTGGCGGCGTTTCTTGCTGCATACTTTAAGAACGTTAAGCTGCTGGGGAGAGTTATGAACGAGTGCGGTGTGTGGACCGTCAAATGGAAATTTATTGTTACGCTAATAAAGGACCCCTCCACCCAAGAAACGAAGCTACCACCTGCTCGTTTTAAACTTGGGAATGTGAATGGCGACCTCTATTTCTCAGGAATGCCAAACTTCTGCAGGGCCTGCGGTACCTATGGACATACCAGTTTTAACTGCGATGTCACCTGCAGGAACTGTGGAAGTAAACAACACACAATGAGGGAATGTACAGAAGAGAAAAAATGCAATTTTTGTCAAAAAACTGGTCATCTTTATTATGCTTGTCCACATAGGTACCGAGGCGAAGAAGATGAGCAACCCGAGGTGCCCCCACGTGCTCCACCAGCAGAGCAGTCCCGTCCTCAAGGAGGAGAGCAAGCTGTTGCGGCGAAAGAGCAGAGAGGTACCTGGGCTTCAAGGGTACGGCCAGCCGAAGCCAAAACAGGTGCCTCTCAGCCAGCGACCTCAGGGGATAAAAATGAGCCCAGCGCGAAGGAAAAACGGCAGGCCAAGAGGAAGGCAGAAAAGGAGCAGGCCATCGATGAACCTGTGGCATCCCAGACGGCTGGTTGCTCAGGCGGTGCCGGGCCTGCTCCTAATCCTGGGTCTCTAGAGACCGACTCGGAAGGAGAAGACTGGGTACAGGTGGGTCCCCGTAAAAAGGGGAAGCAAGAACGTGCCAGTAGGAGGGAGACAGGGGAGGAGCAGATGGATACGTCCGTGCGGAAAGATGTGGCTCCTCCTGGGACCCCCTCCTCGCCTGCACTGGTGAGGAGGACGGGCACTGCTCCCTCCGTATTATCGGACACCCCGCCATGCGCACAACCTCCCCCTCTAGACCGGCCTTCACGGGCCCAGGGGGGAGAGGCGGGGCCCTTGGGGGACCCACCAGACATGGACCCAGTCGGTCAACCGAGAGAGACCCAGGTGAGGCTGTGCGAGTCTGGGCTCCCCGTGTACGAGGTGAGTGTTGCTGGCTCAGCTCTCAGCGACAGTAGTTCTTCTCCTGCCTCGTCCCTCTTTTCAGTTGAGTCGGATGAGGGCGGGGCCATGAGTTCAAGTGAGGTTTCGGGTATTGCTGGTGGAGGAGCAATCTGATTTTAAGTACGCCTATTATTTATTATTTTAAAATCAGAATTTTGCTTTTACTCTCCACGATGTCTGAGCTCATGGGAATCTCCCTCAACGTGAGGGGCGCCAAGTCAAAAGTGAGAAGGGTTGCTCTCTTCAATTTTTTATCTTGCCTGGCAGCCTCTGTATTTTTCCTGCAGGAGTGCGGCATTCCCCATACAATGAGATATGAAAATTACAAAAAGGATTGGAAGTATGGTCCATCCGTCTGGTCTGGATCCAACGAGTCCAGATCAGCAGGGGTCGCCATTCTTTTTAAGGGAAACGTTTTAATTGATTTTATTCAAGAAATCTTACCAGGACGTATTTTAATGGTTAAAGCTTTTATTGATGGTGTAAAGTGGCAGTTTTTAAATTTTTACGGATCACCAGAAAAGAACGAAAGAGCGAGGATGCTGGAGATTTTACCGCTTTTTATCAACACATCTGAGCCTTTTATCCTCGCAGGTGATTTTAATTGTATCCTGAGAGGAGAACGCCGGCTTACCAACAGTACAAGTAGGAACTATGACAAGACCTCTGGACTGCTCAAGGATATCGTGACTGATTTTAAATTAAAAGACATATACAAAGAATGTAACAGGAGCAGTCCAGAGGAAGCCGGCGTTACCTGGAGCAACGCCACCTGTAGCTCCAGGATTGATTTTATCTTTTGTTCTGAAAATTTACTGCCTTTTAATTGTGAAGTTTTAACCAATGTGTTTTCAGATCACAGGCTTTTATCTTTTAAAGTAAAGCATGATCTTAATAATATTGTATGTAAAAAGTCCTGGAAGATGAATGTTTCCCTTTTAGACGATCCACAGGTTTTAGCAGATTTTATTGAATTTTACCAAGAAAGCAGGCGGGTAAGAGATACACGTACTCCCATCAGTGCATGGTGGGAGAAAATGAAAAAGAAAATTAAAGATTTTTTTATTAAGAAAAGCGTGGCGAAAGCCAAAGAGAAATACGCTTTTTTTAAAATTCTCAATACCCGTCTGCAGACCCTGTACAAAATGCAAGATCATGACATAGACGTTAAAGATGACATCAACAATTTGAAAAAGGAGATAGCCCAGTGCCTGGAGCAGAAAGGTAAAGAGATTATATTCCGTTCAAAAATACAACATGTGGAGGAGAACGAGACCTGCTCCAGGTACTTTTTTAAGAAAATAAATAACAAAAAGGCAATTATCAAAAATATAGAAGGGGTGTCAGATGTACAGGGTCTTTTAAGTAAAGTTCATGAGTTTTACACTGACCTTTTTAATGTTAAGACTGTGGATCATAATTTTATGCGTGACTCACTGAAGGAGATTACTGCTGTTTTAGACCCTGTCTCCCAGAATTTTTTATTACAGGAGCTGACGGAGCAGGAGGTTTTAGAAACTGTCAAAAGTTTTAAAACAGGGAAAGTTCCCGGACCGGACGGTATACCCAGTGAGTTTTATGTAAAATTTTATGACATTTTAAAAGAGGATCTTTTTAACCTTTTTTCTGATGTTTTTAATTCCAAGATGCTGCCTAAGTCCTGGCGGAAGGGTGAGGTCTCCCTGCTGTATAAGACGGGTGACATCGCAGTTTTAAAGAATTGGAGACCAATAACCCTTCTAAATAGCGACTATAAAATTATGGCTAAAATATGTGCAAATAGATTAAAAGCCATAATACCCCACATTATACACTCTGACCAGGTGTGTGGGGTGCCAGGCCGCAGCATCTGGGATAATTTAAACCTAATAAAAGACGTGATTGAGGACACGAGGTCTAGAAAAGGTAAACTAGCCATTTTATCTATAGACTTTGAGAAGGCGTTCGACCGTGTCTCTCATTTTTATCTTTTTAAGGTTTTAGAACGTATGGGTATACCTGAAGGTTTTTTATTATCTATTAAAGCCTTTTACAGAGAATGCACCAGCAAAATTTTAGTGAATGGTTTTAAGACACAGGACATATTTTTAAACTCTGGGGTGAAGCAGGGGTGTCCCTTGTCCCCACTGCTTTTTATATGTGCATTGGAGCCTCTGTTATGCGCAATTCGCCGCGATAAGTGTATCCGTGGAGTCCCCCTGCCCGGGGGAGGCGGCGTAGAGGCCAAAGCAGTGGGGTACATGGATGATGTGGCGGTTTTATGTAGGGACGCCCTGTCGCTTCAGAGAACCCTTAGGCAAATCGAGTTTTATTGCTGTGCTTCCGGTTTTAAGGTAAACTTCAGCAAGAGTAATATTTTAAACATAGGAAGCATGGCTCTTAGAGATATACCGGTTCCTGTGTCTGATAATATTAAAATTTTAGGTGTCTCCTTCAGTGAGTACGACAATGGTTTTATCAGTTGGGACATGGTGGCGCAGAAGGTAAATCAAAAAATATGCATGTGGAACATGAGGAAGCTTACCATGGAGGGAAAAATTTTAATAATTAAAATGATAATTTTACCTTTGCTTTTATACTTAAGCATGGTTTTCCCTCCTCCCACGGTTTTATTAAGAAAAATTACTAAAGCTTGTTTTACCTTCTTTTGGAGTTCCAGAATGGAGAAACTTAAACGTGAGACGGTAATGAAAATCAAACCAAAGGGTGGCAAAGACTTTCCAGATTTTAATAGGTTTCTTTTAATCAAGTACTTTTGTTTCTGTCTTAATTCTCTTTTTAAACAACATCATTGGTCTTATTTTCTACGTTTTAATACTGGGTTTTTTATGCGAAGGATGGGGTGGTTTGAAATTGTTTTAACCTCACCTTATGCTTTTAATCTACCAGCAAATTACGTGATTTTAGAGAAAATAGTGGCCTTGTTTAATTTTAAAGGGAAAAATTTTAATGACATGATAAACAGTAAGAAACTTATAAAAGACATAAGAGGAAATGAAGTCGTCACTAATATTGAAAATTTTAATAATGAACGCTGTGCTTTTATCTTCAAAATGGTTAATGTGTTTTATCTTTTTAATACACAGATGGACCTGGCCTGGAGCTGCGTTCATCAATGTCTTCCATGCCGGGCACTCCAATTCAGGAGAGGATTCACGAGGTCTGCTATCTGTCCGAGGGAAGGCTGCCAGGCTGAGGAGACCGTGCGTCATATTTTTTGGAGTTGCGATTTTACTAAACATATTTGGATAAAGATATTCCCTCTAATGAAGAAGATGGCAGACCTAAAGGACTTGAGTTACGAAATGATTTTATATGGACTCTTTGGATGCCCAACCGCGAACCAAAAGACTATTGCATGGAAGACGATGAACTGCGTAAAAGAAGCTCTGTGGAAGGCCAGGAACATCCTGATTTTTAAGCACGATGTTTTATCTGTTGACGATGTTTTAGGTCTTTGTTTTAGCGAGATGTACATTTATTATTTATTAGATAAAAAAAGAAATGCCACCCTTTCAAATAAATGGTTTGTAAAAGAATGGAACTCCAATATATAAGAATTTGCCACCATGTCCCCTTTTATGTGTTTTTATGTAAATTGATTTTATTACTGTAATTCATTGTAAAAAAGCTGTAATTTATTGTAAATGTTTTTGAATTTTAAGTAATAAATCATTGACACCCCCGCGAGGGGGTAGCCAACTGAAAAAAAAAAATCTGTTCTTATCAGTTTAATATCTGATACGTCCCCTATCTGGGGACCATATATTAAATGGATTTTTAGAACAGGGAGATGGAAATAGAGCTTGCTCTGTCCACTCCACGCATTGACCTGGTATTGCAGTATTTCCAGGACCGGTGCACCCTTCCCTTATGTGTTGACTAAAATCAGATTCCAAAAGTGCTATTTGTGTTTGCTATTGTTTTTGTCTTTCTGATGGGATCTCCCCTTTTAATCCCATTATTTCAACACCTGTTGGACAATGCATTTGTACAGTCATGTGTGATAATGAGCTCATTTATTAAATGCAATTAATGAATACATTGCCACCTCTTGTTGTGTGTGTGTGTGTGTGTGTGTGTGTCTTCTGTGTTTCTGTGTTTCCGGCATTTCACATTGGAACAGCTCATTCACCTTCCTTGTCTTCTCTCCGCCCTCCCTCCTAGGTAAGTTAAAGAGCTGCACCTGAGCCAGCCACTGATTGATGCAGCACCACAGTCAAATAGTGGAGTGGAGTGGAGTAGGGGAACAGCAAACAGCCATTAAAGCAGCCAGCCGCCTACCCGCCACAATGGACCTACCTGTGTACACTAGATGGATGTGATGGAATGTACTGTCGTCCCTACATTTCAAGAAGAAGTAAGAATTGCAGTTGCAACAAACCCTTGCTTGCCTACAAAGAGAGCAGCAATTTGGATTTGTTACTTTGTTACCTGGAAGAATAACAAACTGTGCAAGGATGGAGGTTGTAGGAGCAAGGAGAAGTTGTCTGTAAAGTTGGTGGATGCTTATTTTCCATTTTGCAGTCCCTTGTCTCCCTCTTGTGGCCTCCTGGAGGCAAATAAATGTGCAAAAAAAAGACAGCCTGGCGGCCGGCTGTTGCAGTGTTGCCCTCTCAGGCAACACTGAGTGACTGACTGAGCCTCACCGTCTTATATAAAGTTCAGACGGAACTTTGCACGTGTCATAGTGGAGCCCTCAGGATTCCAGAGCCAGCTTTCTGACATCATAATGGGGCCTCAGAGATAGATAAAAGCCTGGGCCCAGGCAGTGTTGGTCAGTGCTGCTCAGCAGGCAGCACTGGACTGGATTAAAGCTGATACAAGGTGTGAAGGAACAAGGGGTGGCTGTGGGCATGCACTTGCTGCCGCTGCCAGTGTTTATCTGCATGGCAGGAGGGCATTTGGGCGTTGCCAGGAAGGCGTTTTTATGTAGATTCCTCCTCTTTCAGCACTGCATTGTGGTGCAAGCAAAAGAAGCAAATCCTGTGTAGCTTCCTCTCCGGCCTTTATTCACCTCCCTCCCGCTTAGTAGCTGTAAATGTGTGTGAGCCTGCAGGGCCCCATGGAATTGCCTAGGAGTAGGCTGAATCAATCGCTGCAAGGGGTGAACAGCAGTATGGGACAGGCTCGGGCAAGGCAAGGGCCGCTCGGGTTATCGCTTCTCGGCCTTTTGGCTCAGATCAGGTTTATTGCCTGGTCTGGGCCGGGGGTTCGGTCTTTCGTGGAGTCCTATCCGACGTTTTTGGGAGCGATCATCGTGCCGTTGGGCATTCCATTTCAAGATGGCAGCTGTGCGTAACACTATCCGTTTCGTGGTGAATGAGCAGAGGAGAGACGAAGTTGATACTGGACATATCATTGAGAACATCCTTCTGGACCTGGCTGGAGTTAAGTTGGTAGAGGTATTCTGTATCCAAGCTTTCAGCAATATTGCTACATATGATGTATCCTTTTTTGAGGCCGCCTACTGTTTAAACGTTTTTCAGTTGCTAAAGGAAAAACACATGCATGAGGCATTAACATCCATTGAAGTGCAACCTCTTTTTTCTACAGTGGAGAAATGTATAACAATTCATATGTATAACCCATTTTTGGATAGAAGGCTGGTCAGGGCTTTTTTAGCTCATTACTGTACCCATGTTAGAGGAGGTGTGGAGCAGAAGAACCTATGGGGAGTCTTTAATGGTGATATCAAGTACTGGGTCAGGCTGAAACCTGACTCCAGCTGTATTGGAGGAGTGATGAATCCTCCTGCTAATTTTTCCATTGGTGGGAATAAGGGATATCTGTACTACCAAGATATGCCATGTTTTTGTAGATCATGTTTTTCCTACGGGCATACCAAAGATGCATGCAAAGGCAAAGTTTGCAGAAATTGCAAGGAAACAGGACATGAGGCTAGCGCATGTATTTCCCCATCCAGGTGTGATATTTGTGGTTTGCCTGGTCATACCTGTAGGAAATGTCCAAAGGTGTTTCCTTTCTTAGGACAAGAGAGAAGAACATGGGGCAGACAGGTGAGAACAACAAGTTCCCTTGCTGCCTCTTCTGAGGTAATTTCAGAGCCAGCTGGCAGTGTTTCTGTGGCTGCTTCTCAGGACCCTGGGAAAGCTGGATTAGGAGAGGTTCTAACCTCACATACTGACAGCATGGAGTTGGGTGTGGTCCCTCCTGCAGAGCCAACTGTTGATGAGACACCTGGGGTTATACCTATGGAAGGTAAAGACACAGCGCCATCTAGTGGGTGTGCATACCCTGATAATGGTGCAAGTATGCAAATTTTGTCCTTTTCTAGCCCAGAGTCAAAAATGGACGATTCAGCAAAAGTGGAGTGGTCAATATCGGAGGAGGACGAGAAGGAGGCCAGGATGCCTAGTGCCACTAGTGCGGAAATCTTCCATAAAGTTGTCTCAAAAAGGGGGAAGTCTGGAAAGGCGGTGAAGAGACTTAAGATAGGCTTATTGGAAGATTCTGCTCATGCAAATCCTTTTTCTTTGCTGGATAGTGACTCCAGTTCTAGCCCTAAGTCATCTGAGGTGGCCTCAGAAGTACCCAGCTCTCCTGGGGAAGGTTTCCTCAGTGAAGTCAATGTGGCAAATTTGGAAAGAGCGATGTATTTCCCTGGGACGTGATATGTTCTGGTTTTTCCATGGCTTTCCATTGCACTAACCATACTATGCCCGCATGTCTTTGAGATTAAAAATTGTCTCACAAAATGTACGGGTGTTCTCCTCTGCTCACAAGCGTGCTGCAGTCCTGGACTTTTTGGCCTCTAAGGGCAGTGACATTGTTTGCGTACAAGAGTGTGGTTTGTCAAAAATGCCTAGGAAAGAAGAATGGAAGTTTGGGGAAGCAATTTGGTCTTTTTCTTCCACAAATAGGAATGATGGAATTGGTATTCTTTTTAAAAATAATGAGTTTGTCATCAAACAGACTCAAATTATACAGGAAGGAAGATGTGTCTGTGTGTTACTATCCTATAAGGGGTGGCAGTTTAGGCTTATCAATATCTATGGCCATGCTGTGAAAACTGATAGGTTGGCACTTTTTGATTCTTTAAAATTTTTTCTTCATGGTAAAGTTCCTGTAATTATTGTTGGTGACATTAACTGTATCCTGGAGAAGCAGGCCCGAGCTGGGTCCACAGAATCTAATGTGGATGTCACTGGAGTTTTGTGGAATAAAATTTTGCAGGACTTTGCTTTGCAGGACGCTGTCACCAGGAAACCAGGTCCATTTACTTACCATGCCGATGACGGAAGAACGGATTCTCGTCTGGACTTTTTCTTTTTTTCTACTTCAGCAATGAAATGTGTAGATTATGCGCAGGAGAGAGTGTGGTTTTCAGATCACGAGTGTTTGTTGGGGGTTTTTGTTATAAATAATTTCTTTTATGGTAGAGGGGTATGGAAGATGAATGTTAGTTTTCTGAGTGATGAAAGGGTGAAAACTAGGTTTGGGAAAAAATATGGGTTTTGGGTTAGGAAGAAAAGTTCTTTCTCTAATGTGTGTGAATGGTGGGTATGGGTGAAAAAAAAGATTGGTGGGTTCTTTAGACAGATAGGGTATAGAAGAGCGAGAAGGAAAAGATTAGAATATTCACGCTTTAATATGCGGATGACTTTCCTTCAACAATGTAAAAATTTGGGTATGGATGTAAGACACGATTTGGAAAAAACAAAAAAAGATATTAAGGAGTGGTTCCGAGAGAAAGGGAAAGAAATAATATTTAGATCTAAGGTGGAGGTTAGAGATAATCACGAGAAGTGCACTAGATTTTTCTTTAAAAAAATGTGTGGTGGGAAAAGTGGAATGAATGTGTTATTGGATAAGGATGATAAAGAGGTGTTTGGTAAGGATGTGATTGATGTGGTGTCTGATTTTTATAAACAACTGTATGATGTGAAGAAGTGTGATCTGGGTGATGATGAGGAGTTTTTGGATATTGTGGGTAATTTTGTTCCTGAAAGTGAATGTGAGTCTTTGCTTGGTGAGATTATGGATGGTGAAGTAAAGGATGTGGTGGGAAGTATGGCTAAAAATAAGTCTCCAGGGATCGATGGAATACCAGCTGAGTTCTATGGGAAATATTGGGATATAATTGGGAAGGATGTTATAGATGTTATGAGAGTGTTGTTTTCTGGGACGAATATGTGTGATGTGATGAAGAAGGGTATGGTAGTTTTGTTGCATAAAAAAGGAGATAAGAGACGGTTAGAAAACTGGCGACCAATTACTTTGCTTAATACGGATTATAAAATTTTTGCCAAGCTGATTGCGAATCGTATGAGGAATGTGATTGGGTGTGTGATTGATGAGGATCAGGTATGTGCGGTACCGAAAAGGAAATTGCATGAGAATGTGGCGTTGGTGCGGGACATGCTTGAGGATTGTAAGGGTCGGAATAAGAAGGTGATTGTGTGTGCGTTAGATTTTGAGAAAGCGTTTGATCGTGTGGCGCATGTGTTTTTGTTCAAAGTGTTAGAGAGAATGGGTTTTCCGGTTCAGTTTGTGAGTTTGTTGAAGAAATTATACGCGAATGCAAAGAGTTGTGTGCAGGTGAATGGGTTTTTTTCAGAATCATTTAGTATTATGTCTGGTGTGCGACAGGGTTGTCCGTTGTCTCCCATCCTTTTTATTTGTGCGATTGAACCATTGTTGCAAATGATTAGAAATGATAAGGTTGTGAAAGGTTTGGTGGTGCCCGGGTGTGATGGAAAGCGTGTGAAAGCTTTGGGATATATGGATGATATTTGTGTATTGTGTGATTCAGTGTATGATATGTCCAGAGTGAAGTTGATTGTAAATATGTTTTGTATTGCGTCTGCTTTTAAAATAAATTGGGGTAAGAGCAAATTTAAATTTTTCTTCAGTAATGAACGGGTGAGTGATCCTGATATGGAACAGGTGAATGGTGTGAAAATTTTGGGTATTGTGTTTGATGATGAGTTGAAAGGGAGAGAAAGTTGGGATGAGTTAGGTGGTAGGATTGTGAGAAAGTTGGAAATGTGGAGAATGAGGGATCTTTCTTTTTCGGGGAAGGTTTTAATTGTCAAAAGCATTATTCTACCTATGATTTTATATGTTGCTTTGGTTTTTCCTCCTGCTGTTGCTATGTTAAAAAAAGTAAATAGAGTTTTGTTCCTTTTTTTATGGGGGAGCGGGATTGAGAAGGCAAGGAGAGAAATTCTAATGAAAAGCAGACGTAATGGAGGCTTGGATTTCCCAAATTTGGAGATTTTCATTGGAATTAATTGTGTACGTTTTTTTGTTGAGCTTTTATTTAAAGAATCCAAGGCTTCTAGAATGTCGAAGTATTTAGCTGGAACGGTGATTCAGCGTTTAAGGTGGGAAAAACGGAATTTATGTAAACCAATTGCTTTTCAGTGCACGGGGTGGTATTTGTATGTAGAAAAATTTATCAAAAAGTTCCAGCTAGAGGATGTAAGAATGGAGAGATTTTTGAGTGAAAAGAATGTTGTGAGAAGTATGTGTATGAATAATGTGATGTGTTCTGTAAATGGTTTGAATTCGATGGAGTCTAAGTCTGTGTGGAAGAAGATTGTTACGTATGATGTGTCAAATAAGCAGAAAGATTTGTTATGGATGTCGGTACATGGAGTGTTGCCTGTAAGGAGTGTTCAGAAAAGAAGAGGTTTGGTTGCATCTGAAAGGTGTCCGAGAGAAGGTTGTGGGGATGATGAGGATGTGAGTCATGTGTTTTGGTCGTGTAAGCATGCAAAGGATGTTTGGAAAAAGTTGAGTGGGTTGTGTGAAGAATTGACTGGTTTGAAGGTTTTGACGTATGAAATTGTCTTGTTTGGTTTGTGTAGTTTGGGTAGTGAAAAGGATAGAGTGTTGTGGATTTTTCTGACTTGTGTGAAAGAAGTATTGTGGAATACGAGGAATTTGAATGTGTATAAAAGAGAAGTATTTGAGATGGAGGATGTGGTTAGTATGGTATTGGCTAAATTGTATTTTTATTATAAATGGGATCTAGAAAGAGGTATGGATGCGGAAGGGATATGGCGAATGTTAAAATGGAGGTATTTAGTTTGAGGAATTTGTTTGATTTATCTTGTATTTGATGGAAAAATAAAATAATGAACCAGAGTGATGAGATTTTTTGAAAAATAGAGAGGTGGTTTGAACAACTACAGTTCTCGGTTTTATTCAAAAAAACCTGAATGGTTTAATAAAAAAAAAAAAAAAAAAAAAAAAAAAATCTGTTCTTATCAGTTTAATATCTGATACGTCCCCTATCTGGGGACCATATATTAAATGGATTTTTAGAACAGGGAGATGGAAATAGAGCTTGCTCTGTCCACTCCACGCATTGACCTGGTATTGCAGTATTTCCAGGACCGGTGCACCCTTCCCTTATGTGTTGACTAAAATCAGATTCCAAAAGTGCTATTTGTGTTTGCTATTGTTTTTGTCTTTCTGATGGGATCTCCCCTTTTAATCCCATTATTTCAACACCTGTTGGACAATGCATTTGTACAGTCATGTGTGATAATGAGCTCATTTATTAAATGCAATTAATGAATACATTGCCACCTCTTGTTGTGTGTGTGTGTGTGTGTGTGTGTGTCTTCTGTGTTTCTGTGTTTCCGGCATTTCACATTGGAACAGCTCATTCACCTTCCTTGTCTTCTCTCCGCCCTCCCTCCTAGGTAAGTTAAAGAGCTGCACCTGAGCCAGCCACTGATTGATGCAGCACCACAGTCAAATAGTGGAGTGGAGTGGAGTAGGGGAACAGCAAACAGCCATTAAAGCAGCCAGCCGCCTACCCGCCACAATGGACCTACCTGTGTACACTAGATGGATGTGATGGAATGTACTGTCGTCCCTACATTTCAAGAAGAAGTAAGAATTGCAGTTGCAACAAACCCTTGCTTGCCTACAAAGAGAGCAGCAATTTGGATTTGTTACTTTGTTACCTGGAAGAATAACAAACTGTGCAAGGATGGAGGTTGTAGGAGCAAGGAGAAGTTGTCTGTAAAGTTGGTGGATGCTTATTTTCCATTTTGCAGTCCCTTGTCTCCCTCTTGTGGCCTCCTGGAGGCAAATAAATGTGCAAAAAAAAGACAGCCTGGCGGCCGGCTGTTGCAGTGTTGCCCTCTCAGGCAACACTGAGTGACTGACTGAGCCTCACCGTCTTATATAAAGTTCAGACGGAACTTTGCACGTGTCATAGTGGAGCCCTCAGGATTCCAGAGCCAGCTTTCTGACATCATAATGGGGCCTCAGAGATAGATAAAAGCCTGGGCCCAGGCAGTGTTGGTCAGTGCTGCTCAGCAGGCAGCACTGGACTGGATTAAAGCTGATACAAGGTGTGAAGGAACAAGGGGTGGCTGTGGGCATGCACTTGCTGCCGCTGCCAGTGTTTATCTGCATGGCAGGAGGGCATTTGGGCGTTGCCAGGAAGGCGTTTTTATGTAGATTCCTCCTCTTTCAGCACTGCATTGTGGTGCAAGCAAAAGAAGCAAATCCTGTGTAGCTTCCTCTCCGGCCTTTATTCACCTCCCTCCCGCTTAGTAGCTGTAAATGTGTGTGAGCCTGCAGGGCCCCATGGAATTGCCTAGGAGTAGGCTGAATCAATCGCTGCAAGGGGTGAACAGCAGTATGGGACAGGCTCGGGCAAGGCAAGGGCCGCTCGGGTTATCGCTTCTCGGCCTTTTGGCTAAGATCAAGTGTAGTATCTGTTCTTATCAGTTTAATATCTGATACGTCCCCTATCTGGGGACCATATATTAAATGGATTTTTAGAACAGGGAGATGGAAATAGAGCTTGCTCTGTCCACTCCACGCATTGACCTGGTATTGCAGTATTTCCAGGACCGGTGCACCCTTCCCTTATGTGTTGACTAAAATCAGATTCCAAAAGTGCTATTTGTGTTTGCTATTGTTTTTGTCTTTCTGATGGGATCTCCCCTTTTAATCCCATTATTTCAACACCTGTTGGACAATGCATTTGTACAGTCATGTGTGATAATGAGCTCATTTATTAAATGCAATTAATGAATACATTGCCACCTCTTGTTGTGTGTGTGTGTGTGTGTGTGTGTGTCTTCTGTGTTTCTGTGTTTCCGGCATTTCACATTGGAACAGCTCATTCACCTTCCTTGTCTTCTCTCCGCCCTCCCTCCTAGGTAAGTTAAAGAGCTGCACCTGAGCCAGCCACTGATTGATGCAGCACCACAGTCAAATAGTGGAGTGGAGTGGAGTAGGGGAACAGCAAACAGCCATTAAAGCAGCCAGCCGCCTACCCGCCACAATGGACCTACCTGTGTACACTAGATGGATGTGATGGAATGTACTGTCGTCCCTACATTTCAAGAAGAAGTAAGAATTGCAGTTGCAACAAACCCTTGCTTGCCTACAAAGAGAGCAGCAATTTGGATTTGTTACTTTGTTACCTGGAAGAATAACAAACTGTGCAAGGATGGAGGTTGTAGGAGCAAGGAGAAGTTGTCTGTAAAGTTGGTGGATGCTTATTTTCCATTTTGCAGTCCCTTGTCTCCCTCTTGTGGCCTCCTGGAGGCAAATAAATGTGCAAAAAAAAGACAGCCTGGCGGCCGGCTGTTGCAGTGTTGCCCTCTCAGGCAACACTGAGTGACTGACTGAGCCTCACCGTCTTATATAAAGTTCAGACGGAACTTTGCACGTGTCATAGTGGAGCCCTCAGGATTCCAGAGCCAGCTTTCTGACATCATAATGGGGCCTCAGAGATAGATAAAAGCCTGGGCCCAGGCAGTGTTGGTCAGTGCTGCTCAGCAGGCAGCACTGGACTGGATTAAAGCTGATACAAGGTGTGAAGGAACAAGGGGTGGCTGTGGGCATGCACTTGCTGCCGCTGCCAGTGTTTATCTGCATGGCAGGAGGGCATTTGGGCGTTGCCAGGAAGGCGTTTTTATGTAGATTCCTCCTCTTTCAGCACTGCATTGTGGTGCAAGCAAAAGAAGCAAATCCTGTGTAGCTTCCTCTCCGGCCTTTATTCACCTCCCTCCCGCTTAGTAGCTGTAAATGTGTGTGAGCCTGCAGGGCCCCATGGAATTGCCTAGGAGTAGGCTGAATCAATCGCTGCAAGGGGTGAACAGCAGTATGGGACAGGCTCGGGCAAGGCAAGGGCCGCTCGGGTTATCGCTTCTCGGCCTTTTGGCTAAGATCAAGTGTAGTATCTGTTCTTATCAGTTTAATATCTGATACGTCCCCTATCTGGGGACCATATATTAAATGGATTTTTAGAACAGGGAGATGGAAATAGAGCTTGCTCTGTCCACTCCACGCATTGACCTGGTATTGCAGTATTTCCAGGACCGGTGCACCCTTCCCTTATGTGTTGACTAAAATCAGATTCCAAAAGTGCTATTTGTGTTTGCTATTGTTTTTGTCTTTCTGATGGGATCTCCCCTTTTAATCCCATTATTTCAACACCTGTTGGACAATGCATTTGTACAGTCATGTGTGATAATGAGCTCATTTATTAAATGCAATTAATGAATACATTGCCACCTCTTGTTGTGTGTGTGTGTGTGTGTGTGTGTGTCTTCTGTGTTTCTGTGTTTCCGGCATTTCACATTGGAACAGCTCATTCACCTTCCTTGTCTTCTCTCCGCCCTCCCTCCTAGGTAAGTTAAAGAGCTGCACCTGAGCCAGCCACTGATTGATGCAGCACCACAGTCAAATAGTGGAGTGGAGTGGAGTAGGGGAACAGCAAACAGCCATTAAAGCAGCCAGCCGCCTACCCGCCACAATGGACCTACCTGTGTACACTAGATGGATGTGATGGAATGTACTGTCGTCCCTACATTTCAAGAAGAAGTAAGAATTGCAGTTGCAACAAACCCTTGCTTGCCTACAAAGAGAGCAGCAATTTGGATTTGTTACTTTGTTACCTGGAAGAATAACAAACTGTGCAAGGATGGAGGTTGTAGGAGCAAGGAGAAGTTGTCTGTAAAGTTGGTGGATGCTTATTTTCCATTTTGCAGTCCCTTGTCTCCCTCTTGTGGCCTCCTGGAGGCAAATAAATGTGCAAAAAAAAGACAGCCTGGCGGCCGGCTGTTGCAGTGTTGCCCTCTCAGGCAACACTGAGTGACTGACTGAGCCTCACCGTCTTATATAAAGTTCAGACGGAACTTTGCACGTGTCATAGTGGAGCCCTCAGGATTCCAGAGCCAGCTTTCTGACATCATAATGGGGCCTCAGAGATAGATAAAAGCCTGGGCCCAGGCAGTGTTGGTCAGTGCTGCTCAGCAGGCAGCACTGGACTGGATTAAAGCTGATACAAGGTGTGAAGGAACAAGGGGTGGCTGTGGGCATGCACTTGCTGCCGCTGCCAGTGTTTATCTGCATGGCAGGAGGGCATTTGGGCGTTGCCAGGAAGGCGTTTTTATGTAGATTCCTCCTCTTTCAGCACTGCATTGTGGTGCAAGCAAAAGAAGCAAATCCTGTGTAGCTTCCTCTCCGGCCTTTATTCACCTCCCTCCCGCTTAGTAGCTGTAAATGTGTGTGAGCCTGCAGGGCCCCATGGAATTGCCTAGGAGTAGGCTGAATCAATCGCTGCAAGGGGTGAACAGCAGTATGGGACAGGCTCGGGCAAGGCAAGGGCCGCTCGGGTTATCGCTTCTCGGCCTTTTGGCTAAGATCAAGTGTAGTATCTGTTCTTATCAGTTTAATATCTGATACGTCCCCTATCTGGGGACCATATATTAAATGGATTTTTAGAACAGGGAGATGGAAATAGAGCTTGCTCTGTCCACTCCACGCATTGACCTGGTATTGCAGTATTTCCAGGACCGGTGCACCCTTCCCTTATGTGTTGACTAAAATCAGATTCCAAAAGTGCTATTTGTGTTTGCTATTGTTTTTGTCTTTCTGATGGGATCTCCCCTTTTAATCCCATTATTTCAACACCTGTTGGACAATGCATTTGTACAGTCATGTGTGATAATGAGCTCATTTATTAAATGCAATTAATGAATACATTGCCACCTCTTGTTGTGTGTGTGTGTGTGTGTGTGTGTGTCTTCTGTGTTTCTGTGTTTCCGGCATTTCACATTGGAACAGCTCATTCACCTTCCTTGTCTTCTCTCCGCCCTCCCTCCTAGGTAAGTTAAAGAGCTGCACCTGAGCCAGCCACTGATTGATGCAGCACCACAGTCAAATAGTGGAGTGGAGTGGAGTAGGGGAACAGCAAACAGCCATTAAAGCAGCCAGCCGCCTACCCGCCACAATGGACCTACCTGTGTACACTAGATGGATGTGATGGAATGTACTGTCGTCCCTACATTTCAAGAAGAAGTAAGAATTGCAGTTGCAACAAACCCTTGCTTGCCTACAAAGAGAGCAGCAATTTGGATTTGTTACTTTGTTACCTGGAAGAATAACAAACTGTGCAAGGATGGAGGTTGTAGGAGCAAGGAGAAGTTGTCTGTAAAGTTGGTGGATGCTTATTTTCCATTTTGCAGTCCCTTGTCTCCCTCTTGTGGCCTCCTGGAGGCAAATAAATGTGCAAAAAAAAGACAGCCTGGCGGCCGGCTGTTGCAGTGTTGCCCTCTCAGGCAACACTGAGTGACTGACTGAGCCTCACCGTCTTATATAAAGTTCAGACGGAACTTTGCACGTGTCATAGTGGAGCCCTCAGGATTCCAGAGCCAGCTTTCTGACATCATAATGGGGCCTCAGAGATAGATAAAAGCCTGGGCCCAGGCAGTGTTGGTCAGTGCTGCTCAGCAGGCAGCACTGGACTGGATTAAAGCTGATACAAGGTGTGAAGGAACAAGGGGTGGCTGTGGGCATGCACTTGCTGCCGCTGCCAGTGTTTATCTGCATGGCAGGAGGGCATTTGGGCGTTGCCAGGAAGGCGTTTTTATGTAGATTCCTCCTCTTTCAGCACTGCATTGTGGTGCAAGCAAAAGAAGCAAATCCTGTGTAGCTTCCTCTCCGGCCTTTATTCACCTCCCTCCCGCTTAGTAGCTGTAAATGTGTGTGAGCCTGCAGGGCCCCATGGAATTGCCTAGGAGTAGGCTGAATCAATCGCTGCAAGGGGTGAACAGCAGTATGGGACAGGCTCGGGCAAGGCAAGGGCCGCTCGGGTTATCGCTTCTCGGCCTTTTGGCTAAGATCAGAGTTTATTGCTCTGGTCTTGGTCAGGGGGTGCGGGTTTTCCCTTGGGAGGAACCAGAGTGGTGATCGTTCTGTGATCGTGGATCGGCAGGTATAGTCAGCATGGATGCAGCAAGGACAACACCAGTGGAGAGAACCATTCGAATTAAGGTAGACCCAAGTGATTCTGGTAAGAACACCATTGAATTTGTTGGAAGGAAGCTGGTGGTCGACATGGCAGGTATCCCTCTTTATAAATTATTCTGTGTGCAAGAAAACAGAAAGCAAGGATTGTATGATGTGTCCTTTCAAGAAGAAAATGACTGTTTAAATTTCTATGAAGCCTTAAAAGTGAATGCTAACTGTGAGGTTTTGAAAAATGTCTCTTTTGTGCCTCTATTTGCTATGGGAGAGAGGGTACTATTTGTACACGTCTTCAACCCATTTACCCAGCTGGACTTAATCAAGAACTTTCTGAGTTTATATTGCACCAGTGTGAAAGGGGGAACCAAAATGACCAGCTCATTGAAAGTGTTCAATGGAACTTATAAATTTTTCGTCCAGTTTAAGCTGGACCCGGATTGTATTGGTGGAGTTAAGAGCCCTCCGTTGTCCTTTTCCATTGCTGGCTATAGAGGATATTTGTATTATCAAAATATGCCAAAATTTTGCCGGTTCTGTCACCAGTTTGGTCACACTAAGGAGTGCTGCCCTGGGGTGAAGGTGTGCAGGAATTGTAAGATGGCTGGACATGAGGCAGGTGCATGTACGGAACCCCGATCGTGTGATTTGTGTGGTGAAGTGGGGCACCTGTATAGAGATTGCCCAGTGGGCAAGAAGAGAAAGGAGAAAGAGGAAAAGGAAAGAGAGGCACAGAGACAGAAGAATATCCAGAAGCAAGAGGAAGCCAATGAGAGGTTAAGGATAGAAAGGGAGGTGGAGGAGCAAAGGCAGAAAGAAATCCTTGATGCAATATTGGCTGAGGCTGAGCGAGATAGCACGCAGGTGCAGGCAATTGAGGAAACTTTCATTGAGGACATGCCAAGCCCTGTGGTAGAAGAATCTCAGAGGATATCAGAATGGTCTTCCTCTGGAGTGTTGAGTCCAGTGAGAGAAGTGGAGATGTCTTTTCGCCCACAGAGAGTGGGGAACTTTCCAAAAAAACAGAGAATTGAAGTGGTGGAGACGCAAAGTGTGGAGACGGCGAACGCCTTTCAGGCATTGTTTGAGCCGAACATGGAGTATGAGACTAGTGAAGAAAACTCTCCCGGGCCTTTAACCCGGAAAGTTTGAGGGTTCTGCTTTGTGTTTTTTCACCTTTTTCTGCCTAGGGCAGTTATAAAATGTCGTTTAAAATTTTGTCTTCCAATGTCCGGGTGTTTAAAAACCGGGCCAGGAGAGCAGCCATTTTGGAGGAATTGTCTTTCAGTGGAGCAGATTTAATTTGTGTGCAGGAGTGTGGGATAGAGTATATAGTTAAGCAGGAGGAGTGGGGTTTTGGTGCAGCAATATGGTCATGTTCTAGTCACAATAGAAATGATGGTGTGGGGGTTTTGGTTAGGAGTAGCAGGGTGGAGGTTTGTAGCTACACAGTGATTGAGGAGGGGCGGTGCCTGTTAGTGGTTATAAAAGTATGTGGTGTGAATGTGCGTGTAATTAATGTGTATGCGTCTGCAAAAAAGGAAGAGAGAGTGGAGTTGTTTGAGAGAATTAAACTGTTTTTGCCAGGTAGGGAACATATTGTGTGGGTGGGGGATTTTAACTGTGATACTAGAGGGGATTTGGATGTGTCTGGGAATGTGCTAAAGTCTGTACTCACTGATTTTGGATTGAGGGATGTAGTACACCTGTGTGGTGTTAACCCTATAGTAGATACTTATTATGCGGATAGTGGGAGACACAGTAGTAGAATTGATATGATTTTCGTTTCTAAGGGGGTGATGGGTAAGGGATATATGCAAATGAAGGTAGGATATTCTGATCACGAGTGCATTAAGTGTGAGTTGGTCTGGGATGAGGATTGTGGGAGTGGGAGGGGTTTATGGAAATTGAATGTGAGTTTGTTGGATGATGAGAGTGTTTGTGGAAAATATGTGGATACATATAGGTTTTGGTGTGAGAAAAAAGGTGATTTTGTGGATATAATAACATGGTGGGATTGGGTTAAAGAAAGAACACGTGTGCTTTTTAGAAAGGTTGGTTATAGGAAAGCTGTGGAGAGAAGGAAGAGGTATGAATGTTATAATATAAGGTTGAATTTTCTCCAGAAGGTTAAAAAGAGAGGTTGGAGTGTGGATGAGGAGATTGATTGTGTGAAAAATGAGATGAGGGAATGGTTGTTAGAAAAAGGTAGAAAGATTATGTATCAGTCAAAATTAGATAAATTGGAAAAGGGGGAAAAATGTTCTAGGTATTTTTTCAAAAAAGTAGTGGGGAAAAAGGAGGATTTGGTGAGAGTGTATGATAAAAATGGAAGGGTGGTGAAAGGAAAAGCAGTGTTTCCTGTGGTTGAAAGTTTTTATAAAGAATTGTATGCAGTGAAAGAGATTGATAGGGACTTGGAGGCTGAAGTGGTGAGTATGATTGAAAATAGGGTGGAAGTAATTGAATATGCAAATTTGATGAGAAACATTGAGGAGGATGAAGTAAAGAGAGTGTTGGATAGTATGGCTGTGAATAAGACCCCAGGGGATGATGGGTTACCGATGGAATTTTACATAAAAATGTGGGATGTGATTAAGGATGATGTGGTGCAAGTTTATAAATTTATGTGGGAGAATGGTAGGATGGTTGAAAGTATGAAAAGTGGGGTGGTGGTTTTGATTTATAAGAAAGGGGATGTGAATGATGTTAAAAATTGGAGGCCGATTACTTTGTTGAATGTGGACTATAAGGTGTTTGCTAAGCTGATTGCAAATAGGATGAGAGATGTGATTGGTCAGGTGGTTGGGGAGGAGCAAGTGTGTGGAGTGCCGGGGAGGAGGATTAGTGAGAATTTGTGTTTGCTGAGAGATGTGATATGGGATAGCATGGAGAGGAAACAAGTATTGAATGTTCTGTCAATTGATTTTGAAAAGGCTTTTGATCGTTTGGCGCATGATTTTTTATTTAGAGTTTTGGTAAGAATGGGTTTTCCTAGTGACTTTGTGAATGTTGTAAGAGTGTTGTATAAGAATGTGTATAGTAAGATTCTCATTAATGGATGGGTTGGTGGTGAGATAAGTGTGGGTTCCGGTGTGAGGCAGGGGTGTCCCCTGTCTCCGATTGCCTTTATTTGTGCGATTGAGCCTTTATTACAGATGTTTCGGAAGGATAAATGTATGAGAGGTGTGAAGATTCCTGGTTGTGGTGGGAAAGAAGTAAAAGTATTAGCATACATGGATGATGTGTGTGTGATTTGTGAATCCGATGCTGCGGTAAGGCGTGCTAAATTGTTAGTTGCTTTGTTCTGTGGGGCATCTGCATTTAGAGTAAATTGGGATAAGAGTGAATGTAAGAGGTTTGGGAACATTGGGAGGAGAGAAGATTTAGGTGTAAAATGTGTGGAAGGAGCGATTCAGATTTTGGGGGTGAAATTTGATGAAAAATTGGATGGGAATGAAAGTTGGGAGGATGTTGGTAAAAAGATTATTAAGAAAATGAATTTCTGGCGTTTGAGAGAATTGTCTTTTGCTGGGAAGATTCTTGTGATTAAAAGTGTGATTTTACCAATTTTGTTGTATGTTGCTTTTGTCTTTCCGCCAGGGTATATGATGCTGAGAAGATTGAATAGAGTGCTGATGGTATTTTTTTGGGGTTCTAAGATGGAGAGAGTGAAGAGAGAGACTGTGAGGAAAAGTGTAAAGAATGGGGGAATGGGGTTTCCTAATATTGAGGTATATTTGGGAGTGAATAGTGTGTTTGCAGTAAGAAGGATGATGGGAGGTGATTGGAAATTTGCATGTATGGTAAGATATCTGAGTGGGAGTGTGTTATGCAGATTAGGATGG
The DNA here is from genome assembly GCF_050947455.1 of Rhinoderma darwinii. Lineage (NCBI taxonomy): Eukaryota > Metazoa > Chordata > Amphibia > Anura > Rhinodermatidae > Rhinoderma > Rhinoderma darwinii. The sequence continues at coordinate 472,990 of NW_027461785.1, forward strand.
ATAGGGAGAGATTTAAGAGTGCCGTATGCACTTATATGTCCAAAGTGGTATCTGTATGTGGAAAAGTTTTTGAAAAGCTATGAGTTGTTGGGGAAGGGTGATGTGTTGAGAAATAAAAAAGAGATGTTGAGCTGTATTGAAGGAAAAGAAGTGCAGTGTCCTATAAATATGGTGAGAAGGGCGAATGTAGGGAGAGTATGGAAGAGTTTGGAAACAGATGGGATAACAAATAGACAGAAAGAGATTGTATGGCAAAGTATGCATGGAGCGTTGCCTGTGAGAGAGTTTCAAAGAAATCGTGGGATTGGGAGGAGTGAAGCATGTCCTAGAGTGGGGTGTGGAGGGTGTGAAAATATTTTACATTTATTCTGGAATTGTGATGTGGCTCAGGAAGTGTGGAAGGGTGTGAGTCCTTTGTGTAAAGAGGTGGTTGGGGTTAAAAAACTGTCGTTTGAGGTAATAATGTTTGGGTTGGGAATGTTAGATAGGAAAAAACAGAGGGTGTGGTGTATTATGTTAGCAATCATTAAAGAAGTTTTGTGGGATGTAAGGAATTTGTATGTCTTTAGAAGAAAGGAAGTGACGGTAGAAGGGTGTTTGAGGATGATTTTGGATAGAATGTATGTGGTATATTTGTCGGACAAGAAAAGGTTTGGGGAAGCAGATGCAGAGGGTATTTGGAAATTTTTGAAGTGGAGGTATGTAGTTAAAGTATAAATGGTGGGTGGAGTGAAGGGTTTAGACTAAGGTGATGGGATTGTATGCCTTTTTGTTTAATTGTAAATGTAAATAAATATGTTTAAAAAAGAAAAATCATTGACCCGATGATGAGCTTAAAGAAACGCACTAAATACAGAGTGTACGTTTGGTGAAAGTGTTTGAGGTGCAAAAAATATAATGAACTTATATTTTTACCTCTGAGGGTTAAAAAAAAAAAAAAAAAAAAAAAAAAAAAAAAAAAAAATCTGTTCTTATCAGTTTAATATCTGATACGTCCCCTATCTGGGGACCATATATTAAATGGATTTTTAGAACAGGGAGATGGAAATAGAGCTTGCTCTGTCCACTCCACGCATTGACCTGGTATTGCAGTATTTCCAGGACCGGTGCACCCTTCCCTTATGTGTTGACTAAAATCAGATTCCAAAAGTGCTATTTGTGTTTGCTATTGTTTTTGTCTTTCTGATGGGATCTCCCCTTTTAATCCCATTATTTCAACACCTGTTGGACAATGCATTTGTACAGTCATGTGTGATAATGAGCTCATTTATTAAATGCAATTAATGAATACATTGCCACCTCTTGTTGTGTGTGTGTGTGTGTGTGTCTTCTGTGTTTCTGTGTTTCCGGCATTTCACATTGGAACAGCTCATTCACCTTCCTTGTCTTCTCTCCGCCCTCCCTCCTAGGTAAGTTAAAGAGCTGCACCTGAGCCAGCCACTGATTGATGCAGCACCACAGTCAAATAGTGGAGTGGAGTGGAGTAGGGGAACAGCAAACAGCCATTAAAGCAGCCAGCCGCCTACCCGCCACAATGGACCTACCTGTGTACACTAGATGGATGTGATGGAATGTACTGTCGTCCCTACATTTCAAGAAGAAGTAAGAATTGCAGTTGCAACAAACCCTTGCTTGCCTACAAAGAGAGCAGCAATTTGGATTTGTTACTTTGTTACCTGGAAGAATAACAAACTGTGCAAGGATGGAGGTTGTAGGAGCAAGGAGAAGTTGTCTGTAAAGTTGGTGGATGCTTATTTTCCATTTTGCAGTCCCTTGTCTCCCTCTTGTGGCCTCCTGGAGGCAAATAAATGTGCAAAAAAAAGACAGCCTGGCGGCCGGCTGTTGCAGTGTTGCCCTCTCAGGCAACACTGAGTGACTGACTGAGCCTCACCGTCTTATATAAAGTTCAGACGGAACTTTGCACGTGTCATAGTGGAGCCCTCAGGATTCCAGAGCCAGCTTTCTGACATCATAATGGGGCCTCAGAGATAGATAAAAGCCTGGGCCCAGGCAGTGTTGGTCAGTGCTGCTCAGCAGGCAGCACTGGACTGGATTAAAGCTGATACAAGGTGTGAAGGAACAAGGGGTGGCTGTGGGCATGCACTTGCTGCCGCTGCCAGTGTTTATCTGCATGGCAGGAGGGCATTTGGGCGTTGCCAGGAAGGCGTTTTTATGTAGATTCCTCCTCTTTCAGCACTGCATTGTGGTGCAAGCAAAAGAAGCAAATCCTGTGTAGCTTCCTCTCCGGCCTTTATTCACCTCCCTCCCGCTTAGTAGCTGTAAATGTGTGTGAGCCTGCAGGGCCCCATGGAATTGCCTAGGAGTAGGCTGAATCAATCGCTGCAAGGGGTGAACAGCAGTATGGGACAGGCTCGGGCAAGGCAAGGGCCGCTCGGGTTATCGCTTCTCGGCCTTTTGGCTAAGATCAAGTGTAGTATCTGTTCTTATCAGTTTAATATCTGATACGTCCCCTATCTGGGGACCATATATTAAATGGATTTTTAGAACAGGGAGATGGAAATAGAGCTTGCTCTGTCCACTCCACGCATTGACCTGGTATTGCAGTATTTCCAGGACCGGTGCACCCTTCCCTTATGTGTTGACTAAAATCAGATTCCAAAAGTGCTATTTGTGTTTGCTATTGTTTTTGTCTTTCTGATGGGATCTCCCCTTTTAATCCCATTATTTCAACACCTGTTGGACAATGCATTTGTACAGTCATGTGTGATAATGAGCTCATTTATTAAATGCAATTAATGAATACATTGCCACCTCTTGTTGTGTGTGTGTGTGTGTGTGTGTGTGTCTTCTGTGTTTCTGTGTTTCCGGCATTTCACATTGGAACAGCTCATTCACCTTCCTTGTCTTCTCTCCGCCCTCCCTCCTAGGTAAGTTAAAGAGCTGCACCTGAGCCAGCCACTGATTGATGCAGCACCACAGTCAAATAGTGGAGTGGAGTGGAGTAGGGGAACAGCAAACAGCCATTAAAGCAGCCAGCCGCCTACCCGCCACAATGGACCTACCTGTGTACACTAGATGGATGTGATGGAATGTACTGTCGTCCCTACATTTCAAGAAGAAGTAAGAATTGCAGTTGCAACAAACCCTTGCTTGCCTACAAAGAGAGCAGCAATTTGGATTTGTTACTTTGTTACCTGGAAGAATAACAAACTGTGCAAGGATGGAGGTTGTAGGAGCAAGGAGAAGTTGTCTGTAAAGTTGGTGGATGCTTATTTTCCATTTTGCAGTCCCTTGTCTCCCTCTTGTGGCCTCCTGGAGGCAAATAAATGTGCAAAAAAAAGACAGCCTGGCGGCCGGCTGTTGCAGTGTTGCCCTCTCAGGCAACACTGAGTGACTGACTGAGCCTCACCGTCTTATATAAAGTTCAGACGGAACTTTGCACGTGTCATAGTGGAGCCCTCAGGATTCCAGAGCCAGCTTTCTGACATCATAATGGGGCCTCAGAGATAGATAAAAGCCTGGGCCCAGGCAGTGTTGGTCAGTGCTGCTCAGCAGGCAGCACTGGACTGGATTAAAGCTGATACAAGGTGTGAAGGAACAAGGGGTGGCTGTGGGCATGCACTTGCTGCCGCTGCCAGTGTTTATCTGCATGGCAGGAGGGCATTTGGGCGTTGCCAGGAAGGCGTTTTTATGTAGATTCCTCCTCTTTCAGCACTGCATTGTGGTGCAAGCAAAAGAAGCAAATCCTGTGTAGCTTCCTCTCCGGCCTTTATTCACCTCCCTCCCGCTTAGTAGCTGTAAATGTGTGTGAGCCTGCAGGGCCCCATGGAATTGCCTAGGAGTAGGCTGAATCAATCGCTGCAAGGGGTGAACAGCAGTATGGGACAGGCTCGGGCAAGGCAAGGGCCGCTCGGGTTATCGCTTCTCGGCCTTTTGGCTAAGATCAAGTGTAGTATCTGTTCTTATCAGTTTAATATCTGATACGTCCCCTATCTGGGGACCATATATTAAATGGATTTTTAGAACAGGGAGATGGAAATAGAGCTTGCTCTGTCCACTCCACGCATTGACCTGGTATTGCAGTATTTCCAGGACCGGTGCACCCTTCCCTTATGTGTTGACTAAAATCAGATTCCAAAAGTGCTATTTGTGTTTGCTATTGTTTTTGTCTTTCTGATGGGATCTCCCCTTTTAATCCCATTATTTCAACACCTGTTGGACAATGCATTTGTACAGTCATGTGTGATAATGAGCTCATTTATTAAATGCAATTAATGAATACATTGCCACCTCTTGTTGTGTGTGTGTGTGTGTGTGTGTGTGTCTTCTGTGTTTCTGTGTTTCCGGCATTTCACATTGGAACAGCTCATTCACCTTCCTTGTCTTCTCTCCGCCCTCCCTCCTAGGTAAGTTAAAGAGCTGCACCTGAGCCAGCCACTGATTGATGCAGCACCACAGTCAAATAGTGGAGTGGAGTGGAGTAGGGGAACAGCAAACAGCCATTAAAGCAGCCAGCCGCCTACCCGCCACAATGGACCTACCTGTGTACACTAGATGGATGTGATGGAATGTACTGTCGTCCCTACATTTCAAGAAGAAGTAAGAATTGCAGTTGCAACAAACCCTTGCTTGCCTACAAAGAGAGCAGCAATTTGGATTTGTTACTTTGTTACCTGGAAGAATAACAAACTGTGCAAGGATGGAGGTTGTAGGAGCAAGGAGAAGTTGTCTGTAAAGTTGGTGGATGCTTATTTTCCATTTTGCAGTCCCTTGTCTCCCTCTTGTGGCCTCCTGGAGGCAAATAAATGTGCAAAAAAAAGACAGCCTGGCGGCCGGCTGTTGCAGTGTTGCCCTCTCAGGCAACACTGAGTGACTGACTGAGCCTCACCGTCTTATATAAAGTTCAGACGGAACTTTGCACGTGTCATAGTGGAGCCCTCAGGATTCCAGAGCCAGCTTTCTGACATCATAATGGGGCCTCAGAGATAGATAAAAGCCTGGGCCCAGGCAGTGTTGGTCAGTGCTGCTCAGCAGGCAGCACTGGACTGGATTAAAGCTGATACAAGGTGTGAAGGAACAAGGGGTGGCTGTGGGCATGCACTTGCTGCCGCTGCCAGTGTTTATCTGCATGGCAGGAGGGCATTTGGGCGTTGCCAGGAAGGCGTTTTTATGTAGATTCCTCCTCTTTCAGCACTGCATTGTGGTGCAAGCAAAAGAAGCAAATCCTGTGTAGCTTCCTCTCCGGCCTTTATTCACCTCCCTCCCGCTTAGTAGCTGTAAATGTGTGTGAGCCTGCAGGGCCCCATGGAATTGCCTAGGAGTAGGCTGAATCAATCGCTGCAAGGGGTGAACAGCAGTATGGGACAGGCTCGGGCAAGGCAAGGGCCGCTCGGGTTATCGCTTCTCGGCCTTTTGGCTAAGATCAAGTGTAGTATCTGTTCTTATCAGTTTAATATCTGATACGTCCCCTATCTGGGGACCATATATTAAATGGATTTTTAGAACAGGGAGATGGAAATAGAGCTTGCTCTGTCCACTCCACGCATTGACCTGGTATTGCAGTATTTCCAGGACCGGTGCACCCTTCCCTTATGTGTTGACTAAAATCAGATTCCAAAAGTGCTATTTGTGTTTGCTATTGTTTTTGTCTTTCTGATGGGATCTCCCCTTTTAATCCCATTATTTCAACACCTGTTGGACAATGCATTTGTACAGTCATGTGTGATAATGAGCTCATTTATTAAATGCAATTAATGAATACATTGCCACCTCTTGTTGTGTGTGTGTGTGTGTGTGTGTGTGTCTTCTGTGTTTCTGTGTTTCCGGCATTTCACATTGGAACAGCTCATTCACCTTCCTTGTCTTCTCTCCGCCCTCCCTCCTAGGTAAGTTAAAGAGCTGCACCTGAGCCAGCCACTGATTGATGCAGCACCACAGTCAAATAGTGGAGTGGAGTGGAGTAGGGGAACAGCAAACAGCCATTAAAGCAGCCAGCCGCCTACCCGCCACAATGGACCTACCTGTGTACACTAGATGGATGTGATGGAATGTACTGTCGTCCCTACATTTCAAGAAGAAGTAAGAATTGCAGTTGCAACAAACCCTTGCTTGCCTACAAAGAGAGCAGCAATTTGGATTTGTTACTTTGTTACCTGGAAGAATAACAAACTGTGCAAGGATGGAGGTTGTAGGAGCAAGGAGAAGTTGTCTGTAAAGTTGGTGGATGCTTATTTTCCATTTTGCAGTCCCTTGTCTCCCTCTTGTGGCCTCCTGGAGGCAAATAAATGTGCAAAAAAAAGACAGCCTGGCGGCCGGCTGTTGCAGTGTTGCCCTCTCAGGCAACACTGAGTGACTGACTGAGCCTCACCGTCTTATATAAAGTTCAGACGGAACTTTGCACGTGTCATAGTGGAGCCCTCAGGATTCCAGAGCCAGCTTTCTGACATCATAATGGGGCCTCAGAGATAGATAAAAGCCTGGGCCCAGGCAGTGTTGGTCAGTGCTGCTCAGCAGGCAGCACTGGACTGGATTAAAGCTGATACAAGGTGTGAAGGAACAAGGGGTGGCTGTGGGCATGCACTTGCTGCCGCTGCCAGTGTTTATCTGCATGGCAGGAGGGCATTTGGGCGTTGCCAGGAAGGCGTTTTTATGTAGATTCCTCCTCTTTCAGCACTGCATTGTGGTGCAAGCAAAAGAAGCAAATCCTGTGTAGCTTCCTCTCCGGCCTTTATTCACCTCCCTCCCGCTTAGTAGCTGTAAATGTGTGTGAGCCTGCAGGGCCCCATGGAATTGCCTAGGAGTAGGCTGAATCAATCGCTGCAAGGGGTGAACAGCAGTATGGGACAGGCTCGGGCAAGGCAAGGGCCGCTCGGGTTATCGCTTCTCGGCCTTTTGGCTAAGATCAAGTGTAGTATCTGTTCTTATCAGTCCTTGTAAGGATAGATAGCTCGGAGAACCACTGGGGGCTATAAACACTAGCTTAGCGATCCAAGAGCGTTCCAGACGAAGCCGGCGACGAACTGCGGAGAAGAACCAGCGAAGACGACGATCCAGAAGGGAGAAGCCGCCATCGGGGAAGAAGCTCCGGGAGATCGCTGCCGGGAAGAAGAAGGAGAACTGCGACAGAGACCTTCGGAGAAGAGCCGCTGCTGAAGGGGATCTTTGAAGAAGCTCGGCCGCAGAAGAAGCTCGACGAGGAACCGCTGCGGAAGAAATTTCGTGGAAGAACCTCGGCCAGCAAGGAGAAGATTTGCATAGCTCCGCCCCCTTCGGGAAAGAGCTATCGAAGATCCTCCCCAAGCGACAGGAACAGCTGGAAGAAGCCATGGCCTCAACCAGCAACCCTGCCACCCAGAAGAAGAAGGCTGATGGACCAGGTGAGCCGGCCCAGGCCAGGACATCTCCTCCTGAAGCCTCCTCAAGCCAACAGGCCACCAGGAAGCCGAACCAGGCTGCTCCAACCCTGGAGCCCTGGATGAAGCAGACGGTGGCCCTGAAGCTGAAGGAGGTGGACGGGAGAGTGCCGGACATGACGGAAGAAGTGTTCTGCCAGAAGATGCTCCTGGACCAGGGCTTCGCTAAGCCGGAGACCATCAGCATCCAGGCCTTCATGACCGGGATGTTCTTCGTGACCTTCGCTTCGATCAACATCTGCAGAAGGTACTGGGAGATGGTGAAAGCGGCGAGGCCTGAATCCCCTTTCTCTCGCTTTGTGGGCAACTGCCCTGTCCAAAGAGAGGAAAGGCGGGTGACGGTCTCAATGCGGAACCCACACACCCCCGGCAAAGACATCACCACGCTCCTGAAGCGGTTCTGCACAGTGGTGAGGGAACCCACCCACATCCTGAACGGACTCGGCTTCTGGACTGGCAAGTGGTCGGTAATCGTCCGACTGAACAAGGATTCCAGCGCGGAAGACGGCCTCCAACACCTGCCCCAGTCATTCTCGCTGGGCAACTCCTACGGCCTCATCTACTACCCGGACATGCCGCAGATCTGCAGGAGATGCAGCAAGAAGGGTCATTCGGTGAAGGACTGCAAGGAGGACGCCTGCAAGAACTGCCGGGTAACAGGACACGAGACCAAAGACTGCCCGAAACGGACAATGTGCAACCTCTGCGGACAAGCAGCCCACTCCTACAAGGACTGCCCGAAGAGGGATCGATCCTGGGCAACTGTAGCGGCGAAAGCTCCGGCCAGAGGGAACCCCGCCCCAGCCAGAGCTCCAGCGGCGCAGAAGACCGGGAATAAGAAGGATGGTAAGAAGACGACAGTCCCTCCCCCCCGTCTCCCGGCCCTCCCTCGCCCTACCCTTCCCACCCTCCCTCGCCCGGCCCTCCCCACCCCCCCGTCCCCAACCCCTGTCACCCCCACTGAGGCTCTCACCTTCTCCTACCCACCCATCTCAGTGGTCCTGTCACCTGCACCTCTCCCAACCCAGCCTCCCTTCTCCCCAGCTCCAGCAGCACTAACATCTTCCCCTCCAGCTGCTGGAGTCCTCTCCCTGGAGGATTTTCCCCCTCTTGTCTCCTCAGGTGCCATCCAGAGGAAGAGAAAGGTGAGGGACAGCCCAGCTGCTGAGTCCTCAAAGCGACAAGTCGTGGAAATCTGCGAAGATTCCCTTGCGCAGCAGGAGGAAATGGAGCAGATGGTGGAGGAACTCGTGTCTGAACCTGAGGTCATCGACTTCACAACAGACATCCAGGTGGCTACAATCCTGGAACAATTTTTGTCAGAGGGCCTGCTGGATCTTTCGGACCCGCCAGGAGAGGAGGATCCGCCCGACCGGACTGGTAACTAAGGTGTATCGTTTGCACTAACCTTCTTTATTCTCCCCCATGGCTGCTAAACTTAACATCTTTAGCCTCAATGTGAGGAGTGTTAGAGATAGGACTAGATGTCAGATGGTGCTAACTTTTCTTTCCAAGCAGTCGAGTGATGTATTTATGCTGCAGGAATGTACTCTCCCCTCTTCCAGGTCATACCATCATCTGGCCAGGCAGTGGACCCATGGCCCGTCCTACTGGTCTGGTGGGGGCGACTGTAAGTCTGCAGGGGTTGCCATCCTGATTAGGGGAAGCGTATTTACTGTTGACTCTGTCCAGGAGCTCGCCTGCGGCCGCTTGTTGGTCGTAGACGGTTCCTGGGCAGGAGAGCCGATTAGGCTCATCAACGTGTACGCTCCCCCTATGAAGGCTGAGCGCCTGGAACTATTCCAGACCCTGCGGACCCAGCTCGCCACCACTAGGGCAGTGGTGATGGCCGGGGACTTCAACTGCCCCATCGAAGAGGATGGACGAAGTTCCGGCACTTCAATCAAACTGGATGTCAGTTCCAAACTGCTTATCGAGATGGTAACCGAAGCATCCTTGCAGGACGTTGTGGGCTCCATGGGGATTGGCTCTGTGAACTATTCATGGAGCCGACCCGATGGCTCACTTCGTTCTCGGATTGACTTTGTGTTCACCTCCCGGGCAGTCAAGCAGCATGGGCACTCCATGGTCCCCTGCTTCTTCTCTGACCACAGGGCCATTCTCTTCCAGGGTGCCATCGGCCACGGTTTTCCTCCCGGCCCTGGCTCCTGGAAGCTGAATTGTGCCCTGCTGGAAAGAGAGGAGGTACTGGCGGAACTTAGAGACGCCTATATTGTTTGGAGGAATGATAAAGTTTTCTTTGACAAAACCTGTGACTGGTGGGAATATGTTAAAGTTGAATTTCGTTGTTTCTTTCAGGCAAAAAGTCGTCAACAGGCGTGTGAGAGGAAGAGAGACTTCAGAGAGATGCAGCGTCAGCTGCGATCCCTGCAAGACCTCCTTCAATGCGGCTGGGACGTCAGGAAGGAGCTGGAGGAAGCCAAAAAGGGCCTGAAAAGGCACTTTGAGGAGGAATCCAAGCGAATTGTCTTTCGTTCCAAGGTGGAGAACCTGGAGAAGGGTGAGAAATGTAACTCGTTCTTTTTCAGGAAACTCCATGCCGGCCACACGCCCCTGAAGGAACTTCGAGATGAGACCGGAAACATGCATTCTGGGAAGAAGGAGGTGATGGGAGTCGTCACAGACTACTACCGAAGCCTCTACTCCCGGAAAACCACTGACCCCGAAGCCGCCGATAAATTCCTGTCAGGTATCACTAATCATCTTGATCCTGCAGGTACGGAGGCTATGGATGTACCCCTGACGGTGGAGGAACTGCTCTCTGCCGCTAAATCCTTCAGACCCGGCAGGACCCCGGGCAGTGATGGTCTCCCAGCAGAGCTCTATGTAGCGCTGGGGGACTTGATCAGTCCGGACCTGCTGGAGCTCTATGAGGAGATGGTGGTGGAGGGTAGAATGCCACCGTCCTTGAGAGAAGGCATGATCACGATCTTGTATAAGCGGAAGGGGGAGAGATGTGACCTGAAAAACTGGCGTCCCATCTCTCTCCTGAACGTGGACTACAAGATCCTCGCCAAAGTATTGGCCAACAGACTGAAGGTTGTCATCGGACAGATCATCGGATCGGACCAAACCTGCGGCATTCCTGGCCGTAGGGTGGCCGACAGTCTTGCCCTGGTGAGGGACACGGTGCATTACATGCAAAGCCGCCGTACACACGCGGCCCTGGTCAGTCTGGATCAGGAGAAGGCTTTTGACCGGGTCTCTCACGAATTCATGGGTAAGGCTCTGCGTAGGCTGCGGCTTGGCAGGTTGTTCTGTTTGTATGTTAACCTGATGTATTGCGACATTTACAGCTCGGTGCTGGTGAACGGCTGGAAGACTGACCCCTTTCCTGTATCGTCGGGGGTTAGACAAGGCTGTCCTCTTTCACCTCTCCTTTTTGTTTGTGTTATAGAGCTCTTCGCAGAGGCTATCCGGCAGAATGGAGAGATCAGAGGGATCACCGCACCAGGTCCAGGACACTTCGAGGTCAAATGCTCGCTGTACATGGACGACGTGACCGTCTTCTGCGCTGACCAGAGTTCGGTGACTGCACTCGTCCAGACCTGTGAGGAGTTCGGACGCGCTTCAGGGGCAAAAGTCAACTGCGGGAAGTCGGAAGCCATGCTCTTCGGAAAGTGGTACCTGCCTTCTCCTGCCTCCTTCCCGTTTACTATCAAGCCGGACTTCATCAAAATTCTGGGAGTCTGGTTCGGTAAGGAAGGTGCAGCCCTAAAGTCGTGGGAAGAACGCTTGGCCAAAGTCAACCAAAGGATCGGACTGTGGAGCCTCAGACAACTCACTATTGAGGGCAAAGCAATGGTCCTGCGTAACGAAGTCTTGCCTGTGCTACAATACACTGCACAGGCATGGCCCCCTCTTGCCACCGTCTCGAGGGCCATTACCAGGACTGTGTTTCGCTTCATCTGGGGCTCGAAAATGGACAGAGTAAAGCGGACTGTTATGTACAAGGAGCCCCGCAAAGGTGGGAAGGGTATACCCGACATTCCCACTCTGCTGCGGATCGCTTTTGTATGTGACTGTGTTCGTAGGACTCTGAGGACAGCAAACGGCTCTGCGGGCAAGGCCATGTCCCGCTACTTCCTCCTTCCCCTCTGGCGAGGTTTTGGCTGGGACAAGTGGGACAGCTCCTTCCCTTACAACTGGCACGCTCCCTGGTTCTACGGAGATGTCGTCCGGTTCGTGAGGGAGCATCAACTGGAGGGTCTTAAGCCCGACTTGTGGAAACCTAAGACGATCCACAAGCACATCAGAGCAAAGGACTCACTGGAGTCTGTTCCAGGGCTTCATGCCGACACGTTGGAGACTGTTTGGACTAACGTGTCATCTGGCAGGTTGACCAACGGGCACAAGGACATTTCATGGATGGCCATCCAGGGAGGACTGCCTCTTAGGTCATTCATGCATGCCCGCAACCTGTGCAAGACCCGGTACTGCCCCAGGTGCCCCTTCACGGAGGAAACATCTTTGCACATTTTCTGGCAGTGCCCCTTTGCACAGGGTCTGTTGAAAGCCTTGGAACATGAACTCAAGGACTCAGTACCCAGGAACAGACTGTCGTACCGCTCGGTACTTTATGGACTATTTCCTGGGAATACCACGGATGGAGCAATCCAGGAAGCCTGGCGCCTTATGAACTGCTTTAAGGACGCTATATGGTTTGCCAGGAACCGTCTGATTTTGCGGAGAGAGAGTGTGTCCGTCCAGGACTGCCGCAGGCTGATCCACAGCCTGCTCAGAGACTATTCCACCTGGGACAGCCCGGACGTCGATGAGGAAGAGGACTGATACTCCCCTTCCCCCCACTCTCCCTTCTTGTGTGTTGTCTTTCAATAAAGCTTCGGGCCTGTGATTTCCCCCTTCCCTATCCCCTCCTACCCACTCCCCTATCCCATCACTTGTCTGTAATGCTTTGTTGTTTGGCTTTAGTGAATGCAAGAATGTTAGTGTAGCATGTGGTGTAATGTATAGCATAGGCTAGCCTGTACTGTGTATTATACTGTCATGTTATGTTTGACGACTGTTATTATTTATTATTTGCTGCTTCATGGCTTGCGCTGCGTCGCAGTAATGTTTGTATGATGACGATTGATTGTCAATAAAGCATTTTTCAATCAAAAAAATCTGTTCTTATCAGTTTAATATCTGATACGTCCCCTATCTGGGGACCATATATTAAATGGATTTTTAGAACAGGGAGATGGAAATAGAGCTTGCTCTGTCCACTCCACGCATTGACCTGGTATTGCAGTATTTCCAGGACCGGTGCACCCTTCCCTTATGTGTTGACTAAAATCAGATTCCAAAAGTGCTATTTGTGTTTGCTATTGTTTTTGTCTTTCTGATGGGATCTCCCCTTTTAATCCCATTATTTCAACACCTGTTGGACAATGCATTTGTACAGTCATGTGTGATAATGAGCTCATTTATTAAATGCAATTAATGAATACATTGCCACCTCTTGTTGTGTGTGTGTGTGTGTGTGTGTGTGTCTTCTGTGTTTCTGTGTTTCCGGCATTTCACATTGGAACAGCTCATTCACCTTCCTTGTCTTCTCTCCGCCCTCCCTCCTAGGTAAGTTAAAGAGCTGCACCTGAGCCAGCCACTGATTGATGCAGCACCACAGTCAAATAGTGGAGTGGAGTGGAGTAGGGGAACAGCAAACAGCCATTAAAGCAGCCAGCCGCCTACCCGCCACAATGGACCTACCTGTGTACACTAGATGGATGTGATGGAATGTACTGTCGTCCCTACATTTCAAGAAGAAGTAAGAATTGCAGTTGCAACAAACCCTTGCTTGCCTACAAAGAGAGCAGCAATTTGGATTTGTTACTTTGTTACCTGGAAGAATAACAAACTGTGCAAGGATGGAGGTTGTAGGAGCAAGGAGAAGTTGTCTGTAAAGTTGGTGGATGCTTATTTTCCATTTTGCAGTCCCTTGTCTCCCTCTTGTGGCCTCCTGGAGGCAAATAAATGTGCAAAAAAAAGACAGCCTGGCGGCCGGCTGTTGCAGTGTTGCCCTCTCAGGCAACACTGAGTGACTGACTGAGCCTCACCGTCTTATATAAAGTTCAGACGGAACTTTGCACGTGTCATAGTGGAGCCCTCAGGATTCCAGAGCCAGCTTTCTGACATCATAATGGGGCCTCAGAGATAGATAAAAGCCTGGGCCCAGGCAGTGTTGGTCAGTGCTGCTCAGCAGGCAGCACTGGACTGGATTAAAGCTGATACAAGGTGTGAAGGAACAAGGGGTGGCTGTGGGCATGCACTTGCTGCCGCTGCCAGTGTTTATCTGCATGGCAGGAGGGCATTTGGGCGTTGCCAGGAAGGCGTTTTTATGTAGATTCCTCCTCTTTCAGCACTGCATTGTGGTGCAAGCAAAAGAAGCAAATCCTGTGTAGCTTCCTCTCCGGCCTTTATTCACCTCCCTCCCGCTTAGTAGCTGTAAATGTGTGTGAGCCTGCAGGGCCCCATGGAATTGCCTAGGAGTAGGCTGAATCAATCGCTGCAAGGGGTGAACAGCAGTATGGGACAGGCTCGGGCAAGGCAAGGGCCGCTCGGGTTATCGCTTCTCGGCCTTTTGGCACGATCCCGTGTCAAGAGGAGGTCAGCATGTCATGCCCTTGGCCTTTTGGCATCGCCACTTCGGTGGCTTAAGCCAACTGCTGCTATAAGGGGGTAGGCTGGGTGATCAACTGTCGAGCGATCATGGGAGCTAGGCTTCGATACGCTGGGATCGGGGAAACCCGGATCAAGAATGGATTTGGCATTGACGTACCCTTGAACAAGAAGGACCTTTTTTCATTGAAACACCTGGTGAATGAAGTCATTTTCAAGACCCTCAACGTGAGTAGGAACGACATCCTTTGTCTTCAAGATCCCAGAGGTAATCGCTTCACTTTGGTTCTTAAAAGTTTGAATGCTTGTTACAACTTGTATGCCGCAATTAATGCTAACTTGCAAAACCCTGGGTTGGATGGACTTATCTTCACCGTTTTATATAACAACGATGTTCCACTGGTTGTTTTGATGTACAATCCTTATGTGATGGTGGATGATATTACTTCCTTCTTAAAGAAGTACTGCTCTTACGTCAGCTATTCTCACCAGGTGTTAAATGCTGAATCCCTCTGGACAGGGAAGCATAAATTCTTTGTGAGATTTGAGGAGGATCCTTCAGGGCCTCTGGGTGTGAAATACCCTCCTAGGAATTTTGCCATCGGCCGGGACAAAGGCTACTTATTTTTTCCCCAGCCTCCTGTGTTTTGCAGGAAATGTAAAAGATATGGCCATGTTCATGAAGATTGTACGCAAGAAGGTGTTACATGTAACAAATGTAATCAGGACGGTCACCTGGCCAAGGATTGCAAAAACCCAATTGTGTGTAACATGTGCAGCATTGTGGGTCATGCCTTTAAAGACTGTCCAGAGCGTGCTAAAAACAGAAGGGTTAGGACTCTGGCGGAAGTAGTTGCAGGTGAACCTGGCAGTATGAGGTCTAATGTGATTCAGGGCCCAGCTGCCCCGGGAACTGAGGAGTCAGTGCCTGCCCAGGTGTCTGATGGGACTCTCCCTGAGTTAAATCGGTCTGGAAATACGCTGGCTGATGAAATGGAGGTAGCACCTGTTGAGAAAGACCTGCCTCACCCCTCTGATGACCTGACTGGGTTAAGAGGTGATGGGGAGGTGGATGGTTCTTTATCCAAATCACCTGTCTTTTCCTGGGAAGGAATTCTGGTGGACCAACAAGGTGAAGGTGGTCAAGGGGACTTTTCAACTGCACTTGTGAGGCCTTCTGAGGAGGAGGAAGGAGGTTCATCTTCTAAGAGACTTCGCACCATGTTGTCTCCTCTGAGTGAAGATGGAGTGAGCCCGGATAGGGGAGTCTACCCCATTTCTCATTTTCCTGAGGACTTTCCTTTTTTAGGAGAAGACGTGGACAAAGCTATCTTTGTGTCCGGTTGTCAGCCACCAGGAGGTGTAGGCTGATTAAACAGTGGGGTATTGGTGGATATCTACGGAAAAAGATCAAAATATGGACCCCAAAATTACACTTAATGTCTTATCCTTGAATGTCAGGCAAATTACATCAAAGCCTAGACGTGCTGTTGTGCTGGACTATGTTAGGAATCTTGGGGCAGAGATTATATGCCTGCAAGAGTGTGGTATATCTGAGTCACTGGGGGAGGGGGATTGGCCATATGGGCAGTATGTCTGGTCAGGATCTACTTCCAATAAGAATGATGGGGTGGGGATCCTATTAGGAAATATGGGTATGGATCTGGAGAGTTATACAGTGGTGGAAACAGGTAGATGTGTAATTGCAGTGGTATGTTGCAGGGGAGTTAGGGTTAGGGTGGTGAATACTTATTGTCCTATAGATAGAGCAAAAAGGCTGGCGTTGTTGGAAAAGCTAAGTTTGTTCTTACCTGGAAGGATTCCTACCTTTTTTTTGGGAGACTTTAATTGTTCTTTTGATGGGGATGGTCTGGATGTAACTGGGAAAAAGCTTAACCAACTTATATCTGATTTTTCTTTTATAGATGCAGCCGAATTGTCATTGGGTAAACCACCACCGCCAACATATAAATCAGATAGAGGGGGTATTGAGTCAAGAATTGATCGTATTTGCATATCTAAGGGTTTAGTGTGTAATAAGATGGTTCAGAATGAGGTACCTTTTTCAGACCATGTATGTTTACGGGTATGGGTGGAGGTAAGTAGTAAACTTTGTTTTGGGAAAGGGGTGTGGAAGTTGAATACTAGATTATTGGAGGATGTTGAAGTGATGGATGAGTTCAAACGAAAGTATGATGTGTGGAAGGGAGAAAAAGATAGTTTTGTGGATGTGCTTAAATGGTGGGATTGGATGAAAGGGCAGATTAAAATATTTTTTGTGAGATGGGGATATAAGCAGGCTGCTAGGAAACGTAACCAGTATAAGGAACTGAATATTAGGATAGAATGGTTGCGGAAGATGGGTGAGAAGGGAATTGATATGAGTGATTTGCTAGAGGAGGCAAGGAACGAGTTAAAGCAAGTTTTGGAAAGAAAGGGAAAGGAGATTATTTTCAGGTCTAAAGTGGAGTACTTAGATAAAAATGAAAAATGCACAAGGTTTTTTTTCAAGAAAATGTGTGGTAAGAAAGATGATATGGATGAAATTGTTAATGCGAAGGGGGAGCGTATAGTGGGTATGGATGTGTTAAAAGTGGTGGAATCGTTTTATTCAGAACTATATGGCAAAAAGTGGATTGATATCGGGTTGATGGATGAGGTTTTGAATGGTTTGGAAAATGTTCTTAGAGAGGAGGATTGTGTGGGGTTGAATGAGGATGTAACGTCTGAAGAAGTAAAGAAAGTGATAATGAGTGCAGGGAAAAATAAAACACCTGGTAAAGATGGTATTCCTGTGGAATTTTATGTGAAGGCCTGGGAGATAATAGGGTTGGATTTGGTGGAAGTATGTAAGTTTATATGGGATAAGGGGGTTTTGTGTGAGTCTATGAAAGAGGGTGTGATTGTTTTGATTTATAAGAAAGGGGATAAGAAGTGTTTGGGTAATTGGAGACCGATTTCACTGCTGAATGTGGATTATAAATGTTTTAGTAAAATTTTGGCTAATCGTATGCGTGAGGTGGTAGGAAAGGTTGTGGGTGAAGACCAAGTCTGTGCTGTGCCAGGTAGGAGTATGTCTGATAATTTGGTTTTGCTGAGAGATTTGATTGGTGACTGTATGAGTAGGAAACAGAAGTGTATGATGCTTGCGTTAGATTTCGAAAAGGCGTTTGATAGAGTGTCGCATGTGTTTATGTTTGCTGTACTTGTTAGGATGGGCTTCCCAGTGAGGTTTTTGGAAGGTGTGAAGTGTTTGTACAGGGATGTGTCAAGTGAAGTGTTGGTGAATGGTAATTTAAGTTCAAAAGTATGTGTGAGATCTGGGGTAAGACAGGGGTGTCCTATGTCCCCAGTTTTGTTTATTTGTGTGATCGAAAGTTTGATGTGTTTGGTAAGAAAAGATAAAGTGGTGAAAGGTTTTTTGATCCCAGGAAGTGGAGGTAAATACGTTAAAATTCTGGGTTATATGGATGATGTTGTGGTTATGAGTGATTGTATGGCTGGGTTGAATAGAGCAAAATTATGGTTGGATTTTTTTTGTGGGGCATCAGCTTTTAAGGTGAATTGGGATAAGTGTGTCTTTAAGTGCTTTGGGGATAGGAGGGTAAGTATGGAGGGAGTGAGGAATGAAGTGGGTGCAGTAAAAGTGTTGGGGATACAGTTTAATGAGGACTTGAGAGGGAATGAGAGTTGGGATGAATGTGGCAAGAGGATTGAGAAGAAATTGAATTTTTGGAGACTTAGAGACCTGACTTTATCAGGGAAGGTGTTGATAATTAAGACAGTGATTTTGCCTATTTTGGTTTTTGTGGCTAGTATTTTTCCCTCCGCTAGTAGGAAAATCAAAAAGTCAGAGAAAATGGTGTTTACCTTTCTGTGGGGAAGTCAAATGGAAAAGTTGAAGCGTGAGTATGTTTATAAGTCTTGTGAGAATGGAGGTTTGGGTTTTCCGAATGTGGAGGTCTTTCTTGGGTTAAATTATATTAAAATAGTGGTGGGGCTCTTGGGGAAAGGAAATAAGAGTGCGTATATGGTAAGGTATATGGCCGGTTGGATGCTTTATGGGTTAAATTGGTTTAAGAGAGATGCTACTGTGCCTGTTGCTTATGTATGTCCGGTATGGTATGTTGTGATTGAAAGGTTCATTAGGAAATATGATTTGATTGCAGTGCCTATGGGTGGGTTTCTGGATAAGAAGGCTGTGCTAAAAAGATTGTGTGTGAATGAGGTTGTGTGTAACATTGTGGGTTTGCGAGGAGAGGATGTTGTGGATACTTGGAAGAAGTTAGGCGTGAGAGGTATGTCCAATAGACAAAAGGACATAGTGTGGATGGCGTTGCATGATATATTGCCTGTTAGAGATGTGCAGAGGAGGAGAATGCTAGTTAGATTTGAGGTATGTCCAAGGGGTGGGTGTAATTCACGGGAGACTGTTAGGCATCTTTTTTGGGACTGCAATTATTCGTATGAGGTATGGAGGAGGATGGGTGGCGTCTGTAAGGAGTTAGCTGGGGTGAAGTTTGTGGATTGGAAGGTTGCGATGTTTGCTATAGGGGCTTGTAACAGAGTAAGTGATAGGATCTTATGGTTGATTATGGCGTGTATAATGGAAAGCTTATGGGATGTACGTAATTTAGGTGTTTTCAAACATAAGTGGGTACCCATTGGTGAGTGTGTGAGGATGGTTTTGTCAAGACTATACGTAGTCTATCGTTGGGATAGTCAGTGCGGTGGTGGTATAGACGCAGAGGGGATATGGAAATTTAAGAAGTGGAGAAGGTTGGTGAAATATAGCTAATTGATAAGATTTATTCCTGTTTTATTTTTGTTCTTCACGATCCTTTCTGTGTCTTGATTATTATTGTTTGGAATAAAATAGCCATGATGATGTACGACTAAGGCAACTTATGCCTTAAAATGCAAAATGGTTTGTGTACTGTTGCTTTAAGTTAAACTGAATGGTTTTAAAAAAAAAAAAAAAAAAAATCTGTTCTTATCAGTTTAATATCTGATACGTCCCCTATCTGGGGACCATATATTAAATGGATTTTTAGAACAGGGAGATGGAAATAGAGCTTGCTCTGTCCACTCCACGCATTGACCTGGTATTGCAGTATTTCCAGGACCGGTGCACCCTTCCCTTATGTGTTGACTAAAATCAGATTCCAAAAGTGCTATTTGTGTTTGCTATTGTTTTTGTCTTTCTGATGGGATCTCCCCTTTTAATCCCATTATTTCAACACCTGTTGGACAATGCATTTGTACAGTCATGTGTGATAATGAGCTCATTTATTAAATGCAATTAATGAATACATTGCCACCTCTTGTTGTGTGTGTGTGTGTGTGTGTGTGTGTCTTCTGTGTTTCTGTGTTTCCGGCATTTCACATTGGAACAGCTCATTCACCTTCCTTGTCTTCTCTCCGCCCTCCCTCCTAGGTAAGTTAAAGAGCTGCACCTGAGCCAGCCACTGATTGATGCAGCACCACAGTCAAATAGTGGAGTGGAGTGGAGTAGGGGAACAGCAAACAGCCATTAAAGCAGCCAGCCGCCTACCCGCCACAATGGACCTACCTGTGTACACTAGATGGATGTGATGGAATGTACTGTCGTCCCTACATTTCAAGAAGAAGTAAGAATTGCAGTTGCAACAAACCCTTGCTTGCCTACAAAGAGAGCAGCAATTTGGATTTGTTACTTTGTTACCTGGAAGAATAACAAACTGTGCAAGGATGGAGGTTGTAGGAGCAAGGAGAAGTTGTCTGTAAAGTTGGTGGATGCTTATTTTCCATTTTGCAGTCCCTTGTCTCCCTCTTGTGGCCTCCTGGAGGCAAATAAATGTGCAAAAAAAAGACAGCCTGGCGGCCGGCTGTTGCAGTGTTGCCCTCTCAGGCAACACTGAGTGACTGACTGAGCCTCACCGTCTTATATAAAGTTCAGACGGAACTTTGCACGTGTCATAGTGGAGCCCTCAGGATTCCAGAGCCAGCTTTCTGACATCATAATGGGGCCTCAGAGATAGATAAAAGCCTGGGCCCAGGCAGTGTTGGTCAGTGCTGCTCAGCAGGCAGCACTGGACTGGATTAAAGCTGATACAAGGTGTGAAGGAACAAGGGGTGGCTGTGGGCATGCACTTGCTGCCGCTGCCAGTGTTTATCTGCATGGCAGGAGGGCATTTGGGCGTTGCCAGGAAGGCGTTTTTATGTAGATTCCTCCTCTTTCAGCACTGCATTGTGGTGCAAGCAAAAGAAGCAAATCCTGTGTAGCTTCCTCTCCGGCCTTTATTCACCTCCCTCCCGCTTAGTAGCTGTAAATGTGTGTGAGCCTGCAGGGCCCCATGGAATTGCCTAGGAGTAGGCTGAATCAATCGCTGCAAGGGGTGAACAGCAGTATGGGACAGGCTCGGGCAAGGCAAGGGCCGCTCGGGTTATCGCTTCTCGGCCTTTTGGCTAAGATCAAGTGTAGTATCTGTTCTTATCAGTTTAATATCTGATACGTCCCCTATCTGGGGACCATATATTAAATGGATTTTTAGAACAGGGAGATGGAAATAGAGCTTGCTCTGTCCACTCCACGCATTGACCTGGTATTGCAGTATTTCCAGGACCGGTGCACCCTTCCCTTATGTGTTGACTAAAATCAGATTCCAAAAGTGCTATTTGTGTTTGCTATTGTTTTTGTCTTTCTGATGGGATCTCCCCTTTTAATCCCATTATTTCAACACCTGTTGGACAATGCATTTGTACAGTCATGTGTGATAATGAGCTCATTTATTAAATGCAATTAATGAATACATTGCCACCTCTTGTTGTGTGTGTGTGTGTGTGTGTGTGTGTCTTCTGTGTTTCTGTGTTTCCGGCATTTCACATTGGAACAGCTCATTCACCTTCCTTGTCTTCTCTCCGCCCTCCCTCCTAGGTAAGTTAAAGAGCTGCACCTGAGCCAGCCACTGATTGATGCAGCACCACAGTCAAATAGTGGAGTGGAGTGGAGTAGGGGAACAGCAAACAGCCATTAAAGCAGCCAGCCGCCTACCCGCCACAATGGACCTACCTGTGTACACTAGATGGATGTGATGGAATGTACTGTCGTCCCTACATTTCAAGAAGAAGTAAGAATTGCAGTTGCAACAAACCCTTGCTTGCCTACAAAGAGAGCAGCAATTTGGATTTGTTACTTTGTTACCTGGAAGAATAACAAACTGTGCAAGGATGGAGGTTGTAGGAGCAAGGAGAAGTTGTCTGTAAAGTTGGTGGATGCTTATTTTCCATTTTGCAGTCCCTTGTCTCCCTCTTGTGGCCTCCTGGAGGCAAATAAATGTGCAAAAAAAAGACAGCCTGGCGGCCGGCTGTTGCAGTGTTGCCCTCTCAGGCAACACTGAGTGACTGACTGAGCCTCACCGTCTTATATAAAGTTCAGACGGAACTTTGCACGTGTCATAGTGGAGCCCTCAGGATTCCAGAGCCAGCTTTCTGACATCATAATGGGGCCTCAGAGATAGATAAAAGCCTGGGCCCAGGCAGTGTTGGTCAGTGCTGCTCAGCAGGCAGCACTGGACTGGATTAAAGCTGATACAAGGTGTGAAGGAACAAGGGGTGGCTGTGGGCATGCACTTGCTGCCGCTGCCAGTGTTTATCTGCATGGCAGGAGGGCATTTGGGCGTTGCCAGGAAGGCGTTTTTATGTAGATTCCTCCTCTTTCAGCACTGCATTGTGGTGCAAGCAAAAGAAGCAAATCCTGTGTAGCTTCCTCTCCGGCCTTTATTCACCTCCCTCCCGCTTAGTAGCTGTAAATGTGTGTGAGCCTGCAGGGCCCCATGGAATTGCCTAGGAGTAGGCTGAATCAATCGCTGCAAGGGGTGAACAGCAGTATGGGACAGGCTCGGGCAAGGCAAGGGCCGCTCGGGTTATCGCTTCTCGGCCTTTTGGCTAAGATCAAGTGTAGTATCTGTTCTTATCAGTTTAATATCTGATACGTCCCCTATCTGGGGACCATATATTAAATGGATTTTTAGAACAGGGAGATGGAAATAGAGCTTGCTCTGTCCACTCCACGCATTGACCTGGTATTGCAGTATTTCCAGGACCGGTGCACCCTTCCCTTATGTGTTGACTAAAATCAGATTCCAAAAGTGCTATTTGTGTTTGCTATTGTTTTTGTCTTTCTGATGGGATCTCCCCTTTTAATCCCATTATTTCAACACCTGTTGGACAATGCATTTGTACAGTCATGTGTGATAATGAGCTCATTTATTAAATGCAATTAATGAATACATTGCCACCTCTTGTTGTGTGTGTGTGTGTGTGTGTGTGTGTCTTCTGTGTTTCTGTGTTTCCGGCATTTCACATTGGAACAGCTCATTCACCTTCCTTGTCTTCTCTCCGCCCTCCCTCCTAGGTAAGTTAAAGAGCTGCACCTGAGCCAGCCACTGATTGATGCAGCACCACAGTCAAATAGTGGAGTGGAGTGGAGTAGGGGAACAGCAAACAGCCATTAAAGCAGCCAGCCGCCTACCCGCCACAATGGACCTACCTGTGTACACTAGATGGATGTGATGGAATGTACTGTCGTCCCTACATTTCAAGAAGAAGTAAGAATTGCAGTTGCAACAAACCCTTGCTTGCCTACAAAGAGAGCAGCAATTTGGATTTGTTACTTTGTTACCTGGAAGAATAACAAACTGTGCAAGGATGGAGGTTGTAGGAGCAAGGAGAAGTTGTCTGTAAAGTTGGTGGATGCTTATTTTCCATTTTGCAGTCCCTTGTCTCCCTCTTGTGGCCTCCTGGAGGCAAATAAATGTGCAAAAAAAAGACAGCCTGGCGGCCGGCTGTTGCAGTGTTGCCCTCTCAGGCAACACTGAGTGACTGACTGAGCCTCACCGTCTTATATAAAGTTCAGACGGAACTTTGCACGTGTCATAGTGGAGCCCTCAGGATTCCAGAGCCAGCTTTCTGACATCATAATGGGGCCTCAGAGATAGATAAAAGCCTGGGCCCAGGCAGTGTTGGTCAGTGCTGCTCAGCAGGCAGCACTGGACTGGATTAAAGCTGATACAAGGTGTGAAGGAACAAGGGGTGGCTGTGGGCATGCACTTGCTGCCGCTGCCAGTGTTTATCTGCATGGCAGGAGGGCATTTGGGCGTTGCCAGGAAGGCGTTTTTATGTAGATTCCTCCTCTTTCAGCACTGCATTGTGGTGCAAGCAAAAGAAGCAAATCCTGTGTAGCTTCCTCTCCGGCCTTTATTCACCTCCCTCCCGCTTAGTAGCTGTAAATGTGTGTGAGCCTGCAGGGCCCCATGGAATTGCCTAGGAGTAGGCTGAATCAATCGCTGCAAGGGGTGAACAGCAGTATGGGACAGGCTCGGGCAAGGCAAGGGCCGCTCGGGTTATCGCTTCTCGGCCTTTTGGCTAAGCTCAAGTGGCTTGTCAGAGGGTCTCCTAGCCTGTCATACCCTTGGCCTTAGAGCATTGGCAGTTTACTGTCTGAAGCTCTATGCTGCTATAAGGGGAAGACCACGGAGAACAAGAAGGCGATCGACTGAGTTCCCAGACAGGGATACAGATAATATGGCTTCTTATGGCCGAATCCGATTCCTGGAGCGTGGACAAAATTTTGTGAAGAACGGCATCCGAATTGATATTGGAGAAAATTATCGGGAGGAGTTCGGATTGAAACATCTGGCTACAGAGATCCTGTTTGGACTTCTTCTGGTGGAAAAGAATGACATTCTCTGCCTACAACATCCGGCAAAAGACTATTATATCCTGGTCTTGGAGACAACAGCTGCCTGCCAGAACTTCTACCAGACTCTGAAATTGAAAGAGGGGAGTCCAGAGCTGGAAGGACTTAAATTCACCTTGCTGTACTCCTATGGTGAAGCGTATGTGACTGTCTTCATGTACAATCCGTATGTCACCATGGACAATATTGCTCGGTTCCTGCTGCGGTATTGTACGGACATTAAAAATGGCCAGAAGGTGATGGACGAAGTTGGCCTATGGACAGGCAAATACAAATTTTTGGTGAAGTTTGGAGCAGACCCAGATGGGATTGGGGGAGTTCACCACCCGCCTTCCAATTTCACCATTGGCCGTGACAGAGGCTATCTGTTCTACAACAATATGCCCTCCTATTGTAGGAAATGTAGGAAGTTTGGGCACAAGCCAGATGGATGCAAAGCAGAGGCGGCTGACACACGCTTCTGCAGTCACTGTGGGAAACTTGGCCACAATAGAGACGAGTGTCAGGAGGAGATCACATGTAATCTGTGTGGTGGGAAGAGACACACGTTCAAAGATTGCCCAGATAGGGTAAAGACTTGGGCGCAGGTTGCAGCGTCAGCTCAACAACAACCTGGACTGACTATTCTATCCAAGGAGCCTGCTGCTGGGCCATCTGTTGCTGGCCTCATACGGAAGGTGGCCCCAGTATCAGAGGGAAAAAAGAACCTATCCGTTATCCTGAGTCCTTCCGTAATGGTGGCAGGTCCTGTAGCAGTTACAGAGTCCGATGTCCCATCCGAGGCCAAGGGTCTGCCATCTAGCGGTTCTCGTGTGACTGATGTCCGCTCTCCCGGTCTTCCTGATGGCCAAGAGGATGACTGGGGTGAAGTGATGGAGCTGGAGGAGAAAAGAAAAAGGAAAAAGGTTGAGTCGGCTGAGTCTAGTAGTGTCAAGTCGAAAAAGACTATGAAGGCAAAATTAAAAGACGTACAGCCAGTGCTGGCAATGGAGACACCGCAACCAGTATCGGCAATTGAGATGTCTCAACCTATCCAGCCCACCATGGATATCCAGGAGTTCGCAACTCCAAGCCTGGGGGATATACTTCCTGAACTTTCTGATTCTGATGGGTCATCATGAAGTCTGAATGATGTCCTGTCTGAAGTTGCTCTCGCTGAATGTGAGGAGTGTGAGGAGCTCTGCCAGAAGGGCTGCCTTTTTTTCGTTTTTGAGCACATTGAACTTTGATATTGTTTTTCTGCAAGAATGTGATATAGATCACAGTATGGACTATAAAGAGCTGAGAGACAGTTGGCCTCACGGACAATCGGTTTGGTCAGGCGAAAATTCAAATAAGTCAACAGGAGTAGGTGTTTTATTGAAAGGGCAGAATTGCCGAATTATTTCCTTTGTTGAACTTATCCCCGGGAGGGCGCTTTCAGTTATTGTTGACTATAATGGGAGTGAAGTGAAACTCCTCAATGTGTATGCCTCACCTGATACTAATGAAAGGTCAGAATTGATTGAAGATATCCAGCCATTTATTGCCGGCTCAACATCGCTTGTAGTAGCAGGTGATCTCAATTGTGCACTCGAAAGTGAAGATCGAACTGGAGGTGCTGCAAGAAGAGTAGATAAAACCGTGCAACAGTGGAAAAATTTCATTTGCGATTTTGAATTGTCTGATGTATGGAGGAGTCTGAAGAGGTCTGAACCAGGTTATACCTGGGAGAACATTACAGTCAAGTCCAGACTGGATTATGTACTCACATCGAAAAATATGAAGCCAGTGGATATTAAGATTGAAGACAATATCTTCTCTGACCATAAAATGCTCAGTGCAACTATTCATATCCCTGCAAATGAAAGAGGAAGAGGAGTATGGAGATTAAATACCAGCTTTCTGGAAGACAAAGTGATGCAGGAGGAATTCATTGTAGCCTACAAAAAATGGGCAACTGCTAAAGGAAAATTTCCATCAATCCTAGAATGGTGGGACAATACTAAAGAGAAGATCAAGAACTTCTTCTTAGATTATGGGATTAAAAGAGCCCGAGAGAAGAAAAGGTGGTACAAGAGACTCAACACAAAATTACAGACTTACCTGAGTTTGAAGAACGCTGGTGTTGATGTCGCTGACCTGGTGGGAAAAATTAAAAAAGAAATTAAAGAGGTCATCCATCAAAAAGGACAAGAAGTGATCTTTAATACTAAAGTGCAACAGTTGGAAAATAACGAGAAATGTTCACGCTTCTTTTTCAAGAAAAGTATGGAACAGAAAAATATCATGACCAATATCGCTGGTCAAACCAGCAAAGAAGGTATGCTTCAAGAGGCCAAGAAATTCTATCAGACTCTCTTTGACAAAAAGAAGATAGATATGTCTTATGTCTCACACGCCCTAGAAGCGCTAGAACTTAAGCTTGGCCAAGCTGAGAAAGAAGACTTATGCAAGGAACTTACCTTGGGAGAACTCCTGAGTGTAATCAAGAGTTTCGCAAGAGGGAAGGCTCCAGGATCAGATGGTCTATCAGTGGAGTTCTTTTCAACATTCTGGAACACTCTGAAGGAAGACCTGCTGGAGATCTTCAAAGCAGCAATGAAGAGCGAGCTGTTACCTGAGTCATGGAGGAGAGGAATAGTTACTTTGCTGTTCAAGAAAGGAGACAAGACCAGCCTTGAAAATTGGAGGCCAATAACCCTCCTCAATGTCGATTACAAGGTGTTATCCAAAATCTTGGTCAATAGAATTAAGAAACACATCGACAAGGTCATCCACCAAGACCAAGTTTGTGGGGTACCGGGTAGAAGTATCGCAGATAACCTAAATACCATCAGGGACTGCATCTGGTACTCCAAAGACAGAAAGCAAGATTTGGCCGTGTTGTCACTGGACTTTCAGAAGGCCTATGACCGAGTCTCGCACGAGTTTCTGTGGCTTGTGCTGAAGAAAATGAATTTTCCTGAGACAGTGATCAAACAAGTCGCATTACTGTACAAAGAATCCTATAGCCAAGTTACCATTAATGGCTTCTTGTCTGGAAAAGTGGATCTGATGTCTGGGGTAAAACAAGGATGCCCCCTGTCGCCCATCCTCTTCATCTGTGTCCTCGAACCCCTGCTCACGCTGTTGAGGAAAGAGAAGATCATTAGAGGGGTGCCGATTCCAGGAGGAGGTGGGCAGTCAGTGAAAGTAAGTGCCTATATGGACGATGTCAATATTTTATGCTCCAATAAACAATCTGTGAGGAGGGCGCTACTGCTAACAGACTTCTTCTGTCAAGCATCAGGATTCAGATTGAATAAGAATAAGTGCGACTGCTTCACACTGAAGGAATGGAGGGATTTCGACTTACCAGAGGTCAATACCCAGTGCGACAGAATCAAAATTCTTGGTGTCATATTCACGCCCCAGAATGATGGAAAAGAAAGCTGGGAGCTGATAAGTGAAAAGGTGAAGAAGAAGATTGAGTTTTGGAAACTCAGACAGCTAACAATTGAAGGGAAGAACTTGGTCATCAAAGCACTAGTACTACCTCTGCTGTTGTACTTGAGCCAGGTTTTTCTACCAAGCGAAAATCGTCTTAAGGAACTCCAAAGGATATGTTTCCATTTCATCTGGAATTCAAAAATGGAGAAAGTTAGACGAGAGATAATGTACAAGCAGAAGAAGAATGGAGGAAAGGAGATTATCTTCTTTAAACGCTTTCTATATCTGCAGTATTTCTCCTTGTGTTTCAAGAACATCAAGACGAATAAAACCTGGGCCTATTTTCTAAGGTATGCCGCTGGACACGTGTTCAGAAAGAGAAAGTGGATAGAGCTGCCCCTTACAAAGCCTACCCTGCTGCTACCACCTGTGCAGTATGTATGTTTGGAAAGAACCATCCGTGTCTACCAACTGGAAGGTATGGAACAGGAACATCTTAAGAATGCCAGAAAGCTGAGAATGTTGCTGGACAGTCACCAAGAGACAACAAATGTGAGTAACTTCACAACATCAAAGTCTATGGAGCTATGGAGAAACACCAACGCTCCTTACCTATCCAATGTTCTTAAAGACTTGTCTTGGATGATTCTACACGAAAGTCTCCCTACCAGGGCATTTCAGTATAGAAGAGGGCTCGTCTCCACTCCAAGATGCCCAAGAGCTGGGTGTCCTGGAGAAGAAAGCGTCATGCACTTAATGTGGAACTGTGCCTATGCTCAGAAGGTATGGAAAACTGTTGGCATTCTACTGAAATTTACCTGTGAATTAAGGTTCCTGAACCATGAAGTGGTGCTGTATGGAGACTTCAAGCATCCTGTGGGAGAGAAGAAGAGAGTGTTGTGGATTATCTTGAACTGTTTAAAAAATGCCCTATGGAAGGTGCGCAACATCTTACTGTTCAGAAGAGACACCATTTCCGAGAAAGACTGTATAAAGCTGGCCCTAAGTGAAATTTACGTCTTCTATTTGTTGGACAGGAAGAGAGTGGGTCCAAAAGCCTCAAGCTGGTGGAATTTAAGAAGTTGGAACGTCCTGTTGGAAGATGTTTGAACTGAAGCTTTTTTCTGTTTCGCAGATTTTATAAGAAATAGCTGAATAAGAACTAAAAAAATTAAAATGTAAAAATCTGTTCTTATCAGTTTAATATCTGATACGTCCCCTATCTGGGGACCATATATTAAATGGATTTTTAGAACAGGGAGATGGAAATAGAGCTTGCTCTGTCCACTCCACGCATTGACCTGGTATTGCAGTATTTCCAGGACCGGTGCACCCTTCCCTTATGTGTTGACTAAAATCAGATTCCAAAAGTGCTATTTGTGTTTGCTATTGTTTTTGTCTTTCTGATGGGATCTCCCCTTTTAATCCCATTATTTCAACACCTGTTGGACAATGCATTTGTACAGTCATGTGTGATAATGAGCTCATTTATTAAATGCAATTAATGAATACATTGCCACCTCTTGTTGTGTGTGTGTGTGTGTGTGTGTGTGTCTTCTGTGTTTCTGTGTTTCCGGCATTTCACATTGGAACAGCTCATTCACCTTCCTTGTCTTCTCTCCGCCCTCCCTCCTAGGTAAGTTAAAGAGCTGCACCTGAGCCAGCCACTGATTGATGCAGCACCACAGTCAAATAGTGGAGTGGAGTGGAGTAGGGGAACAGCAAACAGCCATTAAAGCAGCCAGCCGCCTACCCGCCACAATGGACCTACCTGTGTACACTAGATGGATGTGATGGAATGTACTGTCGTCCCTACATTTCAAGAAGAAGTAAGAATTGCAGTTGCAACAAACCCTTGCTTGCCTACAAAGAGAGCAGCAATTTGGATTTGTTACTTTGTTACCTGGAAGAATAACAAACTGTGCAAGGATGGAGGTTGTAGGAGCAAGGAGAAGTTGTCTGTAAAGTTGGTGGATGCTTATTTTCCATTTTGCAGTCCCTTGTCTCCCTCTTGTGGCCTCCTGGAGGCAAATAAATGTGCAAAAAAAAGACAGCCTGGCGGCCGGCTGTTGCAGTGTTGCCCTCTCAGGCAACACTGAGTGACTGACTGAGCCTCACCGTCTTATATAAAGTTCAGACGGAACTTTGCACGTGTCATAGTGGAGCCCTCAGGATTCCAGAGCCAGCTTTCTGACATCATAATGGGGCCTCAGAGATAGATAAAAGCCTGGGCCCAGGCAGTGTTGGTCAGTGCTGCTCAGCAGGCAGCACTGGACTGGATTAAAGCTGATACAAGGTGTGAAGGAACAAGGGGTGGCTGTGGGCATGCACTTGCTGCCGCTGCCAGTGTTTATCTGCATGGCAGGAGGGCATTTGGGCGTTGCCAGGAAGGCGTTTTTATGTAGATTCCTCCTCTTTCAGCACTGCATTGTGGTGCAAGCAAAAGAAGCAAATCCTGTGTAGCTTCCTCTCCGGCCTTTATTCACCTCCCTCCCGCTTAGTAGCTGTAAATGTGTGTGAGCCTGCAGGGCCCCATGGAATTGCCTAGGAGTAGGCTGAATCAATCGCTGCAAGGGGTGAACAGCAGTATGGGACAGGCTCGGGCAAGGCAAGGGCCGCTCGGGTTATCGCTTCTCGGCCTTTTGGCTAAGATCAAGTGTAGTACCTGCTCAAGCTGAGGTTAGTAATCATCCCTGCCGGTGGTACGTGGGCCATCGTAGGGGGATGACAGAACGCCGAGGTGAGGGCAGGGAACCACAACGGTCATCGCTCTGGTGTACGCATTTGGTTTAAAGGTACCATTTGTAGGTGACCAGGCGACCGCCGGATCGAGGTCATTAGGCCGGGTAGTTTGGAAGCCCGAGTTGCTATGTGCCCCAGGGCTGGTGACCCTGGGGTGCCCTAACTCACTGGGGGTGGGATCCCACTGAGTGAAGGCACACTTGCACGCACTCTCTTTCACGCTATATGAGCACACACCTTTATTCTCCCGGCCTTCTGGCTGGGAGATGAGGAATTTTTTTTATACCTGGCGGATGTCCAGGCTGTATCACAGCGCACATCCACTTATTTAATTTTGTTTTTCACTGTGTGTTTGTCACGTTTGTCACAAGGATTTTGGGATGCGGTGCCCTTTTGGGACCCTCCTGAGGTCTAGGGGGAAAATGTGTGGCCTTCTGGTTCCTTTTTCCCCTGCAACCCGGCCTCCCTTCTTCGGAGGGGAGGTGCAACTAGGATGCAGGCTCCTAGGTGGACACTGGGGTGGCAGCCCAGGTAGAAGCCTAGGAGTGTGTTTGGGTCTCCCTAAGCTTCGGCGAGGGGGGACCATCGATCCTTGATCCTCTAGGCCTATGGTTTGGAGGGTCAGGGAATGGTTATGCGGGGCCTCTCTCTTTTAAGAGAAGGGCTGCGATAGACCGCATCCTTGTGCACTTTTTGTGTGGCACCTCTGCACTTTTTATGCACTTGGGTGATAGAAAGCACGACTCGGGCTTTCAATAAAAAAAAAAAAAAAATCTGTTCTTATCAGTTTAATATCTGATACGTCCCCTATCTGGGGACCATATATTAAATGGATTTTTAGAACAGGGAGATGGAAATAGAGCTTGCTCTGTCCACTCCACGCATTGACCTGGTATTGCAGTATTTCCAGGACCGGTGCACCCTTCCCTTATGTGTTGACTAAAATCAGATTCCAAAAGTGCTATTTGTGTTTGCTATTGTTTTTGTCTTTCTGATGGGATCTCCCCTTTTAATCCCATTATTTCAACACCTGTTGGACAATGCATTTGTACAGTCATGTGTGATAATGAGCTCATTTATTAAATGCAATTAATGAATACATTGCCACCTCTTGTTGTGTGTGTGTGTGTGTGTGTGTGTGTCTTCTGTGTTTCTGTGTTTCCGGCATTTCACATTGGAACAGCTCATTCACCTTCCTTGTCTTCTCTCCGCCCTCCCTCCTAGGTAAGTTAAAGAGCTGCACCTGAGCCAGCCACTGATTGATGCAGCACCACAGTCAAATAGTGGAGTGGAGTGGAGTAGGGGAACAGCAAACAGCCATTAAAGCAGCCAGCCGCCTACCCGCCACAATGGACCTACCTGTGTACACTAGATGGATGTGATGGAATGTACTGTCGTCCCTACATTTCAAGAAGAAGTAAGAATTGCAGTTGCAACAAACCCTTGCTTGCCTACAAAGAGAGCAGCAATTTGGATTTGTTACTTTGTTACCTGGAAGAATAACAAACTGTGCAAGGATGGAGGTTGTAGGAGCAAGGAGAAGTTGTCTGTAAAGTTGGTGGATGCTTATTTTCCATTTTGCAGTCCCTTGTCTCCCTCTTGTGGCCTCCTGGAGGCAAATAAATGTGCAAAAAAAAGACAGCCTGGCGGCCGGCTGTTGCAGTGTTGCCCTCTCAGGCAACACTGAGTGACTGACTGAGCCTCACCGTCTTATATAAAGTTCAGACGGAACTTTGCACGTGTCATAGTGGAGCCCTCAGGATTCCAGAGCCAGCTTTCTGACATCATAATGGGGCCTCAGAGATAGATAAAAGCCTGGGCCCAGGCAGTGTTGGTCAGTGCTGCTCAGCAGGCAGCACTGGACTGGATTAAAGCTGATACAAGGTGTGAAGGAACAAGGGGTGGCTGTGGGCATGCACTTGCTGCCGCTGCCAGTGTTTATCTGCATGGCAGGAGGGCATTTGGGCGTTGCCAGGAAGGCGTTTTTATGTAGATTCCTCCTCTTTCAGCACTGCATTGTGGTGCAAGCAAAAGAAGCAAATCCTGTGTAGCTTCCTCTCCGGCCTTTATTCACCTCCCTCCCGCTTAGTAGCTGTAAATGTGTGTGAGCCTGCAGGGCCCCATGGAATTGCCTAGGAGTAGGCTGAATCAATCGCTGCAAGGGGTGAACAGCAGTATGGGACAGGCTCGGGCAAGGCAAGGGCCGCTCGGGTTATCGCTTCTCGGCCTTTTGGCTAAGATCAAGTGTAGTATCTGTTCTTATCAGTTTAATATCTGATACGTCCCCTATCTGGGGACCATATATTAAATGGATTTTTAGAACAGGGAGATGGAAATAGAGCTTGCTCTGTCCACTCCACGCATTGACCTGGTATTGCAGTATTTCCAGGACCGGTGCACCCTTCCCTTATGTGTTGACTAAAATCAGATTCCAAAAGTGCTATTTGTGTTTGCTATTGTTTTTGTCTTTCTGATGGGATCTCCCCTTTTAATCCCATTATTTCAACACCTGTTGGACAATGCATTTGTACAGTCATGTGTGATAATGAGCTCATTTATTAAATGCAATTAATGAATACATTGCCACCTCTTGTTGTGTGTGTGTGTGTGTGTGTGTGTGTGTGTCTTCTGTGTTTCTGTGTTTCCGGCATTTCACATTGGAACAGCTCATTCACCTTCCTTGTCTTCTCTCCGCCCTCCCTCCTAGGTAAGTTAAAGAGCTGCACCTGAGCCAGCCACTGATTGATGCAGCACCACAGTCAAATAGTGGAGTGGAGTGGAGTAGGGGAACAGCAAACAGCCATTAAAGCAGCCAGCCGCCTACCCGCCACAATGGACCTACCTGTGTACACTAGATGGATGTGATGGAATGTACTGTCGTCCCTACATTTCAAGAAGAAGTAAGAATTGCAGTTGCAACAAACCCTTGCTTGCCTACAAAGAGAGCAGCAATTTGGATTTGTTACTTTGTTACCTGGAAGAATAACAAACTGTGCAAGGATGGAGGTTGTAGGAGCAAGGAGAAGTTGTCTGTAAAGTTGGTGGATGCTTATTTTCCATTTTGCAGTCCCTTGTCTCCCTCTTGTGGCCTCCTGGAGGCAAATAAATGTGCAAAAAAAAGACAGCCTGGCGGCCGGCTGTTGCAGTGTTGCCCTCTCAGGCAACACTGAGTGACTGACTGAGCCTCACCGTCTTATATAAAGTTCAGACGGAACTTTGCACGTGTCATAGTGGAGCCCTCAGGATTCCAGAGCCAGCTTTCTGACATCATAATGGGGCCTCAGAGATAGATAAAAGCCTGGGCCCAGGCAGTGTTGGTCAGTGCTGCTCAGCAGGCAGCACTGGACTGGATTAAAGCTGATACAAGGTGTGAAGGAACAAGGGGTGGCTGTGGGCATGCACTTGCTGCCGCTGCCAGTGTTTATCTGCATGGCAGGAGGGCATTTGGGCGTTGCCAGGAAGGCGTTTTTATGTAGATTCCTCCTCTTTCAGCACTGCATTGTGGTGCAAGCAAAAGAAGCAAATCCTGTGTAGCTTCCTCTCCGGCCTTTATTCACCTCCCTCCCGCTTAGTAGCTGTAAATGTGTGTGAGCCTGCAGGGCCCCATGGAATTGCCTAGGAGTAGGCTGAATCAATCGCTGCAAGGGGTGAACAGCAGTATGGGACAGGCTCGGGCAAGGCAAGGGCCGCTCGGGTTATCGCTTCTCGGCCTTTTGGCTAAGATCAAGTGTAGTATCTGTTCTTATCAGTTTAATATCTGATACGTCCCCTATCTGGGGACCATATATTAAATGGATTTTTAGAACAGGGAGATGGAAATAGAGCTTG
The DNA here is from genome assembly GCF_050947455.1 of Rhinoderma darwinii. Classification (NCBI taxonomy): domain Eukaryota; kingdom Metazoa; phylum Chordata; class Amphibia; order Anura; family Rhinodermatidae; genus Rhinoderma; species Rhinoderma darwinii. The sequence goes on from NW_027461785.1 coordinate 506,725, forward strand.
CTCTGTCCACTCCACGCATTGACCTGGTATTGCAGTATTTCCAGGACCGGTGCACCCTTCCCTTATGTGTTGACTAAAATCAGATTCCAAAAGTGCTATTTGTGTTTGCTATTGTTTTTGTCTTTCTGATGGGATCTCCCCTTTTAATCCCATTATTTCAACACCTGTTGGACAATGCATTTGTACAGTCATGTGTGATAATGAGCTCATTTATTAAATGCAATTAATGAATACATTGCCACCTCTTGTTGTGTGTGTGTGTGTGTGTGTGTGTGTCTTCTGTGTTTCTGTGTTTCCGGCATTTCACATTGGAACAGCTCATTCACCTTCCTTGTCTTCTCTCCGCCCTCCCTCCTAGGTAAGTTAAAGAGCTGCACCTGAGCCAGCCACTGATTGATGCAGCACCACAGTCAAATAGTGGAGTGGAGTGGAGTAGGGGAACAGCAAACAGCCATTAAAGCAGCCAGCCGCCTACCCGCCACAATGGACCTACCTGTGTACACTAGATGGATGTGATGGAATGTACTGTCGTCCCTACATTTCAAGAAGAAGTAAGAATTGCAGTTGCAACAAACCCTTGCTTGCCTACAAAGAGAGCAGCAATTTGGATTTGTTACTTTGTTACCTGGAAGAATAACAAACTGTGCAAGGATGGAGGTTGTAGGAGCAAGGAGAAGTTGTCTGTAAAGTTGGTGGATGCTTATTTTCCATTTTGCAGTCCCTTGTCTCCCTCTTGTGGCCTCCTGGAGGCAAATAAATGTGCAAAAAAAAGACAGCCTGGCGGCCGGCTGTTGCAGTGTTGCCCTCTCAGGCAACACTGAGTGACTGACTGAGCCTCACCGTCTTATATAAAGTTCAGACGGAACTTTGCACGTGTCATAGTGGAGCCCTCAGGATTCCAGAGCCAGCTTTCTGACATCATAATGGGGCCTCAGAGATAGATAAAAGCCTGGGCCCAGGCAGTGTTGGTCAGTGCTGCTCAGCAGGCAGCACTGGACTGGATTAAAGCTGATACAAGGTGTGAAGGAACAAGGGGTGGCTGTGGGCATGCACTTGCTGCCGCTGCCAGTGTTTATCTGCATGGCAGGAGGGCATTTGGGCGTTGCCAGGAAGGCGTTTTTATGTAGATTCCTCCTCTTTCAGCACTGCATTGTGGTGCAAGCAAAAGAAGCAAATCCTGTGTAGCTTCCTCTCCGGCCTTTATTCACCTCCCTCCCGCTTAGTAGCTGTAAATGTGTGTGAGCCTGCAGGGCCCCATGGAATTGCCTAGGAGTAGGCTGAATCAATCGCTGCAAGGGGTGAACAGCAGTATGGGACAGGCTCGGGCAAGGCAAGGGCCGCTCGGGTTATCGCTTCTCGGCCTTTTGGCTAAGACCAAGTGTATTTATACAGGAGGTTTTTGGTCAGAAGGTGCTCAGGTACCCTCTCTCTCGGCCTCGGGGGATCGTCCAGGTTCGCCTGGACTTCACCCCCGTGCTGCTATTTGGGAGAGAGGCTTAGTCCTGAGCAACGAGTTGCGATCCCCCCCAGCCCCTTGGTCTCCGTAAGACAAGGGGCGCAGCGAAAGCTGTGCGGTTCGACCTGGCCACGCAAATGGCAGGCGAACCCGATGCGGTGCCGGTGTACGCCCGGCTTAAGAATTCTGCACGATTTATCGTGGCAGAGGGTGGAGGCGGTCCCCGTGGTATTAAATTTTTAGTCCACGCCATTTTGGAAGATCTGCTGGCGGTCCACAAGAACGAGCTCTTGGCTATCCAGGACTACCCGAAGCGAGGAATCTACGATGTCACCTTCATGGGAGAAGGAATACTCCGTGATGCTATGGACCGAGCTGAGAGGAAACAAGGTGAACTCGTAGCAGCGGGAGTCAAGGTAGTAGAGCATGAATTTGAAATAACCAAACTCGTGGTGATTAAAATGTATTCCCCATATGTGAGAGATATGGAAGTGGCAGCATTTCTAGCTGCCTACTTCAAAAATGTCAAACTCCTGGGGAAAGTGATGAACGAGTGTGGAGTGTGGACCGCCAAATGGAAGTTTTTAGTTACGCTGATTAAGGACCCCTCCACCCAAGAAACGAGATTACCACCGGCTCGTTTTAAAATTGGAAATGTGAATGGCGACCTCTACTTCTCAGGGATGCCAAACTTCTGCAGGGCTTGTGGTACCTATGGACATACCAGTTTTAACTGCGATGTCACCTGCAGAAACTGTGGAAGCAAAGAGCACAATATAAGGGAGTGCACAGAAGAAAAAAAATGCAACTTTTGTCAAAAAACTGGTCACTTGTATTTTTCTTGTCCTCATAGGTACCGAAGCGGAGAAGAAGAGCAACCCGGGGCGCCCCCACGTGCTCCACCAGCGGACCAGCCCCGCCCTCAGGGAGAGGAACAAGCCAATGCTGCAAAGGAGCAGCGGGGTACCTGGGCTTCAAGGGTACGGTCTGTTGGAGCCAAAGCAGGTACCTCACAGCCAACAGCCTCAGAGGAGAGAAGGGAGTCCAGTGCGAAGGAAAAACGCCAAGCCAAACGTAAGGCTGAGAAGGGGCAGGCCAGTGAGATAACTGAGGCATCCCAGAGTGCTGGTTGCTCAGTGGATGCCGGGCCTGCTCCCAATCCTGGGTCTCTAGATACGGAGTCTGAAGAGGAAGGTTGGCTGAAAGTGGGTCCCCGTAAAAAGGGTAAACAGGAGCGTGCCGGTAGGGGGGTGACAGGGGAGGAGCAAATGGATACGTCCGTAAAGCAAAGTGAGGCTCCTCCTAGGACCGCCCCCTCGTCGTTACTGGTGAGGAGGGTGGGCACTGTTCCCCCCGAGCCAACCGACACCCCGCCATGTGCGCAACCTCCCCCTCTAGAACGGCCTGCACGGCCTGCACGGCCTCAGGGGGGAGCGGCGGGGCCCTTGGGGGACCCACCCGATACAGACCTATATGGTCAGCCGTTAGAGACCCAGGTAAGGCTGTGTGAATCTGGACTCCCTGTATACGAGATGAGGGCTGTTGGCTCGACGCTCACGGAAGGTAGTTCCTCTCCTGAATCATCCCCTTTCTCGCTAGAGTCAGACGAGGGCGGGGAGATGAGTTCAAGCGAGATTTCTGGTATTGCTGGTGGGGGCCAAGTCTGATTTTAAGTAACACGATTATTTATTTTTTAAAATCAAGACTAACACAATTAAAACTCCACGATGTCTGAAATAAAGGGGATCTCCCTCAACGTGAGGGGCGCCAAGTCCAAAGTCAGAAGGGTTGCTCTCTTCAGTTTTTTATCTGGCCTGGCAGCCTCTGTTTTTTTCCTGCAGGAGTGCGGCATTCCCCATGCAATGAAGTACCATAAATACAAAGAGGATTGGAAGTATGGTCCATCAGTCTGGTCTGGATCTAACGAGTCCAGATCAGCAGGGGTCGCCATTCTTTTTAAGGGAAACGTTTTTATTGATTTTATTCAAGAGATTCTTCCAGGACGTATTTTATTGGTTAAAGCTTTTATTGACGGCGTAAAATGGCAGTTTTTAAATTTTTACGGCTCACCTGACAAAAAGGAGAGAGCAGAGATGCTAGAAATGTTACCTCTTTTTATTAATACAACTGAGCCTTTTATCCTCGCAGGTGATTTTAACTGTATCCTGAGGGGGGAACGCCGGCTTACCAGTACTACAAGTAGGAATTACGATAAGACCTCTGGACTGCTCAAAGATATTGTAAATGATTTTAAATTAACAGATTTGTACAAAGAATGTAATAGGAGCAGCCCAGAGGAAGCCGGCGTTACCTGGAGCAACGCCACCTGTAGCTCCAGGATAGATTTTATTTTTTGTAATGAGAATGTACTGCCTTTTAATTGTGAAGTTTTAACTAATGTTTTCTCAGATCACAAGCTTTTATCATTTTATGTAAAGCGTGATTTTAATAAACCGGTGTGTAAGAAGTCCTGGAAGTTAAATGTTTCCCTTTTAGAGGATCCACAGGTTTTTACTGATTTTATTGAATTTTACCAAAAATGCAGGCGGGGGAGAGACATGCGTACTCCCATCAGTGCATGGTGGGAGAAAATGAAAAAAAGAATAAAGGAATTTTTTATTAAAAAGAGCGTGGCGAAAGCCAGAGAAAAACATGCTTTTTTTAAAATTCTCAGCACCCGTCTGCAGACCCTGTACAAGATGAGAGATAATGAAATTGACGTTAAAACTGACATCACTAATTTAAAAAAAGAAATAGCTCAGTGCCTGGAGCAGAAAGGCAAAGAAATAATTTTCCGTTCCAAAATTCAGCATGTGGAGGAGAATGAGACCTGCTCCAGGTACTTTTTAAAAAAAATTAACAATAAAAAGGCTATTATTAAAAATATTGAAGGTGTGTCAGATGTACAGGGTATTTTAAGTAAAGTTCATGAGTTTTATGCTGACCTTTTTAGTGTTAAAACTGTGGATCATAATTTTATGCGTGACTCACTGAAGGAGATTACTACTGTTTTAGACCCTGTCTCCCAGAATTTTTTATTACAGGAGCTGACGGAGCAGGAGGTTTTAGAAACGGTAAAGAGTTTTAAAGCCGGAAAAGTTCCCGGACCGGACGGTATACCCAGTGAGTTTTATGTCAAATTTTATGACATTTTAAAAGAGGATCTTTTTAGCCTTTTTTATGAAGTTTTTAATTCCAAGATGCTGCCTAAGTCCTGGCGGAAGGGTGAGGTCTCCCTGCTACATAAGAAAGGTGACATCGCAGTTTTGAAGAACTGGAGACCAATAACCCTTCTGAATAGCGACTATAAAATAATGGCAAAAGTGTGCGCAAATAGATTAAAAGCCATAATACCCCACATTGTACACTCTAACCAGGTGTGTGGGGTGCCAGGCCGCAGCATCTGGGATAATCTTAACCTGGTAAAAGATGTGATTGAGGACACGAGGTCTAGAAGAGGTAAATTAGCCATTTTATCTATAGACTTCGAGAAGGCGTTCGACCGTGTCTCTCATTTTTATCTTTTTAAGGTTTTAGAGCGTATGGGTATACCTGAAGGATTTTTATTATCACTTAAAGCCTTTTATAAAGATTGCACAAGCAAAATTTTAGTGAATGGTTTTAAGACACAGGACGTGATTTTAGACTCAGGGGTGAAGCAGGGGTGTCCCTTGTCCCCACTGCTTTTTATTTGCGCATTAGAGCCTCTACTGTGTACAATTCGCCGCGATAAGTTAATACGTGGAGTCCCCCTGCCCGGGGGTGGCGGCGTAGAGGCTAAAGCAGTGGGGTACATGGACGATGTAGCGGTTTTTTGCAGGGACACCCTGTCGCTTCAGAGAACCCTCAGACAAGTTGAGTTTTATTGCTGTGCTTCCGGTTTTAAGGTGAACTTCGACAAAAGTAATATTTTAAATATAGGAAGCATGGCTTTTAGAGACATACCCGTCCCTGTGTCAGATAATATTACGATTTTAGGTGTCTCCTTCAGTGAGTGCGATAATGGTTTTATCAGTTGGGACATGGTGGCGCAGAAGGTAAATCAAAAAATATGTATGTGGAACATGAGAAAACTTACCATGGAGGGAAAAGTTTTAATTATTAAAATGGTCATTTTACCCCTGCTTTTATATCTCAGTATGGTTTTCCCTCCCCCCACGGTTTTATTGCAAAAAATTACTAAAGCATGTTTTACCTTCTTTTGGAGTTCCAGAATGGAGAAACTTAAAAGAGAGATTGTGATGAAATCCAAACCGAAGGGTGGCAAAGATTTTCCGAATTTTAACAGGTTTCTTTTAATCAAGTTCTTCAGTTTCTGTTTTAATTCCCTTTTTAAAGAACATTATTGGTCCTATTTTTTACGTTTTAATACAGGGTTTTTAATGCGAAGGTTTGGGTGGTTCAACATTGTTTTATCCTCACCTTACGCTTTTAAACTCTCAATAAACTATGTGATTTTAGAAAAGATAGTGACCTTATTCAATCTGAAGGGAAAAAATGTAAATGAGCTGAAAAATAGTAAAAAATTAATTAAAGACCTAAGAGAAAGTGAGACGGTCAGCAGGATTGAGAATTTTAATGAGGAACGAAGTGCTTTTATCTTCAAAATTATTAATGTGTTTTATCTTTTTAATACACAGATGGACCTGGCCTGGAGCTGCATTCATCAATGTCTTCCATGCCGGGCATTCCAATACAGAAGGAGGCTCGCGAGGTCTGCCGTCTGCCCGAGGGAAGGCTGCCAGGCCGAGGAAACGATTCGACACATTTTTTGGACGTGTGATTTTGCGAAGGAATTTTGGAAAAAAATATTCCCTCTTTTGGTAAAGATGGCAGACCTGAAAGACTTGAATTATGAAGATATTTTATATGGACTATTTGGATGCCCAACCGCGAGCCAAAAGATAATAGCGTGGAAGACGATGAATTGCGCCAAAGAAGCTCTATGGAAGGCCAGGAACATCCTGATTTTTAAGCACGATGTTTTATCTACTGATGATGTTTTAGGTCTTTGTTTTAGCGAAATGTACATTTATTATTTATTAGACAAAAAAAGAAATGCCACCCTTCTTAATAAATGGTTTGTGAAAGAATGGAACTCCAACATATAAAGATTTGCCACCATGTCCCTTTTATGTAATGTAATGCAATGAAATATTGATTTTATTGTTATTCATTTGTACAAAAGTTGGTTTTATTGTAAACTGTATTTTTTATCATGAAATAAATCATTGACACCCCTGAAAAGGGGTAGCCAACTTAAAAAAAAAAAAATCTGTTCTTATCAGTTTAATATCTGATACGTCCCCTATCTGGGGACCATATATTAAATGGATTTTTAGAACAGGGAGATGGAAATAGAGCTTGCTCTGTCCACTCCACGCATTGACCTGGTATTGCAGTATTTCCAGGACCGGTGCACCCTTCCCTTATGTGTTGACTAAAATCAGATTCCAAAAGTGCTATTTGTGTTTGCTATTGTTTTTGTCTTTCTGATGGGATCTCCCCTTTTAATCCCATTATTTCAACACCTGTTGGACAATGCATTTGTACAGTCATGTGTGATAATGAGCTCATTTATTAAATGCAATTAATGAATACATTGCCACCTCTTGTTGTGTGTGTGTGTGTGTGTGTGTGTGTGTCTTCTGTGTTTCTGTGTTTCCGGCATTTCACATTGGAACAGCTCATTCACCTTCCTTGTCTTCTCTCCGCCCTCCCTCCTAGGTAAGTTAAAGAGCTGCACCTGAGCCAGCCACTGATTGATGCAGCACCACAGTCAAATAGTGGAGTGGAGTGGAGTAGGGGAACAGCAAACAGCCATTAAAGCAGCCAGCCGCCTACCCGCCACAATGGACCTACCTGTGTACACTAGATGGATGTGATGGAATGTACTGTCGTCCCTACATTTCAAGAAGAAGTAAGAATTGCAGTTGCAACAAACCCTTGCTTGCCTACAAAGAGAGCAGCAATTTGGATTTGTTACTTTGTTACCTGGAAGAATAACAAACTGTGCAAGGATGGAGGTTGTAGGAGCAAGGAGAAGTTGTCTGTAAAGTTGGTGGATGCTTATTTTCCATTTTGCAGTCCCTTGTCTCCCTCTTGTGGCCTCCTGGAGGCAAATAAATGTGCAAAAAAAAGACAGCCTGGCGGCCGGCTGTTGCAGTGTTGCCCTCTCAGGCAACACTGAGTGACTGACTGAGCCTCACCGTCTTATATAAAGTTCAGACGGAACTTTGCACGTGTCATAGTGGAGCCCTCAGGATTCCAGAGCCAGCTTTCTGACATCATAATGGGGCCTCAGAGATAGATAAAAGCCTGGGCCCAGGCAGTGTTGGTCAGTGCTGCTCAGCAGGCAGCACTGGACTGGATTAAAGCTGATACAAGGTGTGAAGGAACAAGGGGTGGCTGTGGGCATGCACTTGCTGCCGCTGCCAGTGTTTATCTGCATGGCAGGAGGGCATTTGGGCGTTGCCAGGAAGGCGTTTTTATGTAGATTCCTCCTCTTTCAGCACTGCATTGTGGTGCAAGCAAAAGAAGCAAATCCTGTGTAGCTTCCTCTCCGGCCTTTATTCACCTCCCTCCCGCTTAGTAGCTGTAAATGTGTGTGAGCCTGCAGGGCCCCATGGAATTGCCTAGGAGTAGGCTGAATCAATCGCTGCAAGGGGTGAACAGCAGTATGGGACAGGCTCGGGCAAGGCAAGGGCCGCTCGGGTTATCGCTTCTCGGCCTTTTGGCTAAGATCAAGTGTAGTATCTGTTCTTATCAGTTTAATATCTGATACGTCCCCTATCTGGGGACCATATATTAAATGGATTTTTAGAACAGGGAGATGGAAATAGAGCTTGCTCTGTCCACTCCACGCATTGACCTGGTATTGCAGTATTTCCAGGACCGGTGCACCCTTCCCTTATGTGTTGACTAAAATCAGATTCCAAAAGTGCTATTTGTGTTTGCTATTGTTTTTGTCTTTCTGATGGGATCTCCCCTTTTAATCCCATTATTTCAACACCTGTTGGACAATGCATTTGTACAGTCATGTGTGATAATGAGCTCATTTATTAAATGCAATTAATGAATACATTGCCACCTCTTGTTGTGTGTGTGTGTGTGTGTGTGTGTGTGTCTTCTGTGTTTCTGTGTTTCCGGCATTTCACATTGGAACAGCTCATTCACCTTCCTTGTCTTCTCTCCGCCCTCCCTCCTAGGTAAGTTAAAGAGCTGCACCTGAGCCAGCCACTGATTGATGCAGCACCACAGTCAAATAGTGGAGTGGAGTGGAGTAGGGGAACAGCAAACAGCCATTAAAGCAGCCAGCCGCCTACCCGCCACAATGGACCTACCTGTGTACACTAGATGGATGTGATGGAATGTACTGTCGTCCCTACATTTCAAGAAGAAGTAAGAATTGCAGTTGCAACAAACCCTTGCTTGCCTACAAAGAGAGCAGCAATTTGGATTTGTTACTTTGTTACCTGGAAGAATAACAAACTGTGCAAGGATGGAGGTTGTAGGAGCAAGGAGAAGTTGTCTGTAAAGTTGGTGGATGCTTATTTTCCATTTTGCAGTCCCTTGTCTCCCTCTTGTGGCCTCCTGGAGGCAAATAAATGTGCAAAAAAAAGACAGCCTGGCGGCCGGCTGTTGCAGTGTTGCCCTCTCAGGCAACACTGAGTGACTGACTGAGCCTCACCGTCTTATATAAAGTTCAGACGGAACTTTGCACGTGTCATAGTGGAGCCCTCAGGATTCCAGAGCCAGCTTTCTGACATCATAATGGGGCCTCAGAGATAGATAAAAGCCTGGGCCCAGGCAGTGTTGGTCAGTGCTGCTCAGCAGGCAGCACTGGACTGGATTAAAGCTGATACAAGGTGTGAAGGAACAAGGGGTGGCTGTGGGCATGCACTTGCTGCCGCTGCCAGTGTTTATCTGCATGGCAGGAGGGCATTTGGGCGTTGCCAGGAAGGCGTTTTTATGTAGATTCCTCCTCTTTCAGCACTGCATTGTGGTGCAAGCAAAAGAAGCAAATCCTGTGTAGCTTCCTCTCCGGCCTTTATTCACCTCCCTCCCGCTTAGTAGCTGTAAATGTGTGTGAGCCTGCAGGGCCCCATGGAATTGCCTAGGAGTAGGCTGAATCAATCGCTGCAAGGGGTGAACAGCAGTATGGGACAGGCTCGGGCAAGGCAAGGGCCGCTCGGGTTATTGCTTCTCGGCCTTTTGGCTAAGATCAAGTGTAGTACCTGCTCAAGCTGAGGTTAGTAATCATCCCTGCCGGTGGTACGTGGGCCATCGTAGGGGGATGACAGAACGCCGAGGTGAGGGCAGGGAACCACAACGGTCATCGCTCTGGTGTACGCATTTGGTTTAAAGGTACCATTTGTAGGTGACCAGGCGACCGCCGGATCGAGGTCATTAGGCCGGGTAGTTTGGAAGCCCGAGTTGCTATGTGCCCCAGGGCTGGTGACCCTGGGGTGCCCTAACTCACTGGGGGTGGGATCCCACTGAGTGAAGGCACACTTGCACGCACTCTCTTTCACGCTATATGAGCACACACCTTTATTCTCCCGGCCTTCTGGCTGGGAGATGAGGAATTTTTTATACCTGGCGGATGTCCAGGCTGTATCACAGCGCACATCCACTTATTTAATTTTGTTTTTCACTGTGTGTTTGTCACGTTTGTCACAAGGATTTTGGGATGCGGTGCCCTTTTGGGACCCTCCTGAGGTCTAGGGGGAAAATGTGTGGCCTTCTGGTTCCTTTTTCCCCTGCAACCCGGCCTCCCTTCTTCGGAGGGGAGGTGCAACTAGGATGCAGGCTCCTAGGTGGACACTGGGGTGGCAGCCCAGGTAGAAGCCTAGGAGTGTGTTTGGGTCTCCCTAAGCTTCGGCGAGGGGGGACCATCGATCCTTGATCCTCTAGGCCTATGGTTTGGAGGGTCAGGGAATGGTTATGCGGGGCCTCTCTCTTTTAAGAGAAGGGCTGCGATAGACCGCATCCTTGTGCACTTTTTGTGTGGCACCTCTGCACTTTTTATGCACTTGGGTGATAGAAAGCACGACTCGGGCTTTCAATAAAAAAAAAAAAAAAAAATCTGTTCTTATCAGTTTAATATCTGATACGTCCCCTATCTGGGGACCATATATTAAATGGATTTTTAGAACAGGGAGATGGAAATAGAGCTTGCTCTGTCCACTCCACGCATTGACCTGGTATTGCAGTATTTCCAGGACCGGTGCACCCTTCCCTTATGTGTTGACTAAAATCAGATTCCAAAAGTGCTATTTGTGTTTGCTATTGTTTTTGTCTTTCTGATGGGATCTCCCCTTTTAATCCCATTATTTCAACACCTGTTGGACAATGCATTTGTACAGTCATGTGTGATAATGAGCTCATTTATTAAATGCAATTAATGAATACATTGCCACCTCTTGTTGTGTGTGTGTGTGTGTGTGTGTGTGTCTTCTGTGTTTCTGTGTTTCCGGCATTTCACATTGGAACAGCTCATTCACCTTCCTTGTCTTCTCTCCGCCCTCCCTCCTAGGTAAGTTAAAGAGCTGCACCTGAGCCAGCCACTGATTGATGCAGCACCACAGTCAAATAGTGGAGTGGAGTGGAGTAGGGGAACAGCAAACAGCCATTAAAGCAGCCAGCCGCCTACCCGCCACAATGGACCTACCTGTGTACACTAGATGGATGTGATGGAATGTACTGTCGTCCCTACATTTCAAGAAGAAGTAAGAATTGCAGTTGCAACAAACCCTTGCTTGCCTACAAAGAGAGCAGCAATTTGGATTTGTTACTTTGTTACCTGGAAGAATAACAAACTGTGCAAGGATGGAGGTTGTAGGAGCAAGGAGAAGTTGTCTGTAAAGTTGGTGGATGCTTATTTTCCATTTTGCAGTCCCTTGTCTCCCTCTTGTGGCCTCCTGGAGGCAAATAAATGTGCAAAAAAAAGACAGCCTGGCGGCCGGCTGTTGCAGTGTTGCCCTCTCAGGCAACACTGAGTGACTGACTGAGCCTCACCGTCTTATATAAAGTTCAGACGGAACTTTGCACGTGTCATAGTGGAGCCCTCAGGATTCCAGAGCCAGCTTTCTGACATCATAATGGGGCCTCAGAGATAGATAAAAGCCTGGGCCCAGGCAGTGTTGGTCAGTGCTGCTCAGCAGGCAGCACTGGACTGGATTAAAGCTGATACAAGGTGTGAAGGAACAAGGGGTGGCTGTGGGCATGCACTTGCTGCCGCTGCCAGTGTTTATCTGCATGGCAGGAGGGCATTTGGGCGTTGCCAGGAAGGCGTTTTTATGTAGATTCCTCCTCTTTCAGCACTGCATTGTGGTGCAAGCAAAAGAAGCAAATCCTGTGTAGCTTCCTCTCCGGCCTTTATTCACCTCCCTCCCGCTTAGTAGCTGTAAATGTGTGTGAGCCTGCAGGGCCCCATGGAATTGCCTAGGAGTAGGCTGAATCAATCGCTGCAAGGGGTGAACAGCAGTATGGGACAGGCTCGGGCAAGGCAAGGGCCGCTCGGGTTATCGCTTCTCGGCCTTTTGGCTAAGATCAAGTGTAGTATCTGTTCTTATCAGTTTAATATCTGATACGTCCCCTATCTGGGGACCATATATTAAATGGATTTTTAGAACAGGGAGATGGAAATAGAGCTTGCTCTGTCCACTCCACGCATTGACCTGGTATTGCAGTATTTCCAGGACCGGTGCACCCTTCCCTTATGTGTTGACTAAAATCAGATTCCAAAAGTGCTATTTGTGTTTGCTATTGTTTTTGTCTTTCTGATGGGATCTCCCCTTTTAATCCCATTATTTCAACACCTGTTGGACAATGCATTTGTACAGTCATGTGTGATAATGAGCTCATTTATTAAATGCAATTAATGAATACATTGCCACCTCTTGTTGTGTGTGTGTGTGTGTGTGTGTGTGTGTGTCTTCTGTGTTTCTGTGTTTCCGGCATTTCACATTGGAACAGCTCATTCACCTTCCTTGTCTTCTCTCCGCCCTCCCTCCTAGGTAAGTTAAAGAGCTGCACCTGAGCCAGCCACTGATTGATGCAGCACCACAGTCAAATAGTGGAGTGGAGTGGAGTAGGGGAACAGCAAACAGCCATTAAAGCAGCCAGCCGCCTACCCGCCACAATGGACCTACCTGTGTACACTAGATGGATGTGATGGAATGTACTGTCGTCCCTACATTTCAAGAAGAAGTAAGAATTGCAGTTGCAACAAACCCTTGCTTGCCTACAAAGAGAGCAGCAATTTGGATTTGTTACTTTGTTACCTGGAAGAATAACAAACTGTGCAAGGATGGAGGTTGTAGGAGCAAGGAGAAGTTGTCTGTAAAGTTGGTGGATGCTTATTTTCCATTTTGCAGTCCCTTGTCTCCCTCTTGTGGCCTCCTGGAGGCAAATAAATGTGCAAAAAAAAGACAGCCTGGCGGCCGGCTGTTGCAGTGTTGCCCTCTCAGGCAACACTGAGTGACTGACTGAGCCTCACCGTCTTATATAAAGTTCAGACGGAACTTTGCACGTGTCATAGTGGAGCCCTCAGGATTCCAGAGCCAGCTTTCTGACATCATAATGGGGCCTCAGAGATAGATAAAAGCCTGGGCCCAGGCAGTGTTGGTCAGTGCTGCTCAGCAGGCAGCACTGGACTGGATTAAAGCTGATACAAGGTGTGAAGGAACAAGGGGTGGCTGTGGGCATGCACTTGCTGCCGCTGCCAGTGTTTATCTGCATGGCAGGAGGGCATTTGGGCGTTGCCAGGAAGGCGTTTTTATGTAGATTCCTCCTCTTTCAGCACTGCATTGTGGTGCAAGCAAAAGAAGCAAATCCTGTGTAGCTTCCTCTCCGGCCTTTATTCACCTCCCTCCCGCTTAGTAGCTGTAAATGTGTGTGAGCCTGCAGGGCCCCATGGAATTGCCTAGGAGTAGGCTGAATCAATCGCTGCAAGGGGTGAACAGCAGTATGGGACAGGCTCGGGCAAGGCAAGGGCCGCTCGGGTTATCGCTTCTCGGCCTTTTGGCTAAGATCAAGTGTAGTATCTGTTCTTATCAGTTTAATATCTGATACGTCCCCTATCTGGGGACCATATATTAAATGGATTTTTAGAACAGGGAGATGGAAATAGAGCTTGCTCTGTCCACTCCACGCATTGACCTGGTATTGCAGTATTTCCAGGACCGGTGCACCCTTCCCTTATGTGTTGACTAAAATCAGATTCCAAAAGTGCTATTTGTGTTTGCTATTGTTTTTGTCTTTCTGATGGGATCTCCCCTTTTAATCCCATTATTTCAACACCTGTTGGACAATGCATTTGTACAGTCATGTGTGATAATGAGCTCATTTATTAAATGCAATTAATGAATACATTGCCACCTCTTGTTGTGTGTGTGTGTGTGTGTGTGTGTGTCTTCTGTGTTTCTGTGTTTCCGGCATTTCACATTGGAACAGCTCATTCACCTTCCTTGTCTTCTCTCCGCCCTCCCTCCTAGGTAAGTTAAAGAGCTGCACCTGAGCCAGCCACTGATTGATGCAGCACCACAGTCAAATAGTGGAGTGGAGTGGAGTAGGGGAACAGCAAACAGCCATTAAAGCAGCCAGCCGCCTACCCGCCACAATGGACCTACCTGTGTACACTAGATGGATGTGATGGAATGTACTGTCGTCCCTACATTTCAAGAAGAAGTAAGAATTGCAGTTGCAACAAACCCTTGCTTGCCTACAAAGAGAGCAGCAATTTGGATTTGTTACTTTGTTACCTGGAAGAATAACAAACTGTGCAAGGATGGAGGTTGTAGGAGCAAGGAGAAGTTGTCTGTAAAGTTGGTGGATGCTTATTTTCCATTTTGCAGTCCCTTGTCTCCCTCTTGTGGCCTCCTGGAGGCAAATAAATGTGCAAAAAAAAGACAGCCTGGCGGCCGGCTGTTGCAGTGTTGCCCTCTCAGGCAACACTGAGTGACTGACTGAGCCTCACCGTCTTATATAAAGTTCAGACGGAACTTTGCACGTGTCATAGTGGAGCCCTCAGGATTCCAGAGCCAGCTTTCTGACATCATAATGGGGCCTCAGAGATAGATAAAAGCCTGGGCCCAGGCAGTGTTGGTCAGTGCTGCTCAGCAGGCAGCACTGGACTGGATTAAAGCTGATACAAGGTGTGAAGGAACAAGGGGTGGCTGTGGGCATGCACTTGCTGCCGCTGCCAGTGTTTATCTGCATGGCAGGAGGGCATTTGGGCGTTGCCAGGAAGGCGTTTTTATGTAGATTCCTCCTCTTTCAGCACTGCATTGTGGTGCAAGCAAAAGAAGCAAATCCTGTGTAGCTTCCTCTCCGGCCTTTATTCACCTCCCTCCCGCTTAGTAGCTGTAAATGTGTGTGAGCCTGCAGGGCCCCATGGAATTGCCTAGGAGTAGGCTGAATCAATCGCTGCAAGGGGTGAACAGCAGTATGGGACAGGCTCGGGCAAGGCAAGGGCCGCTCGGGTTATCGCTTCTCGGCCTTTTGGCTAAGACCAAGTGTATTTATACAGGAGGTTTTGTCAGAAGGTGCCTGGGGTACCCGGCTACTTGGCCTGGGGGGATCGTCACAGGTTTATCGCCTTGACTTCACCCCCCTGCAGCTATTGGGTAGTCGGACTAGTCCTCAGGCAACGAGAAGGGATCACTAGGCGGACGGCTTGCGCCGGACGGCCTAGAAGGGCGATTCCTTGTTGCGACAAGCTGTGTTGGGACAAGCTGTGATGCCGTTCACATACGGATTCGTGACTGGGGAGACCCAGTTGCGACAATCTATCCGGATTGAGGTCGAGGAGAAACATCGCCAGCGGAGGAACCTGAAGTTCATAGTAGGGGAAATCTTGCTTGGCTTCTTCGGCCTCAGACGGGAGAATATCCTGTGTCTTAATGACCAGGAAGGCCGCGGACGATATACCATCTCCTTTTGTACCGCGGCCTGCTGCGACACCATCTGTGCAGCCCTGTCTGGTGCGGACCAGACAGATGAGCGCCTGGACGGGCTCAATTTCTCGTTCCTCTACGGCGAGGAATCCATTCCACTCGTCGTGGTGATGCATAGCCCGTTTGTCCCTGCCAGGGACATCGAGATTTTCCTAGGGCGATATTGTAAAGAGATACACTTCAGCCATGAAGTAAAAAATGCAGAGGGCTTCTGGAATGGCAAACGGAAGTACTTCGTGAAGTTCTTCCAAGACCCAAGTGGCATACGAGGCTTTGTACATCCGCCAGCCAACTTTGCCATTGGGAGGAACCGGGGTTATCTCTTTTACCCCCAGATGCCCCGGTTCTGCTGGAACTGCCAGTCGTATGGACATACAAAAGACGCATGCAGTGAAGGTCATGTCATACGCTGTAACAAATGTGGAGGCCTTGGGCACGTGGCCTCCAAGTGCAGTTCCAGCACCATGTGTAACCTGTGCGGGGAGACAGGACACATGTACAAAGATTGTCCAAAGAGAACGCAGTCATTGAGGGGTGAACCCAAACCTGGGCCACCCCGACCGGGGCCAGGGCAGCAGCCTGCAACAGGTGTGGGCACTGCTGGTAATGCCCCGGGACCTACCGAAGGGTCAGGGCCAATACCCTCCACTCCACGTGTGGAGGGTGGTCCTAGGGATTCCAAGGGGGCCGAGCAGGGCTGTTCTAGCTCTGTAATGAAGGCCCCAAGCTCCAACCCGGAACCGGTCGGAAAAAAGTCTCGCCGGTCCTCGATACCCACGAAAGGGGACTGGGCAGAGATGGTGGCTGGTGAAGAGCCAAATAAGGAGTCCAGACGCAGGGGCTCCTTGCGGGATACCCCAAGCACCAGCCGCCACCGATCGGCTGGGGAGCTAGAGTCCGTCCCTCTTGTTACGCCAATAGAGGGTCGGATGCAGACGGCTTTAGATGCAGTAGGCGGAATGATGAGAAAGAAGGAAGGGACCTCACAGGCTCCTGAGCAACCCGAGATGACCAGCGATCCGGAGAGACCTGTAGCCGCACCTGAGGTAGCAGAGGCCGGAGATCGTGACGGAGATGACATCAGCCAGGAGACCGAGGAGACATCGAGTGAGGAGGACGAGGACGGAGCGCGTATGGATTTATCCAGTACGGGGAAGAGGACGAGAGAAGAGGACGTGTCCACAATTAAGAGGAAAACACTATGCCGCAGCTCGGATGAAAGCGAATTCAGGGGAAGAGTCGGGTCTAAACATCTATCCGGCTCTGACCCTGTGAACATCTTGGAGTTCGCGTCCCCGGATGCGGGGCAGCCTGACTCCCAGAGTATATCGGGGTCGGGCTCCTCAGAGGTGGACACTGACTCTCCATAAGCGATGCCTTCTAGTACCCTAAAATTCTCCTCACTGAATGTGAGGTCCCTAAAGAGCCCTGTTCGCAGGGCTGCTTTATTTTCTTTTCTTGAGACAATGGACTTTGATTTTTGCCTACTGCAGGAGTGTGGAATCCCTAACAGCATGGACTATATGGATTTAAAACAAGACTGGAAGCTGGGCCCTTCGGTGTGGTCTGGAGCCAATGACTGTCGTTCTTCAGGTGTGGGATTACTCTGCCGTGGCCGTTTTATTTCCATACAAAATGTGATTGAGATTATGCCCGGCAGAGCTGTTTTAACCCACCTACATATTAATGGACTTTTAATTCGTATTTTAAATGTGTATGCCCCTCCTGACAAACAGGAGCGGGCAGAACTTTTTAATATATTACCACTGTTTTGTGTTGGGTCTACCCCCCTGCTGGTAGGGGGTGATTTTAACTGCATAAGAGAAGGAGAGTGCCGGCAGGGGGGTGATGCAAATAGAAAAGACCTAACTACCTACCTGCTCAAAAATTTTATTGATGATTTTAAATTACGCGATTGCTGGAAGGATCTCTTGCCAGGAGACCCAGGCGCCACATGGTCGAATGGAAGAGTGAGCTCCAGAATCGATTTTATCTTTGCCTCTCATGATTTTACCCCACAAAAATGCATGCTTTTAAATAATATCTTTTCAGATCATAAACTCCTAAATGTGTCTCTGGAGCTCGAGGGAGAGCAAAAAGTAAGTAAGGGCCTCTGGAGGTTGAACGCCACACTCCTGGAGGACCCCGAAATTAAAAATGAGTTTGTGCGGACCTACCAGTGCTGGCAATTACAGAGAAAACCCCACGAGACCATGCTGCACTGGTGGGAGGGCATTAAACCAAAAATTAAATTATTTTTTATCCGAGCAGGTAGGAAGAAAGCTAGAGAAAAGAAACAGTGGTTTTATGTTCTTAATAAGCGTCTACATGTGCTTTTTAAATTGAAGGATGTTGGGTTTGATGTGGATTCTGATATTTTAAACTTAAAAGCTGAAATAAAAAAATGTCTTGATGATAAAGGTAAACAAATAATTTTTAACTCCCACGTGAAGCATCTAGAAGAAGACGAGAAGTGCTCCCGATTCTTTTTTAAAAAGGTAAATGACAAAAGAGACGCTATTTTAAACCTAGAAGGGGAGACTTCCGTGGGAGGAATGTTAAATGCAGCTTTTAATTTTTACCAACTCCTTTTTAGTAAAAAAGCCATTGATGAATCCTTTTTAAATCATGCTCTTAACTCCCTTGATTTTAAGTTAGATACTTTGGACCAGGAGGTTTTATCCCGGGATCTTAATTTAGAGGAACTTTTATTTGTTTTTAAAAGTTTTTCAGCGGGAAAGGCCCCTGGGGAGGATGGGTTGCCTATTGAATTTTATCTAACTTTTTGGGATGTTTTAAAAGAGGATATGATTTTACTATATAAAGAGGCTTTTATTGTAAAAGAGCTGCCCCCTTCTTGGAGAAGGGGGATTGTGTCCCTAATTTTTAAAAAGAAGGGTGGGAAGGACCAGCTCAAAAATTGGCGCCCGATTACGCTTTTAAATGTAGATTATAAAATTTTAGCCAAACTGATAGCGGTCCGTTTTAAACCTTTTATCAGTAAATTAATCCACCCAAATCAGGTCTGTGGGGTACCTGGTAGATCTATCACTGAGTCCCTTAATATTTTAAGAGATGTTATTTGGTATTTTAAAGATCGAGGCCAAAACCTTGCTATTTTATCCCTTGACTTTGAAAAGGCCTTTGATAGAGTGTCCCATGAGTTCCTTTTTATGGTTCTTAAAAAAATGGCGGTGCCTGATTTTATTATAAGTCGTGTGATGCTTTTATATCGGTCCTGTTTTAGTGAGATTTCTATAAATGGATTTTTAACTAGTGGTGTTCCTCTTTTATCTGGAGTCAAGCAAGGGTGCCCATTGTCTCCCCTACTATTTATTTGCGCAATGGAGCCCCTTTTAGCCATGCTCAGGAACGATAAAGTTATTAGAGGCGCCCCAATACCTGGTGGGAGGGGCAACCAAGTAAAGGTATTAAGCTACATGGATGATGTGACAATTCTGTGCCCCGATTCATCATCCATGAGGAGGGCGCTGAGGAACACCACCTTTTTCTGCGAGGCTTCTGGTTTTAAACTTAACATTGATAAATGTGACTGTTTTAATATAGGAGGCTGGGATTCCTCCCTGACCCCAGGAGTCAGAATGCAGAAGGACCAGATTAAAATTTTAGGGATTGTTTTTAATCAGGCGAACAATGGGACCTCTAACTGGGACTCAGTGATAGCAAAAATAGAGAAGAAGGTTTTAATGTGGAATCTTAGGAGCCTCACGATGGAGGGGAAAATTTTAATCATAAAAATGATTTTAATCCCAATAATGCTCTATGTGGCCATGGTTTTCCCTCCATCCATTTTATATATTAAAAAGCTAACACGCATTTGTTTTATGTTTCTGTGGGGCTCCAAGATGGAAAAATTAAAACGTGATTTTATGTATAAAGGTAAAGACAATGGCGGGAGAAATGTTCCTAACCTTTTTACATTTTTTTATATCAAATATTTCTGCTTCTGTTTTAAAATGTTTAAATCCGATGGCATTTTTAGCTGCTTTTTAAAATACGCAGCGGGCATGGTTTTTAAACGTTGGGTTCGTATCTCCTTAAATTCTCCTGTGCTTCTGTGTCCCCCAAAACACTATGTGGTGCTAGAAAAGACTGTTAGGCTCCTGAGCCTCCAAGAATTGGAGCCTGACATATTGGGGGACCAGAGGAAGGTGTCAGTGGCGTGCAGACACGGAGAAGAGACAGTGGCAGTGTCCAATTTCTCGCAGGCAAGGTCCAAGCAAGTGTGGCGAAATGTGTATGGAAAATATCTTGCAAATGTGCATAAGGACCTTGCCTGGGCAATCGTCCACCAGTGCCTCCCTACACGTGCATTCCAACATAGGAGAGGACTGGTGGCGAGAGCCAAGTGCCCACGAGATAGGTGCGGGAATGACGAAACAGTAATGCACTTGTTCTGGAACTGCCACTATGCACAGGAGGTATGGAGAAAAGCAGGCCTTTTACTAAAATGGATCTGTGGTCTTAAAGATTTTAAGTACGAATACGTTTTTTATGGCCTTTTTACCTGCCCATCATTCAGACAGCAGATGATCTGCTGGATGATTATTAATTGTTTTAAAAATGCCATCTGGAAGGTTAGGAACATTCTTCTTTTTAAACGTGATTTTATTGACATTACAGACTGTGTCAAGATTGCGCTAAGTGAGCTGTATGTCTACTACCTCAGAGACAAAAAAAATCTAGGAGCAAAAGAGGCGGCATCCATGTGGTGTCTGTCTCTGTGGAACACGATTACCATGTAAATAATTTATGTATTTGTAATTGTGATTTTACTGCTTGTTTTATCCTGCCATTGTCATATTTTTAAAGAAACCTTCTTCTCGTTAAAAATGTATTGCTTTTATCATTTTAATGAAATGTATGAAAATAAACATTTTATTACTGAATTTAATTTTACAAAAAGGTTTTAATGAAATGAATTATAAAAACTTTTTGTTACTGAATTTTATTAAAGAAAAATGTACAAACAAATAATTTATTACAGAATTGTATTACACCAAAAATTATTTTATGAAATGTACAACAAGCATTTTATTACTGAATTTTATTCTATGAAAATGTATTCTCTGTATATATATATGTGCCAATAAAATTTTGTTGAAACCTTATCTGTTCTTATCAGTTTAATATCTGATACGTCCCCTATCTGGGGACCATATATTAAATGGATTTTTAGAACAGGGAGATGGAAATAGAGCTTGCTCTGTCCACTCCACGCATTGACCTGGTATTGCAGTATTTCCAGGACCGGTGCACCCTTCCCTTATGTGTTGACTAAAATCAGATTCCAAAAGTGCTATTTGTGTTTGCTATTGTTTTTGTCTTTCTGATGGGATCTCCCCTTTTAATCCCATTATTTCAACACCTGTTGGACAATGCATTTGTACAGTCATGTGTGATAATGAGCTCATTTATTAAATGCAATTAATGAATACATTGCCACCTCTTGTTGTGTGTGTGTGTGTGTGTGTGTGTGTCTTCTGTGTTTCTGTGTTTCCGGCATTTCACATTGGAACAGCTCATTCACCTTCCTTGTCTTCTCTCCGCCCTCCCTCCTAGGTAAGTTAAAGAGCTGCACCTGAGCCAGCCACTGATTGATGCAGCACCACAGTCAAATAGTGGAGTGGAGTGGAGTAGGGGAACAGCAAACAGCCATTAAAGCAGCCAGCCGCCTACCCGCCACAATGGACCTACCTGTGTACACTAGATGGATGTGATGGAATGTACTGTCGTCCCTACATTTCAAGAAGAAGTAAGAATTGCAGTTGCAACAAACCCTTGCTTGCCTACAAAGAGAGCAGCAATTTGGATTTGTTACTTTGTTACCTGGAAGAATAACAAACTGTGCAAGGATGGAGGTTGTAGGAGCAAGGAGAAGTTGTCTGTAAAGTTGGTGGATGCTTATTTTCCATTTTGCAGTCCCTTGTCTCCCTCTTGTGGCCTCCTGGAGGCAAATAAATGTGCAAAAAAAAGACAGCCTGGCGGCCGGCTGTTGCAGTGTTGCCCTCTCAGGCAACACTGAGTGACTGACTGAGCCTCACCGTCTTATATAAAGTTCAGACGGAACTTTGCACGTGTCATAGTGGAGCCCTCAGGATTCCAGAGCCAGCTTTCTGACATCATAATGGGGCCTCAGAGATAGATAAAAGCCTGGGCCCAGGCAGTGTTGGTCAGTGCTGCTCAGCAGGCAGCACTGGACTGGATTAAAGCTGATACAAGGTGTGAAGGAACAAGGGGTGGCTGTGGGCATGCACTTGCTGCCGCTGCCAGTGTTTATCTGCATGGCAGGAGGGCATTTGGGCGTTGCCAGGAAGGCGTTTTTATGTAGATTCCTCCTCTTTCAGCACTGCATTGTGGTGCAAGCAAAAGAAGCAAATCCTGTGTAGCTTCCTCTCCGGCCTTTATTCACCTCCCTCCCGCTTAGTAGCTGTAAATGTGTGTGAGCCTGCAGGGCCCCATGGAATTGCCTAGGAGTAGGCTGAATCAATCGCTGCAAGGGGTGAACAGCAGTATGGGACAGGCTCGGGCAAGGCAAGGGCCGCTCGGGTTATCGCTTCTCGGCCTTTTGGCTAAGATCAAGTGTAGTATCTGTTCTTATCAGTTTAATATCTGATACGTCCCCTATCTGGGGACCATATATTAAATGGATTTTTAGAACAGGGAGATGGAAATAGAGCTTGCTCTGTCCACTCCACGCATTGACCTGGTATTGCAGTATTTCCAGGACCGGTGCACCCTTCCCTTATGTGTTGACTAAAATCAGATTCCAAAAGTGCTATTTGTGTTTGCTATTGTTTTTGTCTTTCTGATGGGATCTCCCCTTTTAATCCCATTATTTCAACACCTGTTGGACAATGCATTTGTACAGTCATGTGTGATAATGAGCTCATTTATTAAATGCAATTAATGAATACATTGCCACCTCTTGTTGTGTGTGTGTGTGTGTGTGTGTGTGTCTTCTGTGTTTCTGTGTTTCCGGCATTTCACATTGGAACAGCTCATTCACCTTCCTTGTCTTCTCTCCGCCCTCCCTCCTAGGTAAGTTAAAGAGCTGCACCTGAGCCAGCCACTGATTGATGCAGCACCACAGTCAAATAGTGGAGTGGAGTGGAGTAGGGGAACAGCAAACAGCCATTAAAGCAGCCAGCCGCCTACCCGCCACAATGGACCTACCTGTGTACACTAGATGGATGTGATGGAATGTACTGTCGTCCCTACATTTCAAGAAGAAGTAAGAATTGCAGTTGCAACAAACCCTTGCTTGCCTACAAAGAGAGCAGCAATTTGGATTTGTTACTTTGTTACCTGGAAGAATAACAAACTGTGCAAGGATGGAGGTTGTAGGAGCAAGGAGAAGTTGTCTGTAAAGTTGGTGGATGCTTATTTTCCATTTTGCAGTCCCTTGTCTCCCTCTTGTGGCCTCCTGGAGGCAAATAAATGTGCAAAAAAAAGACAGCCTGGCGGCCGGCTGTTGCAGTGTTGCCCTCTCAGGCAACACTGAGTGACTGACTGAGCCTCACCGTCTTATATAAAGTTCAGACGGAACTTTGCACGTGTCATAGTGGAGCCCTCAGGATTCCAGAGCCAGCTTTCTGACATCATAATGGGGCCTCAGAGATAGATAAAAGCCTGGGCCCAGGCAGTGTTGGTCAGTGCTGCTCAGCAGGCAGCACTGGACTGGATTAAAGCTGATACAAGGTGTGAAGGAACAAGGGGTGGCTGTGGGCATGCACTTGCTGCCGCTGCCAGTGTTTATCTGCATGGCAGGAGGGCATTTGGGCGTTGCCAGGAAGGCGTTTTTATGTAGATTCCTCCTCTTTCAGCACTGCATTGTGGTGCAAGCAAAAGAAGCAAATCCTGTGTAGCTTCCTCTCCGGCCTTTATTCACCTCCCTCCCGCTTAGTAGCTGTAAATGTGTGTGAGCCTGCAGGGCCCCATGGAATTGCCTAGGAGTAGGCTGAATCAATCGCTGCAAGGGGTGAACAGCAGTATGGGACAGGCTCGGGCAAGGCAAGGGCCGCTCGGGTTATCGCTTCTCGGCCTTTTGGCTAAGATCAAGTGTAGTATCTGTTCTTATCAGTTTAATATCTGATACGTCCCCTATCTGGGGACCATATATTAAATGGATTTTTAGAACAGGGAGATGGAAATAGAGCTTGCTCTGTCCACTCCACGCATTGACCTGGTATTGCAGTATTTCCAGGACCGGTGCACCCTTCCCTTATGTGTTGACTAAAATCAGATTCCAAAAGTGCTATTTGTGTTTGCTATTGTTTTTGTCTTTCTGATGGGATCTCCCCTTTTAATCCCATTATTTCAACACCTGTTGGACAATGCATTTGTACAGTCATGTGTGATAATGAGCTCATTTATTAAATGCAATTAATGAATACATTGCCACCTCTTGTTGTGTGTGTGTGTGTGTGTGTGTGTGTCTTCTGTGTTTCTGTGTTTCCGGCATTTCACATTGGAACAGCTCATTCACCTTCCTTGTCTTCTCTCCGCCCTCCCTCCTAGGTAAGTTAAAGAGCTGCACCTGAGCCAGCCACTGATTGATGCAGCACCACAGTCAAATAGTGGAGTGGAGTGGAGTAGGGGAACAGCAAACAGCCATTAAAGCAGCCAGCCGCCTACCCGCCACAATGGACCTACCTGTGTACACTAGATGGATGTGATGGAATGTACTGTCGTCCCTACATTTCAAGAAGAAGTAAGAATTGCAGTTGCAACAAACCCTTGCTTGCCTACAAAGAGAGCAGCAATTTGGATTTGTTACTTTGTTACCTGGAAGAATAACAAACTGTGCAAGGATGGAGGTTGTAGGAGCAAGGAGAAGTTGTCTGTAAAGTTGGTGGATGCTTATTTTCCATTTTGCAGTCCCTTGTCTCCCTCTTGTGGCCTCCTGGAGGCAAATAAATGTGCAAAAAAAAGACAGCCTGGCGGCCGGCTGTTGCAGTGTTGCCCTCTCAGGCAACACTGAGTGACTGACTGAGCCTCACCGTCTTATATAAAGTTCAGACGGAACTTTGCACGTGTCATAGTGGAGCCCTCAGGATTCCAGAGCCAGCTTTCTGACATCATAATGGGGCCTCAGAGATAGATAAAAGCCTGGGCCCAGGCAGTGTTGGTCAGTGCTGCTCAGCAGGCAGCACTGGACTGGATTAAAGCTGATACAAGGTGTGAAGGAACAAGGGGTGGCTGTGGGCATGCACTTGCTGCCGCTGCCAGTGTTTATCTGCATGGCAGGAGGGCATTTGGGCGTTGCCAGGAAGGCGTTTTTATGTAGATTCCTCCTCTTTCAGCACTGCATTGTGGTGCAAGCAAAAGAAGCAAATCCTGTGTAGCTTCCTCTCCGGCCTTTATTCACCTCCCTCCCGCTTAGTAGCTGTAAATGTGTGTGAGCCTGCAGGGCCCCATGGAATTGCCTAGGAGTAGGCTGAATCAATCGCTGCAAGGGGTGAACAGCAGTATGGGACAGGCTCGGGCAAGGCAAGGGCCGCTCGGGTTATCGCTTCTCGGCCTTTTGGCTAAGATCAAGTGTAGTATCTGTTCTTATCAGTTTAATATCTGATACGTCCCCTATCTGGGGACCATATATTAAATGGATTTTTAGAACAGGGAGATGGAAATAGAGCTTGCTCTGTCCACTCCACGCATTGACCTGGTATTGCAGTATTTCCAGGACCGGTGCACCCTTCCCTTATGTGTTGACTAAAATCAGATTCCAAAAGTGCTATTTGTGTTTGCTATTGTTTTTGTCTTTCTGATGGGATCTCCCCTTTTAATCCCATTATTTCAACACCTGTTGGACAATGCATTTGTACAGTCATGTGTGATAATGAGCTCATTTATTAAATGCAATTAATGAATACATTGCCACCTCTTGTTGTGTGTGTGTGTGTGTGTGTGTGTGTCTTCTGTGTTTCTGTGTTTCCGGCATTTCACATTGGAACAGCTCATTCACCTTCCTTGTCTTCTCTCCGCCCTCCCTCCTAGGTAAGTTAAAGAGCTGCACCTGAGCCAGCCACTGATTGATGCAGCACCACAGTCAAATAGTGGAGTGGAGTGGAGTAGGGGAACAGCAAACAGCCATTAAAGCAGCCAGCCGCCTACCCGCCACAATGGACCTACCTGTGTACACTAGATGGATGTGATGGAATGTACTGTCGTCCCTACATTTCAAGAAGAAGTAAGAATTGCAGTTGCAACAAACCCTTGCTTGCCTACAAAGAGAGCAGCAATTTGGATTTGTTACTTTGTTACCTGGAAGAATAACAAACTGTGCAAGGATGGAGGTTGTAGGAGCAAGGAGAAGTTGTCTGTAAAGTTGGTGGATGCTTATTTTCCATTTTGCAGTCCCTTGTCTCCCTCTTGTGGCCTCCTGGAGGCAAATAAATGTGCAAAAAAAAGACAGCCTGGCGGCCGGCTGTTGCAGTGTTGCCCTCTCAGGCAACACTGAGTGACTGACTGAGCCTCACCGTCTTATATAAAGTTCAGACGGAACTTTGCACGTGTCATAGTGGAGCCCTCAGGATTCCAGAGCCAGCTTTCTGACATCATAATGGGGCCTCAGAGATAGATAAAAGCCTGGGCCCAGGCAGTGTTGGTCAGTGCTGCTCAGCAGGCAGCACTGGACTGGATTAAAGCTGATACAAGGTGTGAAGGAACAAGGGGTGGCTGTGGGCATGCACTTGCTGCCGCTGCCAGTGTTTATCTGCATGGCAGGAGGGCATTTGGGCGTTGCCAGGAAGGCGTTTTTATGTAGATTCCTCCTCTTTCAGCACTGCATTGTGGTGCAAGCAAAAGAAGCAAATCCTGTGTAGCTTCCTCTCCGGCCTTTATTCACCTCCCTCCCGCTTAGTAGCTGTAAATGTGTGTGAGCCTGCAGGGCCCCATGGAATTGCCTAGGAGTAGGCTGAATCAATCGCTGCAAGGGGTGAACAGCAGTATGGGACAGGCTCGGGCAAGGCAAGGGCCGCTCGGGTTATCGCTTCTCGGCCTTCTGGCTGAGATCAAGTGTAGTGCTGTTTATTCGTATCAGTACTGCCTTGGTCTTGGTTGGGAGGTGCTCCGGTACCCTCTCTCTCGGCCTCGGGGGATTGTCCAGGTTCGCCTGGACTTCACCCCCGTGCTGCTATTTGGGAGAGAGGCTTAGTCCGGAGCAACGAGCGGCGATCCCCCTGGCCACAGTGACCCGTGTGTCTCTGTGGTGCGATACCCATTTAGTGAGTTATCATGGCGGCAGATGATACTCTCACGTTCGAGCCGAACTTCACTCGGCTAAAAAACTCGGTACGTTTTACGTACACGGAGGAGGCTCCAGCCAATCGTGGATTGAAACACCTGATCGAAGAGGTGCTTTTGGGAGTATTTGCGATCCGGCCATTGGAGATTTTGGCAATCCAGGACTATCCTAGGCGTGGGATCTATGATGTGACCTTGCGATATGACGGTATATATTTGGATTTTGCAAATCGCTTGAAAAAGGTAGGCAGAGATCCCAGGCTTAAAGGGGTCCAGATTGTGGAGCATTTTTCTTCAGATCGGAAACTCATGGTGATTAAAATGTATTCTCCTTATATAACTGAAGAAGAGATAATATTTTTTTTAAAAAATTTTTGTACTTTGGTTATTCCTAAGGGGAAGGTTATGAATGAGTTTGATGTATGGACCTCTAAATGGAAATTTTTTGTTGAACTTAAAGACGACCCAAAAGCACCTGAGGAAAAATTGGTACCCCCAGCTCGTTTTAAATTGGGCAATATTAACGGGGATATTTTTTTTAATGGCATGGAGGAATTTTGTCGAATTTGCAAAAAATATGGGCATACAAAAAATGATTGCGAGAGTACTTGCACAAATTGTGGCAGCCAAAACCATACTGTTAAAAATTGTAACAAACCAAAAAAGTGTAGTCTGTGTCAAGACACCAGTCACTTTTACATAGCTTGTCCCCACAGACAGAAACCGCAGAAGAGACCACAAATTTCTACATACCGACCCCAACGAGAGAAACAACTGGAAAACCAGCCGGCCCCCGAAGAGGAAGCAAGAATGGAGACCCAAGAAGCAAGTCACACTTTGGACATTAATACTGGTAAGTCTGTTGCCTCTCTGGATAACGAAGGATTTCAGTCTCAAATTAGGATGAAGGACCGACAAAAGGAGAGGAAGCGAATAGAGAAGCAGGGGACGGGGATGCCTTTTTCTCGAAAGGAAGGTAGAAACCCGGAGGAAGCTGTTTCTCAAGAAAAACAAGAAGATCTAGGTGCGAAAAAACGGAAGACAGGTGAGCCTCAAAATCAGGACGTACTAAGGATGACAAACCGGTACTTAGCAATACAACCTGTAGGTGAACCTGGAGCAACCAGCACTGTCCCGGAAACCCCAGAAGAGATGGCCCAGATGTCTGTTGGACAGCCTGGCGCTTCCCATTCAGGAGGCCCTATGGAAGAGACGGACTACGGGTCAAAAACACCAGAGAGAGGAAAGACGGGTTTAACGATCATTCCAAATACTCTCCTTAGTCCTCTGTGTGAGGATTTTTCGGAGGAGGCAACAGACAGCGATTCCAGTTCTACAAGCTTCTTGCACTGCGTAACTTCTAGAGGTGACCTGGAAAACTCTGACAGCTCTCAGGGGTTGGCTAGGCTGGAAGAAGAAATAAAGGTTTTAAGGGGTTGAAAATTGTGTTTTATCCCACCTTTTATATCTCATCAATGGCAGTTTTAAAAGGACTCTCCCTAAATGTAAGGGGACTCAAGTCAAAAATACGCAGAACAGTCCTTTTTAATTATTTATCCCTGCTTTCTGCTTCAGTGTTCTTTTTGCAGGAGTGTGGCATCCCTCATCGGGCAGAATATCAAAAATACGAAACAGATTGGAAATATGGAACTTCGGTATGGTCTGGTTCTAACCTATCAAAATCTGCAGGAGTGGCAATCCTTTTTAAGGGTAATATTAACATTACTTTTAAACAAGAAATTTTACCAGGCAGGATTTTATTAGTAAAGGCTTTTATAAATGGTATTAAGTGGCAGTTTTTAAATTTTTATGGATCACCAGATAAAAAAGAAAGAGAAGAAATGCTGGGAATTTTACCTCTTTTTATAACCGATTCCTGTCCCTTGGTTTTAGCTGGGGATTTTAATTGTGTTTTAAGAGGTGAAAAAAGAATTACGCAGTCCTCCAGTAGAAACTACGATAAAACTTCTGGTCTTTTAAGTAACATTGTGAGTGATTTTAAACTTACAGATGTCTTCAAAAATTGTAATAAAAAAATGTCAGATCTAGATAGCACTACTTGGAGTAACATACGATGTAGCTCAAGAATTGATTTTATTTTTTCTTCTCAGCAAATTTTACCTGTCCACTGTGAACTTTTAACAAACATGTTCTCTGACCATAAAGGCCTTTTATTTGTTCTAAATTTTGACTCTGGTTTTAGAAGAGGCTCCAGTTCATGGAAGATGAATGTAGCACTTTTAAAGGATGAAAAAATAATTGCAGATTTTATTAGGTTTTATAATAGGTGTAAGCGAAAGAGAGACCCTACAGAATCCATGACGTTATGGTGGGATAAGATGAAGAAGAAGATCAAAAATTTTTTCATAAGGTATGGAATTCAAAGAGCAAAAGAAAAAAGAGCGGTCTATGAAAAATTAAATATTCAATTGCAAACTCTTTACAAAATAAGGTCTGTGGGGGTAGAAGTGACTGAGGAGATAATACAGGTTAAAAAAGAAGCCCAAATGTTTCTGGAAGATAAAGGAAAAGAGATAATTTTTAAAGCAAAAATACAACACATGGAAGAAAACGAGAAATGCTCCAGATACTTTTTTAAAAAAAGTATACAAAAGAAGATTCATATAGATAAAATGGAAGGAGAAACCGATATTGACAACATTTTAAAAAAAACTCATATTTATTATAAAAATCTTTTTAGCGAAAAAAATGTGGATACTAATTTTATGGAGAACGTTTTAAAAGAAGTTTCATGTGTTTTAGATTTTAATGCCCAATCTGCTTTATTACAGCCCATCACCGAGAAAGAGATGCTGGATACTATAAATAGTTTTAAGTTGGGCAAGGTTCCAGGAGCTGATGGGGTACCAATCGAATTTTACAGAACTTTTTATGAGGTTTTAAAGGATGATTTTTTATCTCTCCTTTTAGAAGTTTTTAGCTCAAAGATTTTACCAGAATCCTGGAAAATGGGTGATGTATCATTACTGCACAAAAAAGGTAATAAAGAAGAGATCAAGAACTGGAGGCCGATAACTTTATTAAATTGCGACTACAAGGTAATGGCCAAGATCTGTGCAAACAGACTCAAAACTGTGATTGAGAAACTTATTCACCCCAATCAAGTCTGTGGAATTCCAGGAAGAAGTATATGGGAAAATCTTAACCTCATAAAAGATCTGATAAATGATGCAAACAGCAGGAAAAGCAACTTGGCAATTTTAATGGTAGATTTTGAAAAAGCATTTGACAGGGTCTCACACCAGTTTTTATTCAATGTTTTAGGAAAGATGGGCGTACCAGAAAATTTTATAAATTCTTTAAAAGCATTTTATAGGGACTGTCAAAGTAGAATTTTAATTAATGGTTTTAAGTCCCAGGCTGTTCCCCTCAGGTCCGGTGTGAAACAAGGTTGTCCCCTATCACCTCTACTTTTTATCTGTGCCCTTGAACCCCTTTTATGCATGATTAGGAGAGATAATGACATTTGTGGGGTAGCTCTCCCGGGTAGCAAGGGTACTGAAGCCAAGGTTGTAAGTTATATGGATGATGTTGCAATAACCTGTAAGGATAATATATCATTAAAAAAGACCTTAAAACAAATCCATTATTTCTGCTGTGCATCAGGTTTTAAAGTAAATTTTAATAAATGTGAGATTTTAAAGATTGGTGCAATAGATATGCAAGACATTGAGATTCCAATTGTAGAGAAAGTGAAGATTTTAGGTATTTATTTTAATGAATACAATAATGTAACGGAGAACTGGGAGGGGATCATGCAAAAAGTAAACCAGAAGTTATGTATATGGAGAATGAGAGATCTGACTATGGAGGGCAAAGTGCTTATTATTAAAATGGTGATCCTGCCTTTGATTTTATACTTGAGCTTAGTCTTCCCCCCTCCCACCCGTATTTTATGCAAATTGCAAAAAGCATGTTTCACTTTCTTTTGGAATTCAAAAATGGAAAAATTAAAAAGAGAAATCGTTTTTAAACCCAAAGATAAAGGAGGAAAAGATTTTACTGATTTTAGAGTTTTCTTATACACTAAGTTCTTTTCATTATGTTTTAGGAATTTTTTTAAAGAAAACTATTGGTCATTCTTCTTGAGATATAATTTGGGAAATTTCATGAGGCGTTTTGGGTGGTTTCAAACTGATCTTAAACATCCCTACAGTTTTAACATGCCAGATATTTATGAGATTTTAGAGAAAATTGTTATCCTTTTTAATCTCACTAAGGTAAAAACTGATGTTTTAATGAATGGCAAAGTTTTAACAAAATTTATTTCAAAATCCACTGAGGTTTGTTTTATTGGGAATTTTAATGAGATACAATGTAAGAATATATGGAAAATGCTGAATTCTTTTTATCTTTTTAATTCCCAGAAAGACCTAGCCTGGAGCTGCGTCCACAGTTGCCTGCCATGCCGTTCCTTCCAACACAGAAGGCATTTGTCAGCTACAGCCAATTGCCCAAGAGAGGGATGCCACAACGAGGAAACTGTTTTTCATCTATTATGGACTTGCGATTTTGCGAAGGACGTTTGGAAGAAGATTTTACCGCTACTAAAAACAATCACGGCAATAAAGACTTTTAACTACTACGTCATATTATATGGACAAATAGACTGTGTTTCCTTTCCGGACAGATGGACGGCATGGAGGATCATTAACTGTGTGAAGGCAGCTCTTTGGAAGGCACGGAACATTTTACTTTTTAAAAAGGATATTTTATCAGTGGATAATGTAATTGGGATGATTTTAAGTGAAATGTTTTTATATCTTTTACTTGATAAACAAAAGGACGCTTCTGCATATGTAAAATGGCATTTTAATGATTGGAATTCTATATTGTAATGTAAATGTCTTGCACCTGTATGTAAAATCTTTTTTTGAAATTTGAATAAACGGTTTTGTATCCTTGTGGTACAGCCAAAACAAAAAAAAATCTGTTCTTATCAGTTTAATATCTGATACGTCCCCTATCTGGGGACCATATATTAAATGGATTTTTAGAACAGGGAGATGGAAATAGAGCTTGCTCTGTCCACTCCACGCATTGACCTGGTATTGCAGTATTTCCAGGACCGGTGCACCCTTCCCTTATGTGTTGACTAAAATCAGATTCCAAAAGTGCTATTTGTGTTTGCTATTGTTTTTGTCTTTCTGATGGGATCTCCCCTTTTAATCCCATTATTTCAACACCTGTTGGACAATGCATTTGTACAGTCATGTGTGATAATGAGCTCATTTATTAAATGCAATTAATGAATACATTGCCACCTCTTGTTGTGTGTGTGTGTGTGTGTGTGTGTGTCTTCTGTGTTTCTGTGTTTCCGGCATTTCACATTGGAACAGCTCATTCACCTTCCTTGTCTTCTCTCCGCCCTCCCTCCTAGGTAAGTTAAAGAGCTGCACCTGAGCCAGCCACTGATTGATGCAGCACCACAGTCAAATAGTGGAGTGGAGTGGAGTAGGGGAACAGCAAACAGCCATTAAAGCAGCCAGCCGCCTACCCGCCACAATGGACCTACCTGTGTACACTAGATGGATGTGATGGAATGTACTGTCGTCCCTACATTTCAAGAAGAAGTAAGAATTGCAGTTGCAACAAACCCTTGCTTGCCTACAAAGAGAGCAGCAATTTGGATTTGTTACTTTGTTACCTGGAAGAATAACAAACTGTGCAAGGATGGAGGTTGTAGGAGCAAGGAGAAGTTGTCTGTAAAGTTGGTGGATGCTTATTTTCCATTTTGCAGTCCCTTGTCTCCCTCTTGTGGCCTCCTGGAGGCAAATAAATGTGCAAAAAAAAGACAGCCTGGCGGCCGGCTGTTGCAGTGTTGCCCTCTCAGGCAACACTGAGTGACTGACTGAGCCTCACCGTCTTATATAAAGTTCAGACGGAACTTTGCACGTGTCATAGTGGAGCCCTCAGGATTCCAGAGCCAGCTTTCTGACATCATAATGGGGCCTCAGAGATAGATAAAAGCCTGGGCCCAGGCAGTGTTGGTCAGTGCTGCTCAGCAGGCAGCACTGGACTGGATTAAAGCTGATACAAGGTGTGAAGGAACAAGGGGTGGCTGTGGGCATGCACTTGCTGCCGCTGCCAGTGTTTATCTGCATGGCAGGAGGGCATTTGGGCGTTGCCAGGAAGGCGTTTTTATGTAGATTCCTCCTCTTTCAGCACTGCATTGTGGTGCAAGCAAAAGAAGCAAATCCTGTGTAGCTTCCTCTCCGGCCTTTATTCACCTCCCTCCCGCTTAGTAGCTGTAAATGTGTGTGAGCCTGCAGGGCCCCATGGAATTGCCTAGGAGTAGGCTGAATCAATCGCTGCAAGGGGTGAACAGCAGTATGGGACAGGCTCGGGCAAGGCAAGGGCCGCTCGGGTTATCGCTTCTCGGCCTTTTGGCTCAGATCAGGTTTATTGCCTGGTCTGGGCCGGGGGTTCGGTCTTTCGTGGAGTCCTCTCCGACGTTTTTGGGAGCGATCACCGTGCCGTTGGGCATTCCATATCAAGATGGCAGCTGTGCGGAATACTATTCGTTTTGTGGTAAATGAGCAGAGGAGAGACGAAGTGGATACTGGGCACATCATTGAGAACATCCTTCTGGACCTGGCTGGAGTTAAGTTGGTAGAGGTATTCTGTATCCAAGTTTTCAGTAATATTGCTACGTATGACGTATCCTTTTTTGAGGCCGCCTACTGTCTAAATGTTTTTCAGTTGCTCAAGGAGAAACACATGCATGAGGCTTTAACATCTATTGAAGTGCAACCTCTTTTTTCAGCAGTGGAGAAATGTATCACAATCCACATGTATAACCCATTTCTGGATAGAAGGCTGGTTAGGGCCTTTTTAGCTCACTACTGTACCCATGTTAGAGGTGGTGTGGAGCAGAAGAATCTATGGGGAGTTTTCAATGGTGATATCAAGTACTGGGTCAGGCTGAAACCTGACTCCAGCTGTATTGGAGGAGTGATGAATCCTCCTGCTAATTTTTCAATTGGTGGTAATAAGGGATATCGTTACTACCAAGATATGCCATGCTTTTGTAGATCATGTTTTTCCTACGGGCATACCAAAGATGCATGCAAAGGCAAGGTATGCAGGAATTGTAAAGAAACAGGACATGAGGCTAGTGCATGTATTTCCCCATCCAGGTGTGACATTTGTGGTTTGCCTGGTCATACCTGTAGAAAATGCCCAAAGGTGTTTCCCTTCTTAGGGCAAGAGAGAAGGACATGGGGCAGACAGGTGAGAACAACAGGTTCCCTTGCTGCCTCTTCTGATGTAATTTCAGAGCCTGCTGGCAGTGTTTCTGTGGCTGCTTCTCAGGACCCTGGGAAAGCTGGATTAGGAGAGGTTCTAACCTCACATACTGATAGCATGGAGTTGGGTGTGGTCCCTCCAGCAGAGCCAACTGTTGATGAGACACCTGTGGTTATACCTATGGAAGGTGAAGACACAGCGCCACCTAGTGGGTGTGCATACCCTGATAATGGTGCAAGTATGCAAATTTTGTCTTTCTCTAGCCCAGAGTCAAAAACGGAAGACTCAGCTAAAGTGGAGTGGTCAATATCGGAGGAGGACGAGAAGGAGGCCAGGATGCCTAGTGCCACTAGTGCGGAAATTTTCCACAAAGTTGTATCAAAAAGGGGGAAGTCTGGAAAGGCGGTGAAGAGACTGAAGATTGGTTTGTTGGAAGATTCTGCTCATGCAAATCCTTTCTCATTGCTGGACAGTGACTCTAGTTGTAGCCCTAAGTCATCTGATGTGGCCTCAGAAGTACCCAGCTCTCCTGGGGAAGGTTTCCTCAGTGAAGCCAATGTGGCGAATCTGGAAAGAGCTATGTATTTCCCTGGGACGTGATATGTTCTGGTTTTCTCATGGCTTTCTTTTCCACTAACCATACTATGCCCGCATGTCTTTGAGATTAAAGATTGTCTCACAAAATGTACGGGTGTTCTCCTCTGCTCACAAGCGTGCTGCAGTCCTGGACTTTTTGGCCTCTAAGGGCAGTGACATTGTTTGCGTACAAGAATGTGGTTTATCAAAAATGCCTAGGAAAGAAGAATGGAAGTTTGGGGAAGCAATTTGGTCCTTTTCTTCCACAAATAGGAATGATGGAATTGGTATTCTCTTCAAAAATAATGAGTTTGTCATCAAACAGACTCAAATCATTCAGGAAGGAAGATGTGTCTGTGTGTTACTATCCTATAAGGGATGGCAGTTTAGGCTTATCAATATCTATGGCCATGCTGTGAAATCTGATAGGTTGGCACTTTTTGATAGTTTAAAATTTTTTCTACATGGTAAAGTTCCTGTTATTATTGTCGGTGATATTAACTGTATCTTGGAGAAGCAGGCCCGAGCTGGATCCACAGAGTCTAATGTGGACGCTACCGGAAGTTTGTGGAATAAAATTTTGCAGGACTTTGCTTTGCAGGACGCTGTCACCAGGAAACCAGGTCCATTTACTTACCATGCCGATGACGGAAGAACGGATTCTCGTCTGGACTTTTTCTTTTTTTCTACTTCAGCAATGAAATGTGTCGATTATGCGCAGGAGAGAGTGTGGTTTTCAGATCACGAGTGTTTGTTGGGGGTTTTTGTTATAAATAATTTCTTTTATGGTAGAGGGGTATGGAAGATGAATGTCAGTTTTCTGAGTGATGAAAGGGTAAAAACTAGGTTTGGGAAAAAATATGGGTTTTGGGTTAGGAAGAAAAGTTCTTTCTCTAATGTGTGTGAATGGTGGGTATGGGTGAAAAAAAAGATTGGTGGGTTTTTTAGACAGATAGGATATAGAAGAGCGAGAAGGAAAAGATTGCAATATTCACGCTTTAATATGCGGATGACGTTCCTTCATCAATGTAAAAACTTGGGTATGGATGTAAGACACGATTTAGAAAAAACAAAAAAAGATATTAAGGAGTGGTTTCGTGAGAAAGGGAAAGAAATAATATTTAGGTCTAAGGTGGAGGTTAGAGATAATCACGAGAAATGCACTAGATTTTTCTTTAAAAAAATGTGTGGTGGAAAAAGTGGAATGAATGTGTTATTGGATAAGGATGATAAAGAGGTGTTTGGTAAGGATGTGATTGATGTGGTGTCTGATTTTTATAAAAAACTGTATGATGTGAAGAAATGTGATTTGGGTGATGATGAGGAGTTTTTGGATATTGTGTGTAATTTTGTTCCTGAAAGTGAATGTGCGTTTTTGCTTGGTGAGATTATGGATGGTGAAGTAAAAGATGTGGTGGGAAGTATGGCTAAAAATAAGTCTCCAGGGATCGATGGAATACCAGCTGATTTCTATGGGAAATATTGGGATATAATTGGGAAGGATGTTATAGATGTTATGAGAGTGTTGTTTTCTGGGACTAATATGTGTGATGTGATGAAGAAGGGTATGGTAGTTTTGTTGCATAAAAAAGGAGATAAGAGACGGTTAGAAAACTGGCGACCAATTACTTTGCTTAATACGGATTATAAAATTTTTGCCAAGCTGATTGCGAATCGTATGAGAGATGTGATTGGGTGTGTGATTGATGAGGATCAGGTATGTGCGGTACCGAAAAGGAAATTGCATGAAAATGTGGCGTTGGTGCGGGACATGCTTGAGGATTGTAAGGGTCGGAATAAGAAGGTGATTGTGTGTGCGTTAGATTTTGAGAAAGCGTTTGATCGTGTGGCGCATGTGTTTTTGTTCAAAGTATTAGGGAGAATGGGTTTTCCGGTTCAGTTTGTGAGTTTGTTGAAGAAATTATATGCGAATGCAAAGAGTTGTGTGCAGGTGAATGGGTTTTTTTCAGAATCATTTAGTATTATGTCTGGTGTGCGACAGGGTTGTCCGTTGTCTCCCATCCTTTTTATTTGTGCGATTGAACCATTGTTGCAAATGATTAGAAATGATAAGGTTGTGAAAGGTTTGGTGGTGCCCGGGTGTGATGGAAAGCGTGTGAAAGCTTTGGGATATATGGATGATATTTGTGTATTGTGTGATTCAGTGTATGATATGTCCAGAGTGAAGTTGATTGTAAATATGTTTTGTATTGCGTCTGCTTTTAAAATAAATTGGGGTAAGAGCAAATTTAAATTTTTTTTCAGTAATGAGCGGGTGAGTGATCCTGATATGGAACAGGTGAATAGTGTGAAAATTTTGGGTATTGTGTTTGATGATGAGTTGAAAGGGAGAGAAAGTTGGGATGAGTTAGGTGGTAGGATTGTGAGAAAGTTGGAAATGTGGAGAATGAGGGATCTTTCTTTTTCGGGGAAGGTTTTAATAGTCAAAAGCATTATTCTTCCTATGATTTTATATGTCGCTCTGGTTTTTCCTCCTGCTGTTGTTATGTTAAAAAAAGTGAATAGAGTTTTGTTCCTTTTTTTATGGGGGAGCGGGATTGAGAAGGCAAGGAGAGAAATTCTAATGAAAAGCAGACGTAATGGAGGCTTGGATTTCCCAAATTTGGAGATTTTCATTGGAATTAATTGTGTACGTTTTTTTGTAGAGCTTTTATTTAAAGAATCCAAGGCTTCCAGAATGTCGAAGTATTTAGCTGGAACGGTGATTCAGCGTCTAAGATGGGACAAACGTAATTTATGTAAACCAATTGCTTTTCAGTGCACAGGGTGGTATTTGTATGTTGAAAAATTTATTAAAAAGTTCCAGCTAGAGGATGTAAGAATGGAGAGATTTTTGAGTGAAAAGAATGTTGTGAGAAGTATGTGTATGAATAATGTGATGTGTTCTGTAAATGGTTTGAATTCGATGGAGTCTAAGTCTGTGTGGAAGAAGATTGTTACGTATGATGTGTCAAATAAGCAGAAAGATTTGTTATGGATGTCGGTACATGGTGTGTTGCCTGTAAGGAGTGTTCAGAAAAGAAGAGGTTTGGTTGCATCTGAAAGGTGTCCGAGAGAAGGTTGTGGGGATGATGAGGATGTGAGTCATGTGTTTTGGTCGTGTAAGCATGCAAAGGATGTTTGGAAAAAGTTGAGTGGGTTGTGTGAAGAATTGACTGGTTTGAAGGTTTTGACGTATGAAATTGTCTTGTTTGGTTTGTGTAGTTTGGGTAGTGAAAAGGATAGAGTGTTGTGGATTTTTTTGACTTGTGTGAAAGAGGTATTGTGGAATACACGGAATTTGAATGTGTATAAAAGAGAAGTATTTGAGATGGAGGATGTGGTTAGTATGGTATTGGCTAAGTTGTATTTTTATTATAAATGGGATCTAGAAAGAGGTATGGATGCGGAAGGGATATGGCGAATGTTGAAATGGAGGTATTTAGTTTGAGGAATTTTGTTTGATTTATCTTGTATTTGATGGAAAAATAAAATAATGAACCAGAGTGATGAGATTTTTTGAAAAATAGAGAGGTGGTTTGGACAACTACAGTTCTCGGTTTTATTCAAAAAAACCTGAATGGTTTAATAAAAAAAAAAAAAAAAAAAAAAAAAAAAAATCTGTTCTTATCAGTTTAATATCTGATACGTCCCCTATCTGGGGACCATATATTAAATGGATTTTTAGAACAGGGAGATGGAAATAGAGCTTGCTCTGTCCACTCCACGCATTGACCTGGTATTGCAGTATTTCCAGGACCGGTGCACCCTTCCCTTATGTGTTGACTAAAATCAGATTCCAAAAGTGCTATTTGTGTTTGCTATTGTTTTTGTCTTTCTGATGGGATCTCCCCTTTTAATCCCATTATTTCAACACCTGTTGGACAATGCATTTGTACAGTCATGTGTGATAATGAGCTCATTTATTAAATGCAATTAATGAATACATTGCCACCTCTTGTTGTGTGTGTGTGTGTGTGTGTGTGTGTCTTCTGTGTTTCTGTGTTTCCGGCATTTCACATTGGAACAGCTCATTCACCTTCCTTGTCTTCTCTCCGCCCTCCCTCCTAGGTAAGTTAAAGAGCTGCACCTGAGCCAGCCACTGATTGATGCAGCACCACAGTCAAATAGTGGAGTGGAGTGGAGTAGGGGAACAGCAAACAGCCATTAAAGCAGCCAGCCGCCTACCCGCCACAATGGACCTACCTGTGTACACTAGATGGATGTGATGGAATGTACTGTCGTCCCTACATTTCAAGAAGAAGTAAGAATTGCAGTTGCAACAAACCCTTGCTTGCCTACAAAGAGAGCAGCAATTTGGATTTGTTACTTTGTTACCTGGAAGAATAACAAACTGTGCAAGGATGGAGGTTGTAGGAGCAAGGAGAAGTTGTCTGTAAAGTTGGTGGATGCTTATTTTCCATTTTGCAGTCCCTTGTCTCCCTCTTGTGGCCTCCTGGAGGCAAATAAATGTGCAAAAAAAAGACAGCCTGGCGGCCGGCTGTTGCAGTGTTGCCCTCTCAGGCAACACTGAGTGACTGACTGAGCCTCACCGTCTTATATAAAGTTCAGACGGAACTTTGCACGTGTCATAGTGGAGCCCTCAGGATTCCAGAGCCAGCTTTCTGACATCATAATGGGGCCTCAGAGATAGATAAAAGCCTGGGCCCAGGCAGTGTTGGTCAGTGCTGCTCAGCAGGCAGCACTGGACTGGATTAAAGCTGATACAAGGTGTGAAGGAACAAGGGGTGGCTGTGGGCATGCACTTGCTGCCGCTGCCAGTGTTTATCTGCATGGCAGGAGGGCATTTGGGCGTTGCCAGGAAGGCGTTTTTATGTAGATTCCTCCTCTTTCAGCACTGCATTGTGGTGCAAGCAAAAGAAGCAAATCCTGTGTAGCTTCCTCTCCGGCCTTTATTCACCTCCCTCCCGCTTAGTAGCTGTAAATGTGTGTGAGCCTGCAGGGCCCCATGGAATTGCCTAGGAGTAGGCTGAATCAATCGCTGCAAGGGGTGAACAGCAGTATGGGACAGGCTCGGGCAAGGCAAGGGCCGCTCGGGTTATCGCTTCTCGGCCTTTTGGCTAAGATCAAGTGTAGTACCTGCTCAAGCTGAGGTTAGTAATCATCCCTGCCGGTGGTACGTGGGCCATCGTAGGGGGATGACAGAACGCCGAGGTGAGGGCAGGGAACCACAACGGTCATCGCTCTGGTGTACGCATTTGGTTTAAAGGTACCATTTGTAGGTGACCAGGCGACCGCCGGATCGAGGTCATTAGGCCGGGTAGTTTGGAAGCCCGAGTTGCTATGTGCCCCAGGGCTGGTGACCCTGGGGTGCCCTAACTCACTGGGGGTGGGATCCCACTGAGTGAAGGCACACTTGCACGCACTCTCTTTCACGCTATATGAGCACACACCTTTATTCTCCCGGCCTTCTGGCTGGGAGATGAGGAATTTTTTATACCTGGCGGATGTCCAGGCTGTATCACAGCGCACATCCACTTATTTAATTTTGTTTTTCACTGTGTGTTTGTCACGTTTGTCACAAGGATTTTGGGATGCGGTGCCCTTTTGGGACCCTCCTGAGGTCTAGGGGGAAAATGTGTGGCCTTCTGGTTCCTTTTTCCCCTGCAACCCGGCCTCCCTTCTTCGGAGGGGAGGTGCAACTAGGATGCAGGCTCCTAGGTGGACACTGGGGTGGCAGCCCAGGTAGAAGCCTAGGAGTGTGTTTGGGTCTCCCTAAGCTTCGGCGAGGGGGGACCATCGATCCTTGATCCTCTAGGCCTATGGTTTGGAGGGTCAGGGAATGGTTATGCGGGGCCTCTCTCTTTTAAGAGAAGGGCTGCGATAGACCGCATCCTTGTGCACTTTTTGTGTGGCACCTCTGCACTTTTTATGCACTTGGGTGATAGAAAGCACGACTCGGGCTTTCAATAAAAAAAAAAAAAAAAAATCTGTTCTTATCAGTTTAATATCTGATACGTCCCCTATCTGGGGACCATATATTAAATGGATTTTTAGAACAGGGAGATGGAAATAGAGCTTGCTCTGTCCACTCCACGCATTGACCTGGTATTGCAGTATTTCCAGGACCGGTGCACCCTTCCCTTATGTGTTGACTAAAATCAGATTCCAAAAGTGCTATTTGTGTTTGCTATTGTTTTTGTCTTTCTGATGGGATCTCCCCTTTTAATCCCATTATTTCAACACCTGTTGGACAATGCATTTGTACAGTCATGTGTGATAATGAGCTCATTTATTAAATGCAATTAATGAATACATTGCCACCTCTTGTTGTGTGTGTGTGTGTGTGTGTGTGTGTCTTCTGTGTTTCTGTGTTTCCGGCATTTCACATTGGAACAGCTCATTCACCTTCCTTGTCTTCTCTCCGCCCTCCCTCCTAGGTAAGTTAAAGAGCTGCACCTGAGCCAGCCACTGATTGATGCAGCACCACAGTCAAATAGTGGAGTGGAGTGGAGTAGGGGAACAGCAAACAGCCATTAAAGCAGCCAGCCGCCTACCCGCCACAATGGACCTACCTGTGTACACTAGATGGATGTGATGGAATGTACTGTCGTCCCTACATTTCAAGAAGAAGTAAGAATTGCAGTTGCAACAAACCCTTGCTTGCCTACAAAGAGAGCAGCAATTTGGATTTGTTACTTTGTTACCTGGAAGAATAACAAACTGTGCAAGGATGGAGGTTGTAGGAGCAAGGAGAAGTTGTCTGTAAAGTTGGTGGATGCTTATTTTCCATTTTGCAGTCCCTTGTCTCCCTCTTGTGGCCTCCTGGAGGCAAATAAATGTGCAAAAAAAAGACAGCCTGGCGGCCGGCTGTTGCAGTGTTGCCCTCTCAGGCAACACTGAGTGACTGACTGAGCCTCACCGTCTTATATAAAGTTCAGACGGAACTTTGCACGTGTCATAGTGGAGCCCTCAGGATTCCAGAGCCAGCTTTCTGACATCATAATGGGGCCTCAGAGATAGATAAAAGCCTGGGCCCAGGCAGTGTTGGTCAGTGCTGCTCAGCAGGCAGCACTGGACTGGATTAAAGCTGATACAAGGTGTGAAGGAACAAGGGGTGGCTGTGGGCATGCACTTGCTGCCGCTGCCAGTGTTTATCTGCATGGCAGGAGGGCATTTGGGCGTTGCCAGGAAGGCGTTTTTATGTAGATTCCTCCTCTTTCAGCACTGCATTGTGGTGCAAGCAAAAGAAGCAAATCCTGTGTAGCTTCCTCTCCGGCCTTTATTCACCTCCCTCCCGCTTAGTAGCTGTAAATGTGTGTGAGCCTGCAGGGCCCCATGGAATTGCCTAGGAGTAGGCTGAATCAATCGCTGCAAGGGGTGAACAGCAGTATGGGACAGGCTCGGGCAAGGCAAGGGCCGCTCGGGTTATCGCTTCTCGGCCTTTTGGCTAAGATCAAGTGTAGTATCTGTTCTTATCAGTCCTTGTAAGGATAGATAGCTCGGAGAACCACTGGGGGCTATAAACACTAGCTTAGCGATCCAAGAGCGTTCCAGACGAAGCCGGCGACGAACTGCGGAGAAGAACCAGCGAAGACGACGATCCAGAAGGGAGAAGCCGCCATCGGGGAAGAAGCTCCGGGAGATCGCTGCCGGGAAGAAGAAGGAGAACTGCGACAGAGACCTTCGGAGAAGAGCCGCTGCTGAAGGGGATCTTTGAAGAAGCTCGGCCGCAGAAGAAGCTCGACGAGGAACCGCTGCGGAAGAAATTTCGTGGAAGAACCTCGGCCAGCAAGGAGAAGATTTGCATAGCTCCGCCCCCTTCGGGAAAGAGCTATCGAAGATCCTCCCCAAGCGACAGGAACAGCTGGAAGAAGCCATGGCCTCAACCAGCAACCCTGCCACCCAGAAGAAGAAGGCTGATGGACCAGGTGAGCCGGCCCAGGCCAGGACATCTCCTCCTGAAGCCTCCTCAAGCCAACAGGCCACCAGGAAGCCGAACCAGGCTGCTCCAACCCTGGAGCCCTGGATGAAGCAGACGGTGGCCCTGAAGCTGAAGGAGGTGGACGGGAGAGTGCCGGACATGACGGAAGAAGTGTTCTGCCAGAAGATGCTCCTGGACCAGGGCTTCGCTAAGCCGGAGACCATCAGCATCCAGGCCTTCATGACCGGGATGTTCTTCGTGACCTTCGCTTCGATCAACATCTGCAGAAGGTACTGGGAGATGGTGAAAGCGGCGAGGCCTGAATCCCCTTTCTCTCGCTTTGTGGGCAACTGCCCTGTCCAAAGAGAGGAAAGGCGGGTGACGGTCTCAATGCGGAACCCACACACCCCCGGCAAAGACATCACCACGCTCCTGAAGCGGTTCTGCACAGTGGTGAGGGAACCCACCCACATCCTGAACGGACTCGGCTTCTGGACTGGCAAGTGGTCGGTAATCGTCCGACTGAACAAGGATTCCAGCGCGGAAGACGGCCTCCAACACCTGCCCCAGTCATTCTCGCTGGGCAACTCCTACGGCCTCATCTACTACCCGGACATGCCGCAGATCTGCAGGAGATGCAGCAAGAAGGGTCATTCGGTGAAGGACTGCAAGGAGGACGCCTGCAAGAACTGCCGGGTAACAGGACACGAGACCAAAGACTGCCCGAAACGGACAATGTGCAACCTCTGCGGACAAGCAGCCCACTCCTACAAGGACTGCCCGAAGAGGGATCGATCCTGGGCAACTGTAGCGGCGAAAGCTCCGGCCAGAGGGAACCCCGCCCCAGCCAGAGCTCCAGCGGCGCAGAAGACCGGGAATAAGAAGGATGGTAAGAAGACGACAGTCCCTCCCCCCCGTCTCCCGGCCCTCCCTCGCCCTACCCTTCCCACCCTCCCTCGCCCGGCCCTCCCCACCCCCCCGTCCCCAACCCCTGTCACCCCCACTGAGGCTCTCACCTTCTCCTACCCACCCATCTCAGTGGTCCTGTCACCTGCACCTCTCCCAACCCAGCCTCCCTTCTCCCCAGCTCCAGCAGCACTAACATCTTCCCCTCCAGCTGCTGGAGTCCTCTCCCTGGAGGATTTTCCCCCTCTTGTCTCCTCAGGTGCCATCCAGAGGAAGAGAAAGGTGAGGGACAGCCCAGCTGCTGAGTCCTCAAAGCGACAAGTCGTGGAAATCTGCGAAGATTCCCTTGCGCAGCAGGAGGAAATGGAGCAGATGGTGGAGGAACTCGTGTCTGAACCTGAGGTCATCGACTTCACAACAGACATCCAGGTGGCTACAATCCTGGAACAATTTTTGTCAGAGGGCCTGCTGGATCTTTCGGACCCGCCAGGAGAGGAGGATCCGCCCGACCGGACTGGTAACTAAGGTGTATCGTTTGCACTAACCTTCTTTATTCTCCCCCATGGCTGCTAAACTTAACAT
The DNA here is from genome assembly GCF_050947455.1 of Rhinoderma darwinii. Classification (NCBI taxonomy): domain Eukaryota; kingdom Metazoa; phylum Chordata; class Amphibia; order Anura; family Rhinodermatidae; genus Rhinoderma; species Rhinoderma darwinii. Next base: position 550,628 of record NW_027461785.1, read on the forward strand.
CTTTAGCCTCAATGTGAGGAGTGTTAGAGATAGGACTAGATGTCAGATGGTGCTAACTTTTCTTTCCAAGCAGTCGAGTGATGTATTTATGCTGCAGGAATGTACTCTCCCCTCTTCCAGGTCATACCATCATCTGGCCAGGCAGTGGACCCATGGCCCGTCCTACTGGTCTGGTGGGGGCGACTGTAAGTCTGCAGGGGTTGCCATCCTGATTAGGGGAAGCGTATTTACTGTTGACTCTGTCCAGGAGCTCGCCTGCGGCCGCTTGTTGGTCGTAGACGGTTCCTGGGCAGGAGAGCCGATTAGGCTCATCAACGTGTACGCTCCCCCTATGAAGGCTGAGCGCCTGGAACTATTCCAGACCCTGCGGACCCAGCTCGCCACCACTAGGGCAGTGGTGATGGCCGGGGACTTCAACTGCCCCATCGAAGAGGATGGACGAAGTTCCGGCACTTCAATCAAACTGGATGTCAGTTCCAAACTGCTTATCGAGATGGTAACCGAAGCATCCTTGCAGGACGTTGTGGGCTCCATGGGGATTGGCTCTGTGAACTATTCATGGAGCCGACCCGATGGCTCACTTCGTTCTCGGATTGACTTTGTGTTCACCTCCCGGGCAGTCAAGCAGCATGGGCACTCCATGGTCCCCTGCTTCTTCTCTGACCACAGGGCCATTCTCTTCCAGGGTGCCATCGGCCACGGTTTTCCTCCCGGCCCTGGCTCCTGGAAGCTGAATTGTGCCCTGCTGGAAAGAGAGGAGGTACTGGCGGAACTTAGAGACGCCTATATTGTTTGGAGGAATGATAAAGTTTTCTTTGACAAAACCTGTGACTGGTGGGAATATGTTAAAGTTGAATTTCGTTGTTTCTTTCAGGCAAAAAGTCGTCAACAGGCGTGTGAGAGGAAGAGAGACTTCAGAGAGATGCAGCGTCAGCTGCGATCCCTGCAAGACCTCCTTCAATGCGGCTGGGACGTCAGGAAGGAGCTGGAGGAAGCCAAAAAGGGCCTGAAAAGGCACTTTGAGGAGGAATCCAAGCGAATTGTCTTTCGTTCCAAGGTGGAGAACCTGGAGAAGGGTGAGAAATGTAACTCGTTCTTTTTCAGGAAACTCCATGCCGGCCACACGCCCCTGAAGGAACTTCGAGATGAGACCGGAAACATGCATTCTGGGAAGAAGGAGGTGATGGGAGTCGTCACAGACTACTACCGAAGCCTCTACTCCCGGAAAACCACTGACCCCGAAGCCGCCGATAAATTCCTGTCAGGTATCACTAATCATCTTGATCCTGCAGGTACGGAGGCTATGGATGTACCCCTGACGGTGGAGGAACTGCTCTCTGCCGCTAAATCCTTCAGACCCGGCAGGACCCCGGGCAGTGATGGTCTCCCAGCAGAGCTCTATGTAGCGCTGGGGGACTTGATCAGTCCGGACCTGCTGGAGCTCTATGAGGAGATGGTGGTGGAGGGTAGAATGCCACCGTCCTTGAGAGAAGGCATGATCACGATCTTGTATAAGCGGAAGGGGGAGAGATGTGACCTGAAAAACTGGCGTCCCATCTCTCTCCTGAACGTGGACTACAAGATCCTCGCCAAAGTATTGGCCAACAGACTGAAGGTTGTCATCGGACAGATCATCGGATCGGACCAAACCTGCGGCATTCCTGGCCGTAGGGTGGCCGACAGTCTTGCCCTGGTGAGGGACACGGTGCATTACATGCAAAGCCGCCGTACACACGCGGCCCTGGTCAGTCTGGATCAGGAGAAGGCTTTTGACCGGGTCTCTCACGAATTCATGGGTAAGGCTCTGCGTAGGCTGCGGCTTGGCAGGTTGTTCTGTTTGTATGTTAACCTGATGTATTGCGACATTTACAGCTCGGTGCTGGTGAACGGCTGGAAGACTGACCCCTTTCCTGTATCGTCGGGGGTTAGACAAGGCTGTCCTCTTTCACCTCTCCTTTTTGTTTGTGTTATAGAGCTCTTCGCAGAGGCTATCCGGCAGAATGGAGAGATCAGAGGGATCACCGCACCAGGTCCAGGACACTTCGAGGTCAAATGCTCGCTGTACATGGACGACGTGACCGTCTTCTGCGCTGACCAGAGTTCGGTGACTGCACTCGTCCAGACCTGTGAGGAGTTCGGACGCGCTTCAGGGGCAAAAGTCAACTGCGGGAAGTCGGAAGCCATGCTCTTCGGAAAGTGGTACCTGCCTTCTCCTGCCTCCTTCCCGTTTACTATCAAGCCGGACTTCATCAAAATTCTGGGAGTCTGGTTCGGTAAGGAAGGTGCAGCCCTAAAGTCGTGGGAAGAACGCTTGGCCAAAGTCAACCAAAGGATCGGACTGTGGAGCCTCAGACAACTCACTATTGAGGGCAAAGCAATGGTCCTGCGTAACGAAGTCTTGCCTGTGCTACAATACACTGCACAGGCATGGCCCCCTCTTGCCACCGTCTCGAGGGCCATTACCAGGACTGTGTTTCGCTTCATCTGGGGCTCGAAAATGGACAGAGTAAAGCGGACTGTTATGTACAAGGAGCCCCGCAAAGGTGGGAAGGGTATACCCGACATTCCCACTCTGCTGCGGATCGCTTTTGTATGTGACTGTGTTCGTAGGACTCTGAGGACAGCAAACGGCTCTGCGGGCAAGGCCATGTCCCGCTACTTCCTCCTTCCCCTCTGGCGAGGTTTTGGCTGGGACAAGTGGGACAGCTCCTTCCCTTACAACTGGCACGCTCCCTGGTTCTACGGAGATGTCGTCCGGTTTGTGAGGGAGCATCAACTGGAGGGTCTTAAGCCCGACTTGTGGAAACCTAAGACGATCCACAAGCACATCAGAGCAAAGGACTCACTGGAGTCTGTTCCAGGGCTTCATGCCGACACGTTGGAGACTGTTTGGACTAACGTGTCATCTGGCAGGTTGACCAACGGGCACAAGGACATTTCATGGATGGCCATCCAGGGAGGACTGCCTCTTAGGTCATTCATGCATGCCCGCAACCTGTGCAAGACCCGGTACTGCCCCAGGTGCCCCTTCACGGAGGAAACATCTTTGCACATTTTCTGGCAGTGCCCCTTTGCACAGGGTCTGTTGAAAGCCTTGGAACATGAACTCAAGGACTCAGTACCCAGGAACAGACTGTCGTACCGCTCGGTACTTTATGGACTATTTCCTGGGAATACCACGGATGGAGCAATCCAGGAAGCCTGGCGCCTTATGAACTGCTTCAAGGACGCTATATGGTTTGCCAGGAACCGTCTGATTTTGCGGAGAGAGAGTGTGTCCGTCCAGGACTGCCGCAGGCTGATCCACAGCCTGCTCAGAGACTATTCCACCTGGGACAGCCCGGACGTCGATGAGGAAGAGGACTGATACTCCCCTTCCCCCCACTCTCCCTTCTTGTGTGTTGTCTTTCAATAAAGCTTCGGGCCTGTGATTTCCCCCTTCCCTATCCCCTCCTACTCACTCCCCTATCCCATCACTTGTCTGTAATGCTTTGTTGTTTGGCGTTAGTGAATGCAAGAATGTTAGTGTAGCATGTGGTGTAATGTATAGCATAGGCTAGCCTGTACTGTGTATTATACTGTCATGTTATGTTTGCCGACTGTTATTATTTATTATTTGCTGCTTCATGGCTTGCGCTGCGTCGCAGTAATGTTTGTATGATGACGATTGATTGTCAATAAAGCAATTTTCAATCAAAAAATCTGTTCTTATCAGTCCTTGTAAGGATAGATAGCTCGGAGAACCACTGGGGGCTATAAACACTAGCTCAGCGATCCAAGAGCGTTCCAGACGAAGCCGGCGACGAACTGCGGAGAAGAACCAGCGAAGACGACGATCCAGAAGGGAGAAGCCGCCATCGGGGAAGAAGCTCCGGGAGATCGCTGCCGGGAAGAAGAAGGAGAACTTCGGAGAAGAGCCGCTGCTGAAGGGGATCTTCGAAGAAGCTCGGCCGCAGAAGAAGAAGCTCGACGAGGAACCGCTGCGGAAGAAATTTCGTGGAAGAACCTCGGCCAGCAAGGAGAAGATTTGCATAGCTCCGCCCCCTTCGGGAAAGAGCTATCGAAGATCCTCCCCAAGCGACAGGAACAGCTGGAAGAAGCCATGGCCTCAACCAGCAACCCTGCCACCCAGAAGAAGAAGGCTGATGGACCAGGTGAGCCGACCCAGGCCAGGACATCTCCTCCTGAAGCCTCCTCAAGCCAACAGGCCACCAGGAAGCCGAACCAGGCTGCTCCAACCCTGGAGCCCTGGATGAAGCAGACGGTGGCCCTGAAGCTGAAGGAGGTGGACGGGAGAGTGCCGGACATGACGGAAGAAGTGTTCTGCCAGAAGATGCTCCTGGACCAGGGCTTCGCTAAGCCGGAGACCATCAGCATCCAGGCCTTCATGACCGGGATGTTCTTCGTGACCTTCGCTTCGATCAACATCTGCAGAAGGTACTGGGAGATGGTGAAAGCGGCGAGGCCTGAATCCCCTTTCTCTCGCTTTGTGGGCAACTGCCCTGTCCAAAGAGAGGAAAGGCGGGTGACGGTCTCAATGCGGAACCCACACACCCCCGGCAAAGACATCACCACGCTCCTGAAGCGGTTCTGCACAGTGGTGAGGGAACCCACCCACATCCTGAACGGACTCGGCTTCTGGACTGGCAAGTGGTCGGTAATCGTCCGACTGAACAAGGATTCGAGCGCGGAAGACGGCCTCCAGCACCTGCCCCAGTCATTCTCGCTGGGCAACTCCTACGGCCTCATCTATTACCCGGACATGCCGCAGATCTGCAGGAGATGCAGCAAGAAGGGTCATTCGGTGAAGGACTGCAAGGAGGACGCCTGCAAGAACTGCCGGGTAACAGGACACGAGACCAAAGACTGCCCGAAACGGACAATGTGCAACCTCTGCGGACAAGCAGCCCACTCTTACAAGGACTGCCCGAAGAGGGATCGATCCTGGGCAACTGTAGCAGCGAAAGCTCCAGCCAGAGGGAACCCCGCCCCAGCCAGAGCTCCAGCGGCACAGAAGACCGGGAAAAAGAAGGATGGTAAGAAGACGACAGTCCCTCCCCCCCCTCTCCCGGCCCTCCCTCGCCCTACCCTTCCCACCCTCCCCCGCCCGGCCCTCCCCACCCCCCCGTCCCCAACCCCTGTCACCCCCACTGAGGCTCTCACCTTCTCCTACCCACCCATCTCAGTGGTCCTGTCACCTGCACCTCTCCCAACCCAGCCTCCCTTCTCCCCAGCTCCAGCAGCACTAACATCTTCCCCTCCAGCTGCTGGAGTCCTCTCCCTGGAGGATTTTCCCCCTCTTGTCTCCTCAGGTGCCATCCAGAGGAAGAGAAAGGTGAGGGACAGCCCAGCTGCTGAGTCCTCAAAGCGACAAGTCGTGGAAATCTGCGAAGATTCCCTTGCGCAGCAGGAGGAAATGGAGCAGATGGTGGAGGAACTCGTGTCTGAACCTGAGGTCATCGACTTCACAACAGACATCCAGGTGGCTACAATCCTGGAACAATTTTTGTCAGAGGGCCTGCTGGACCTTTCGGACCCGCCAGGCGAGGAGGACCCGCCCGACCGGACTGGTAACTAAGGTGTATCGTTTGCACTAACCTTCTTTATTCTCCCCCATGGCTGCTAAACTTAACATCTTTGGCCTCAATGTGAGGAGTGTTAGAGATAGGACTAGATGTCAGATGGTGCTAACTTTTCTTTCCAAGCAGTCGAGTGATATATTTATGCTGCAGGAATGTACTCTCCCCTCTTCCAGGTCATATCATCACCTGGCCAGGCAGTGGACCCATGGCCCGTCCTACTGGTCTGGTGGGGGCGACTGTAAGTCTGCGGGGGTTGCCATCCTGATTAGGGGAGGCGTATTTACTGTTGACTCTGTCCAGGAGCTCGTCTGCGGCCGCTTGTTGGTCGTAGACGGTTCCTGGGCAGGAGAGCCGATTAGGCTCATCAACGTGTACGCCCCCCCTATGAAGGCTGAGCGCCTGGAACTATTCCAGACCCTGCGGACCCAGCTCGCCACCGCTAGGGCAGTGGTGATGGCCGGGGACTTCAACTGCCCCATCGAAGAGGATGGACGAAGTTCCGGCACTTCAATCAAGCTGGATGTCAGTTCCAAACTGCTTATCGAGATGGTAACCGAAGCATCCTTGCAGGACGTTGTGGGCTCCATGGGGATCGGCTCTGTGAACTATTCATGGAGCCGACCCGATGGCTCACTTCGTTCTCGGATTGACTTTGTGTTCACCTCCCGGGCAGTCAAGCAGCAAGGGCACTCCATGGTCCCCTGCTTCTTCTCTGACCACAGGGCCATTCTCTTCCAGGGTGCCATCGGCCACGGTTTTCCTCCCGGCCCTGGCTCCTGGAAGCTGAATTGTGCCCTGCTGGAAAGAGAAGAGGTACTGGCGGAACTTAGAGACGCCTATATTGTTTGGAGGAATGATAAAGTTTTCTTTGACAAAACCTGTGACTGGTGGGAATATGTTAAAGTTGAATTTCGTTGTTTCTTTCAGGCAAAAAGTCGTCAACAGGCGTGTGAGAGGAAGAGAGACTTCAGAGAGATGCAGCGTCAGCTGCGATCCCTGCAAGACCTCCTTCAATGCGGCTGGGACGTCAGGAAGGAGCTGGAGGAAGCCAAAAAGGGCCTGAAAAGGCACTTTGAGGAGGAATCCAAGCGAATTGTCTTTCGTTCCAAGGTGGAGAACCTGGAGAAGGGTGAGAAATGTAACTCGTTCTTTTTCAGGAAACTCCATGCCGGCCACACGCCCCTGAAGGAACTCCGAGATGAGACCGGAAACATGCATTCTGGGAAGAAGGAGGTGATGGGAGTCGTCACAGACTACTACCGAAGCCTCTACTCCCGGAAAACCACTGACCCCGAAGCCGCCGATAAATTCCTGTCAGGTATCACTAATCATCTTGATCCTGCAGGTACGGAGGCTATGGATGTACCCCTGACGGTGGAGGAACTGCTCTCTGCCGCTAAATCCTTCAGACCCGGCAGGACCCCGGGCAGTGATGGTCTCCCAGCAGAGCTCTATGTAGCGCTGGGGGACTTGATCTGTCCGGACCTGCTGGAGCTCTATGAGGAGATGGTGGTGGAGGGTAGAATGCCACCGTCCTTGAGAGAAGGCATGATCACGATCTTGTATAAACGGAAGGGGGAGAGATGTGACCTGAAAAACTGGCGTCCCATCTCTCTCCTGAACGTGGACTACAAGATCCTCGCCAAAGTATTGACCAACAGACTGAAGGTTGTCATCGGACAGATCATCGGATCGGACCAAACCTGCGGCATTCCTGGCCGTAGGGTGGCCGACAGTCTTGCCCTGGTGAGGGACACGGTGCATTACATGCAAAGCCGCCGTACACACGCGGCCCTGGTCAGTCTGGATCAGGAGAAGGCTTTTGACCGGGTCTCTCACGAATTCATGGGTAAGGCTCTGCGTAGGCTGCGGCTTGGCAGGTTGTTCTGTTTGTATGTTAACCTGATGTATTGCGACATTTACAGCTCGGTGCTGGTGAACGGCTGGAAGACTGACCCCTTTCCTGTATCGTCGGGGGTTAGACAAGGCTGTCCTCTTTCACCTCTCCTTTTTGTTTGTGTTATAGAGCTCTTCGCAGAGGCTATCCGGCAGAATGGAGAGATCAGAGGGATCACCGCACCAGGTCCAGGACACTTCGAGGTCAAATGCTCGCTGTACATGGACGACGTGACCGTCTTCTGCGCTGACCAGAGTTCGGTGACTGCACTCGTCCAGACCTGTGAGGAGTTCGGACGCGCTTCAGGGGCAAAAGTCAACTGCGGGAAGTCGGAAGCCATGCTCTTCGGAAAGTGGTACCTGCCTTCTCCTGCCTCCTTCCCGTTTACTATCAAGCCGGACTTCATCAAAATTCTGGGAGTCTGGTTCGGTAAGGAAGGTGCAGCCCTAAAGTCGTGGGAAGAACGCTTGGCCAAAGTCAACCAAAGGATCGGACTGTGGAGCCTCAGACAACTCACTATTGAGGGCAAAGCAATGGTCCTGCGTAACGAAGTCTTGCCTGTGCTACAATACACTGCACAGGCATGGCCCCCTCTTGCAACGGTCTCGAGGGCCATTACCAGGACTGTGTTTCGCTTCATCTGGGGCTCGAAAATGGACAGAGTAAAGCGGACTGTTATGTACAAGGAGCCCCGCAAAGGTGGGAAGGGTATACCCGACATTCCCACTCTGCTGCGGATCGCTTTTGTATGTGACTGTGTTCGTAGGACTCTGAGGACAGCAAACGGCTCTGCGGGCAAGGCCATGTCCCGCTACTTCCTCCTTCCCCTCTGGCGAGGTTTTGGCTGGGATAAGTGGGACAGCTCCTTCCCTTACAACTGGCACGCTCCCTGGTTCTACGGAGATGTCGTCCGGTTTGTGAGGGAGCATCAACTGGAGGGTCTTAAGCCCGACTTGTGGAAACCTAAGACGATCCACAAGCACATCAGAGCAAAGGACTCACTGGAGTTTGTTCCAGGGCTTCATGCCGACACGTTGGAGACTGTTTGGACTAACGTGTCATCTGGCAGGTTGACCAACGGGCACAAGGACATTTCATGGATGGCCATCCAGGGAGGACTGCCTCTTAGGTCATTCATGCATGCCCGCAACCTGTGCAAGACCCGGTACTGCCCCAGGTGCCCCTTCACGGAGGAAACATCTTTGCACATTTTCTGGCAGTGCCCCTTTGCACAGGGTCTGTTGAAAGCCTTGGAACACGAACTCAAGGACTCAGTTCCCAGGAACAGACTGTCGTACCGCTCGGTACTTTATGGACTATTTCCTGGGAATACCACGGATGGAGCAATCCAGGAAGCCTGGCGCCTTATGAACTGTTTTAAGGACGCTATATGGTTCGCCAGGAATCGTCTGATTTTGCGGAGAGAGAGTGTGTCCGTCCAGGACTGCCGCAGGCTGATCCACAGCCTGCTCAGAGACTATTCCACCTGGGACAGCCCGGACGTCGATGAGGAAGAGGACTGATACTCCCCTTCCCCCCACTCTCCCTTCTTGTGTGTTGTCTTTCAATAAAGCTTCGGGCCTGTGATTTCCCCCTTCCCTATCCCCTCCTACCCACTCCCCTATCCCATCACTTGTCTGTAATGCTTTGTTGTTTGGCGTTAGTGAATGCAAGAATGTTAGTGTAGCATGTGGTGTAATGTATAGCATAGGCTAGCCTGTACTGTGTATTATACTGCCATGTTATGTTTGACGACTGTTATTATTTATTATTTGCTGCTTCATGGCTTGCGCTGCGTCGCAGTAATGTTTGTATGATGACGATTGATTGTCAATAAAGCAATTTTCAATCAAAAAATCTGTTCTTATCAGTTTAATATCTGATACGTCCCCTATCTGGGGACCATATATTAAATGGATTTTTAGAACAGGGAGATGGAAATAGAGCTTGCTCTGTCCACTCCACGCATTGACCTGGTATTGCAGTATTTCCAGGACCGGTGCACCCTTCCCTTATGTGTTGACTAAAATCAGATTCCAAAAGTGCTATTTGTGTTTGCTATTGTTTTTGTCTTTCTGATGGGATCTCCCCTTTTAATCCCATTATTTCAACACCTGTTGGACAATGCATTTGTACAGTCATGTGTGATAATGAGCTCATTTATTAAATGCAATTAATGAATACATTGCCACCTCTTGTTGTGTGTGTGTGTGTGTGTGTGTGTGTGTGTGTCTTCTGTGTTTCTGTGTTTCCGGCATTTCACATTGGAACAGCTCATTCACCTTCCTTGTCTTCTCTCCGCCCTCCCTCCTAGGTAAGTTAAAGAGCTGCACCTGAGCCAGCCACTGATTGATGCAGCACCACAGTCAAATAGTGGAGTGGAGTGGAGTAGGGGAACAGCAAACAGCCATTAAAGCAGCCAGCCGCCTACCCGCCACAATGGACCTACCTGTGTACACTAGATGGATGTGATGGAATGTACTGTCGTCCCTACATTTCAAGAAGAAGTAAGAATTGCAGTTGCAACAAACCCTTGCTTGCCTACAAAGAGAGCAGCAATTTGGATTTGTTACTTTGTTACCTGGAAGAATAACAAACTGTGCAAGGATGGAGGTTGTAGGAGCAAGGAGAAGTTGTCTGTAAAGTTGGTGGATGCTTATTTTCCATTTTGCAGTCCCTTGTCTCCCTCTTGTGGCCTCCTGGAGGCAAATAAATGTGCAAAAAAAAGACAGCCTGGCGGCCGGCTGTTGCAGTGTTGCCCTCTCAGGCAACACTGAGTGACTGACTGAGCCTCACCGTCTTATATAAAGTTCAGACGGAACTTTGCACGTGTCATAGTGGAGCCCTCAGGATTCCAGAGCCAGCTTTCTGACATCATAATGGGGCCTCAGAGATAGATAAAAGCCTGGGCCCAGGCAGTGTTGGTCAGTGCTGCTCAGCAGGCAGCACTGGACTGGATTAAAGCTGATACAAGGTGTGAAGGAACAAGGGGTGGCTGTGGGCATGCACTTGCTGCCGCTGCCAGTGTTTATCTGCATGGCAGGAGGGCATTTGGGCGTTGCCAGGAAGGCGTTTTTATGTAGATTCCTCCTCTTTCAGCACTGCATTGTGGTGCAAGCAAAAGAAGCAAATCCTGTGTAGCTTCCTCTCCGGCCTTTATTCACCTCCCTCCCGCTTAGTAGCTGTAAATGTGTGTGAGCCTGCAGGGCCCCATGGAATTGCCTAGGAGTAGGCTGAATCAATCGCTGCAAGGGGTGAACAGCAGTATGGGACAGGCTCGGGCAAGGCAAGGGCCGCTCGGGTTATCGCTTCTCGGCCTTTTGGCTAAGATCAAGTGTAGTATCTGTTCTTATCAGTTTAATATCTGATACGTCCCCTATCTGGGGACCATATATTAAATGGATTTTTAGAACAGGGAGATGGAAATAGAGCTTGCTCTGTCCACTCCACGCATTGACCTGGTATTGCAGTATTTCCAGGACCGGTGCACCCTTCCCTTATGTGTTGACTAAAATCAGATTCCAAAAGTGCTATTTGTGTTTGCTATTGTTTTTGTCTTTCTGATGGGATCTCCCCTTTTAATCCCATTATTTCAACACCTGTTGGACAATGCATTTGTACAGTCATGTGTGATAATGAGCTCATTTATTAAATGCAATTAATGAATACATTGCCACCTCTTGTTGTGTGTGTGTGTGTGTGTGTGTGTGTCTTCTGTGTTTCTGTGTTTCCGGCATTTCACATTGGAACAGCTCATTCACCTTCCTTGTCTTCTCTCCGCCCTCCCTCCTAGGTAAGTTAAAGAGCTGCACCTGAGCCAGCCACTGATTGATGCAGCACCACAGTCAAATAGTGGAGTGGAGTGGAGTAGGGGAACAGCAAACAGCCATTAAAGCAGCCAGCCGCCTACCCGCCACAATGGACCTACCTGTGTACACTAGATGGATGTGATGGAATGTACTGTCGTCCCTACATTTCAAGAAGAAGTAAGAATTGCAGTTGCAACAAACCCTTGCTTGCCTACAAAGAGAGCAGCAATTTGGATTTGTTACTTTGTTACCTGGAAGAATAACAAACTGTGCAAGGATGGAGGTTGTAGGAGCAAGGAGAAGTTGTCTGTAAAGTTGGTGGATGCTTATTTTCCATTTTGCAGTCCCTTGTCTCCCTCTTGTGGCCTCCTGGAGGCAAATAAATGTGCAAAAAAAAGACAGCCTGGCGGCCGGCTGTTGCAGTGTTGCCCTCTCAGGCAACACTGAGTGACTGACTGAGCCTCACCGTCTTATATAAAGTTCAGACGGAACTTTGCACGTGTCATAGTGGAGCCCTCAGGATTCCAGAGCCAGCTTTCTGACATCATAATGGGGCCTCAGAGATAGATAAAAGCCTGGGCCCAGGCAGTGTTGGTCAGTGCTGCTCAGCAGGCAGCACTGGACTGGATTAAAGCTGATACAAGGTGTGAAGGAACAAGGGGTGGCTGTGGGCATGCACTTGCTGCCGCTGCCAGTGTTTATCTGCATGGCAGGAGGGCATTTGGGCGTTGCCAGGAAGGCGTTTTTATGTAGATTCCTCCTCTTTCAGCACTGCATTGTGGTGCAAGCAAAAGAAGCAAATCCTGTGTAGCTTCCTCTCCGGCCTTTATTCACCTCCCTCCCGCTTAGTAGCTGTAAATGTGTGTGAGCCTGCAGGGCCCCATGGAATTGCCTAGGAGTAGGCTGAATCAATCGCTGCAAGGGGTGAACAGCAGTATGGGACAGGCTCGGGCAAGGCAAGGGCCGCTCGGGTTATCGCTTCTCGGCCTTTTGGCTAAGATCAAGTGTAGTATCTGTTCTTATCAGTTTAATATCTGATACGTCCCCTATCTGGGGACCATATATTAAATGGATTTTTAGAACAGGGAGATGGAAATAGAGCTTGCTCTGTCCACTCCACGCATTGACCTGGTATTGCAGTATTTCCAGGACCGGTGCACCCTTCCCTTATGTGTTGACTAAAATCAGATTCCAAAAGTGCTATTTGTGTTTGCTATTGTTTTTGTCTTTCTGATGGGATCTCCCCTTTTAATCCCATTATTTCAACACCTGTTGGACAATGCATTTGTACAGTCATGTGTGATAATGAGCTCATTTATTAAATGCAATTAATGAATACATTGCCACCTCTTGTTGTGTGTGTGTGTGTGTGTGTGTGTGTGTGTCTTCTGTGTTTCTGTGTTTCCGGCATTTCACATTGGAACAGCTCATTCACCTTCCTTGTCTTCTCTCCGCCCTCCCTCCTAGGTAAGTTAAAGAGCTGCACCTGAGCCAGCCACTGATTGATGCAGCACCACAGTCAAATAGTGGAGTGGAGTAGGGGAACAGCAAACAGCCATTAAAGCAGCCAGCCGCCTACCCGCCACAATGGACCTACCTGTGTACACTAGATGGATGTGATGGAATGTACTGTCGTCCCTACATTTCAAGAAGAAGTAAGAATTGCAGTTGCAACAAACCCTTGCTTGCCTACAAAGAGAGCAGCAATTTGGATTTGTTACTTTGTTACCTGGAAGAATAACAAACTGTGCAAGGATGGAGGTTGTAGGAGCAAGGAGAAGTTGTCTGTAAAGTTGGTGGATGCTTATTTTCCATTTTGCAGTCCCTTGTCTCCCTCTTGTGGCCTCCTGGAGGCAAATAAATGTGCAAAAAAAAGACAGCCTGGCGGCCGGCTGTTGCAGTGTTGCCCTCTCAGGCAACACTGAGTGACTGACTGAGCCTCACCGTCTTATATAAAGTTCAGACGGAACTTTGCACGTGTCATAGTGGAGCCCTCAGGATTCCAGAGCCAGCTTTCTGACATCATAATGGGGCCTCAGAGATAGATAAAAGCCTGGGCCCAGGCAGTGTTGGTCAGTGCTGCTCAGCAGGCAGCACTGGACTGGATTAAAGCTGATACAAGGTGTGAAGGAACAAGGGGTGGCTGTGGGCATGCACTTGCTGCCGCTGCCAGTGTTTATCTGCATGGCAGGAGGGCATTTGGGCGTTGCCAGGAAGGCGTTTTTATGTAGATTCCTCCTCTTTCAGCACTGCATTGTGGTGCAAGCAAAAGAAGCAAATCCTGTGTAGCTTCCTCTCCGGCCTTTATTCACCTCCCTCCCGCTTAGTAGCTGTAAATGTGTGTGAGCCTGCAGGGCCCCATGGAATTGCCTAGGAGTAGGCTGAATCAATCGCTGCAAGGGGTGAACAGCAGTATGGGACAGGCTCGGGCAAGGCAAGGGCCGCTCGGGTTATCGCTTCTCGGCCTTTTGGCACGATCCCGTGTCAAGAGGAGGTCAGCATGTCATGCCCTTGGCCTTTTGGCATCGCCACTTCGGTGGCTTAAGCCAACTGCTGCTATAAGGGGGTAGGCTGGGTGATCAACTGTCGAGCGATCATGGGAGCTAGGCTTCGATACGCTGGGATCGGGGAAACCCGGATCAAGAATGGATTTGGCATTGACGTACCCTTGAACAAGAAGGACCTTTTTTCATTGAAACACCTGGTGAATGAAGTCATTTTCAAGACCCTCAACGTGAGTAGGAACGACATCCTTTGTCTTCAAGATCCCAGAGGTAATCGCTTCACTTTGGTTCTTAAAAGTTTGAATGCTTGTTACAACTTGTATGCCGCAATTAATGCTAACTTGCAAAACCCTGGGTTGGATGGACTTATCTTCACCGTTTTATATAACAACGATGTTCCACTGGTTGTTTTGATGTACAATCCTTATGTGATGGTGGATGATATTACTTCCTTCTTAAAGAAGTACTGCTCTTACGTCAGCTATTCTCACCAGGTGTTAAATGCTGAATCCCTCTGGACAGGGAAGCATAAATTCTTTGTGAGATTTGAGGAGGATCCTTCAGGGCCTCTGGGTGTGAAATACCCTCCTAGGAATTTTGCCATCGGCCGGGACAAAGGCTACTTATTTTTTCCCCAGCCTCCTGTGTTTTGCAGGAAATGTAAAAGATATGGCCATGTTCATGAAGATTGTACGCAAGAAGGTGTTACATGTAACAAATGTAATCAGGACGGTCACCTGGCCAAGGATTGCAAAAACCCAATTGTGTGTAACATGTGCAGCATTGTGGGTCATGCCTTTAAAGACTGTCCAGAGCGTGCTAAAAACAGAAGGGTTAGGACTCTGGCGGAAGTAGTTGCAGGTGAACCTGGCAGTATGAGGTCTAATGTGATTCAGGGCCCAGCTGCCCCGGGAACTGAGGAGTCAGTGCCTGCCCAGGTGTCTGATGGGACTCTCCCTGAGTTAAATCGGTCTGGAAATACGCTGGCTGATGAAATGGAGGTAGCACCTGTTGAGAAAGACCTGCCTCACCCCTCTGATGACCTGACTGGGTTAAGAGGTGATGGGGAGGTGGATGGTTCTTTATCCAAATCACCTGTCTTTTCCTGGGAAGGAATTCTGGTGGACCAACAAGGTGAAGGTGGTCAAGGGGACTTTTCAACTGCACTTGTGAGGCCTTCTGAGGAGGAGGAAGGAGGTTCATCTTCTAAGAGACTTCGCACCATGTTGTCTCCTCTGAGTGAAGATGGAGTGAGCCCGGATAGGGGAGTCTACCCCATTTCTCATTTTCCTGAGGACTTTCCTTTTTTAGGAGAAGACGTGGACAAAGCTATCTTTGTGTCCGGTTGTCAGCCACCAGGAGGTGTAGGCTGATTAAACAGTGGGGTATTGGTGGATATCTACGGAAAAAGATCAAAATATGGACCCCAAAATTACACTTAATGTCTTATCCTTGAATGTCAGGCAAATTACATCAAAGCCTAGACGTGCTGTTGTGCTGGACTATGTTAGGAATCTTGGGGCAGAGATTATATGCCTGCAAGAGTGTGGTATATCTGAGTCACTGGGGGAGGGGGATTGGCCATATGGGCAGTATGTCTGGTCAGGATCTACTTCCAATAAGAATGATGGGGTGGGGATCCTATTAGGAAATATGGGTATGGATCTGGAGAGTTATACAGTGGTGGAAACAGGTAGATGTGTAATTGCAGTGGTATGTTGCAGGGGAGTTAGGGTTAGGGTGGTGAATACTTATTGTCCTATAGATAGAGCAAAAAGGCTGGCGTTGTTGGAAAAGCTAAGTTTGTTCTTACCTGGAAGGATTCCTACCTTTTTTTTGGGAGACTTTAATTGTTCTTTTGATGGGGATGGTCTGGATGTAACTGGGAAAAAGCTTAACCAACTTATATCTGATTTTTCTTTTATAGATGCAGCCGAATTGTCATTGGGTAAACCACCACCGCCAACATATAAATCAGATAGAGGGGGTATTGAGTCAAGAATTGATCGTATTTGCATATCTAAGGGTTTAGTGTGTAATAAGATGGTTCAGAATGAGGTACCTTTTTCAGACCATGTATGTTTACGGGTATGGGTGGAGGTAAGTAGTAAACTTTGTTTTGGGAAAGGGGTGTGGAAGTTGAATACTAGATTATTGGAGGATGTTGAAGTGATGGATGAGTTCAAACGAAAGTATGATGTGTGGAAGGGAGAAAAAGATAGTTTTGTGGATGTGCTTAAATGGTGGGATTGGATGAAAGGGCAGATTAAAATATTTTTTGTGAGATGGGGATATAAGCAGGCTGCTAGGAAACGTAACCAGTATAAGGAACTGAATATTAGGATAGAATGGTTGCGGAAGATGGGTGAGAAGGGAATTGATATGAGTGATTTGCTAGAGGAGGCAAGGAACGAGTTAAAGCAAGTTTTGGAAAGAAAGGGAAAGGAGATTATTTTCAGGTCTAAAGTGGAGTACTTAGATAAAAATGAAAAATGCACAAGGTTTTTTTTCAAGAAAATGTGTGGTAAGAAAGATGATATGGATGAAATTGTTAATGCGAAGGGGGAGCGTATAGTGGGTATGGATGTGTTAAAAGTGGTGGAATCGTTTTATTCAGAACTATATGGCAAAAAGTGGATTGATATCGGGTTGATGGATGAGGTTTTGAATGGTTTGGAAAATGTTCTTAGAGAGGAGGATTGTGTGGGGTTGAATGAGGATGTAACGTCTGAAGAAGTAAAGAAAGTGATAATGAGTGCAGGGAAAAATAAAACACCTGGTAAAGATGGTATTCCTGTGGAATTTTATGTGAAGGCCTGGGAGATAATAGGGTTGGATTTGGTGGAAGTATGTAAGTTTATATGGGATAAGGGGGTTTTGTGTGAGTCTATGAAAGAGGGTGTGATTGTTTTGATTTATAAGAAAGGGGATAAGAAGTGTTTGGGTAATTGGAGACCGATTTCACTGCTGAATGTGGATTATAAATGTTTTAGTAAAATTTTGGCTAATCGTATGCGTGAGGTGGTAGGAAAGGTTGTGGGTGAAGACCAAGTCTGTGCTGTGCCAGGTAGGAGTATGTCTGATAATTTGGTTTTGCTGAGAGATTTGATTGGTGACTGTATGAGTAGGAAACAGAAGTGTATGATGCTTGCGTTAGATTTCGAAAAGGCGTTTGATAGAGTGTCGCATGTGTTTATGTTTGCTGTACTTGTTAGGATGGGCTTCCCAGTGAGGTTTTTGGAAGGTGTGAAGTGTTTGTACAGGGATGTGTCAAGTGAAGTGTTGGTGAATGGTAATTTAAGTTCAAAAGTATGTGTGAGATCTGGGGTAAGACAGGGGTGTCCTATGTCCCCAGTTTTGTTTATTTGTGTGATCGAAAGTTTGATGTGTTTGGTAAGAAAAGATAAAGTGGTGAAAGGTTTTTTGATCCCAGGAAGTGGAGGTAAATACGTTAAAATTCTGGGTTATATGGATGATGTTGTGGTTATGAGTGATTGTATGGCTGGGTTGAATAGAGCAAAATTATGGTTGGATTTTTTTTGTGGGGCATCAGCTTTTAAGGTGAATTGGGATAAGTGTGTCTTTAAGTGCTTTGGGGATAGGAGGGTAAGTATGGAGGGAGTGAGGAATGAAGTGGGTGCAGTAAAAGTGTTGGGGATACAGTTTAATGAGGACTTGAGAGGGAATGAGAGTTGGGATGAATGTGGCAAGAGGATTGAGAAGAAATTGAATTTTTGGAGACTTAGAGACCTGACTTTATCAGGGAAGGTGTTGATAATTAAGACAGTGATTTTGCCTATTTTGGTTTTTGTGGCTAGTATTTTTCCCTCCGCTAGTAGGAAAATCAAAAAGTCAGAGAAAATGGTGTTTACCTTTCTGTGGGGAAGTCAAATGGAAAAGTTGAAGCGTGAGTATGTTTATAAGTCTTGTGAGAATGGAGGTTTGGGTTTTCCGAATGTGGAGGTCTTTCTTGGGTTAAATTATATTAAAATAGTGGTGGGGCTCTTGGGGAAAGGAAATAAGAGTGCGTATATGGTAAGGTATATGGCCGGTTGGATGCTTTATGGGTTAAATTGGTTTAAGAGAGATGCTACTGTGCCTGTTGCTTATGTATGTCCGGTATGGTATGTTGTGATTGAAAGGTTCATTAGGAAATATGATTTGATTGCAGTGCCTATGGGTGGGTTTCTGGATAAGAAGGCTGTGCTAAAAAGATTGTGTGTGAATGAGGTTGTGTGTAACATTGTGGGTTTGCGAGGAGAGGATGTTGTGGATACTTGGAAGAAGTTAGGCGTGAGAGGTATGTCCAATAGACAAAAGGACATAGTGTGGATGGCGTTGCATGATATATTGCCTGTTAGAGATGTGCAGAGGAGGAGAATGCTAGTTAGATTTGAGGTATGTCCAAGGGGTGGGTGTAATTCACGGGAGACTGTTAGGCATCTTTTTTGGGACTGCAATTATTCGTATGAGGTATGGAGGAGGATGGGTGGCGTCTGTAAGGAGTTAGCTGGGGTGAAGTTTGTGGATTGGAAGGTTGCGATGTTTGCTATAGGGGCTTGTAACAGAGTAAGTGATAGGATCTTATGGTTGATTATGGCGTGTATAATGGAAAGCTTATGGGATGTACGTAATTTAGGTGTTTTCAAACATAAGTGGGTACCCATTGGTGAGTGTGTGAGGATGGTTTTGTCAAGACTATACGTAGTCTATCGTTGGGATAGTCAGTGCGGTGGTGGTATAGACGCAGAGGGGATATGGAAATTTAAGAAGTGGAGAAGGTTGGTGAAATATAGCTAATTGATAAGATTTATTCCTGTTTTATTTTTGTTCTTCACGATCCTTTCTGTGTCTTGATTATTATTGTTTGGAATAAAATAGCCATGATGATGTACGACTAAGGCAACTTATGCCTTAAAATGCAAAATGGTTTGTGTACTGTTGCTTTAAGTTAAACTGAATGGTTTTAAAAAAAAAAAAAAAAAAAAAAAAAAATCTGTTCTTATCAGTTTAATATCTGATACGTCCCCTATCTGGGGACCATATATTAAATGGATTTTTAGAACAGGGAGATGGAAATAGAGCTTGCTCTGTCCACTCCACGCATTGACCTGGTATTGCAGTATTTCCAGGACCGGTGCACCCTTCCCTTATGTGTTGACTAAAATCAGATTCCAAAAGTGCTATTTGTGTTTGCTATTGTTTTTGTCTTTCTGATGGGATCTCCCCTTTTAATCCCATTATTTCAACACCTGTTGGACAATGCATTTGTACAGTCATGTGTGATAATGAGCTCATTTATTAAATGCAATTAATGAATACATTGCCACCTCTTGTTGTGTGTGTGTGTGTGTGTGTGTGTGTCTTCTGTGTTTCTGTGTTTCCGGCATTTCACATTGGAACAGCTCATTCACCTTCCTTGTCTTCTCTCCGCCCTCCCTCCTAGGTAAGTTAAAGAGCTGCACCTGAGCCAGCCACTGATTGATGCAGCACCACAGTCAAATAGTGGAGTGGAGTGGAGTAGGGGAACAGCAAACAGCCATTAAAGCAGCCAGCCGCCTACCCGCCACAATGGACCTACCTGTGTACACTAGATGGATGTGATGGAATGTACTGTCGTCCCTACATTTCAAGAAGAAGTAAGAATTGCAGTTGCAACAAACCCTTGCTTGCCTACAAAGAGAGCAGCAATTTGGATTTGTTACTTTGTTACCTGGAAGAATAACAAACTGTGCAAGGATGGAGGTTGTAGGAGCAAGGAGAAGTTGTCTGTAAAGTTGGTGGATGCTTATTTTCCATTTTGCAGTCCCTTGTCTCCCTCTTGTGGCCTCCTGGAGGCAAATAAATGTGCAAAAAAAAGACAGCCTGGCGGCCGGCTGTTGCAGTGTTGCCCTCTCAGGCAACACTGAGTGACTGACTGAGCCTCACCGTCTTATATAAAGTTCAGACGGAACTTTGCACGTGTCATAGTGGAGCCCTCAGGATTCCAGAGCCAGCTTTCTGACATCATAATGGGGCCTCAGAGATAGATAAAAGCCTGGGCCCAGGCAGTGTTGGTCAGTGCTGCTCAGCAGGCAGCACTGGACTGGATTAAAGCTGATACAAGGTGTGAAGGAACAAGGGGTGGCTGTGGGCATGCACTTGCTGCCGCTGCCAGTGTTTATCTGCATGGCAGGAGGGCATTTGGGCGTTGCCAGGAAGGCGTTTTTATGTAGATTCCTCCTCTTTCAGCACTGCATTGTGGTGCAAGCAAAAGAAGCAAATCCTGTGTAGCTTCCTCTCCGGCCTTTATTCACCTCCCTCCCGCTTAGTAGCTGTAAATGTGTGTGAGCCTGCAGGGCCCCATGGAATTGCCTAGGAGTAGGCTGAATCAATCGCTGCAAGGGGTGAACAGCAGTATGGGACAGGCTCGGGCAAGGCAAGGGCCGCTCGGGTTATCGCTTCTCGGCCTTTTGGCTCAGATCAGGTTTATTGCCTGGTCTGGGCCGGGGGTTCGGTCTTTCGTGGAGTCCTATCCGACGTTTTTGGGAGCGATCATCGTGCCGTTGGGCATTCCATTTCAAGATGGCAGCTGTGCGTAACACTATCCGTTTCGTGGTGAATGAGCAGAGGAGAGACGAAGTTGATACTGGACATATCATTGAGAACATCCTTCTGGACCTGGCTGGAGTTAAGTTGGTAGAGGTATTCTGTATCCAAGCTTTCAGCAATATTGCTACATATGATGTATCCTTTTTTGAGGCCGCCTACTGTTTAAACGTTTTTCAGTTGCTAAAGGAAAAACACATGCATGAGGCATTAACATCCATTGAAGTGCAACCTCTTTTTTCTACAGTGGAGAAATGTATAACAATTCATATGTATAACCCATTTTTGGATAGAAGGCTGGTCAGGGCTTTTTTAGCTCATTACTGTACCCATGTTAGAGGTGGTGTGGAGCAGAAGAACCTATGGGGAGTCTTTAATGGTGATATCAAGTACTGGGTCAGGCTGAAACCTGACTCCAGCTGTATTGGAGGAGTGATGAATCCTCCTGCTAATTTTTCCATTGGTGGGAATAAGGGATATCTGTACTACCAAGATATGCCATGCTTTTGTAGATCATGTTTTTCCTACGGGCATACCAAAGATGCATGCAAAGGCAAAGTTTGCAGAAATTGCAAGGAAACAGGACATGAGGCTAGTGCATGTATTTCCCCATCCAGGTGTGATATTTGTGGTTTGCCTGGTCATACCTGTAGGAAATGTCCAAAGGTGTTTCCTTTCTTAGGACAAGAGAGAAGAACATGGGGCAGACAGGTGAGAACAACAAGTTCCCTTGCTGCCTCTTCTGAGGTAATTTCAGAGCCAGCTGGCAATGTTTCTGTGGCTGCTTCTCAGGACCCTGGGAAAGCTGGATTAGGAGAGGTTCTAACCTCACATACTGACAGCATGGAGTTGGGTGTGGTCCCTCCTGCAGAGCCAACTGTTGATGAGACACCTGGGGTTATACCTATGGAAGGTAAAGACACAGCGCCACCTAGTGGGTGTGCATACCCTGATAACGGTGCAAGTATGCAAATTTTGTCCTTTTCTAGCCCAGAGTCAAAAATGGACGATTCAGCAAAAGTGGAGTGGTCAATATCGGAGGAGGACGAGAAGGAGGCCAGGATGCCTAGTGCCACTAGTGCGGAAATCTTCCATAAAGTTGTCTCAAAAAGGGGGAAGTCTGGAAAGGCGGTGAAGAGACTTAAGATAGGCTTATTGGAAGATTCTGCTCATGCAAATCCTTTTTCTTTGCTGGATAGTGACTCCAGTTCTAGCCCTAAGTCATCTGAGGTGGCCTCAGAAGTACCCAGCTCTCCTGGGGAAGGTTTCCTCAGTGAAGTCAATGTGGCAAATTTGGAAAGAGCGATGTATTTCCCTGGGACGTGATATGTTCTGGTTTTTTCCATGGTTTTCCATTGCACTAACAATACTATGCCCGCATGTCTTTGAGATTAAAAATTGTCTCACAAAATGTACGGGTGTTCTCCTCTGCTCACAAGCGTGCTGCAGTCCTGGACTTTTTGGCCTCTAAGGGCAGTGACATTGTTTGCGTACAAGAATGTGGTTTGTCAAAAATGCCTAGGAAAGAAGAATGGAAGTTTGGGGAAGCAATTTGGTCTTTTTCTTCCACAAATAGGAATGATGGAATTGGTATTCTTTTTAAAAATAATGAGTTTGTCATCAAACAGACTCAAATTATACAGGAAGGAAGATGTGTCTGTGTGTTACTATCCTATAAGGGGTGGCAGTTTAGGCTAATTAATATCTATGGCCATGCTGTGAAAACTGATAGGTTGGCACTTTTTGATTCTTTAAAATTTTTTCTTCATGGTAAAGTTCCTGTAATTATTGTTGGTGACATTAACTGTATCCTGGAGAAGCAGGCCCGAGCTGGGTCCACAGAGTCTAATGTGGATGTCACTGGAGTTTTGTGGAATAAAATTTTGCAGGACTTTGCTTTGCAGGACGCTGTCACCAGGAAACCAGGTCCATTTACTTACCATGCCGATGACGGAAGAACAGATTCTCGTCTGGACTTTTTCTTTTTTTCTATTTCAGCAATGAAATGTGTAGATTATGCGCAGGAGAGAGTGTGGTTTTCAGATCACGAGTGTTTGTTGGGGGTTTTTGTTATAAATAATTTCTTTTATGGTAGAGGGGTATGGAAGATGAATGTTAGTTTTCTGAGTGATGAAAGGGTGAAAACTAGGTTTGGGAAAAAATATGGGTTTTGGGTTAGGAAGAAAAGTTCTTTCTCTAATGTGTGTGAATGGTGGGTATGGGTGAAAAAAAAGATTGGTGGTTTCTTTAGACAGATAGGGTATAGAAGAGCGAGAAGGAAAAGATTAGAATATTCACGCTTTAATATGCGGATGACGTTCCTTCAACAATGTAAAAATTTGGGTATGGATGTAAGACACGATTTGGAAAAAACAAAAAAAGATATTAAGGAGTGGTTCCGAGAGAAAGGGAAAGAAATAATATTTAGATCTAAGGTGGAGGTTAGAGATAATCACGAGAAGTGCACTAGATTTTTCTTTAAAAAAATGTGTGGTGGGAAAAGTGGAATGAATGTGTTATTGGATAAGGATGATAAAGAGGTGTTTGGTAAGGATGTGATTGATGTGGTGTCTGATTTTTATAAACAACTGTATGATTTGAAGAAGTGTGATCTGGGTGATGATGAGGAGTTTTTGGATATTGTGGGTAATTTTGTTCCTGAAAGTGAATATGAGTCTTTGCTTGGTGAGATTATGGATGGTGAAGTAAAGGATGTGGTGGGAAGTATGGCTAAAAATAAGTCTCCAGGGATCGATGGAATACCAGCTGAGTTCTATGGGAAATATTGGGATATAATTGGGAAGGATGTTATAGATGTTATGAGAGTGTTGTTTTCTGGGATGAATATGTGTGATGTGATGAAGAAGGGTATGGTAGTTTTGTTGCATAAAAAAGGAGATAAGAGACGGTTAGAAAACTGGCGACCAATTACTTTGCTTAATACGGATTATAAAATTTTTGCCAAGCTGATTGCGAATCGTATGAGGAATGTTATTGGGTGTGTGATTGATGAGGATCAGGTATGTGCGGTACCGAAAAGGAAATTGCATGAGAATGTGGCGTTGGTGCGGGACATGCTTGAGGATTGTAAGGGTCGGAATAAGAAGGTGATTGTGTGTGCGTTAGATTTTGAGAAAGCGTTTGATCGTGTGGCGCATGTGTTTTTGTTCAAAGTGTTAGAGAGAATGGGTTTTCCGGTTCAGTTTGTGAGTTTGTTGAAGAAATTATACGCGAATGCAAAGAGTTGTGTGCAGGTGAATGGGTTTTTTTCAGAATCATTTAGTATTATGTCTGGTGTGCGACAGGGTTGTCCGTTGTCTCCCATCCTTTTTATTTGTGCGATTGAACCATTGTTGCAAATGATTAGAAATGATAAGGTTGTGAAAGGTTTGGTGGTGCCCGGGTGTGATGGAAAGCGTGTGAAAGCTTTGGGATATATGGATGATATTTGTGTATTGTGTGATTCAGTGTATGATATGTCCAGAGTGAAGTTGATTGTAAATATGTTTTGTATTGCGTCTGCTTTTAAAATAAATTGGGGTAAGAGCAAATTTAAATTTTTCTTCAGTAATGAACGGGTGAGTGATCCTGATATGGAACAGGTGAATGGTGTGAAAATTTTGGGTATTGTGTTTGATGATGAGTTGAAAGGGAGAGAAAGTTGGGATGAGTTAGGTGGTAGGATTGTGAGAAAGTTGGAAATGTGGAGAATGAGGGATCTTTCTTTTTCGGGGAAGGTTTTAATTGTCAAAAGCATTATTCTACCTATGATTTTATATGTTGCTTTGGTTTTTCCTCCTGCTGTTGCTATGTTAAAAAAAGTGAATAGAGTTTTGTTCCTTTTTTTATGGGGGAGCGGGATTGAGAAGGCAAGGAGAGAAATTCTAATGAAAAGCAGACGTAATGGAGGCTTGGATTTCCCAAATTTGGAGATTTTCATTGGAATTAATTGTGTACGTTTTTTTGTTGAGCTTTTATTTAAAGAATCCAAGGCTTCTAGAATGTCGAAGTATTTAGCTGGAACGGTGATTCAGCGTTTAAGGTGGGAAAAACGGAATTTATGTAAACCAATTGCTTTTCAGTGCACAGGGTGGTATTTGTATGTAGAAAAATTTATCAAAAAATTCCAGCTAGAGGATGTAAGAATGGAGAGATTTCTGAGTGAAAAGAATGTTGTGAGAAGTATGTGTATGAATAATGTGATGTGTTCTGTAAATGGTTTGAATTCGAAGGAGTCTAAGTCTGTGTGGAAGAAGATTGTTACGTATAATGTCTCAAATAAGCAGAAAGATTTGTTATGGATGTCGGTACATGGAGTGTTGCCTGTAAGGAGTGTTCAGAAAAGAAGAGGTTTGGTTGCATCTGAAAGGTGTCCGAGAGAAGGTTGTGGGGATGATGAGGATGTGAGTCATGTGTTTTGGTCGTGTAAGCATGCAAAGGATGTTTGGAAAAAGTTGAGTGGGTTGTGTGAAGAATTGACTGGTTTGAAGGTTTTGACGTATGAAATTGTCTTGTTTGGTTTGTGTAGTTTGGGTAGTGAAAAGGATAGAGTGTTGTGGATTTTTCTGACTTGTGTGAAAGAAGTATTGTGGAATACGAGGAATTTGAATGTGTATAAAAGAGAAGTATTTGAGATGGAGGATGTGGTTAGTATGGTATTGGCTAAATTGTATTTTTATTATAAATGGGATCTAGAAAGAGGTATGGATGCGGAAGGGATATGGCGAATGTTGAAATGGAGGTATTTAGTTTGAGGAATTTGTTTGATTTATCTTGTATTTGATGGAAAAATAAAATAATGAACCAGAGTGATGAGATTTTTTGAAAAATAGAGAGGTGGTTTGAACAACTACAGTTCTCGGTTTTATTCAAAAAAACCTGAATGGTTTAATAAAAAAAAAAAAAAAAAAAAAAAAAAAAAAAAAAAATCTGTTCTTATCAGTTTAATATCTGATACGTCCCCTATCTGGGGACCATATATTAAATGGATTTTTAGAACAGGGAGATGGAAATAGAGCTTGCTCTGTCCACTCCACGCATTGACCTGGTATTGCAGTATTTCCAGGACCGGTGCACCCTTCCCTTATGTGTTGACTAAAATCAGATTCCAAAAGTGCTATTTGTGTTTGCTATTGTTTTTGTCTTTCTGATGGGATCTCCCCTTTTAATCCCATTATTTCAACACCTGTTGGACAATGCATTTGTACAGTCATGTGTGATAATGAGCTCATTTATTAAATGCAATTAATGAATACATTGCCACCTCTTGTTGTGTGTGTGTGTGTGTGTGTGTGTGTCTTCTGTGTTTCTGTGTTTCCGGCATTTCACATTGGAACAGCTCATTCACCTTCCTTGTCTTCTCTCCGCCCTCCCTCCTAGGTAAGTTAAAGAGCTGCACCTGAGCCAGCCACTGATTGATGCAGCACCACAGTCAAATAGTGGAGTGGAGTGGAGTAGGGGAACAGCAAACAGCCATTAAAGCAGCCAGCCGCCTACCCGCCACAATGGACCTACCTGTGTACACTAGATGGATGTGATGGAATGTACTGTCGTCCCTACATTTCAAGAAGAAGTAAGAATTGCAGTTGCAACAAACCCTTGCTTGCCTACAAAGAGAGCAGCAATTTGGATTTGTTACTTTGTTACCTGGAAGAATAACAAACTGTGCAAGGATGGAGGTTGTAGGAGCAAGGAGAAGTTGTCTGTAAAGTTGGTGGATGCTTATTTTCCATTTTGCAGTCCCTTGTCTCCCTCTTGTGGCCTCCTGGAGGCAAATAAATGTGCAAAAAAAAGACAGCCTGGCGGCCGGCTGTTGCAGTGTTGCCCTCTCAGGCAACACTGAGTGACTGACTGAGCCTCACCGTCTTATATAAAGTTCAGACGGAACTTTGCACGTGTCATAGTGGAGCCCTCAGGATTCCAGAGCCAGCTTTCTGACATCATAATGGGGCCTCAGAGATAGATAAAAGCCTGGGCCCAGGCAGTGTTGGTCAGTGCTGCTCAGCAGGCAGCACTGGACTGGATTAAAGCTGATACAAGGTGTGAAGGAACAAGGGGTGGCTGTGGGCATGCACTTGCTGCCGCTGCCAGTGTTTATCTGCATGGCAGGAGGGCATTTGGGCGTTGCCAGGAAGGCGTTTTTATGTAGATTCCTCCTCTTTCAGCACTGCATTGTGGTGCAAGCAAAAGAAGCAAATCCTGTGTAGCTTCCTCTCCGGCCTTTATTCACCTCCCTCCCGCTTAGTAGCTGTAAATGTGTGTGAGCCTGCAGGGCCCCATGGAATTGCCTAGGAGTAGGCTGAATCAATCGCTGCAAGGGGTGAACAGCAGTATGGGACAGGCTCGGGCAAGGCAAGGGCCGCTCGGGTTATCGCTTCTCGGCCTTTTGGCTAAGATCAAGTGTAGTATCTGTTCTTATCAGTTTAATATCTGATACGTCCCCTATCTGGGGACCATATATTAAATGGATTTTTAGAACAGGGAGATGGAAATAGAGCTTGCTCTGTCCACTCCACGCATTGACCTGGTATTGCAGTATTTCCAGGACCGGTGCACCCTTCCCTTATGTGTTGACTAAAATCAGATTCCAAAAGTGCTATTTGTGTTTGCTATTGTTTTTGTCTTTCTGATGGGATCTCCCCTTTTAATCCCATTATTTCAACACCTGTTGGACAATGCATTTGTACAGTCATGTGTGATAATGAGCTCATTTATTAAATGCAATTAATGAATACATTGCCACCTCTTGTTGTGTGTGTGTGTGTGTGTGTGTGTGTCTTCTGTGTTTCTGTGTTTCCGGCATTTCACATTGGAACAGCTCATTCACCTTCCTTGTCTTCTCTCCGCCCTCCCTCCTAGGTAAGTTAAAGAGCTGCACCTGAGCCAGCCACTGATTGATGCAGCACCACAGTCAAATAGTGGAGTGGAGTGGAGTAGGGGAACAGCAAACAGCCATTAAAGCAGCCAGCCGCCTACCCGCCACAATGGACCTACCTGTGTACACTAGATGGATGTGATGGAATGTACTGTCGTCCCTACATTTCAAGAAGAAGTAAGAATTGCAGTTGCAACAAACCCTTGCTTGCCTACAAAGAGAGCAGCAATTTGGATTTGTTACTTTGTTACCTGGAAGAATAACAAACTGTGCAAGGATGGAGGTTGTAGGAGCAAGGAGAAGTTGTCTGTAAAGTTGGTGGATGCTTATTTTCCATTTTGCAGTCCCTTGTCTCCCTCTTGTGGCCTCCTGGAGGCAAATAAATGTGCAAAAAAAAGACAGCCTGGCGGCCGGCTGTTGCAGTGTTGCCCTCTCAGGCAACACTGAGTGACTGACTGAGCCTCACCGTCTTATATAAAGTTCAGACGGAACTTTGCACGTGTCATAGTGGAGCCCTCAGGATTCCAGAGCCAGCTTTCTGACATCATAATGGGGCCTCAGAGATAGATAAAAGCCTGGGCCCAGGCAGTGTTGGTCAGTGCTGCTCAGCAGGCAGCACTGGACTGGATTAAAGCTGATACAAGGTGTGAAGGAACAAGGGGTGGCTGTGGGCATGCACTTGCTGCCGCTGCCAGTGTTTATCTGCATGGCAGGAGGGCATTTGGGCGTTGCCAGGAAGGCGTTTTTATGTAGATTCCTCCTCTTTCAGCACTGCATTGTGGTGCAAGCAAAAGAAGCAAATCCTGTGTAGCTTCCTCTCCGGCCTTTATTCACCTCCCTCCCGCTTAGTAGCTGTAAATGTGTGTGAGCCTGCAGGGCCCCATGGAATTGCCTAGGAGTAGGCTGAATCAATCGCTGCAAGGGGTGAACAGCAGTATGGGACAGGCTCGGGCAAGGCAAGGGCCGCTCGGGTTATCGCTTCTCGGCCTTCTGGCTAAGATCAATTGGATTTATCCAGGAGACTTGTCAGGAGGTGCTTCCGGTACCCTTTCTCTCGGCCTGGGGGGATCGTCTGGGTTCATAGCCCAGACTTCACCCCCCTGTCGCTATTGGGAGAAAGGCCTAGTCCGGGAGCAACGGGAAGGGATCCCCAGGCAATCGGCCTGTTTCCTGCCAGACGGGAGAGATGCCAGCCAGGATTTCGTACGCATCGGGTGAGGCCCGGATGAAGAATACTATTCGTATTGAAGTGGAGGAAAGACACAGACCAAAGAAGAACTTGGAATTTATCGCCAGAGAAGTGCTTTTGGGTTCGCTTGGTCTACATCACAGGGATATTTTTTGCTTCCAGGACAACGAAGCCAAAGGAACCCACACCATCACCTTCCAGGATCTCGGGTGCTGCCAGAACGTCGTAAAGAAGGTAAACGAACTAATGTATGATGAAAAGTTTGATGGACTAGAGTTCGTATTACTTTTTGCCTATGATGAGATCCCTCTGGTAGTCTATCTCTACAATCCCCATGTAGAGACTGATGATATAACCACTTACCTTCAGAGATATTGTGATGACGTAAAATTTATGAACAAAATTAATAATGCTGTTGGATTTTGGGGAGGCAAGCGAAAATTTTTGGTCCGCTTAAAAAAAGACCCAGAGGGAATCGGAGGCATGCAGCACCCACCCTCTACCGTAGTTATTGGGAAAAGCAGAGGTTATATATTTTACCCGGGTATGCCCACATATTGCCGGCAGTGTGGACGCTTTGGACATACCCAGGTTTCCTGCAAAGATGAGAAGTTGGATAGGTGCAATAATTGTGGCCAATACGGACATCAAATGAAGAGTTGCCCCAAAGAGAGACTGTGCAATTTATGTGGGGGCAAGGGCCACATGTTCAGGGATTGCCCCAGCAGAGCCAGGAATCGTACCTACGCTGACACGGTGAAGAGTTTTGTGAAATCCACACCTGGGTCAGAGCCAAAGCGATCTTCAGTAGCGTCTGCTGAGGATCGGGTGATGATGACCCAGGGCGCCAGACAAGAGACTGTGATTTCAAGACCGGAGCCAATGTCTGCTGAATCTCTATCAGTAGACAAGGCGATGAAGGTCAAGGGCGCCTCCTGTAGCAGGAGTGCGGTTGGGACAGAGCAGGAGCCTGACACAGTTCCTGGTCAGGCCTCTGCTTGTAAGTCCCGTGGTGTTGCCATCAGTGGGTCAGAGCAGAGGGTCTCCATAACTTCAGTGGAGAGCCCTGCAATGACGACCCCAAATACCAGCCGCAAGTCCGAGCAGAAATCCCTTTCAACACCAGAGGGAGGAGCTATGCAAATGACCTCAAAGTCCCAACGTGAGAAGAGCCAGCCTAGGAAGGAGACTTCGTTGAAGACCCTTGACGACCGCTCTGAGGACCACCAAAACATCGTGGAGGAGATGGAGTCAAGCATTCCAGAGGGTGAGAAGAGAGCAGCCTCCAGTGAGCGGGGAGGAGATGACAGCGATGAGAGGGAGAATGAACCAGTAAGGAAGTGGCGGAGGGGAGTGGAACTTGACTCCCCGGATATCTGCTTGGCCGATGACGATTTGTGGTTGGGGCCGGTGACCTATCAGTTGTCTGCTTCCAACCCCCAGAACATCCAGTCGCCTGGGTCTCCTGAGCAGGAGATCTTTGGTGGGCTAGACATCCAGGAGTTTAGTTGTGGCTCGAGCATGGACGATCCGCCACCATAATATGTGTAATGCCTCTCGTCAATGTCGTCTCACTGAACGTGAGACTATTAAAGAGCCCCGCTCGTAGGGCTGCTTTGTTTTCCTTCCTAGAGACTGAGGACTTTGATTTCTGCTTGTTACAGGAGTGTGGATTTCAACACGCAATAGACTATTCGGACATTAAAAAAGATTGGAAGCTGGGTCCTTCCGTGTGGTCCGGCTCCAATGAAAATAGATCTGCTGGGGTAGGACTGCTCTGCCGTGGCTTTTCTACTATTATACATTCTGTGACTGAGATTTTACCTGGCAGAGCAATAGTAGTCCACCTGAATTTTAATGGTTTTATGTTTCGTATTTTAAATGTATATGCCTCTCCTGATAAGCAGGAGAGGGCGGAGTTAATGCAAATTTTACCATTGTTTTGTGTTGGGTCATCCCCCTTATTAGTAGGAGGAGATTTCAATTGTATATGTGAAGGAGAATGCCGGCAGGGGGGTGACCCTCTCCGCAAACTAGATAAGACCTCTTACCTGCTTAAGAATTTTTTATGCGATTTTAAGCTGAGGGATGCCTGGAAGTTGCTCTTGCCGGCAGACCTAGGCCACACATGGTCCAATGGGAGAGTGGCTTCTAGGATCGATTTTATATTTTTATCAGAGGATTTTAACCCAGTGAAATTTGTTTTAATATCTAATATATTTTCTGACCACAAACTCTTGCAGGCTAAGATAGAGTTTAGTGGTGAACTGAAGGTAAACAAGGGCCTCTGGAGGTTGAGCACGCACCTGCTGGAGGATCCTCTGACTCAGCTGGAATTTGGCCAATCCTACCAGTGTTGGCAGCAGCAGAAAAACCCCGACATACCAATGCTGACCTGGTGGGAAGAAATAAAAACAAAAATTAAGTTATTTTTTATTAAAGCAGGTAAGAGGAAAGCAAAAGAAAAGAAACAATGGTTTTATAATTTTAACACAAGGTTGCAAACACTTTTTAAATTCAAGGAGCTGGGGATAGATGTGAAAGAAGATATTGAAAGTATGAAAGCAGAAATTAAGAAATGTTTAGAGCAAAGAGGTAAACAAATTATTTTCAGATCCCGAGTTCAACATCTGGAGGAAGGAGAAAAATGTTCCAGATTTTTCTTCAAAAAAGTTATGGATAAAAGAGATGTGATTTTAAACTTGGAGGGTCAAACCTCTAGGGAAGGTATTTTAAAGTCTGCTCATGATTTTTACCAGCTCCTTTTTAATGAAAAGTGTATTGATATGTCCTTTTTAACAGATGCTCTTAATGTCCTTGATCTTAAGTTAGATGTTTTAGACCAGGAGGTTTTATCACGTGATATCAACTTAGAAGAACTTTTTACTGTTTTTAAAAGTTTTTCTTATGGGAAAGCTCCTGGTTCAGATGGACTTCCCATCGAATTTTATCTAACGTTTTGGGACATTTTAAAGGACGACCTTTTTGTGTTATTTAAAGATGCTTTTACTGTAAATATGTTGCCGGTTTCATGGAGGAGGGGGGTAGTGTCTTTGATTTTTAAAAAAGGAGATCGGACTCTGCTGGGGAACTGGAGACCTATCACCCTCCTAAATATGGAATACAAAGTAATGGCCAAGATAATTGCAAACCGGTTAAAAATAGTGATCAGCAAAATTATACATCCGGACCAGGTTTGTGGGGTTCCTGGGAGAAGTATTACTGAGACTTTAAATATAATCCGTGATGTCATATGGTATTCAAGAGACCGGAGTCAAGGTTTAGCCCTCCTAGCGCTAGATTTTGAGAAGGCTTTTGACAGAGTTTCACATTTGTACCTTTTTAATGTTTTAAAGAAAATGTCAATCCCTGAGATGATTTTAAGTCGTATTAAGGTTCTATATAAGTCTTGTTTTAGCCAAATTTCTATTAATGGGTTTTTAACCGAAAATGTGGTTTTAAAATCTGGAGTGAAGCAGGGGTGTCCGCTCTCCCCGATTTTATTTATATGTGCAATGGAGCCCCTATTGTGTCAGATACGCAAGGACAAAGTCATCAGAGGGGTTCCTATCCCTGGAGGAGGTGGCAACCAGGTAAAAGTGTTGTGCTATATGGATGATGTGACAGTAGCATGTACAGACCCTGCTTCGCTCAAAAGAACCTTAAGGTGCACAGAGTTTTTTAGCCAGGCTTCAGGTTTTAAATTAAACGTTGCAAAAAGTGAATGTCTGAGCGTTGGAGCTTGGGACGCCTCCCAGACTCCGGAAATTAGCATAAAACAAGATAAAATAAAAATTCTTGGTATCATTTTCAAAGAAACAAATGATGGGATTGACAATTGGGATGAGATTTTATGCAAAATGGAAAAAAAGATCTCTTTCTGGAACCTTAGAGAATTGACGATGGAGGGCAAGGTATTAATAATAAAAATGATCTTACTGCCGCTAATGTTATATGTGGGAATGGTTTTCCCTCCATCGGATGTTTTGATAAAAAAACTAACCAGAATTATATTTATGTTTTTATGGGGTTCAAAGATGGAAAGATTAAAAAGAGATCATATGTACAAAAGCAAGTTGAATGGTGGAAAAGATGTCCCTAATTTGCATATTTTCTTTTATGTAAAATTTTTCTGCTTCTGTTTTAAATGTTTTAATTCCAATGGCGTTTTTAGTTGTTTTTTAAAGTACGCTGCCGGTATGGTTTTTAAAAAATGGTGTATGCCTCCGTTGAATTCCCCTGTTCTTTTATGCCCCCCAAAGCATTATGTGATTTTAGAAAAGACTATACGAACATTTCATTTAAAGGACCAAGAAAGCGACGTTTTAAAGGACCAGAGGAAACTGTCTGCAATTCTAAGGGGGAATGAGGAGGTTATCCCTGTGGCAAACTATTCCCAGACGAGGTCTAGACAAGTATGGCGGAACGTCTTTGGGAAATTTCTCGCAAATGGACATATAGACCTTGCCTGGATGATGGTCCACCAGTGCCTCCCAACAAGAGACTTTCAGCACAGGAGAGGCCTGGTGGCAAGGGCAAAATGCCCAAGAGACTCTTGTGCGAATGATGAATCTGTGCTACATTTATTTTGGAACTGTCCTTACGCACAAGAAGTCTGGAGGAAAGTCGACGTGCTTTTAAAATGGACTTGTGGATTAAAAGATCTAACATACGAATATATAATTTACGGACTATTTAATTGCCCAACTTTTAAACAGTACATGGTTTGTTGGAGTATGATAAATTGTCTTAAAAACGCCATTTGGAAAGTCAGAAATATTTTACTTTTTAAACGTGATTTTATTTCTGTGGACGAATGTATTAAACTTGCTTTTAGTGAAATGTACATATATTTTTTAAGGGACAGGAAAAACTATGGTACAAGAGATGCAAATAGTGCTTGGAATGTACAATTATGGAAAACAGTTTTATATTAATGTACATATTGTATTTTATTGTATGACGAACTTGTGAATCAATAAAATCTTTGTTGAAACCTTATCTGTTCTTATCAGTTTAATATCTGATACGTCCCCTATCTGGGGACCATATATTAAATGGATTTTTAGAACAGGGAGATGGAAATAGAGCTTGCTCTGTCCACTCCACGCATTGACCTGGTATTGCAGTATTTCCAGGACCGGTGCACCCTTCCCTTATGTGTTGACTAAAATCAGATTCCAAAAGTGCTATTTGTGTTTGCTATTGTTTTTGTCTTTCTGATGGGATCTCCCCTTTTAATCCCATTATTTCAACACCTGTTGGACAATGCATTTGTACAGTCATGTGTGATAATGAGCTCATTTATTAAATGCAATTAATGAATACATTGCCACCTCTTGTTGTGTGTGTGTGTGTGTGTGTGTGTGTCTTCTGTGTTTCTGTGTTTCCGGCATTTCACATTGGAACAGCTCATTCACCTTCCTTGTCTTCTCTCCGCCCTCCCTCCTAGGTAAGTTAAAGAGCTGCACCTGAGCCAGCCACTGATTGATGCAGCACCACAGTCAAATAGTGGAGTGGAGTGGAGTAGGGGAACAGCAAACAGCCATTAAAGCAGCCAGCCGCCTACCCGCCACAATGGACCTACCTGTGTACACTAGATGGATGTGATGGAATGTACTGTCGTCCCTACATTTCAAGAAGAAGTAAGAATTGCAGTTGCAACAAACCCTTGCTTGCCTACAAAGAGAGCAGCAATTTGGATTTGTTACTTTGTTACCTGGAAGAATAACAAACTGTGCAAGGATGGAGGTTGTAGGAGCAAGGAGAAGTTGTCTGTAAAGTTGGTGGATGCTTATTTTCCATTTTGCAGTCCCTTGTCTCCCTCTTGTGGCCTCCTGGAGGCAAATAAATGTGCAAAAAAAAGACAGCCTGGCGGCCGGCTGTTGCAGTGTTGCCCTCTCAGGCAACACTGAGTGACTGACTGAGCCTCACCGTCTTATATAAAGTTCAGACGGAACTTTGCACGTGTCATAGTGGAGCCCTCAGGATTCCAGAGCCAGCTTTCTGACATCATAATGGGGCCTCAGAGATAGATAAAAGCCTGGGCCCAGGCAGTGTTGGTCAGTGCTGCTCAGCAGGCAGCACTGGACTGGATTAAAGCTGATACAAGGTGTGAAGGAACAAGGGGTGGCTGTGGGCATGCACTTGCTGCCGCTGCCAGTGTTTATCTGCATGGCAGGAGGGCATTTGGGCGTTGCCAGGAAGGCGTTTTTATGTAGATTCCTCCTCTTTCAGCACTGCATTGTGGTGCAAGCAAAAGAAGCAAATCCTGTGTAGCTTCCTCTCCGGCCTTTATTCACCTCCCTCCCGCTTAGTAGCTGTAAATGTGTGTGAGCCTGCAGGGCCCCATGGAATTGCCTAGGAGTAGGCTGAATCAATCGCTGCAAGGGGTGAACAGCAGTATGGGACAGGCTCGGGCAAGGCAAGGGCCGCTCGGGTTATCGCTTCTCGGCCTTTTGGCTAAGATCAAGTGTAGTATCTGTTCTTATCAGTCCTTGTAAGGATAGATAGCTCGGAGAACCACTGGGGGCTATAAACACTAGCTTAGCGATCCAAGAGCGTTCCAGACGAAGCCGGCGACGAACTGCGGAGAAGAACCAGCGAAGACGACGATCCAGAAGGGAGAAGCCGCCATCGGGGAAGAAGCTCCGGGAGATCGCTGCCGGGAAGAAGAA
The DNA here is from genome assembly GCF_050947455.1 of Rhinoderma darwinii. NCBI lineage: Eukaryota > Metazoa > Chordata > Amphibia > Anura > Rhinodermatidae > Rhinoderma > Rhinoderma darwinii. The sequence goes on from NW_027461785.1 coordinate 585,748, forward strand.
GGAGAACTTCGGAGAAGAGCCGCTGCTGAAGGGGATCTTCGAAGAAGCTCGGCCGCAGAAGAAGAAGCTCGACGAGGAACCGCTGCGGAAGAAATTTCGTGGAAGAACCTCGGCCAGCAAGGAGAAGATTTGCATAGCTCCGCCCCCTTCGGGAAAGAGCTATCGAAGATCCTCCCCAAGCGACAGGAACAGCTGGAAGAAGCCATGGCCTCAACCAGCAACCCTGCCACCCAGAAGAAGAAGGCTGATGGACCAGGTGAGCCGACCCAGGCCAGGACATCTCCTCCTGAAGCCTCCTCAAGCCAACAGGCCACCAGGAAGCCGAACCAGGCTGCTCCAACCCTGGAGCCCTGGATGAAGCAGACGGTGGCCCTGAAGCTGAAGGAGGTGGACGGGAGAGTGCCGGACATGACGGAAGAAGTGTTCTGCCAGAAGATGCTCCTGGACCAGGGCTTCGCTAAGCCGGAGACCATCAGCATCCAGGCCTTCATGACCGGGATGTTCTTCGTGACCTTTGCTTCGATCAACATCTGCAGAAGGTACTGGGAGATGGTGAAAGCGGCGAGGCCTGAATCCCCTTTCTCTCGCTTTGTGGGCAACTGCCCTGTCCAAAGAGAGGAAAGGCGGGTGACGGTCTCAATGCGGAACCCACACACCCCCGGCAAAGACATCACCACGCTCCTGAAGCGGTTCTGCACAGTGGTGAGGGAACCCACCCACATCCTGAACGGACTCGGCTTCTGGACTGGCAAGTGGTCGGTAATCGTCCGACTGAACAAGGATTCGAGCGCGGAAGACGGCCTCCAGCACCTGCCCCAGTCATTCTCGCTGGGCAACTCCTACGGCCTCATCTACTACCCGGACATGCCGCAGATCTGCAGGAGATGCAGCAAGAAGGGTCATTCGGTGAAGGACTGCAAGGAGGACGCCTGCAAGAACTGCCGGGTAACAGGACACGAGACCAAAGACTGCCCGAAACGGACAATGTGCAACCTCTGCGGACAAGCAGCCCACTCTTACAAGGACTGCCCGAAGAGGGATCGATCCTGGGCAACTGTAGCGGCGAAAGCTCCGGCCAGAGGGAACCCCGCCCCAACCAGAGCTCCAGCGGCGCAGAAGACCGGGAATAAGAAGGATGGTAAGAAGACGACAGTCCCTCCCCCCCGCCTCCCGGCCCTCCCTCGCCCTACCCTTCCCACCCTCCCTCGCCCGGCCCTCCCCACCCCCCCGTCCCCAACCCCTGTCACCCCCACTGAGGCTCTCACCTTCTCCTACCCACCCATCTCAGTGGTCCTGTCACCTGCACCTCTCCCAACCCAGCCTCCCTTCTCCCCAGCTCCAGCAGCACTAACATCTTCCCCTCCAGCTGCTGGAGTCCTCTCCCTGGAGGATTTTCCCCCTCTTGTCTCCTCAGGTGCCATCCAGAGGAAGAGAAAGGTGAGGGACAGCCCAGCGGCTGAGTCCTCAAAGCGACAAGTCGTGGAAATCTGCGAAGACTCCCTTGCGCAGCAGGAGGAAATGGAGCAGATGGTGGAGGAACTCGTGTCTGAACCTGAGGTCATCGACTTCACAACAGACATCCAGGTGGCTACAATCCTGGAACAATTTCTGTCAGAGGGCCTGCTGGATCTTTCGGACCCGCCAGGCGAGGAGGATCCGCCCGACCGGACTGGTAACTAAGGTGTATCGTTTGCACTAACCTTCTTTATTCTCCCCCATGGCTGCTAAACTTAACATCTTTAGCCTCAATGTGAGGAGTGTTAGAGATAGGACTAGATGTCAGATGGTGCTAACTTTTCTTTCCAAGCAGTCGAGTGATGTATTTATGCTGCAGGAATGTACTCTCCCCTCTTCCAGGTCATACCATCATCTGGCCAGGCAGTGGACCCATGGCCCGTCCTACTGGTCTGGTGGGGGCGACTGTAAGTCTGCAGGGGTTGCCATCCTGATTAGGGGAGGCGTATTTACTGTTGACTCTGTCCAGGAGCTCGCCTGCGGCCGCTTGTTGGTCGTAGACGGTTCCTGGGCAGGAGAGCCGATTAGGCTCATCAACGTGTACGCCCCCCCTATGAAGGCTGAGCGCCTGGAACTATTCCAGACCCTGCGGACCCAGCTCGCCACCACTAGGGCAGTGGTGATGGCCGGGGACTTCAACTGCCCCATCGAAGAGGATGGACGAAGTTCCGGCACTTCAATCAAGCTGGATGTCAGTTCCAAACTGCTTATCGAGATGGTAACCGAAGCATCCTTGCAGGACGTTGTGGGCTCCATGGGGATCGGCTCTGTGAACTATTCATGGAGCCGACCCGATGGCTCACTTCGTTCTCGGATTGACTTTGTGTTCACCTCCCGGGCAGTCAAGCAGCATGGGCACTCCATGGTCCCCTGCTTCTTCTCTGACCACAGGGCCATTCTCTTCCAGGGTGCCATCGGCCACGGTTTTCCTCCCGGCCCTGGCTCCTGGAGGCTGAATTGTGCCCTGCTGGAAAGAGAGGAGGTACTGGCGGAACTTAGAGACGCCTATATTGTTTGGAGGAATGATAAAGTTTTCTTTGACAAAACCTGTGACTGGTGGGAATATGTTAAAGTTGAATTTCGTTGTTTCTTTCAGGCAAAAAGTCGCCAACAGGCGTGTGAGAGGAAGAGAGACTTCAGAGAGATGCAGCGTCAGCTGCGATCCCTGCAAGACCTCCTTCAATGTGGCTGGGACGTCAGGAAGGAGCTGGAGGAAGCCAAAAAGGGCCTGAAAGGGCACTTTGAGGAGGAATCCAAGCGAATTGTCTTTCGTTCCAAGGTGGAGAACCTGGAGAAGGGTGAGAAATGTAACTCGTTCTTTTTCAGGAAACTCCATGCCGGCCACACGCCCCTGAAGGAACTCCGAGATGAGACCGGAAACATGCATTCTGGGAAGAAGGAGGTGATGGGAGTCGTCACAGACTACTACCGAAGCCTCTACTCCCGGAAAACCACTGACCCCGAAGCCGCCGATAAATTCCTGTCAGGTATCACTAATCATCTTGATCCTGCAGGTACGGAGGCTATGGACGTACCCCTGACGGTGGAGGAACTGCTCTCTGCCGCTAAATCCTTCAGACCCGGCAGGACCCCGGGCAGTGATGGTCTCCCAGCAGAGCTCTATGTAGCGCTGGGGGACTTGATCTGTCCGGACCTGCTGGAGCTCTATGAGGAGATGGTGGTGGAGGGTAGAATGCCACCGTCCTTGAGAGAAGGCATGATCACGATCTTGTATAAGCGGAAGGGGGAGAGATGTGACCTGAAAAACTGGCGTCCCATCTCTCTCCTGAACGTGGACTACAAGATCCTCGCCAAAGTATTGACCAACAGACTGAAGGTTGTCATCGGACGGATCATCGGATCGGACCAAACCTGCGGCATTCCTGGCCGTAGGGTGGCCGACAGTCTTGCCCTGGTGAGGGACACGGTGCATTACATGCAAAGCCGCCGTACACACGCGGCCCTGGTCAGTCTGGATCAGGAGAAGGCTTTTGACCGGGTCTCTCACGAATTCATGGGTAAGGCTCTGCGTAGGCTGCGGCTTGGCAGGTTGTTCTGTTTGTATGTTAACCTGATGTATTGCGACATTTACAGCTCGGTGCTGGTGAACGGCTGGAAGACTGACCCCTTTCCTGTATCGTCTGGGGTTAGACAAGGCTGTCCTCTTTCACCTCTCCTTTTTGTTTGTGTTATAGAGCTCTTCGCAGAGGCTATCCGGCAGAATGGAGAGATCAGAGGGATCACCGCACCAGGTCCAGGACACTTCGAGGTCAAATGCTCGCTGTACATGGACGACGTGACCGTCTTCTGCACTGACCAGAGTTCGGTGACTGCACTCGTCCAGACCTGCGAGGAGTTCGGACGCGCTTCAGGGGCAAAAGTCAACTGCGGGAAGTCGGAAGCCATGCTCTTCGGAAAGTGGTACCTGCCTTCTCCTGCCTCCTTCCCTTTTACTATCAAGCCGGACTTCATCAAAATTCTGGGAGTCTGGTTCGGTAAGGAAGGTGCAGCCCTAAAGTCGTGGGAAGAACGCTTGGCCAAAGTCAACCAAAGGATCGGACTGTGGAGCCTCAGACAACTCACTATTGAGGGCAAAGCAATGGTCCTGCGTAACGAAGTCTTGCCTGTGCTACAATACACTGCACAGGCATGGCCCCCTCTTGCAACGGTCTCGAGGGCCATTACCAGGACTGTGTTTCGCTTCATCTGGGGCTCGAAAATGGACAGAGTAAAGCGGACTGTTATGTACAAGGAGCCCCGCAAAGGTGGGAAGGGTATACCCGACATTCCCACTCTGCTGCGGATCGCTTTTGCATGTGACTGTGTTCGTAGGACTCTGAGGACAGCAAACGGCTCTGCGGGCAAGGCCATGTCCCGCTACTTCCTCCTTCCCCTCTGGCGAGGTTTTGGCTGGGACAAGTGGGACAGCTCCTTCCCTTACAACTGGCACGCTCCCTGGTTCTACGGAGATGTCGTCCGGTTCGTGAGGGAGCATCAACTGGAGGGTCTTAAGCCCGACTTGTGGAAACCTAAGACGATCCACAAGCACATCAGAGCAAAGGACTCACTGGAGTCTGTTCCAGGGCTTCATGCCGACACGTTGGAGACTGTTTGGACTAACGTGTCATCTGGCAGGTTGACCAACGGGCACAAGGACATTTCATGGATGGCCATCCAGGGAGGACTGCCTCTTAGGTCATTCATGCATGCCCGCAACCTGTGCAAGACCCGGTACTGCCCCAGGTGCCCCTTCACGGAGGAAACATCTTTGCACATTTTCTGGCAGTGCCCCTTTGCACAGGGTCTGTTGAAAGCCTTGGAACATGAACTCAAGGACTCAGTACCCAGGAACAGACTGTCGTACCGCTCGGTACTTTATGGACTATTTCCTGGGAATACCACGGATGGAGCAATCCAGGAAGCCTGGCGCCTTATGAACTGCTTTAAGGACGCTATATGGTTTGCCAGGAACCGTCTGATTTTGCGGAGAGAGAGTGTGTCCGTCCAGGACTGCCGCAGGCTGATCCACAGCCTGCTCAGAGACTATTCCACCTGGGACAGCCCGGACGTCGATGAGGAAGAGGACTGATACTCCCCTTCCCCCCACTCTCCCTTCTTGTGTGTTGTCTTTCAATAAAGCTTCGGGCCTGTGATTTCCCCCTTCCCTATCCCCTCCTACCCACTCCCCTATCCCATCACTTGTCTGTAATGCTTTGTTGTTTGGCTTTAGTGAATGCAAGAATGTTAGTGTAGCATGTGGTGTAATGTATAGCATAGGCTAGCCTGTACTGTGTATTATACTGTCATGTTATGTTTGACGACTGTTATTATTTATTATTTGCTGCTTCATGGCTTGCGCTGCGTCGCAGTAATGTTTGTATGATGACGATTGATTGTCAATAAAGCATTTTTCAATCAAAAAAATCTGTTCTTATCAGTTTAATATCTGATACGTCCCCTATCTGGGGACCATATATTAAATGGATTTTTAGAACAGGGAGATGGAAATAGAGCTTGCTCTGTCCACTCCACGCATTGACCTGGTATTGCAGTATTTCCAGGACCGGTGCACCCTTCCCTTATGTGTTGACTAAAATCAGATTCCAAAAGTGCTATTTGTGTTTGCTATTGTTTTTGTCTTTCTGATGGGATCTCCCCTTTTAATCCCATTATTTCAACACCTGTTGGACAATGCATTTGTACAGTCATGTGTGATAATGAGCTCATTTATTAAATGCAATTAATGAATACATTGCCACCTCTTGTTGTGTGTGTGTGTGTGTGTGTGTGTGTCTTCTGTGTTTCTGTGTTTCCGGCATTTCACATTGGAACAGCTCATTCACCTTCCTTGTCTTCTCTCCGCCCTCCCTCCTAGGTAAGTTAAAGAGCTGCACCTGAGCCAGCCACTGATTGATGCAGCACCACAGTCAAATAGTGGAGTGGAGTGGAGTAGGGGAACAGCAAACAGCCATTAAAGCAGCCAGCCGCCTACCCGCCACAATGGACCTACCTGTGTACACTAGATGGATGTGATGGAATGTACTGTCGTCCCTACATTTCAAGAAGAAGTAAGAATTGCAGTTGCAACAAACCCTTGCTTGCCTACAAAGAGAGCAGCAATTTGGATTTGTTACTTTGTTACCTGGAAGAATAACAAACTGTGCAAGGATGGAGGTTGTAGGAGCAAGGAGAAGTTGTCTGTAAAGTTGGTGGATGCTTATTTTCCATTTTGCAGTCCCTTGTCTCCCTCTTGTGGCCTCCTGGAGGCAAATAAATGTGCAAAAAAAAGACAGCCTGGCGGCCGGCTGTTGCAGTGTTGCCCTCTCAGGCAACACTGAGTGACTGACTGAGCCTCACCGTCTTATATAAAGTTCAGACGGAACTTTGCACGTGTCATAGTGGAGCCCTCAGGATTCCAGAGCCAGCTTTCTGACATCATAATGGGGCCTCAGAGATAGATAAAAGCCTGGGCCCAGGCAGTGTTGGTCAGTGCTGCTCAGCAGGCAGCACTGGACTGGATTAAAGCTGATACAAGGTGTGAAGGAACAAGGGGTGGCTGTGGGCATGCACTTGCTGCCGCTGCCAGTGTTTATCTGCATGGCAGGAGGGCATTTGGGCGTTGCCAGGAAGGCGTTTTTATGTAGATTCCTCCTCTTTCAGCACTGCATTGTGGTGCAAGCAAAAGAAGCAAATCCTGTGTAGCTTCCTCTCCGGCCTTTATTCACCTCCCTCCCGCTTAGTAGCTGTAAATGTGTGTGAGCCTGCAGGGCCCCATGGAATTGCCTAGGAGTAGGCTGAATCAATCGCTGCAAGGGGTGAACAGCAGTATGGGACAGGCTCGGGCAAGGCAAGGGCCGCTCGGGTTATCGCTTCTCGGCCTTTTGGCTAAGCTCAAGTGGCTAACCAGAGGCGTCCAGTGCTGAACTCTCGGCCCTGCAGCATCGCCCTTTGGGGCTTAAGCTGCTTGTTGCTATAGGGAGACAGCCAGTGGCAGGAAGGCGATCGACATGGGCGTTATTGTACGTCACGCTAAGGCCGGGGAAACCCGGGTCAAGTACGGCATTCGGATCGAAGTTGATGTTGGATCAGAGAAGACCCTGGACCTACGACACCTGGTGAACAACATCTTGTTTGGAATTTTGAAAGTGGAGCGGAAGAAAATCCTTTGTCTTCAGGAGCATAAGGTTGGTCATTTTACCTTGATATTGACGGATTTACCTGCCTGCCATACTTTCCATTACAATTTGATGCAAAGTGTTAACAATCCTGAGCTTGGAGGACTTACTTTTATCCTGCTGTATGATGAAGGAGAAGTCTTCCTGGTTGTTTTTCTCTACAATGCACATGTACCTTTGCAAGATATCACGGCATTCCTGTCTAGACATTGTGCATATGTTAAGTTTGAGAATAAAATCTTGAACACTGAAATGATCTGGAATGGGAAATACAAATTTCGGGTCCGGTTTCGGCAAGATATTGAGGAACCAGGAGGCTTCCATTTCCCTCCATCGAACTTCTCCATTGGAAGAGACAGGGGATATCTGTTTTTTCCCAGGTGTCCTCCCTTCTGCAGGAATTGTAAAGTTTTTGGCCACACAAGGGAAGGATGTCAAAATTCAGGGAAGTGTTCCAGATGTAACCAGGAGGGTCACAAAGCAAAAGAATGTGTCAACCGCATTGTTTGTAATCTCTGCGAGGTGGAAGGGCATACATTCAAAGACTGCCCTCTGCGGAAGAAGTCATATGCAGAGGCAGCCAGGAGCCAAGTGGCTGAGATGATAGCGAGAACTGGACGGTTGGGCGAGGAGGTACCCGCTGACTATCTGGCTTCTTTAAGCACATCTCCAGTAGAAGTACGTGTGGAGGAAGGGGCAGGCATGGAGGTAGCCCCGGTCGAGGAGGATCTTCCTCACCCATCCGATGCCCAGACTGGGCTACAGGGTGAGGGAGAAATTGAGGGCGACGTCCCCGTGACTCCTCCTGTTTCTTGGAGTCTGGATGAAGTGTTTCTGGAAGGAGTTGGAGGTCAAGGGGATTTTACCACTGTAGGCACCCGACCTGCAGACGAAATTCTGGATATGGGGGCTAAGAGAGCCAGGCTGGCCGCGTCACCCCCTGTAACCCCTGGAAGGGAGGAGGAATACCCCTCATCAGTGATTTCGTTTGATGAGCCTTTTCTAGAAGATCAAGGGACCAGTTTCTTCACATTAGGTTGCCAGCCTCCAGAAGGCAAAGGCTGAAGTGCAAATGGACAACCTGCGGTTATCTGGCTATGAAAATTAAAATATGGCATCCAAACCTACATTTGATGTCGTATCCTTAAATGTACGACTGATTCAATCTAAGCCCAGGAGGGCTGCAGTTCTGGATTTTTTAAAAAATTTAGGAGCTGATGTATATTGTTTGCAAGAATGCGGTATTAGGGAACCTGTGCCAGAACAGGAATGGCCATATGGCCAATGTATATGGTCTGGTTCTTCTATAAATAAAAATGATGGGGTAGGAATATTGCTAGGGAATAGGAATTTAAAATTAGAAAGTTATATTGTGGTGGAAGTGGGGAGGTGTATTTTGGCAGAGATAAATGTCAGAGGGTGGAGGGTAAGGGTAATTAATATATATGGAGCAACAAAAAAAGAAGAGAGGTTAGAGCTCCTAGAGAAGTTGTCCTTTTTTTTGCCAGGGAGAATTCCTACGATTTGGGTTGGGGACTTTAACTGTGTGACGGAAGGGGAAAAAATGGATGTATCTGGTAAAAAGTTGTACCAATTAATCAAAGATTTTTCTTTTATAGATGCTGCTGAGGTTCATTTGGGAAAGCCACCACCCGACACTTATAGGTCTGATAGAGGAGGGGTAACATCAAGGATAGATCGGGTGCTTTTCTCAAAAAATGTGGGGTGCATGAGTTTGCGGCAGCGCGATGTGACCTTTTCTGACCATGTGTGTATGTGTGCAACTTTTGAAGGGGATGTTCGTTTAGTGCGTGGTGCAGGGGTATGGAAGTTAAATGTAAGTTTATTAGAGGATGAAAGAATTGTGAAGGCTTTTATATATGCGTATAAAGGATGGAAATCGCGGCAGGAATCTTTTGGGAATGTGTTGGAGTGGTGGGATTGGATGAAGAATGAATGTAAAAGATTCTTTAAAAAATGGGGCTATAAAAAAGCAGCTATGCTAAGAAACCAATATAATGAGTTGAATGTTAGAATAGAATGGTTGAGAAAACTTGGCGAGCTTGGTGTGGATGTCAGTGATTTGATGAGGGACGCAAGGAATGAAAGTAGGCTTTTATTAGAGGAAAAAGGGAAAAAAATTATATATAGATCAAAAGTTGAGAACTTAGACAAAGATGAAAAATGTACAAGATTTTTTTTCAAAAAAATATGTGGTAAAAAGGATGATATGGATGAATTATTGAATGATAGGGGTGAGTGTGTTTCTGGAAAGGATGTGATGAGTGAAGTTGAAGGTTTTTATACCCAGTTGTATGGAGAGAAGTGGTATGATAAGGATTTGATGAATGAGGTTTTGAATGGGTTGGAAAATAAACTTGGAGAGGAAGATCGTGAGTCTCTGTGTGGTGATATTACCATGGATGAAGTGAGAAATGTGGTGATGAGTGCAAGTAAAAATAAAACACCTGGGAAGGATGGGATCCCAATTGAATTATATGTGAGGATGTGGGATATAATTGGTGGGGATTTGCTTGAGGTATGCCAGTATATGTGGAAGCATGGTGTGTTGAGCAAATCTATGAAAGAAGGTGTGGTTGTGCTGATATATAAAAAAGGTGAGAAGAAAAATTTGGCAAATTGGAGGCCAATTACTTTGTTGGATTCTGACTATAAGTGTTTTAGTAAAGTATTGGCCAATAGGATGCGTGAGGTTGTTGCTGAAGTGGTGAATGAAGATCAAGTGTGTGCAGTGCCTGGTAGAAGTATGACTGATAATTTGTTGTTACTAAGGGATATGATTGGGGACTGTATGGATAGAAAGCAGAAATGTATGGTCCTATCTGTGGATTTTGAAAAGGCATTTGATAGGGTGTCGCATGAGTTTATGTTTAGTGTGCTGTGTAAAATGGGTTTTCCGAGAAAGTTTGTGTATGCAGTGAAAGGTTTGTATGGGAACGTAACAAGTGAGTTTCTCGTAAATGGGTTTCTGAGTGGAAAAGTGGGGATAAGGTCAGGTGTCAGGCAGGGTTGTCCTATGTCCCCTGTCCTGTTCATTAGTGTGATTGAAGTGTTGTTGTGTATGGTTAGAAGGGAAAAATTTATGAGGGGGTTATTAATTCCTGGGAGTAATGGTAAGTTTCTGAAAGTATTGGGTTATATGGACGATGTGGTGATTGTTAGTGAAAGAGAGGCGGAGATAAATAGAGCGAGATTGTTGTTGAGTTTGTTTTGTAGTGCGTCTGCGTTTAAAGTGAATTGGGGTAAATGTAGCTTTAAGTGTTTTGGTGATAGGAGTGTGAGAATGGATGGGGTTAATTGTGAGATGGGTGCTATTAAAATATTGGGTGTGCAATTTAATGAGGATTTGAGAGGGAATGAAAGTTGGGATGAATGTGGTATGAGAATAGAACGAAAACTGAACTTTTGGAGACTGAGAAGTTTGACACTGACGGGAAAAATTTTGATAGTTAAATCTGTTGTGTTACCAATTTTACTTTTTTGTGCAGTTGTTTTCCCTTTTGCTACTCACAAAATTAAGAAGACGGAAAAGATGATTTTTACATTTTTTTGGGGGAGTAGAATGGAAAAATTGAAGAGAGAGTATGTGTATAAGATGTGTGTGAATGGTGGTTTGGATTTTCCAAATGTTGAGGTATTTTTGGCTTTGAATTATATCAAAGTGGTGTCTGTGTTAGTGCAGAGGAATAATAAGACTGGTTTCATGATTAGATACTTGGCTGGTTGGATGTTGTATGGTCTGAATTGGGTAAAGAGAGATGCAAGTGTGCCTGTGGCTTTCAAGTGTCCAGTGTGGTATATGAGGATTGAGGTTTTTGTGAGGAAAAATGACTTGCTTGCTGTGCCAATGAGTGAGTTTAAAAATAAGAATGCGGTGATGAAGAGAATACGTGCGAATGAAATTCCATGTGAAATTGCAGGTTTGAGGTCTAATGAAGTGCAGAGTGTATGGAGTAAATTGAAGGTGAGTGGTATGTCAAACAGACAGCGTGATATTGTATGGATGTCGCTGCATAATATCCTACCTGTTAGGCAAGTGCAGAGAAGAAGGGATCTTATTAGGTCTGAGGTTTGCCCGAGGAATGGATGTGGAGCAAGTGAGAGTGTGAGACATATGTTGTGGGATTGTGACTATTCGTATGAAGTATGGAAAGGGGTGGGTGGTTTGTGTAAAGAACTAGCGGGGGTAAAATTTGTTAATTGGAAAGTAGCAATGTTTGGAATGGGTGCAAGTAGTCGTATGAAAGATAGAATTATGTGGTTAATTATGGCATGTGTGATGGAAAGTTTGTGGGATGTGAGAAACTTGTTAGTGTTTAAAAGGAAATTAGTGCCTGTAAATGAGTGTATTAGGATGATTTTGTCTAGACTTTACGTCATGTATTTGTGGGATAGACAGCGTGGTGGTGGCCTAGATTCAGAGGGGATATGGAAGTTCAAAAAATGGAAATTCCTGATACGATGTAGGTAATATTGTTCTGTTTTTTTTGTGATTGTTTATGTAAATTGAAGAAAAAATAAAGAACAAACCAGAATGATGATAAGTTTGAAGCAACGTGGATTTGATTTTCAAGTTTTGAGAAACATTATAAGTTGCTTATAACTAACTGAAATGGTTTTAAAAAAAAAAAAAAAAAAAAAATCTGTTCTTATCAGTTTAATATCTGATACGTCCCCTATCTGGGGACCATATATTAAATGGATTTTTAGAACAGGGAGATGGAAATAGAGCTTGCTCTGTCCACTCCACGCATTGACCTGGTATTGCAGTATTTCCAGGACCGGTGCACCCTTCCCTTATGTGTTGACTAAAATCAGATTCCAAAAGTGCTATTTGTGTTTGCTATTGTTTTTGTCTTTCTGATGGGATCTCCCCTTTTAATCCCATTATTTCAACACCTGTTGGACAATGCATTTGTACAGTCATGTGTGATAATGAGCTCATTTATTAAATGCAATTAATGAATACATTGCCACCTCTTGTTGTGTGTGTGTGTGTGTGTGTGTGTGTCTTCTGTGTTTCTGTGTTTCCGGCATTTCACATTGGAACAGCTCATTCACCTTCCTTGTCTTCTCTCCGCCCTCCCTCCTAGGTAAGTTAAAGAGCTGCACCTGAGCCAGCCACTGATTGATGCAGCACCACAGTCAAATAGTGGAGTGGAGTGGAGTAGGGGAACAGCAAACAGCCATTAAAGCAGCCAGCCGCCTACCCGCCACAATGGACCTACCTGTGTACACTAGATGGATGTGATGGAATGTACTGTCGTCCCTACATTTCAAGAAGAAGTAAGAATTGCAGTTGCAACAAACCCTTGCTTGCCTACAAAGAGAGCAGCAATTTGGATTTGTTACTTTGTTACCTGGAAGAATAACAAACTGTGCAAGGATGGAGGTTGTAGGAGCAAGGAGAAGTTGTCTGTAAAGTTGGTGGATGCTTATTTTCCATTTTGCAGTCCCTTGTCTCCCTCTTGTGGCCTCCTGGAGGCAAATAAATGTGCAAAAAAAAGACAGCCTGGCGGCCGGCTGTTGCAGTGTTGCCCTCTCAGGCAACACTGAGTGACTGACTGAGCCTCACCGTCTTATATAAAGTTCAGACGGAACTTTGCACGTGTCATAGTGGAGCCCTCAGGATTCCAGAGCCAGCTTTCTGACATCATAATGGGGCCTCAGAGATAGATAAAAGCCTGGGCCCAGGCAGTGTTGGTCAGTGCTGCTCAGCAGGCAGCACTGGACTGGATTAAAGCTGATACAAGGTGTGAAGGAACAAGGGGTGGCTGTGGGCATGCACTTGCTGCCGCTGCCAGTGTTTATCTGCATGGCAGGAGGGCATTTGGGCGTTGCCAGGAAGGCGTTTTTATGTAGATTCCTCCTCTTTCAGCACTGCATTGTGGTGCAAGCAAAAGAAGCAAATCCTGTGTAGCTTCCTCTCCGGCCTTTATTCACCTCCCTCCCGCTTAGTAGCTGTAAATGTGTGTGAGCCTGCAGGGCCCCATGGAATTGCCTAGGAGTAGGCTGAATCAATCGCTGCAAGGGGTGAACAGCAGTATGGGACAGGCTCGGGCAAGGCAAGGGCCGCTCGGGTTATCGCTTCTCGGCCTTTTGGCTCAGATCAGGTTTATTGCCTGGTCTGGGCCGGGGGTTCGGTCTTTCGTGGAGTCCTCTCCGACGTTTTTGGGAGCGATCACCGTGCCGTTGGGCATTCCATATCAAGATGGCAGCTGTGCGGAATACTATTCGTTTTGTGGTAAATGAGCAGAGGAGAGACGAAGTGGATACTGGGCACATCATTGAGAACATCCTTCTGGACCTGGCTGGAGTTAAGTTGGTAGAGGTATTCTGTATCCAAGCTTTCAGTAATATTGCTACGTATGACGTATCCTTTTTTGAGGCCGCCTACTGTCTAAATGTTTTTCAGTTGCTCAAGGAGAAACACATGCATGAGGCTTTAACATCTATTGAAGTGCAACCTCTTTTTTCAGCAGTGGAGAAATGTATCACAATCCACATGTATAACCCATTTCTGGATAGAAGGCTGGTTAGGGCCTTTTTAGCTCACTACTGTACCCATGTTAGAGGTGGTGTGGAGCAGAAGAATCTATGGGGAGTTTTCAATGGTGATATCAAGTACTGGGTCAGGCTGAAACCTGACTCCAGCTGTATTGGAGGAGTGATGAATCCTCCTGCTAATTTTTCAATTGGTGGTAATAAGGGATATCTTTACTACCAAGATATGCCATGCTTTTGTAGATCATGTTTTTCCTACGGGCATACCAAAGATGCATGCAAAGGCAAGGTATGCAGGAATTGTAAAGAAACAGGACATGAGGCTAGTGCATGTATTTCCCCATCCAGGTGTGACATTTGTGGTTTGCCTGGTCATACCTGTAGAAAATGCCCAAAGGTGTTTCCCTTCTTAGGGCAAGAGAGAAGGACATGGGGCAGACAGGTGAGAACAACAGGTTCCCTTGCTGCCTCTTCTGATGTAATTTCAGAGCCTGCTGGCAGTGTTTCTGTGGCTGCTTCTCAGGACCCTGGGAAAGCT